>NC_064626.1:686627831-687257081 GCF_023864275.1 Schistocerca cancellata
TTTTCAACAAACCAGTGCTCATCCACATATGGCATTTGTCTCTAGGAAATGTCTGCATGACACTGAGGTACTCTCATGGCCAGCAGGATCCCCAAATGAGTCCCTCATGCAACATATAGTGCCAAATTGGACATCAATTCCATCTCATTGCCTGTATCTGGGATATCAAGGACCTGTTATAACAGTTATGGAACACCTTGCCTCAGGAGAGGATGACAACAGTTTTATGATACCTTAGCTGACTGAATCAGTGCATGCTCTGAGGCCAGAGGTGGCACAATGTCTTACTGATAACTGGGCTAATACTGCCGCCAATTTCTTTGTAAATTTGACTATCTTGTAGTCACTGAAATAACATCACATGCCCTCTCAGTTCATGAAGTTCATTTTTGTTTTCTACTCCCCTTCTAGGTGTTTCTTTTCTTTTCTTTTTTTTTTTTTTTTGTCTGATAGTATTAAAAATTTTTGTGTTCTACAATATCCCAACACATATAATATCAACATAAAAGAAGAGACTAAACTGTGCCATGAACCAGAAAAATAAAATGATTTAGGTCAATACGTTACCTGACATGCATCTTTCCCACCCTCCGCATAACCTGCACATATCATGCCTTCAGTCACATTCAGATCTTTGTGCACTAACCACATATTGCACAGATTTCGATTCAGGACAGGAACAACAACTTCATTCACAGCTGGTTCATATTCCGATGCTGGAACAAAATATGTATATACAATTGGATTTACAGAATACACTCCTGAAACTTAAAATTACTACATAATGTACATTCCTACATCTCTGTTTATTAATTTATAATTAACACTAATAGATACATTTGTTTTGTTATAAATTCTGTACTGAGATTTTTTTGTTGACAGTTAAGATTTTAAAATTTTATCAAATGAAGGTATAGCTGAATCACTTGGTCTGGTAGATATGCACTTCAAAATTTTACATCTCACTAGTCAAAAACTTTTCACTTTTAATCTCAATTATCTGTATGCACTATCAATGTACATTACACATTTTTTGACACATTTGAAAATGCCACTTTTGACTTTGTTATGTTGATTTGAAAATGGGTCTCGCCCGAGACTAATCATTAAATGAAAAATAAAATATTTGCAACTAGGACTTGTTTTTCATTCTATTGATCAACAAAAGTTGCTGACCCAAGTTACTCCAGCTTGTTCAAAGTTAGTAAATAATAGTTATTGTATTATAATGGGTGACAGTTGAGAAAATAGTACAGAATCATATGATAAGAATTTCATGATAAAATAAAATAATTCTCTGAACACCAGTTGGATTTTTGAAGGAACAGGACTTCAACAATGATGCATTTTTCTATTTCACTGACCATATACTTAAATCCTCCAGGCAAAATAAATTTTCACTATTCTAAATAAGCCTCTTGATTTCCTTTTATAACTCCCTCCCTATTGCTTCAGAAGCTAGAATCATATATGGCCTTAAGGGTACAGCAGTCATTGGTTTAAAATCTTTCACAACAATCATAAGCAAACAATAGAAAGGCCAAACATGTAAGAGAGAGAGAGGGAGAGAGAGAGAGAGAGAGATACTACTCCTCTGCTGGCTCCACAACAAGACAGCTTGCATGGTTTCTAAGAATCCAGAAAATGTTTTGCCTGCAGGGAACACTAAAAAATTCATGACAATGAAGTGGGTTAATAGTATGTAACACAATGAAGTGGAGCTATCCTATGTGTTCTTACACCACTCCTGAAGTAACGTTTTTTTTCTTGTTTGATTTTGTTTTGTTAATAGTACACACACAACAGATACTGTTGTTAAGAAAATTCAATTTCTTACTCAAGCAGAGATTCAAAACTTCAGTACTCAATGAGCAGTTTTCTAATTAATAATAACAATAATATAATTAATTCATGTGGGAAAATTTTCTTTAAAGGAATATTAGCAATATTAATGTAAACTACATGAACGTGAAATTTTCAGTGAGCAAATAGTTGTTTATTTCTAATTTGGAGTATCTTATGAGAAAGACCTTATTCCCCTCTCTTCAACAAATATTTCAATTTTCCAAAAAAATCATAGTTTAAAAAGTTACTGGAATTCAAAATGTTTGGTAAAGTTGCCATGTTTGGCAATATTGACTGATCCTGAGTTGTGTTGATATACATTAACATGCCTAAGAAATCTAGATTTAATTTAATCTCACAGTCTGAGCTGCTGGAGATGGTGGTCTTGTGTGTGTGTGTGTGTGTGTGTGTGTGTGTGTGTGTGTGCGTGTGTGTGTGTGTGTGTGTGTGTGTGTGTGTGTGTGTGTGTGTGTGTGTGTGTGTGTGTGTGTGTGTGTGTGTTTGGAGGGGGGGGGGTTAATGTGTGTATGTGTTTTTTTTCTTTTCTGAAGAAGGCTTTTGTCATCTTTTTCCTAATATTACTGATATTTCAACCTGAAGTTTACATTGTTTAACAAAATGAATGAAGAGACTATCACAATGATCAGCCACCACTCCTGTTTTCAAGGAACATAATATTTCCTGCATTTATAGTCTAGAAACAGTTTCTTTTATTCTCTCTTTATAAAAAAAAAAAAAGAAACTGATATGTTTTCAGTAAGTGGAGGAATCCATTGCATGACTCACAGATCAAGCCAGTAATTCTTCTGGTAAGCCAAAGATTGAGCATGTCAAGATAGAGTGAAAAAATGGGCAGCTTGCTCTTCAACAAACTATGTCTGTGAATTGGATAATTTCAAGTTAGCAATATATGCAGATGTAGCAGAAAATGGCTCTGTAAATAGTGAGCATTTACTACCTATAAGGTGCAAAATCATATCAAGTGCTATTAGAATATGCTGATGGATGTGTAAGTGGTATCAGTTGCATTGTTTTGTGAAAGAAGATCAAGAAAACATATCACAAACATATCACGTGCTTGAGGAATGAAGTGTAATGGTTGTTTAGTTGTGACCAAAAAATGTCACGCTAATCATGAATCTCAGGTACCAGAAACATTGCATAAAGAACTGAAAGCCACATGTTCTGACGCAGGGGTATCTGGTTACAAGCTTATTTGAACTACAACATGAAAAATTCAGGCAATTTCTGACATAGAGTGAACAAAGAAATGTCCAAAACCTGAACTTGTCTTACAAGGATATGAGGTTGCTTTAAGAAATCGGGTGAAAATAAAATGGATGAGTTTGTCAGTTCACACCAAGTGTATCAATTTGAATTGCCAGAAATAAAAAGAACAATGCAAAATACATCAGTAAAATCTGTCATGACAACATAAACAAACTGTCACAAAAAGATATTAGTACAGTCAAGCCTGCTGACAGCCACAAAACAGGTACTGTGGGAATTCTTCATTTCCAGCAAGATCTCAATACTACAAGTGTTGTGAAATCTGTATGAGGCTTACAAGATAACAGTAATTGTGTGTCATGAAATCAATGGGTCATAATATTAAGCCACTTTAACGATATGTATAAAAAAAGAATTAAAAGTAGCAAACAGAGTCTTCAGAGATGCACTATGTACGTTAAGAGACCAAAAGCAACTGTGATAGGCAAACAGGACAGGCATGACCTTATTGAATCTTCTTGAGTAAATAAAGAGATCCGAAAAGCAAACAGGTCTTAAAAGAAAGATCTCCAAGACCACTTCAAATATTTTTTTTCCTCACTATTGATGATCTGGAAAGAAAGCATGGCATCTAAATAAATTGGACAAATCACTATTCAGCCAGAATCTCAAAGTGCTAGTGAAAAGTATTTTTTCTAGAAGTCAGAAATGTGGCACAATTTCATTGCCAACTGTAAAGAGTTGCAAAGTACCTTCCTTAGCAATTAACTCAGCTGCAGTAGAAATAGACCATAAAGAAACATTAACTACAGAAGTAAATGTGGAGAGGGAAGTAGCTATGATAGCAGTGGCAGCAGGTGGAACAACACAACCTGGAAAAGAGAAAAAATAAATACCAGAAGTGGCAGCATATTCAGCTGCAGAAACAACTGCACCATCAGATGATGCAATTGTCCCTCATGCCAAACATTTAAACTACCCACAACATGAACACAACCTGTTAGAGGAAGGTATCCATTAATAAGATGTAAGAATTTTTACTGACCACAGATAAAGATAGTGTCTCCATAGTGTAGCGCAAAACTGCTGCTCAGATTATAGTGAAAAGAATACAGACACAAAAAAAGATAAGTGATGGATGAAACATGTTAAGCAGAAGCCCGAAGTTTATAGCAGTCCATTAAAATATACAGTCACTGCAAAACAAAGTCAATGAGCTACAAATATTATTGTCATACCATCAGATTAATTAAAAAAGTATCTTTTGTTCTTTAGTGAACATTGGCTAACTGATGAGAGGTCAGCAATTATAATTATACAGGGTGCTGTTATGGCATTTCATTTCTACAGAAGAATGTGTACTCATGAATGAATAAGTATGTTTGTGAAAGATTTATCAAGTATTACCACTTAAAATCTTTAGAAAAGTTAGGAAAAGAATGCAGTTTTGAAATTTCTGTTGTAGAATTAACCTCAATAAAAAACAGTTATAATATGTGGAGATTTTAACAATGACTTCAACCAAGTTTCAAAAGACAGGAGAGATCTTATGGCTTACTTTGCAACATACAACTTACTTCCATTTACAAATTCCCCTATCAGGGTCAGTATCCAGTACTGTTATTGATGTGGTATTGATAAAGAAAGTCATGAATACGCAGCTAGAAATGTCAACACAGGTTTCAGTGACCACTGTGCACAGCTTCTTTAAATATCTTATATACTGAGCATAAATATGCAAACAAAACCAATGAAAACAACAAGAACCTTCAGACATTGATGTGTATAAAGCATGTGTGCAAAAGCAATGATGTTTGTAAAAGCAAGGATGAAAAATTCAGCATATTTATGGATGTCTTTTCATATTGATTTAATACATCATTTCCAATTAAAAAACAGAAGATAAAATCTTTTAATCTTAACAGAAAAAGCTGCTGATTGACAACAGGTATATGTAAGTCACGTACTGAAAAAAAAGATTATATGAGATATTCCAGTCTTCCACAGTATCAAGAATAAAGAATTAATGAATTCCATGTATATTTCAAATAATATATAAAATGATACTTAAAAAAGTGATGAAAGAAGCCAAAATAATGGAAAATGACTGCTATATAAATAATTTGAATAACAAAACGAAAGCTGTATGGATAATAATGAAACAGCAAATTGATGATAATTTTCCCCAGTATTATAGTATTTATCCGAAGTGTAAAAGCAAAGAAATTACTAATCCTGAGGAAATCGCAAATGTGTTCAGTACTTATTTTAACAATGTAAGTGAGCAGTTGGTTACTGAAATAAAACTATGCTTTAAAAACAGTCCAATATCATCTAAAAATACCAACATAAATCCTGCTCCACTTTATCTCTTCCTAATAACCCAAAAATAAGTCCTTTCATTTATCAGAACTTTAAAAATTAGCAACTCCCATGGAATATATGGATCTTACAGCAGTGTTATTGAAAAATGAGGAGCATCATTGTTGAACCATTAGCTCACCTTTGTAACAGTTCCTTTAAAACTGGAACTTTCCCATCATTGCTAAAAAGTGTCAAGTTCAAATCACTATGCAGAAAAGATAAAAAGCTTGAAGTGGCTCCCTACAGGCCCATTGCTTTACTGTCTATATTCTCAAAATATGCAAGAAAAATTTTTCAAAGGAAAATGGTAGATTTCCTGGAAAAGCACAAAATAGCATCTACAGCACAAGATAGTTTCAGCAAGGACTGATCACCTGATACAACAATTTTTGAACTTTTAAGTGAAGTACTTAAAAAACTAGATAATGGTGAAAATTTCATTGGAATAAGTCTTGATCTATCCATGGCTTTTGATATCATACATTACACTGCACTACTGCCTAAGCATGCATTGCCATGGGCATCAGATAAACATACAACAACTGGATAAAATCATACTTATGTGATGAAAGCAAGTGGAGGGAGTACAACACTGAAGTTTCAACAGATTAACTCAACTTTATTCAAAATATGAAACCATTAAAAATAAAATGTCACAAGTTTCAGTGGTCAGTCCTCTTCTATTTTTATTATATTTGAATGACCTAAACAACTTCTGTGAGAACACCATTCAGTTTGCTGTTGATACTGGTGTGCTAGTTAGTGGGAAAGAAATGGAAATGCTTCAGAAGTCTACAACAGAAACACTGAAGAATATTGGAAACTGGTTAAGCCACAATAAGTTAGTAATAAATCCAAGTAAGACAGTAGCACTAAATTTTTACAGTGTGAAAAAAGGTGAACAAATCGTTCATATTCAAGTGTCTGATAAGAAGCAGCATAGTGTAAACAACCTAAAGTTCAGTTTATGGCACCAAAATCATTTTAAATGGGAGATGCACATTGAAGAACTGTTAAGTACTGCATGTTATTTAATGACAACATTAGAAGTATGCTGCAACAAAGATTATCTAAGAACTGTATACATTGCCTATAGAAATTCATAAGTGAAATGTGGAATTATTTTCTAGGGTAACTTGTTTCTCACCCAAAAGCCCAGACTGCAAAAAAGGACTGTAAGAATAATGGAAGGAGTAAAGTAAAACAAAACCCAAAGATCACTCTTTAAAAAGCTGGAAATCCTCCTACTTCCATGTATTTATGTGTATAAGATAGCTGTTTTGTGAAAAAAAATATGCAATGGAAAATACCTACTCTCTTCCAAAAAATGAAAATATTCATTCTCGTGGCAACAAGACAAAACAGGAACTTTCATACAGAGCCATCAATACCAGCCATGCATTACCCATTTGGGAAAGTTATTTACAACAAGGTTCCCCAGAAATTAAATATATAAATGATGCAACAAAGTTCAAGTCAGCTGCTAAGACATTTTCAATTCATCACTGCTTCTGCAACCTGCACAGCTTCCTTTGGGAAGTTCACTAAGTATTTGTGTCTGCACGAAAGTGATGTATTATATAACTGTTACTAGTCCCAAGAATCTCAATGATCTACCATGACGATGTCAGTTGAATAGAAATATCAATTTACCTGTACAATACGTGCTCTTTCTGGTTTTACAATATACTCTCTTTCCACTTTGATGGTACATACTCCCAACCTTATAATTTAATGCACACTGAATGTAAAAAGACTGCAAGTAATGTAAATTTATTTTCATATCATGTTATTTTTTGTTATACATTGACTTATTCTGCATTAGAATATAACATTAGCATACTACATGACTGCCTGAACAAATAAAGAGTGTACCGATAGAGATAATTAGGAATAAAATCAATACCTTTCAAAACAATGTAAAGGAAGTAATAATGCAACATACTTGCTATTCTGTTGATGATTACCTGAATGCAAACTTGAATTAACTATATGACCTTAAGTTTTCCTCTGTATAATTGAAATCTTAACCGTCTCCTAAATGTAATGTGTATGCAGTGATCAACAGTGCATGAAATTTCTTTGCATTTTTTAATCTTGTTCTAGGCATAATATTCTACTTATTCTGTATTGTTCTAAGATGCAGAGATCATGTAAAGAAATAATATGTAGGCATTTTTATGACTCATAGCATATGTATGTATTTGCACATAATGTTTATAGTTTTGTATACTGGTAGTAAAATAGACACTATGTTTTGCCATTTGTATATGTGATGGTTGCTTTCATTTCTGGTAGAATTTTGATTCCTATTTTCATTATTTAACTGTTTAAGGTAAATGTTTTTTAATCAATGTGAATACAATACATTTTTGTTGTTATAAATGCCCTATCTTTTTGAACTTTTTTATTGTGTATTTAATGTTTTGCTGTCATCAGCCACATATTTTTATGGAAACACAATGTAAGATTTCTGGGCTTCAGCAAATTAAATGTAACAATTATAACGTACCATCTTTATCCTCCTTTTTGCCCCATCCAATGACAGTGCAGCGTGTACCAGGGTGAAGCTCATGATTGGCAGGGGGTAAGCAGACGGGTAGCAAATGTTCATGGAATCGGACCCTTGTCTTCAACTGAAAAAAAGGGAATGCTAATACTATGCATAGATGGTACAGAATCAAAATTCAGAAACTGTGGCTAATCCGTTGGAATGAGAAACACTCTTTATCGACTATAACAACATACTTCCTATGTCCATTTTCTACATAATCACCATTTAATTCAATATGATTTTAATGTCTTACATTATCAGTATCAAAATGATTTACTTAAAATTCTTCACTCTAAGCTCTCACCTACTTATTAAATAATTCAGCTGCTCCTTAAAGAAATAAGTTCAATGTACTGCTTTAGGTGGAGGAAAAGAGTGTATCTCGACGAGATCAGGACTGAAAGATGGTTGATCCAAAATTTAATTTTGAGACTGTACATTCAGAGGTTAGGCTTATCATAAGCATTTAAAATAAACTAGTCCATATCATAATGACAGGAGATGAAATAGAAAAGTTGTAGCTTTTCTTCAAATTTGAGTTGTCTAATGATTAAACTCATTTTTGTCCTTCGTAAGCAGACTCATAACATTATGTTGCTATTATTATTTACTTCTTTTATCATCACTGTGTATTTGAATGTCCCATGCATTTGTTCAATTATTTTATGATCTGAGCTATCTTCATGCATAATACTGAAACCACATAGGCTTTGGTAATGTAATGCTTATAAGAAATGTCGTGCAGTGCCCTAGGAACTGTAAATTACACATTGTGGGGGTATTGTTTTAATAATGTGGATTATGCTCATTAGCAAATAATAAGTGTGTGACTGTATATTACACATTGTGTATAATCAGAGAATTAAAATTAATCATCTGCAAATGTGATTAATAGCCAAAATAAAATAAAATGCACTAGACTATATTTATATGAAATGTTTATTATGTAGCTTACTTGAAAAAGAGCAACATCATTGTCATGAGCAACACCCATGTTATACATAGGATGTGGAACAACACGCCGAACTTTCATTTTCTGACCATAAAATGAGTGAGAGTGGCGTCTTGTGATACCAAGCTGGATCGTCCAACCAGAAGGTTCAGAATGGCTGAAACTAGAAATAAGTCACTTAAATATAATGATAATGGAAATTCATAAATGGAAACAGATTGACATGTTCACATGACACGTGTAAAAACATAGTAACTTTCAATAGCCTCAAAGATACTACTCTTTCCCAGATTAAGAATGCTTAACTGAATATACATTTCTCTGTGGTAACATCTTATCAAATACAGGTGATACTAAGTTATTCAACATTCCTTAAATTTTGTAAGTAAACAAATACTATATTCTCATATTGAGATTACCAACATATTAATTCAGATATGAAACGGTAAGACATTTAGCATGTTCAAGTGCTCTATAATGAAATAAATGGACCATGTTTCATTTATAGTGCCATTGATTTAAAATTCTGTTGGGAGCAATGTGTTTCCTTATTTAATATGCCACACATTAATTTCACAACTTTCAGCAAAATGATACTAGGCAGAAATGGCATTCATACATGGATGATGCAAAATATTGAACCTTCGTTTTTTGAACTACTACTAAATTTTGAGGTAATGGTATGTATTTTTCATGTTGTATGAAGTGAGGGCACTGTACTATAGAACCACCTCTAATGATATTGTTTTGAAGGGCTTTTAAAACTAATTTTCCTTCCTTTCTTTTAGTCTCCAATGAAAATGTCACCTTTCATTTATCACTTTTTAATGTGTTATGTTCATGTCATGTTTTCTATATATATTGTTTCATGATGAGCCATTGACAACCTCAGTGATTAAATAAATGTGCAGCTGTACTACACTGAGGTGACAAAAAGTCATGAAATACAGATGGCATTGGTATTGCATACACAAGGTATAAAAGGGCAGTGCATTGGTGACTCTGTCATTTGTATTCAGATGATACACGTGAAAAGGCTTCCAAAGTGGTTATGGTCATATGACAGGAATTAACAGATTTGAATGCAGAATTACAGGCCTATATCATTAACATTGATATGCAGCAGGGTTTTCGAACATATATTGTGTTCGAACATTATGAATTATCTCGAAGAAAACAGTCTATTGACACACAGTCAACATGGGTTTGGAAAACATCATTCCTGTGAAACACAACTAGCTCTTTATTCACATGAAGTGTTGAGTGCTATTGACAAGGTATTTCAGATTGATTTCATATTTCTGGATTTCTGGAAGGCTTTTGACACTGTACCACATGAGCGGCTCATAGTGAAATTGCTTGCTTATGGAATACTGTCTCAGTTATGTGACTGGATTTGTGATTTCCTCTCAGAGAGGTCACAGTTGGTAGTAATTGATGGAAAGTCACTGAGTAAAACAGAAGTGATTTATTGCGTTCCCCAAGGTAGTGTTATGCGCCCTTTGCTGTTCCTTATCCATACAAACAATTTGGGAGACAATCTGAGCCACCATCTGGGGTTGTTTGCAGATGATGCTGTCGTTTATCGACTAATAAAGTCATCAGAAGATCAAAACAAACCTGCAAAACGATTTAGAAAATATATCTGAATGGTACGAAAAATGGCAGCTGACCCTAAATAACGAAAAATGTGAGGTCATCCACATGAGTGCTAAAAGGAACTCATTAAACTTCAGTTACATGATAAAGTAGTATAATCTAAAAGCCATAAATTCAACTAAATACCTAGGTATTACAATTACAAACAACTTAAATTGGAAGCAACACATAGAAAATGTTGTGGGGAAGGCTAACCAAAGAATGCGTTTTATTGGCAGGACACTTAGAAAATGTAACAGACCTACTAAGGAGACTGCCTACATTACTCTTGCCCATCCTCTTTTAGAATACTGCTACATGGTGTGGGATCCTTACCAGATTGGACTGACGGAGTACATCGAAAAAGTTCAAAGAATGGCAGCAAGTTTTGTGTTATTGCAAAATTGGGAGAGAGAATCACAGTAATGATACAGGATTTGGGCTGGACATCGTTAAAAGGAAGGCTTTTTTCATTGCAACAGAATCTTCTCATGAAGTTCCAACCACCAACTGTCTCCTCTGAAAGCGAAAATATTTTGTTGACACCAACCTACATAGTGAGGAACGATCACCACGATAAAATAAGGGAAATCAGAGCTCGTACGGAAAGATACAGGTGTTCATTCTTTCTGCATGCTATACCAGATTGGAATAATAAAGAATTGTGAAGGTGGTCCGATGAGCCTCTGCCAGGCACTTAAATGTGATTTGCAGAGTATCCATGTAGATGTACCGGTAAATGTAGATGAATGGTAGTTGGACCTAGACACCTGGGATATTCCATTTTCGAAATCATGAGGGAAATCACTATTTTGAGAGACACAGTCAAAAGTGTACCAAGAATTTCAGGCATTACTTCTCACCATGGACAACGCAGTGGCCAACAGCCTTCACTTAATGACCGAAAGCAGTGGCGTTTATTGTAGAGTTGTTCTTGCAATGGAGAAGAAACACTGTATGAAATAACCACAGAAATTAATGTGGGACATATTATGAACATATCCACTAGTACAGTGTCGTGAAAATTTGGCATTAATGGGCTATGGCAGCAGACGACTGACTGACTTGGGTGTCTTTGCTAACAGCACAACATCATCTGCAGCACCTCTCCTGAGCTCATGACCATATCAGTACGATCTTAGATGACTAAAAAACTGTGAAGTGGTCAGATGAGCCCCAATTTCAGCTGGAGAGAGCTAAAGGTAGGGTTTGAGTGTTGTGCAGACCCAAGCTTTGGAATCAAGTTGTCAACAAGGCACTGTACAAGCTGGTGGTGGCTCCATAATGGTGTGAGCTGTGTTTACATGAAATGGAGTGGGTCATCTACTCCAGCTGAACCAGTCATTCACTGGAAAGGATTATTTTCTGCTAGTTGGATATCATTTTTGTGGATGACAATGAACCATGTCACTGGTGCTCAATTGGTTTGGAGAACCTTCTGGACAGTCCAAGTGAATGATGTGGCCACCTAGGTCACAAAAAACGAATCACATCTAACTTTTCTGGGACATATTTGAGATGTCAATTTGTGTACACAATCCTTCACCAGCAACACTTTTGCAATTATGGATGGCTATAGAGACAGCATGGCTCAATGTTTCTCCAGGAGAGTTCCAACAATTTGTTGAGTCTATGGCACATCAAGTTGCTACACTATGCATAGCAAAAGAAAGTCCAACATGATGTTAGCAGGTACCCCTGACTTTTGTCACCTCAGTGTATAGCAACTACTGTTTAATGCCATTGAATCCAAGGGAAAGGGGCAGGTGTCATTCAGGTCATTACTCATTTAGGAAATAAAGAAAAAAAAAAAAACTAAAGTGCTTAATATTTTTACGTACTACTATAGTGTTTACCCAATTCCACAATTAGCTTTCTGACAATAAACTTGCATGAAAATTGTCACAAAAATGGCAAGGGATTATAAAATTTCAAGGTATTTTTAACACAGTATACTTTCCAGATGCTTGCATGAGCATTTGCTCATCTGGATGAGCTTGTCGCCTCACCAGTAAGATTCCAGCCATGGAGTTGGGCCCATTCCAGATATACATATTTGTTGTTTACAAGAAATCTGACACTGTTAGTGAATCCACAGGCAGAACCACCAAACCACAGGGAGTCAACTTATTTTTTGTTGTTATTTATTTATATATTCAGACACCCATTTGAAGTATTTCAGTTGATGCATGTTGTGTCATTCCATATACATCTTGGAACTTTGATTATAGAATGACATTTACATAGTGTATTCTACAATTTAGTTTAGGCCCTAAATATAGATAAGATGACAGCATAACAAATAGATGACATTCTACAGTGTACTGTGTCATTCTTCACAATTTTTACTAATTCTGTACATTCAAAATTTGCATAATTACATATAAATTATCAAAATTTCATGACAGTTACTTTTATTTTCTTACTGTTCAATGCATGATTCTTTTGTATGGCATATTTCTTTTGCACACTGGTGAACCATTAATTACATAGTCTAGATGCTTGTTTAGTTCATGTGTCTTTTTCTTCAGTTTGCATATTCACAAAGCCCTCTGGCTGTTGCATATATTTCTCGGCAGTGGCAGCTTATTATCAAGTGTTAATGTGCAACAGCACACTGTTAAATACTGCCCTAAAATTATGCCATTTCTCTTTGAATCTGCACTGGAAATTCTACTAAAATTATACCATTTCACTCCAAATGCATGTGGGTATTCAAATAGAATGGACAAAAATATATTTTGTAGTGCTCTCTCCACAATAACTAGAACCCAGTGTTGAGTGCTGAAATTATGGTCAGTAGCACTATGGTCAACTTGGGGAAGGTATGCAGCTATTTGTTTTCAACTATGCATGCTCTGACATCATGTCACCCCTTCTAACACTACAAGTGGTACATTGCTCACAGCACCAGGTCACTATTTTTCTTTGAAACTGCATGTAGCACATTGTGTAAGCATATAGTATGAGGGATCTTTGAGGAGCTATTGCTGTAACGGCACCTTGTTGGGTAGTCTAGTGTATGGCTGGCAATTCATCAACTCGGATTTGATTCCTGCCGGTACCAACTTCTCGTTTTTAATTTTATTTTATTCCTCACAATGTTGAGCTGTCAATTATAAAATTTAAACAGTTCAATTTATATATATATATATATATATATATATATATATATATATATATATATATATATATATATATATATATATATATATATATATATAAAATTAATATATTTAATTTTGTTATGATTACTACCCTTGTAAAGAAAAAAGCTACTGTACAACTTTGAGTCACTTTTGTGGAAGGGCAATTTATGAAATTTGCCCACAATGCAAATAGCAAGAATATGAGAAAATTTAGTATGAAAGTGTTTTCTGTAGGTAATCTGGTAAAGAAGCCCTTCTCAGTAGATCTTTGGAGGAGAAAGTGATTGTTAAAGGGTTGAACTAAAATTAATCTTTGAGAGAGCCCAGAAAACAGAAAAACTCTTGTGGAAGTGGTAGGTAGCCTTCATAGATCAAATACATAATAAAGCAATTAATGGGATGTTGACAACTACTGAGGGATTCATTGGCCACCTGTTGCATGTAACATATTTTTCAAGATTATATTAGACAGAGTTGAAAAAACACTGGAGAGTAATTTAGGTGAACATAGAGGCGGTTTTAGGAAGGGGCATGAACTGAACAGTTTTCTCAGATTGACAGTCCTTGTATAATATGCCCGTGAAAACATCATGATGTATTTAACATATTATTTATGAAAAACCAAACAGGATATTGTTTTAGCTCTGTATCATATCCAGTCAAAAACCTTTTTCATTTTTAAATCCTGTTTCTGCCATCTCTCCTTTGGGATGAGTGTGTAAACCATCTGTCAAAGTTTACTGAGTTTGGCCACAGCACAGTCTAGAACTGTCCACAATTTGTGAGGCAGTTTTCCATAAACACTGTTTGTGACTGTTACGTTCAAAATTTAAGTTGCCATGTCTATGGATTCAGCCCATAATTGTATCGGCAGATCCCTTGCACGAAACATTGTCCTTGTAGTCTCCATGAAAGTTCTGTTCTCATGTTCAGCTGCACCATTCTGTTGGGGACAGTAGGCTACTGATTTTTTCTGTATTATCCCATGATCTGCATTATTAGTACCTCTTGACTAATGAATTCTGGTCAATTATCAGGCCTTACCACTTATATTCCATGCTCAGTTTGTTTTTACTGATTTTTAATGAAATATTTCATGTGTTTGGCCACTTCAGGCTTATTTTTTAAGAAATACACAGTTTGTGAATGAGAATAGTCATCTTTTAACAAAAGAAAGTACTATGATTTGTCAACTGAATTAATTTGTATAGGGCTACACAAATCACTGTGAGCAGATCACCTGTCTTTGTTTACTTTGAGTCACTTTTGTGGAAGGGCAATTTATGAAATTTGCCCACAATGCAATGATCACATAAGCCTCTGTCTCTTTTCTTAAATTAATTTGTCTGTCTTTCAAAATCTTTTTCACGTGGGGAAGGTTTTGGTGTGCCACAAAGGGTACATTCTAAGATCTACCTTAGTAGACATATTACCCTGCTGTCCGCCGCTCGTGGCCTCGCGGTAGCGTTCTCGCTTCCCGAGCACGGGGTCCCGGGTTCGATTCCCGGCGGGGTCAGGGATTTTCACCTGCCTCGAGATGACTGGGTGTTTGTGTTGTCCTCATCATTTCATCATCATCCAGGAAAGTGGCGAAATTGGACTGAGCAAAGATTGGGTAATTGTATGGGCGCTGATAACCACCCAGTTGAGCGCCCCACAAACCAAACATCATCATCATCATCATATTACCCTGCTGAATAATGTCATTTTTACTCAGTGAAACCTTAAACTTCATCCTAGGGTTGGTTGGTGTAATCTGGATATAAAGAAACAGTATTTTTAAGTTCAACAGTTTACAGCTTATTGCCATGATACAATTTTCCTGTCATTTCTTCATAAGTTAGCAATGTGACCCTCTAGAATGATTCCATTTCATTTTCAAGTATTATGACCCTTTCTTGTCATATAGTAATGCTGAATTGAACTATACTCAATTTACCCCATGAATGGAGGAATTAGTGGATAAAGAGTACTATTCAAGTAAAACATATTTTAATGTCCTTTCATGCTACAGTTCCCTTGACCATAGGTAAAATAGGTCGATGAAACCCATGATAAGGTACAAGGTTTCCAAAAAAATTAATGAGAAATCAGTAAGGTTAGTTACACGACAAGATAAATGTATAATTCTACTTTATGCCATTCAAGTGAATTTGGAGTATCTCCCATTAAAATCACGTACAGAAAAAACTTCAACTGTTTTTCCTAAATCCATTCTATGTTTCCAGAATGAGATTTTCACTCTGCAGTGGAGTGTGCACCGATATGAAACTTCCTGGCACATTAAAACTGTGTGCTGGACCAAGACTCAAACTTGGGACCTTTGCCTTTTGCAGGCAAGTGCTCTACCAACTGAGCTACCCAAGCACGAGTCACGCCCCATCCCCACAGCTTTACTTCTGCCAGTATCTCATCTCCTACCTTCCAAACTTTACAGAAACTCTCCTGCGAACCTTGCAGAACTAGCACTCCTGAAAGAAAGGATATTGCGGAGACATGGCTAAGCCACAGACTGGGGGATGTTTCCAGAATGAGATTTTCACTCTGCAGCAGAGTGTGCACTGATATGAAACTTCCTGGCAGATTAAAACTGTGTGCCAGACCAAGACTCGAACTTGGGACCTTTGCCTTGCCATGTCTCCGCAATATCCTATCTTTCAGGAGTGCTAGTTCTGCAAGGTTCACAGGAGAGCTTCTGTAAAGTTTGGAAGGTAGGAGACGAGGTACTGGCAGAAGTAAAGCTGTGGGGACAGGGCGTGAGTCATGCTTGGGTAGCTCAGTTGGTAGAGCACTTGCCCGTGAAAGGCAAAGGTCCTGAGTTCAAGTCTTGGTCCGGCACACAGTTTTAATCTGCCAGGAAGTTCCATTCTATGTTGTCTGTCTCTAGGAAAATGTAATGATGACCTTCCTCACAGCATTTGGATAAATACTTCACTTAATATTGATTTCTCTTGTGTGGATCTTGTGCTGTTACCTGTCCCATATACTCATTCACTATCTTACTACTTTCACTTTGATAATGCACTGAAAAACAGGATGCTATTATTATTTCTGAATTTGGATTAATTCTTGTGGTACAACCAAGGCTTTCTTCTTTGCCTTTAGTTCCATCACTTTTGCCACTAGGCCTAGAAAAGGCTGCCTTAGTGTTTTGTATGAAATGTTGAATTTTTCAGCAGCAGCATACACTGACACCTTTTTTGGCCTTCTCAGGATCAATTGAGTCATATGTGGATGTTCTATTCTTAACATATGTATAGGACATTGTAACGGAACATATTAAAGGCTTTACTGTACCGAAGTATGCGATACCCTCCAAATTCAACCAGTTTAACGAGTATTTATGATTATAGAAAAGTTATTGTGTATGTTAACAATGATTGCGTAACATGTCTCCATAAACAGTCAACCCATTAAATTATACTGAATAACTAACCCACACAAAAGTTAATATCACTTGATCACTGATACAGCAAATGTCATCATGTAAAAACACTGAGTTCATCTTAAATAATTAATATGAAGTACGAAAAATAGTGTACAACTTAGGTATTTTGGATCTCCTTAAATAAAAATCACCCAGTGAAACCTATTTGTTCACTAGGAGCGGTTTCACTTAGTATTCACGAAATCAATCCTGTTTTAGACGAAAACCAATGTATTTCTTAATAATTCATGTTAATTACTTATTTATGCAAATTAGAGAAGTCAATTGACAAACTTCTAGAAAACGGACTTTTTGTAACAAAGAATTATTCTGTCAAGTCAACAAATCTGTCCGTCATTTTAATAACATGATAAATTATGTCACTCGATACAAATTAATAACTTTTCTGCACAAATTAGGATAACAGATGTACATGTGACTTGTAAACTATATCTCTTTTTAGTAGTTCTTTGACAATGTTATAAATACTAGCAGCAAGAAGGGTCGAAAGGCAGTCGAAATGTCACTTTGGTACAGTGTGTTAGTGTGTTATTGTTTGAGGTGGATAAACAATGCAAAGAACATGTAAAGGAAGTTGTGTTGTGTCATAGTCTTTGGTGGACAGTGGAATTAAGATGGCCACCAGAGAAATAAATATTTGAAGTTTACATATTTGTTGGTTTCGTTCATCCTTTATCATCAAAAGCACATAAAACAAAACACGGGACCTCATGTTTTTAACCCTAGACAACCAGATTTAGAGCCAGCATCAACATCGAGACACAGCAGCGATCCAGCAAGCAGCAGTGATTACTACAATGCATTTTAATGGCGCCAACCTAACATCAAGTGCTAACAAGCTCCGTAAATGGGAGTGAAATAGTGCGATTATAGCAATTAGCAATATCTGCGACCAGGCGACCATTACAACATGATCAGGAAAGGAAAACTAAGTTCATTGACCACCCTAAACTACAGTTACTTCATATTCATAAACTGTAATTTACTAACAAACTGTTACAGATATATTACTAAGTTTATTATAATTATGTTAAAAATGCATGTGATGTATACATATTTGAGTTTGGTTACTGTATCACAGCTGTTTCTCAACATCACTTCTTCAACTACAATTGTATATTTTCATTGTATTGTTAAGACAAAAACAAATATTTATTTCAAAACGGCACTATCACTATGGCCAACACAAATTATCAACTCAACATTACAATCACATGTGAAATGTACAGGGTGGGTGAGAAGTCCACATACTCCTGTAACCCCTGTTTAGTATCAAATGTTATTATGCAGATTGGTGACCTGTTACTTCTTTTCTGTTGTTGGAATTCAAGTACCCATGTCTTCAGAGTCACAGTCACAGTTGAGTTTTAATTTGTAGCCATCGCAGATGTCAGGGTCATAGTTTCACTATGTGGAGCACTTAGGGATGAGTGTATGGATACATGAACGACAACACACAGGGCAGAAAATGATACAGATTATGGGAGCATTCGAGAAAAGATTTAATAAGGCTCCACCACGAAAGGCAACATTTTTGGAATGGGAAAGACATGATTTTGTTTTTAGCAGCATTAAAGACAGGAGGCCACAGAGTGAAAGGAAGAAGATGCAAGGAGAAGCATATGCTGGAGATAGATGGTGTTGTCACAGATTCCCCTTTAGCTCCTGGTATTGCGAACTTTTACATGGAGTGCTTTGAAGAAGCAGCACTGAACACTGACTGCCTTAAACCTGGTGTTCTATAGATACAAAGATGACACTTTTGTAGTGTGGCCACATTGTAAGGAAAATCTGCAAGAGTTCCTACATCACTTCAATAGCATACATGAGTGCATCAAATTCACCATGAAGGTAGAAGAGAATGGATGCCTACCCTTCTTGGACATTTTGATCAAGAGAAATCTGGACAGTACCATCTGGCATTTGATCTACAGGAAGAGGACAACACAGACCTATACCTTAATGCTTGGAGTTACCACCATGCAGTGCAATGTACCTTGGTACTAAACATCTTAGTAGAAAGAGGCAGGTCAGTCTGTGACAGGAAGCATTTACTGCAGGAGTTGCAGCATCTGCTTGAAACTTTCCGCAAAAAACAGCTACAACGAGACACAATAAGATGCACCTTATGTAGAGACAAGTGGCAGGCGGACAAACCAAAAGAAGACGAAGTAAAATGTGTGGCATTTTGGCCACATGCTGGGTCACCGACACCCAAAATCGCAAGAATATTAAAAAGCAGCAAAAAACGACAGTCTTCCACGCAAATTAAAAAGTTAAGGACATACTTGGCTCAATCAAAGATCAGCTAGGCCTGCAGACACTGGTATTTGCAGTACCAAGTGTGAATGTTTGATGCAGTACACTGGGCAGACACAGCTATGTATGTCACAACATCATACAGAGCACGTTATGAACATATGACTAGGGCAGACAAACAAGCCTGTGGTAGCACATAATAGCATCAATGAGGGACATGCCTTTCAATAAAGTAATTAAAAAAAACAAAAAAAGAAAAAAACAAAGAAGCTATGGACTGCCAATAGTTTTTGGGACTCTGTTGTCAAAGAAGCAGTAGAAACACATCTCCACTATAATCTAGTAATTCGTGACAGTGGATTTCAGCTTAGTGCAGCATGGGATTCCTCAGCTAAGAAAATATGTCAGGAACACTCTGTAATGAAAGCAGTGGTGTCCACAGATGGATTAGACAGCAACTGGGACTCAACACCCATGCCAGGGTTGCAGCACAATACCCCACTAATGGTTACCTCGTGTTCCCCCACTAATGACACGGCATTCCTTTCCGGAGGCACAATTGGTCCACCATATAGACAGATGGAACACACCATACCAACACTTTGCTTGAAGATGATTGGTACAAAACTCATCAAAAGTTTTACGATAAGGCGATACCACCACTGGGCTGATCACCCGAGAAGATTTCATCGACACTCCAATTCATTCAGGAGTATGACCCCCTTGTGATACCAATGGTGACTTCCTTGTAAACACACAGAGTTAGGGACAGTCATTACTGCCCTATGAAAACAACAATGAACATAAAGAGATTTACAAGCATCTGGTATACAGGTCTATAAATGGAAATGGGTGCATTGCAGTGAGAGAGTATTGATGACTCTTTCCCAACTGACAGGTTCCACACCACCAAACATTTGGACATTTGCATTGCCTGCTATGTGAAGTAGGCACTTTCTGTGTAAGTATACATGTTCAAATGTGTGTGAATTCCGAAGGGACCAAACTGCTGAAGTCATTGGTCCCTAGACTTACACACTACTTTAACTTATGCTAAGAACAACACACACACACACACCCATGCCTGAGGGAGGACTCGAACCTCCAGTGGGAGGGGCCATGCAGAGTATACATGCTACAGACCAGAATCAAACAGTGTGAACCCCAGAAATGGATGACAAGATCCTGCAACATGTTGAAGACACTTCATCTACAGTTACACGATGTATTGCACACATCCTTGGTGTGAGAGACAGCCTTGTGTGGAATGTGTTATGTAACAAGAAGCTTCATTCTTTTCATCATTGAGACTGACAGGATTAGCACCTGATGATTTTCCTCAAAGCCTGCAGTTCACACAGTGGATTTTACAATAGACTGTTCTGCACCCTCTGTTATGGCTGAGGTCTTGTACAGTAAGGAGGCTTTGTTTACTAATGAAAAATGTTTCAATATTCACAATTCATATTTTTGGGCCCATGTGAAATCAAAAAGTAAGAGACCTCATGCTCATCAACAGCAACTTGGTGTTGATGTGATAGGTTGAGTAAACTGTACATTCTTCCATTCTGCCTGAACGGATGGAGACATTGCATCTTTGTGCTGCCAGAAATGCTGGAGAATATACCTCTGATGGTTAGACGTAGGATATACTTCCAGCACAATGGGGCACTAGCACATTTCAGCCCTGCTGTGATCTTTTGAATAGATGGTGCCCATGTAGTCTTGTCACCCAGGTCACCTGATCTCATGTGTCTGGATTTCTTTCTCGGGGGGCATATGAAGCAGCTGATGCATGAAACTGTTGTGGAAACAGAAGAAGACCTCATTTCTAGAATTGCCATTACTGCTGGTACCATCATGGATGTACCAGTAATCTTCAAGTGAACATAACATCTGATGATGTACTGCATGGATACAGGCCAGTGATCATGCGTTCAAGCATTTCCTGTGAATTCCACTACCGTAATTAGCATGCTTATCTGCTTTCTTTGTAAATTGTCCCTAGCATCAGAAATTGCCTTTGGAGACCATATGTACTATAACTGAATGTGTGTTCTATTCTTCCTGTATTAATTTGAATGAATAGTTTTGGAACACCCAGAACAGCTTCCTAGGCTTCCAGTTTTGTTCCACTGAGATTACATGTTCTTTGTGATCAGACAGATAATTTCCAATTACCGTTACTGTATAATCATCTGACTATATTTGAGTAACAATGTAACTTACAGCAGGAGCTCTGTTAGCTGTATTTCAAGTATAGTCATTGACTGTTATGCAATTGTATGAGATCAGTGGTGAGAAAATATCCTCTTTCAGTTTGGCTACCTTACTATAATCAGCATTAAAGTCACTACAGAATGTTATTTTCTTGTTACTTCTGCAACTGCTAACCTTATTTAGCAAACTATTTGTATCTTTTTCAAAAATGTTTTAGGACTTCTGCAAGATGAATGGCTAATATTAATGGTGATATATTTTGTATAATTAAAAACAATTTCAACCAATGAACACTCAAAATATTTTTCAGTACCAGTACTGGTAGTGAATTTTACTAGGTCAGCTCTATTCTTTACCATGTTTGTAAACCATTTTTGCATGTATATGCAGCTGACACCATTTTCGTAATTTCACCCAAAACAGTTTGATGCTATTGAAATGTTTTGTTTGTTACATGGAGGTATTTTCTATTCACGAAGCCAGTGTTCAGTAAAACACACCCTTGTTGGGCTGTCCCCAGTACTCAGTAGTGAGTCTACACTTAGAAGCTTACACCTTAAGGCCTGAATATCTTTGTGGGTGGCTGATAGTTCCTCTTTGTTGGTACTGACTTTAGCATGTTTGCCCTTAAAAGATCATCAGTCTGGTTACTCACTTAAGGGAAGATAGAGTAGGAAAGACCCTCCATTACAAGAAAAGAACAATAGAAAAACCGATCTCAAACGTATGCAGAAACGCCTGTAAGAAACAGCGTTCACTCATTTATATGCTCATGTAGTCATAGTTGAGGGACCAGTGTTCACAGTCGCACTGCTTGCTGAAATACTGGTGTACACTTTGATTTTATATTCTTCAAATTATGATGTTATCAAGTTGTGAAAGTTTGTTGCCTATATCAGTACTTAAATTAATTGTGTGACACATTTACTTCTCAAATTTTTGAACATATGCTTTAAAAGACTATATTTTTCTGAATTACAGTTCTTGAATCTTATGCTAAAGCAATATACTGTTCATTGATCCAAGCAAATTGGTATTATCACATTAAGTATTTTATGATAATTAAACAATTTATCATTATGTTGTAAAATTACACATCATTTATTGTTATTATGATTACAATCATACACATCTGTGGCTCATTAAAACTGGGGTTGACCGAAAGTTGTATTTGGTGGTGGGGGGTGGGGGTAGGAAGGAGGAGACAGGGACAGTAACAAACTGTGAGTCCCTGCCCCCTTCTACTCGTCCCCCAGAATTGAACCATTGACCATGTCTGGAAGAGAACACTGAATTACCACTGCCCAATGATAAAAATATATATATGTCTAATATGAAAGAGGAGAGGGGTAGCAGCACTCAAAGAAAGGAAAAATGAGAGTGCAAGGCACACACCCTTACTAGCGACAGACAATGAGATGACCTTATCTCCTTCACACGCTATAGTTATAAGTTCTTTTGGGGTCCCTTGTTTAGGTTATTAAAATCATGTGTCATATCTTCCTGTCACAACTGTAAAGTCACAATGGCAGGGTAGACTACAGTGCTGCTATTTTATAGTCTGTAATATTTTAGTGGGTATGGGCTCTTGTTCTTGGGGTGTTTAAGATGTATTATTCTGCATTGTATTTGTCGCATTAGTATTATAAATCACCAGGTGAACTTCTGATCTGGGTAATAAACACGTGTATCTTAATATATTTTCTGTCACGAGTGTAAAATCACAAGAGCATGGGAGACAGTAAATGCCAACAGTGTATGGCGATCCCAATCTACAATATTTTTGTGGATATGGGTTATCTGTTCTTGATCTTGTATTAGTATCTATGAGGATATGTATAGAGGCTGGACAAAAGTATGGAAATAACCAAAACCACAAAACATTGCCCTGCCCATTATGGTGTTGGAAAACTGTTGGCATTCAAAACAGCTTCCAGTCGTCTCAGAACAGATAAATACAAGTCCGGTATGGTTTTCAACAGAATCTTATGCCATTATTCCTGCAAAATTGTGACCAGTTGAGGTAACGAGTTTGGAAGTGCACAGCACCTCTCCAAAGTAGACCACAAAGGCTGGGGATTTGTGACCATTCACCCTTGTGTTCACGAAACCAGTCCTGGAGGATGCGAGTTGTGTGAGCAGGGGCTCTGTTATCTTGGAACACAGCATAAGCATTGGAGAAGAAACGTTGTATCATGGAATGGACCCAATCAGTCAAAATGCTCACATGAGGAGCAGCTGTGAAGCCCATGGAATACCACAACATGGCTGCCAAAATCATCACCAAAATCCCGTTATGTTTCTCTTGCGACTTATAGTCGTCAAGAAGCTGGAAACGGTGTGAAACAAGGCTCATCTGACCAGACGACGTTCTTCCATTGGTCCATAGTCCAAGTTTTATGGCTTCGGTACCATGTTTTCCTGTTGCGAGCATTTGCGTCACTGATGAATGGTCTTAGAATTCCATCTTGCCCTACAATTTACTTGTTATGGAGCTCCTTTCGTGTTGTTTTGGTGCTGACAGGGTCCACGAGTGCGAAATTCAGATCTGTAATGATTTTTGCAGCTGTTGCCCCCTTATTTCTCATCACAATTCTCTTAATGACCGTCTGTCACAATCACTCAACACACACTTTTGTGCCTTTAGCGGGCACTGTACACGGTATAAATCTTCGCTATGGTGCTTCTTGAAACACCAAACACTTCGCACTGACCATAAAAGCACCAACAATTTGCCCACTTTCAAATGCACTGAGGTCCGACACAGTGCACTCACAATAACACGTAACCCTCTTCTAATCACGACTGAAAACATTACGTAGGTGACTTTCATGGTCAAACACAAGAGCGCTACGTGCAGCATCTGCATATAAGTTCAAGCATGAATTCGTTGTGGCATTTCCTTATTTTTATACACCTCCTGTACTAGTTAACTGCTGGGTTACTCATTTATGTATTACGTAAAAAGTTGTAACTCCAAATAGGGCAAGTGTAACAAATTAATGCCAATGATTGTGTGACGACACCAAGTTAGACATGGTATTCCTGGCATTGAAACCACATAGTGGGGGAACATTAACGCTCCACTTGCGCAGTTTTATTGTTTTGTGTATTAACAGCAGTCGAGATTTATTTGTTTTGTTTTTTATGTTAAAAGCAGTCAAGCTGCCAAGAAAAAACACAACAAACTATGTCAGAAGCACAGCCTATGGGCTAATACTCCACAACATTCAGGCATAGAGACTTACTTTCCGACGCAGTGTGACGCGGTCAGCACCCACTGGTCTGCGATGAGCACTCCAGCACAGTAAAACACTTCTTCCGGGCCTCCTAGTAGCGCTGCTAGAAACGGCCAGTCCCCAGGAGTTGATTCAAATCCTCCAACAATTCTCGTAGAGGCTCGCGGGTAATTTGGATGTCTTCTTTGACCACAAGCTTGCAAAACGAAAACCATCTCGTTAAAAAGGTTACACGTGAAGACATGCATTGCAAGTCTATATTGTAACCTACATCAAACGAAAAATACTTGCTATTAGGAATAGGCGGTTTAAAATTGTGTAAAAAGATATTATATTGTAAATCTGTAACTATTTCAGTTGATTAGAACTCAGAATGTGCCTTTGTAGAAAAAACTCTATTCCGACTATCGGTGACCTCGCATTGGCTCTGTTACATAGAGTGACTTAAAAACCAGAGAATTGGGAAATACAATATGTATTTAGTAATAATGATTGAATGCGTTTTATGTTCACGATGGAAGTGGCTTACTGAGAAGTAATCAGTACGGATCACACAACTGTGACTGCCTGTTACTGACGGTTTGCTGATGTAAACGTTGCAGTCAGTTTGTTTTCATGAAGTTATTAAAAACAGAGAAGACTTTTGCCTTAAAACGAGTTACACATGCGGCAAAAGTCCTGTTCCACTTGTACGAGAAGTTCGCGCCAATTTAACCTTGGCGTACTGCTGTTCATGTCTTCATAAAAAATTTTGAGCAACAAAAGTGTTATCGTTGAAACCCGTCGAGGGCATCTGAGGAACGTGAACTTCTGCATCTGTCTCGCTGCCTCAGTCTCTTATTTATTCACAGTATTATTACTTGCAGGACATGCCAAGACTGTGTGTCGATCTACCCAAAGAATTTGGTACATTAGCAAAATAAACAAACTATACCGGTAATTCAGTGTGTGTATTCTGCATGTGTTTTGTAGCGTTGTAGAGATTCAAACAGGCGATTGCAAGTCTATGAGATAATGTTTGATTAGTACACGAATGAGCTCTGCTTATATAATAGAATGGTGTGATCAGTTGTATTCACATTCAAGCTATCGGTGCAGATAAACTAGCATAATTCCAGCTCAATTTGAAAAATCGTCTTCTTTTGAATCAAATTCTGATAAAACAAAATATTAATGAATGAAAAGTAGTACCATAATTTTGGGTATTCGAAATGTCCTTTACTGACGTGAACGTCACGGGAGATGCGTACTAGAATGTATTTCACGAAGTGATTCTAGAAAATTTGACGAATTGTAATATCTGCTGACAACATTTAACAACTCCACTAACATTATGATGGAGCTCTTGGTCATTATGCAAGAGATTTCACGTTATTCAGGGTGCTATGCAGCAATGTTTTGAGAATTTGGGAAATTGTAGAGGCTGAAATATTTTGATATGAGAAAGTTATACTGGTAAGCGATATGAAATCGGCAAAAGAAAATGCAACATCATGGTTTAATGCCAATGGTCTGCTATTAAATGAGGAAAAGACCCAGAATATGTGGTTCAGTCTATCAAAGACTACAAAAATAGAAAAACAAAAGGCAAAGTTTTTAGGTATTGTACTTGACAACAGTCTAACATGGAACTCTCATGTTGATTACATAGTGGTTAGGTTGTCAAGAGTTATATATTTGTTGAAGAGACTGATGTGTTGTGTGACATTTGAGTACGTAAGGACAGTGTACTTTGCTTTTTTCAATCTGTTTTAAGGTATGGGTTAATACTTTGGGGAAACAGCAGAAAAATAAATGAAATTATGGTGATCCAGAAGAAAGCAATCAGAGTAATGGCTAAGGTAGATAATAGAACACATTGTAAACCATTGTTCATTAAATATAGAATTTTAACAGTAATTAATGTATATATTCTTGACAGTGTTAACTACATACTTGATGAACTACCTAATTTAAGTGTAACAAATGAAAGGCATGGCTACTATACAAGACCGTGTACTTCTCTGCTGTTGCCACAAAATAGATTACCTAAAACTAACAATAGTCATAAGTACATGGCAATTAAAATATATAACAAATTGTCTAAAAATGGGTCAATCAAGCCTGACAAATTATTTAAAGATAATGTTCATAACTTCTTGTTAACCAATCCATTCTATTCATTAGAAGAATTTTTAGAAATGCCCAATATAAACTTAAATATGTAAAAATTTATTTTGTAAAATTAATAGGTTAAGTGAACCGACGAAGTCTCTATGGCATGTAATAATGCTGAATGACTAATAAAGAATCTGAATCTGAATCTAATGTGAAATAAAGTTCCTACAGTCATCACTGGGCTGTGGAAATTCGTGTGCTACCTGTACGAAAAGTTGCCTGGTGAGAGTCTCAGTGAAAATCTGGTCTGGAATTCTCGGAGATCTCCTTATTGGACTACACATCTCACCGTCATTTGAATGGTGTATGGTATTTGAACTTTTTGAGCAATACCTTGCCTGAAGTTCTCAAGTATGTTCCCTTGCAACTGCACACTAGTTCGATGCTTCAGAGTGAAAGTGCTCCAGCGCAATTCGATCGACGGGTTGGAGCGTATGTCAGACATAAAGCAGAGAATAACTGGAAGGAGATGTCCAGTCCCTTAGCCTGCGTGCTCACTTATCTTACCCCTGTTTACTTCTTCCTCTTGGGTTATGTGAAGTCCTTGGTGTACTCAGCACCGGTAGGAACAGTACCTGAGCTTCGTGAGCGCATCTTTACAACGTTGGATATCATGAAAGGAGAGAGAAGAATCTAATGGAGAACCAGATAGAACAAGGTCCATCGTTATACATTATGTAACGAAGCTGATGGTCATCACGTTGAAATTTACAGTACTCAGTAGTCAAGCCACAGATTCAGTTCACAGTATTTGATTGTACTCTAGTGTCAATAAACATTTCCCGAATACAGTATTCCGGTGTTCCATTAAACCGACCGAAAGTGTAGAAAGTGCGTGGTGCTGTAGAAACTTTACTTCACCTTTCCTGCTATAGGTTCCTTACATCAAAACGTTCGGAATTTCACTCTGTACAAACTTTCAAAGTCAGTCTGTCACATCCTGTATATCTTGATTACATTTTGAAGCAAAGAGTAATTTGATTAATGTGAAGTGGCTGTTCTCATTATTTAGCATGGTGTCAAAAATAATCATCTTTGAGTAGTCTCACTTGAAAACAAGCAGAAGAATAAAACTTTTGTAGTACTTGGTTTTCGTGTCGTTTTCATGAAGTAGCGCTTGAGTAGAAACGCGAAAGTCACATATATGCTTTTAAAACTGTCAGTACAACGAGTAATTAGGTACATAAGCTATGTGCTCATTTTTGTTCCACATTTATTAGTATCCATATTTGACATGACGTACTGGTGTCTTATAGCTGCCATGAAAGTTTTGGTAGCATAATAATACAAATGAAGCCGTTGAAAACCAGTTGAGTAATATGTAGTGTATCTGAGGATTCGCAACTTGAACCCATACTGCTCCATCGAGCGAAAGAGGTTGCGAGCAGGACAAGGTGGGGGTTCTTCGTAGAACTCGGTAGTAGAGAGAAAAATAAAGTTATGATTACGATAACCACATTGTAGCTTATGTCGAAACATAACTATTTTCTAACTTGGGGAAAAAACCCACACACGGCATACACACTACTCTAATACTATTCTCATATAAAATAGCATTTTTAAGATTGAAAAACAAGTTGCGTTTATGAACTTAAATATGAAATTTTTCTAATATGTTACAGAAGAATCTGTAAATAACCGAGCATTGCTATGTGCAACTGGGTGTTGGCACTGTGATGTAGCTTTGTGGCATCTGTCAGTACTAATTTTGATGGAGAACACATTTGGTGGTGTGAGGCACTTTACCTACGGTAAGCGAAGTAAATTCGTCTTACTGAAAATCGTTCGACTGATGCCGCCTTACAGCGTCTGCAGATAATGTTGTAACAGGATAATCGTATTATTATCAGTGCTGTTGTTATTAAACGTTTTACCAAATCCCAGGCCAAGTAGTTCTGAATTTTCTTGCTGACTTCTCCCGTATCTTTTACTGTTCTTTTTCACTACATGATACTGTTTTCATTTTCTGAAATCATCATATCCAGAAGTTTCTTACAAATGTCCCTGAGTCGTGTCATGTGCCGTACACTGTGGACTGGTGTAGATTGTGCTTCTTCTTTAGAGTTATTGTAGAGCTACAGATCATAAACACAATGTTCATAAAATAACTGTGTAAATGCGGGGCACTGTGTTGATAGCATACCAAAGTTGGAGCAGGTGAGCTTCACCGTAGCATAGTCCTTCCCCGTGCATGAGCGCAGCTCCTTGAGCACGTTGCGTTGCTTGGTCGTCCTCCACATAGTGTCGCCAGTGTAGGCGCCGCTGCTGCTGTTGGAGCTGACTGTGCGTACATTGCTGATACCGCTGAGCATCGTCAGTTCACTAGAATTGGCAACCCTGAAAATATGTATATGGCACTGGTGAGTATGTGACTCATTTATCTGTTATTTGGTATCATTAGAAATTAAAACTGTCTTTGATGTAACTGATATTTAGATGGAATTACATTTTGCTATTAGTCTCAACTTTATGTTCGATAGGGATAGAAGCAGAAGTAATGAATCAAAATTTGTACCACAGCTCGGATTTGAACACAGGTCTCCAACTTACTAGACGGATGTGCCAAATACTGCATCACTGTAGTACTGTGGCTATCATGCCTGCACGGACTACCCTAGCCTAATGCCTCCCTAACACAAACTTCAGTTCACAACTTACGTCCATTTTCCCTTTCTTAAATCGTCAGTATTGCCAAGGCTCTCTGACACTGAAATAGCGCCTCACATTTGTACATAATAGGGAAATCCTGCCTGTATCTCTATTGATCTGATGAAATTACATTTTCATGGAGACATATTAGTCTCAACTTTACCTTCAGTTAGGATAGTAGGGGAAAACACTTACCTCTCAATTCATATTTTCTTTGATGATTTTTGTTTCTAACAACCTATCTCTTTTTAAAACTAATAGTGAATGTCATGATCATAATACTAGGTCTAAAAATGATCTACACAGGGATCTGAAACATTTAAGTCTTGTTCATAAAGGTGTTCATTATTCAGCCACAAAAATTTTCAACTCCCTTCCATCAGGTATTAAAGATCACATAAAAGTCTTACCTACTTTTAAATGTAAATTGAGAGAATACCTAATGGTAAATTCCTTCTATTCTCTTGATGAGTATCTACAGATAAAGCAATGATTTTTTATACTGATAAAAATTTGTTTGCTATAGATCACATTAACTGTTTAATTTGGAAAATGTACTATATTTCCTTTTTAGGTATTGTTTTATATTACTTGAGCTATACCTTTGATTTGATTTTAACCTACAAACTTATTTATAATCTTATGGTACATTTTTGTCATTTTATATATGTGTATTATTTGTTTAATTTGGAAAATGTACTATATTTCCTTTTTAGGTATTGTTTTATATTACTTGAGCTACACCTTTGATTTGATTTTAACCTACAAACTTATTCATAATCTTATGGTACATTTTTGTCATTTTATATATGTGTATTATATCTGTTGTATGTAATCATGACTCATACCACATCCTTGTGATTTATCACAATACGGATTAATGGAATACGAAATAAATAAATAAATAAAATAAAAATAAATAAGGTACACAACAAAGGGGAAAATATTTATGACATTGAGAAGAAACCAGCAGAGCAATAGAATTTATATGAGAGATGATACACGTCGTCGTAGTAATGAACGCTGTTTCAGATTGGTAAATTAAAGCTTCCAGAAACCACGAGGTTTGTCTCAGTATCACGGTGCCGTATTTGGTAAGATCCAATTGGAAGCAGTTTTTCCTTGCCTTCCATAGATCTAAGAATCCTCCCACCCACTGAAATATTCCTTTTTATGGGAAGAATGTAATGTCATTAATGTTTGTAAAGAGCCAGTCTCCTGTGCATATGTTTTTTTTCTTCTGTAGGCTCTGTGAAAGGAAGAGGAGAAACCTTACACAGTGTCTGGTGGTTCGATTAAATGCAATCACAACTGTATTCTGTATCATCGTAGCGGAAATTTATCGATGGCCAACGATGTTGAAATGGCGTATCATTTAAGACGACAAAAATATAAAGCGTTTACTCTTGTTTTGTGTGAGATCGCACATTCACACACTCTTGTTTTGTTATTCTTTGGTGGTCTCTCGTAACGAACAGACATGCTACGTAAGTTGTGTTTAAAATTCATTGCTTTCTGGCTTAAAGTAATTAAATATGACACCTATTTAGAACCCTGAAACTGTTTTAAATCTACCTACATCTAATGCGTATAAATGCATGACTTCTCCTAGTGTGTAAACTGTTTCAGACTGGAACCAGTGAAGTCGTCGGATCTTTGTTATCCAGAGTGGATGTATCAATAAACTCCTACGGTTCTTTAGGAAAGAGAAAGTAAAAACTGGTGTCGAAATAATCCAAAAACAAATTATTGTCTCTCTATAGATCAAAGTTCGAAGAAAGGGGACAAAGAAAAAATGATAAAATGTTTCTCGTATTTAGGTACGATATACTTAGATTAAGTGTTAGTTTTATTAGAACAAATCGCAGTCAGATATTAAACTTTAGTCTTCAAAGACAAAAAGACTTACGAAAAATTAGTAATATAATTTTAAGACATTTCAGCGCTATATCTATACCTGAAATTGACCATTCTCTGGTGAACAGTATCTCTGACTCACTATTCAATCGATCTTTGCTATTTCAATTCGTACGTTACAAAATATGAGTCGAATGAACATATATCGGAAACTTTGAGACAGAAGTTAATTCATAACCGAGGGCTGGTATAATGTTTTAGGAAGAAAAAGGGTAAGTGCATGTAAATGCTGTTTATGCATTAGTATGTTGAACAGAATAGAGATATTAGTTGTTTAGGTTGTGTGTGAATTTCAATCCGCGATCTTTACGCGCCTAACAGTCATCTATATTTCTTTTTATTCAAAATACTGAAATAGAATAATTACGCTCAAGGGAGCTAGGTCAATTTCCATTCTTAATCGTATAGGCCTTCTGAACGACAGACACGACAGAGTTACCGAGTGGTACATTACATTGCCGCTCATTTTGGTTTTCTTGTATGCAAGGAGTTTCAAAAATACTTCCACAAACTCTGGAGACAAGTTCCTTACACCAAAACAATAAAAAAATTTCAATAAATATCTGTCCGAAAATCGTTCGTTTTAGAGTTGTTGATGTTCAACGGCTTTCCAATTGACACCCAACAGCTTCACTTATCTACACACCCGTTTGACTCATTGTATCCTAGATGGCGTTGTGTTGCCAGGGAGACTTGTTTACAGTCGTCGTTTGTCTGTCTGCGACGTGTCCATTGTGTACATGTACGACAGGTAACTGCTTAACTGAAACCGTTCCGTTCAGACATAACAGAATATTCATTTTGTGAGCAGGCAGACATGATTTTTATGTACAGCCAGGTGGACACGAGGCTGAACGGCTGCATCAGACGGCGTTTCCAGATCGAAGACAGCGATTCACCCAACCTTTGGCGTTAGGTATCGTCGCGTTGCCGGGACTCCCGTAGCATCACAGACTATCTACCGACGAAAGTCACTTGTTACTCGCACGCCTCACAAGGAAGAGCACGTTCTAAGGCATGTCGAAGAAGTGCCAGTTGTCAACGCGCGAAAAGTAGCTCTGGCATGTGGTACTTCTCCAAGTTCAGCGTGGAGGATACTTCACGGGCAACTCCTGTTTCCGTATCATCTTCAGCACGTGTAGTGCTTCACGCCTACCCCCAGAAGAAAATCTTTGCGTATGGTTTGTTGCTCAAATTGCCAGTCTGTTGTTTGTCTCTTCAGTTTTGGTTACAGATGAGGCAACGTTTGGAAGAGATGGAATAACAAATTTTCACATCCAACACATGTGAACCGAGCGCAATCCTTATGCTACACTACAGGTTAGGCATCAGCATCAGTTTATGATTAATGTATGGTATAGAATTGTCGGTGATTATCTGGTAGGAGCACACTTTCTCCCAGCACGTCTTACAGGTGCTGTCTACAGAAACTTCCCGCAGAACACCCTCCAAGATCTACTAGAAGATGTGCCCTTGCAATTAAGAAGAAACATGTGGCTTATGCATGCTGGAGCTCCAGCACATTTCAGTCTCAGTGTTCGTGATGAAGTGGGTGTTATCTACCATGACAGATGGATAAGTAGACGAGGACCAGGTCTGTGATTTGCACTTTTCACCAGCCTCAGTCCTTTGGACTGGTATCTCTGCGGGCACTTTAACCAATTGGTCGACACAGCAGACCACCAGGATGCGGGAACTCTTTATCGATGGTTCATGGACGCTTGCGAAACTGTTCGAAATGGTCAGGGAGTATTTGAAAGGGGGCGACAATCTGTGATTCAAGGAGTGAATGCTTCTTTAGAAGCAAGAAGAGGACATTTAGAACATTATACTTATATGGATATGGTGTCTGTTCTTTCGCACATGTCCGAAAGAACAGACACCATATCCATATAAGAATACAGTTCTGGCAACACCGGCCATGACCTTCTTCTGTGCAGATGCACACATATTCCCCGAACTCTTATGGGACTTGATAAGAATGTCTTCCACGAATAATGCGTGTGTTGGAGTGGGACACTGCGAATGTAGTGTGTGGACATACAAAGTGAGAATGTGGGTCTCGTGGGAGGCGTGCGCGAGATAGTCCCTGCAGTCGCGCTATGCTCTGTGCCCTCGGTGTCTCAGATGGATTGCCGGCACGGTAACTCAGCGTTTTCGGTCAGAGAGCTGGTTGGCCTCTGTAATAAAAAACTGAGTGGAAGGATTAACAAAACGAATTGGAACGGATGTCATGTGACGTCCGCAACAACCAAACACAAGGATCAAAATAAATAAATAAATAAATAAATAAATGGATAGAGCGTCTGCCGTGTAAGGAGGAGATCCCGGGTTCGAGTCCCGGTCGGGGCACAAATTTTCACCTCTCCCCGTTGATACATATCAACGCCCGTTAGCGGCTGAAGGTATTAATATAATTCTAATTTAGATTTAGAACATTTGTTATGAGTTATGTTGATGAGCTCCAACGGCCTAAACTGCAAATTTCATTAATAACTCGAAATCGAAGAATTTTCGAAAAAATATTTATATGAACATATTTCTTATTTTGGTCTAATGAACCTGTCCCCGAAGCTTGTAAAATTATTTTGATACACCCTATGTAGAACATGTGCTGTTTCGTAGGTTACATTAGCAATTTGCGCCAGTGTAAATGGACGACACAGAATATGGTTTAGTTTTTCCTCGGATTTCCTCTATTGCGGCGATGGCTGCTGCTGTAGTGCTGTCGACCTCTGCTTTAGCGACACTCACGTGTATCCGAGCATGGCGCAGAGGTCCCGCGCCGAGGCGCCGGAGCCCCAGTGGCTGATGCAGGCGGGCCGCCACGCCTGCTGCTCCGGCTGGAACACCTCCAGCACGCCGCTGCCCTCGTCCCCCATGCGCTCGCTTAGCCGCACTGCAACACACATACAAACACTCCATCTGTGCAGCCTAGGGACACACACCACAAAGGGGCTGACAACATAACAAACACATTTGTTTTGACATCGTGCTGCGTGCGCTCTATGAGACATTGTTATTCTGTATGGTCTTATTTTTCTGAAATTTTCAGTAAGCAGGCGAATGGTTAACGGAATTTTAGTAACTTGAAGCGAGTTCAGTTTCGCAGAAAAAGATTTCTGCTATATTTAATTTCATTTCATAATTCGTTATATTCCTTTCGTTATCTGGCATTGCGTAAGAGATATGCTTCCTTATAGCTACAATACGCCCTTTAAAAAAAAAAAAAACTGAAATAGTGATTTTTGCTGTTCATAGCATTGTTCATAAATCGTGTTGAACATCATTATGATTTAAATTCTTTCCATTTTCATTTCGTTACTTCATTAAGTCGTAAATTATATTAATAAAATTTCACACAGTTAAATGAGGATCCTTGAATGCTGCGATTTGTACTTTTGATTCCGAAACTGATCTAAAATGCAATTTTTATGGGTTATTTACCAAGATCTACTCAGTGTATCGCCATAGAAACCTCTGGATTTTAAGTACGATTCTGGTTTTCATTAGTACTTCACTGTACTGCACAAAAAATGGCTGGACCAGCACCAAGCGAGGGTAAGTTGGAATCGTGAGTGTTAAATGGTGCGGTGAAGTTTGAAGTAGCCACAGTATGTGGAATGTAAAATGTGGTAGAATGGCTGGCAAGAGAAACAGGATTTTGGATAGGGGTAAGTATACGTACGTCGGAAACCAGACTATGATTGTAGACAGCGAAGAACAAGACAGGATGAGAACGCGGAGGGAAACCTGATCTGAAAAAGGACAGGGCGGAATGAACAAGATCTGATATGGAGGATATCCGTCAAGTTTATTATCTATAAAGGGGGAAGTGTCAAAATTACTTTCGGAAAAGATTTGGAGGGGGTGTAGGTTTAAGCTCATTGGGATAAATTGGTATTGGCTCCGCAGTTTTTGTGAGAACAACCGCACTAAAGAAACAGCAGCGCCCACTTTCGTCAACAGCAAAATCTGTGGAGGACGCTGAAAGGAGAATGGATCAGAGTGCAACCTTAGTGCACCATAGAAATTACGGGTCACCGTTCAGGAACGTTAAAGTGAAATATAAGAAGGAAAGGTATCTAAAAGAATTAAGAAGAAGTGTGATTGCTACAGGGCTGCATTTTAACATATCATAGAAAGACGGCTGAATATTAAAATTTTTGTTCGCACATTTCTTTGTCTCATGATTGTGCTTATGAATGAAGCTAAGACGTAAAACAAGAATATCGTAAAATAATGCAATATTTTAGCTGCAATGGGGCACACGTCCTTGACAAATTTCTTGAACGATATCAATTTGTCGTGATAGATGTTATTCTTGTTAGGATTAAACCAGTCGTCAGTAAAACTGTACTTTAATAAAGTAACACATTTGTAGGTAAAATAATATGAAACACTAAAGATAAAATGCGACACAAATGTTTACGGATAATAAATTGAGATTTTTTTTATGAAATTGTAAATATTTATATTCTATTAATTCATAAATAAAATTCCCATCTCGCACAGTGTCCTTAATTAAAGGTTTCCGATTCAAACACTAATCTTCCATTTGAGGCATTTCACCGCTAATAATTATAGCCATATAGCATACGATGGGTTACCTGTCTTCACTTAAATGGGACGTAGGAACAGGAAGAGAACTTCGAGACGAGAGTCGTGCTTTCGGTTATAGTTAATCTGCGATAAAGTCTCTAATGATCGTCTCAGTAAAAGTAAAGCAGCAGTGACCTAATATTACACAGAATAAAGATGAATGACTGCAATTTTGGGGCATCAGTTGACACGAAGGCAGGTTTCGACAATATTGCTGGAATTTGATGTTAGAAACTCTGAGAAGACAGGCGAGTAATTTACAATACCTAAAAATCCATTGGATTAATTAAGGATCGACAGGATAAAATTGTGTTCAGAACCACGTAGGGAAATGTCGCAGATTATCGACGTGTTGTTTAAGAAATACATCGAACATGCCCTAAAAAGTCACTAAACATTTTCAAGACAGGAATGAATGTAGAAGGGAAACGGATGATTAAGTTAAGGTTAGTAGACAAAATAGCTCTTTTGACCGCAAGGAAGCACGACTGAGAACTGTTGCTATGTAGGGAGCACGTTTGCACGAGATCACACGTGCGAGAGAGACAGCATGTAACAACCGACCGTTTTAAATCAAGTTGTTAACAAATATCCTTGAGTTAGAATAGAGTAAAAGTCCCTCATTCAACGTGTTTTATTATGATAATCTCTAGTGTGACTCTCGAGGCAGTTAATAATAGAGTGGGTGATTAAGAATAGATGACTTCGTGATCTGGCGAGCTCTTCAAGTACATACTGCGTGGTGCACACGCACTTACCGCAGAGAACGCTTCACTAGCCTAATATAACTCAGCACATATCTACGACTAAGACGTTAGCATATTTATTTGTCTACTGATTATACACTCCTGGAAATTGAAATAAGAACACCGTGAATTCATTGTCCCAGGAAGGGGAAACTTTATTGACACATTCCTGGGGTCAGATACATCACATGATCACACTGACAGAACCACAGGCACATAGACACAGGCAACAGAGCATGCACAATGTCGGCACTAGTACAGTGTATATCCACCTTTCGCAGCAATGCAGGCTGCTATTCTCCCATGGAGACGATCGTAGAGATGCTGGATGTAGTCCTGTGGAACGGCTTGCCATGCCATTTCCACCTGGCGCCTCAGTTGGACCAGCGTTCGTGCTGGATGTGCAGACCGCGTGAGACGACGCTTCATCCAGTCCCAAACATGCTCAATGGGGGACAGATCCGGAGATCTTGCTGGCCAGGGTAGTTGACTCACACCTTCTAGAGCACGTTGGGTGGCACGGGATACATGCGGACGTGCATTGTCCTGTTGGAACAGCAAGTTCCCTTGCCTGTCTAGGAATGGTAGAACGATGGGTTCGATGACGGTTTGGATGTACCGTGCACTATTCAGTGTCCCCTCGACGATCACCAGTGGTGTACGGCCAGTGTAGGAGATCGCTCCCCACACCATGATGCCGGGTGTTGGCCCTGTGTGCCTCGGTCGTATGCAGTCCTGATTGTGGCGCTCACCTGCACGGCGCCAAACACGCATACGACCATCATTGGCACCAAGGCAGAAGCGACTCTCATCGCTGAAGACGACACGTCTCCATTCGTCCCTCCATTCACGCCTGTCGCGACACCACTGGAGGCGGGCTGCACGATGTTGGGGCGTGAGCGGAAGACGGCCTAACGGTGTGCGGGACCGTAGCCCAGCTTCATGGAGACTGTTGCGAATGGTCCTCGCCGATACCCCAGGAGCAACAGTGTCCCTAATTTGCTGGGAAGTGGCGGTGCGGTCCCCTACGGCACTGCGTAGGATCCTACGGTCTTGGCGTGCATCCGTGCGTCGCTGCGGTCCGGTCCCAGGTCGACGGGCACGTGCACCTTCCGCCGACCACTGGCGACAACATCGATGTACTGTGGAGACCTCACGCCCCACGTGTTGAGCAATTCGGCGGTACGTCCACCCGGCCTCCCGCATGCCCACTATACGCCCTCGCTCAAAGTCCGTCAACTGCACATACGGTTCACGTCCACGCTGTCGCGGCATGCTACCAGTGTTAAAGACTGCGATGGAGCTCCGTATGCCACGGCAAACTGGCTGACACTGACGGCGGCGGTGCACAAATGCTGCGCAGCTAGCGCCATTCGACGGCCAACACCGTGGTTCCTGGTGTGTCCGCTGTGATCATTGCTTGTACAGCCCTCTCGCAGTGTCCGGAGCAAGTATGGTGGGTCTGACACACCGGTGTCAATGTGTTCTTTTTTCCATTTCCAGGAGTGTATTTACAAGTAGACTGGGAATTGTATCGTCGCAATTAGGAATAAACTCTAATAGACGAGGAAACTATTCTTAACGAAAAGCTCTACTAGTACAAATTTTAACACTGAATTGAAAAATATATTTCTGAAATTGTACGCGTGGGATACATCGCTGCATAAAACTAGAGTGTGGAGAGCGGTAAAATTGGAGCAAAAGAAATTGAAAGTAACTAATCATGAAACAGCAGCAGAAGAATGAGAGGTTCCAGAATCAGTGCGCAAAAACAAGTATATGAAAAACTTTTAGCAGAGGAAGGCACTCTATTATAGGTCATCTGTTAAAACACACATGAGTAGTTAAGGTGGGATATAAGCTGAAAGACAAACGAAGTTTTGAATTTGTAAAACAGATTATAGAGAATGTTCTCGTATATGAAGCAGATGTTCAGGAATGAAAGTATGACAACATATTAATAAGTGTGCGGGACAGCTACAACCCAGTCTAAAAATGATCGCTTTAAGAGGAAAAAAAGTGCAAGAATATTATGGCTGAGATTCTACTCTTCGTTTTGGTATGGAAAATGTGAAACAAACAATTATGTACAACAGAAAGCAGTTTACGTCAACAGACTGGATCATATGCAAATACAGGCTGTAACAAAAAGGTACCATACAAATTGCAGGACACATTACTCACACGTAGACGAAGAAATTATGTTGTACGAACATGGGCTGGAAACACTTTGTTTCGATGATACAACCCATTTCCTCTAAATCATTAATTGTGAGAAACACACAAGAACAGAACGTTAGAATCACGCGGAACATGCACTCTCGGTGGGGTCTTTTTACGTTGCGCACGGCCAGTGTTTTGTTTTATATGTCCCTGTTCCCATGCGATGCACGTCTTTGCTTGTTTAAATTAATATCAACTACTCAAGCGATCAGTTCGTTTGTTGCAAGCACACAGGTTACTACGTAGAATTAATCACAAATTTGGCTTGTGCAATGGCAGTGTACACAAGTACAGAGATGGCACATGCCCATTTTATGCATGGATTAGCTGACGGCAATGGCACTTGCGCTCAACGTTTGTTTAAAAATGTTTAAATGTGTGTGAAATCTTATGGGACTTAACTGCTAAGGTCATCAGTCCCTAAGTTTACACACTACTTAACCTAAATTATCCTAAGCACAAACACACACACCCATGCCCGAGGGAGGACTCGAACCTCCGCCGGGACCAGCCGCACAGTCCATGACTGCAACGGCTGAGACCACACGGCTAATCCCGCGCGGCGCTCAACGTTTGTACCAGGAGAGATTGCCAGGATGGAGGTGCCCGGCAGTAAAACGTTTGAAGCCATAGATCATCGTCTTAGGGAATATGGAGCATTTAAACCTGATACTTGCGAACCGGGGAGGTCTAGAAGGACGAGGACACCTCAACGAGAGGCGGCAATTTTCATGCACAAGGTTTGTAGCTGCAACGCCGAATGTTTACCAGTGACTGCCTGGCGAGCGGGTTGACGCATGTATCAACGCCCACGGAGGGCGTATTGAACATCTCCTGTGAGAAAGAGTAGCATATGGTGTGCTAGTGCATTCTGTTCGTGTGTGTTTCCCATCATTAATTAGTTGGAGAAAATGAGTTGTAACAAGGAAACAAGGTGTTTGCAGACCCGTGTTCATATAACAATTTCTTCGTCTACGTGTGAGGAATGTGTACTACAATTTGTACCGTACATTTTTGTTACACCCTATATATACAGTTCACATAATATTGCTGTTGTGCGATAGGAGCTTTATTCAATGGGAGGTTCATTATCAACAACGATGTCCCCAACGATTGTGTTCACATCAGTTAGACTCAGAGTTATTTTAGTTTTGTTTGACAGACGCCCATTTATGGCCGTGGCATTACAATTAATGTGGTTTATATGTGTTTAAAAATTCCATTCATCGATGGACATAAGGCTTTGTTGAACTGTACAGTCATCTGCAATATATAACTTGAAAAATAAATCAAGGAAATTAGCTGCACAAGATGTAAACAAATGAAACGCAAATCGTGATGTTTCATATTTTGTAGCATATGATCGTGAGCATTGTCTTAGTTGACGTGTTGTACATGTAAGTTTTCATTTCGGGAGAAGTCAGACATTCTTGGGAGAGTGGAAAAGATGTACACCAAAAGCGCGCAAAGCACTCACTGACACAACTGAAGTTCAGCGCAGGTGAAAAAAGTACACAGAAGTGGATGTCAGTGTTTAAACCCGTGCTCGTGCAGACCAGGACAGTAAAGCAGCGATTTATTAAAATGGAGCAAGACACGGTCTTCAGTTCAACTAGAAAATAAGCTTGGCGAACCTTTATTTGTGTACTACAGTCTGATACTGCAGGTAGTAGATGGAACAGTAGAATGTGATAAGAGTCTTGAAGTTTGTAGGAGTGTAACACAAACAGGGAGCAAAGCAGATTTGTGTCTTCTTGTCACTGACTCAACTCATTTCCTCAGCCATTATTGTGGTTGTCTTCTATGCCTGTCGCCAGGGAAATCTCAGTGAAAAGATTTAGTACGTGAAAGTGAGGACTTAAAATTAAAAAACGAATAAGGCGATGATGAGAGTGTTACGCAGTCCAAATTATAATGTTGGACATTATAGACATAAAGGGTTGTTGACGTAGACACGGAATAGGAATAGATAGGAAACAGTATCAAACAGTGCCGTTGTAAAAAGAAATTTTTTTCCATCTGATCAGTCCTGTTTATCAATGGAGGCGATACGGCAGTTTCTTACTTTATCTCCAAGCAGTAATGTTGTGGAGCGGTATCTTCAGTACGAGTGAACAGATGTCATACAGTTCGCAGCACTGGTGAAGGAGTATTTTCATTCCTTTCTATTTATTATTTCATTAATTAAATTTTGTTTCATGCTCTCTGCGCGAAAATTTATAGCAATTTCTTTGTATGAAATGAACACTTGAAGCATAATGGCTACTAAAAGGCTAGTAACTTTATTTCTAAAGAGAAACACCAAATGACATCTGACTTTAAACTGTCCGCACGTGTCTAGCTGTTCGAAACTCGTAAGTGAGTGAAATCGAACACAGTGAAAGATATAATGAAACGTGAGTTTGACTTACGGCAGTTGCGTTCGTCTTGTCCCCAGGGGCAGTCGACGATCCCATCACAGACATGGCTCTGCGACATGCATCGTTTCTCCCCACAGTGGATCAGGCCTGCGACAGTCAACAAGTCACACTCAGAAGGAGTTCCTACAGAAAAGAAAACATTCTAAACATACAATAACTGGGTAAAAAAGATGTAACGTTTCCAAAAGCTGAAATACGCATTAAACGACACTCAGATGAACATACACCAGAGTAACAGCAACATATACAGACCTAGTCTATCACTCGCAAGGGTGTGAGCACTACCTTTGCGCTCCTAGCTGGGGTTGTAGTTAGGCATACTAGCTAATTCAGTCTGAGTATTCAAAAATTTACCGGAATATTATATAACAATGGCCCGAATTTTTATGGACCTGATGGTCATCTGTTTGATCGAAACTCATAGCCAATAAAAGTTTTTATTGAAACGGTAGCTTATCCTAATAATGAAGTTGTCGTGCCCCAGATTCTCAACAATCAGGTAGAATATCAGCAAGCGAGAAGCGCTGATGGAGCAGCTGCAAACAAGGAAGCGACTGGAACATCCTGGAAGAGCTGAGCACTCAAGTAAGCAAACATAGCAAACTGTCATGGCAACAGCGGGAAAATGTAACTGCGCAAAGTGTTACGAGAAAGCTCCGATTCAATGCAAGAGTAACTATTCAGTTGCGGGTATAGCAGAAAAGAGCATCTGAAAGGCGAAGCTGTGACATCGTGACACGATGAAGAGCGCTGATGAGCTCAGGAAACTAGTGCACAAAAAATAACGTCATCGTCATAGCCCAGCAAGTACTTGTACCCTGACTCTCATAGCTTAGCTCTCAGTTGTTCTCAGTTATATATCAGTTTTGAAACAACTAGCACTGAAGTGAAACCTGTGATGCTCCCTTCGATGCCTTCCAAGATGACTGCAGTCTACAGTGCCATCGCTGACTAGATCTGATGAGCTCTGTTGCTGGGAGCTACCGCTGCCTCATCCTCACCATCGCTGATAGGAAACTTCGGCGCCTTTCAACACCGATGGTGTCTGCAGGCCTCACTCATGGACTTTGGGCAGCTGATCAACCACCATTGTACCAGGGAAGCGCAGTAATTGCTGCCCCCATGTGTGGGCTGATCCCAACGTCGCAGTCCAGTCTCTTTCGGAGAGGCCTTGTTACAATTCTTCCTGACTATGGCCGCCTTGTGCAGATCTGATACCAGCTTTTCCAGAGCACAGTTTTCGACTCAATGAGAGTGCCCTATGAATCCAGTGAGAAGAACTGCAGGCTACTGAGCAGTGCTGCCTATGTTTTTGGTGGCACTGAATAGGCTTCTGTCCCTAACATAGTGGTTGCTACGTAAGCTGCTCAACTGCCACACTAACAGAGGGGTGCATCTGCACCAGCACATACCCGCTGTCAAGCACCTGGCTGCCAGTCATCTGGAAAAGGCAACACGGTACTTGTTATTAATAAATGTATAAACTGACAGTAATACTTTGTTAATGCTTTTCAGCATTCGACAGATCCTTACTACCGCATTCTGCATGACACTAACCTGACGACTGTGGAGGCCAAGGCCATGGCTGTGTAATTGGTGTCCGCAAGTGTCTGTCAGCATTAGAGGCATGTATGGCTGGTGCCACACCCACATGGCTACAGCGTCAGGAAGTGATGTCGGCTGTCTGGCTCTTTCACGAGTTTAACTGCTGCAGCTAGCAATTCGCCACAAAGTCGTAAGGTCAGTGACTGGATTTTGTTGGCCATTTTGTGTTTTTTTTGTTTATAGCCATGTTGGGGGAGAGTGTTATTGTTAAACCATTGGAGCCTGCAGAACTGCGTCAGTTTTCCTTGAAATTGTATGGTAGTTTAGTTGTGGTGCCGATATTGTAATTCGTTTGGAACTAAGTTGCTGTTTATTCGGGCAGTGTTAGCTCTACACCAAATCCTGTTCGGCTATGATACAATGTAAGAATTAATGTAGTTCGTCTTTTGTTTGTGTATTTTGCGTACAGGTTTCCTTACTGTTTCTTGTGGAACGGTAGATGGAGGTGACACAAATGCCAGAAACACGTGTGGCGACCACACAATGTGGTGGAAGGCTTTCAGGAGCAGATAGGCACGTTGTTGAGAAGTTTAGCCGAACCGAAGACACGACAGTAGCAGCGTTGCAAGCCATTTGTGGGCAACCACAGTCTGATTCGCGAGAGACGAAAGTCTTGTTAAATAAACCTGTTCTCTCCATCGATCCAGCAGCAGCTAATCTCACAGCTCCTTTTTCAGAGCAGTTAATCATCGAGATGTGCCTGTTTTTGTCAGTGATGTGAAGGCTACAGCTGAACTGGGAAACTGGTCTGATGAAACTTCTTTAAATATGGCTACGTTATTGTTAGTGACAGACAGATGTGCATTATGTACCATAATACAGTGGGTAAGGCACAATTGAGCTAACAGACTAAACCAATACTATTGTAAACAAAACGGGCGTTTTAGGGAGAAATTCAGTGGGTTGTGGCAAAAACAAAGTGAATCGGTGGAGTCCTTCTCGGTCAGGATTAGATAAATTAACGCACAAACTTGTGAACTGATGCAGAATACAGAGACTGACATGCACTCTGGCTGGCTCTGAGCACTATGGGACTCGACATCTGAGGTCATCAGTGCCCTAGAACTTAGAACTACTTAAACCTAACTAACCTAAGGACATCACACACATCCATGCCCAAGGCAGGATTCGAACCTGCGACTGTAGCGGTCGCGCGGTTCCAGACTAAGCGCCTAGAACCGCTCGGCCACTCCGGCCGGCGACATGCACTCTGCGTGAGTTGGAGAGTAGGGCTTTGGAAGCATTTGTGAGGAGAATTTCTGCTGACATGTCAAGAAAACGCTTGATGGAGAATCCAAATGAATTGTCCGCTGCTATTAGGATTTCCACACAGGTGGAAGGAATCGACATTATTGCTCGGAGGCACAGTGCTGTGGCGTTTTATCCTTCAAGATAGAGTGTTATGGGTGTGGGCATACGAGTGACACCAGAAAGCAGTGCCATCAACCCGAATGTTGTGAGTGTGGAGATGTAGGGAAGAAGTTGCGTGCCTGCTGGAGCAAAATGTGGGTTAGCACCGTCCATAGAAGCGTCCTTTAAATGGCAACGGGGATGCTTCATCCATCACACGACATTCCCTATAGAAGAAAGGACTGCTAAAATAAATGCAGAGATGGATGCAGCTTGCTAGACACAGTGAACGGTAGGAAACATAAATTTTTGGTGGACACAGGTGTTCACGTGTCGGTCGGCAGTCAGAATCAGGATCTCTTAGGTGGAAAGAGACTGACGTCTCCACGATATAGGTGACGTGGGGTAGGTGACACTGACGTGGCGTCAATGGGGGTAACACTCCTCAGGTTTAGCGTAGGAACTGTGAGTTTTCGGAAGCATATGGAAGAGTTGCCACATGTTTTTGAGGGTTACTGCAATATCCTAGGACTCGACTTCTTTGATAAACATCACGCAAAAATTAACGTCTTGGAGTACAAAATTGAGCTCGGTGGGACATTGTCTCCTCTAGGGGCAACAACTGCAATCTGACAATGTCAGAAGGTTCACTTGTCATGAAGATGGCACCAAATACACTGTGCACACACGCACTAAAGATGAATGCACCTGGTAGCATACCACAAAGTACAGGGAAGTTGATCTGGTTTAATGTAGGTATGGACTTTTCAAAGGAAATATTGTGCGTTAAAGAGCTACAGGAAGGCAATGATGAGTTGATTAAGTCAGTGAAGTGGAAGGAGATTTTTATGGATCTGGTAGGTCTTGATTATTGTAAAAGGATTTATTGACTGCTACTGTAAATGTCTCAGAGGAAGATGAAATAGAGAGGGCCTTTTCCTCAGACAAGCCATTGATGCATCTGTATTACATACGAAAGTAAAGCACTTACACAAAAACGATAGAAAAGCAGTAGAAGCCTTGTTATTGCAGTTTATAGTTTTATTTAATCCTAGAGGTCGTTTACCAGCGATTGCAGTTGCGCAGTGCGTTTACCAACAGGGAACAATGCTCCAGTACTCAGGAAATAATACGGAGCCCCGACGTGTGCAACCACTGATGGAAGGATTTGTTGGTCAACAACTGACTGATTCCAGAATGAGATTTTCACTCTGCAGCGGAGTGTGCGCTGATACGAAACTTCCTGGCAGATTAAAACTGTCCCGAACCGAGAGTCGAACTCGGTACCTTTGCCTTTAAACTGGCTGACTGTCTGTATCGGCAGTTCGGAACTCCTTGCTACTAAAGACAGCTAAACAACTGCCACCATTTTTAAACCTTTGTTACTATTATAGAAAATTTGGAAAAAAATTTGCTGAGATTGACGAGGCTCTGAACCGGTTCTTGAAGAAAGTAACAGAATTCGAATGGTCTACTCACTGTCAAACAATGATTGGTACCTTGAAACGGGCTCTGACAGCATTGGCATTTACCAACTTCAAAAAGGAATTAATTTTTTTCCTGTAAAGCGAGCAACGTGACGATGGGATGCTTTCTCAGCTCGTATATCATAGCAAAGAACATCCAGTAACATATACATCCAGACAACTGAACAAAGCAGAATGAAATTGTTTCACTACAGAGAAGAAAATGTTTCCAATTATCTACGTCATTTCTTACTTCTATTGCTATTTGTATTGCCTAAAGTTTAAAGTGGTGATGGATCACGCTTCGTTAAAGTGATTCTTAATATTGAAGGACTCTTAGGTAGATTAACAAGATAGACGCCAAGGCTAAGCGAGTTCGATTTCGAGGTGGTGCACAAACCAGGGAAAAACCATACTAATGGCGATAGATTAAGCAGGAAACTTGCAATTCTGCAAGCAATGGCCAAGAACATTGCTGACTGGCAAAGAGCCAAAGACGCTGACCGACAGACATTCAGGTCACAACAGCCACAGGCTGCGATGCCTGGTTGTTTGCTGTGCAGAATGACAAAATGTATTGGTTCCTGCAGTATTCTAGGACGAAGTTTTGAAACGAGCACATGACCATACACTGGCAGGTTGCGGTGGTCATAGAGCAACTGACTGATGGGTGGCAGAAAAACTTTGGTGGAAGACTAGGAAGCAGGATGCCAAGCAAAAAGTTATTGGCCATAAAAGACAATTTCTTAGGGTTTATAATGGTGATTGCAGTTTTTGAGCAGCAGGCAAGTACAGTAGCGCAAGCAGTGGTAAATTAATGGTTGGTCACATATGACATTTTCGATACTTTAATCATAGATCAGCGTACTAATTTTATGTCTAGTCTGATGAAACAGTGAGCCAATTGCTTCTCACTTGCAAACTTAGAAGTCAATGGGAGAATGGAAAAAGTTCATGACAAAATTTTTAAGATTTTAAGCTGTTATGTAAACAGTAATGAAAACAACAGGTATACTCGTATGTATCTTCGTACATAATTGCCATGTGCAACTTCAAAATGCACACAGCTACTGGCCTTTCGCCGTATGAGGTAATATATGGCAGGAAGGTGGCTCCGTGATTCGAAGTGGTAAAACCGAAGCTTGGAACCCACAGTGAATCAATAAAGAAATTTGTGAAAAGATTGTGAGACGTATGGCAAAAAGTGAAGCACGCAAACATGTCATCTGTGAGGAATGGATGGGCAATATGTGGGGAAGTTAGCACAATACGGGTTTGGTCAATGGGTTTTGATAACAAATCCATACACATCTAAGAGTAAAACGAAAAAGTTCCTAATCTGATACCATGGACCGCACGAAGTGTTGGAAATGACATCACCTGTCAATGTAAAGATACAGATGGCGACAAAAACTTCACGTGAGGTGTGTTAAGCGATTTAAAGGAGCTTTGCCACAAGTGCTTTGCCACAAGTACCGCCATCATCTGCAGTATGGAACGCTAAATCTAGAAAGGTAAAGAGCTGATCAACCGATATGATCAAAGAGAATTTACGATATATGGTGCACTGAGACCGCATTGATAACTAGGCTTATGGCCGAACTTTTAGATTATTTATGATGTTGTACACCGATTGTCTTTCATTAATTTATTAAGGGGTGGTACAAGCTTATTTTTGTACTATGTATCGTATGTTTTAGGGATTTGTTTTCTTTGTTGATGAATTATGTCAGGAGGTAGAACGAGAGCTCTTTTTTGGCCTTTTGTCTTTTATTCCTTGTAGTCTCGCCTTTCGAAGGAGAAAGGGAGAGTGATAAAAGTTCCTTTCTCTCAGGTGGTGCACTAACATGGGCGTTTCGGATAAATGTTATAACCCTGCTGATCCTACAACTAGCCAGAAGGGAAGTGGCAACTGCTTTGCAGACCCAGTTCCTCGAGTGTGGGGTATTTTTCTCCAGACAAGAGGAAAAGTAAACATTTTATTCACCTACCACCAGTGGACACACAGACTGACCCTCAATGAATGGGAAGTGAGGAATGAGGTGCATAGATTGCAGGATGCAGTTTTGGAGGTCCATACGGAGGTGCAGAAAGAAGGAGTCTTGACGAAAGTGCAAGTGGAATACTACAGGTTATAACTCTTATACAAAAAAATGGAGGGACAGCTTAAGTAACTGATGGATCTCCGATTCGTAACAAGAAGAGGTGGAAAACTGTTGAGAATAGTATCTGACAGGGCTGACAGTGAGGATATCCAGACCTTTGACAACACGGTAGGACAGAGACAAGCAGTAGCGGATAGTTCTAGAACTACAGTAGAATGATGTACCATTCAGTTGTCCAACTTAGTGCACATGTGCTGAACAACACCCATATTTACGGGAATTAACCACCGAGTTACAGCAATATGCGCGAAACACTGTGCGAGCCATAAGCAACGACTTATAATGTGACTAGATAATTGCGAGCATTGACGGATAGTCTGAACGACGCGACGATGGGAGTGACTACGGTACAAGTAGCAGTATATCATGCCGTTCATGCCGTTCATGGGTAACTAAGTTCTGCGTTGTTCCCACCACAGCAATTCGTAGAGGGATTTCTCAGAGCACAGAAAGAGTTCGCAACATAGTTTCAGTACAAAGTGGAAAAACCCAGCGAAGCTTAGCAGTGTTCTAGCATACCAAACGCTGAAATGAGTATTGATGAGCAAGGTTACGCGAGTTATTTCAATTCTTAGTAAAAGGCTTGAATATCAGTGTTTTGCGGTACTCCCCTACACGGTGAAGTGAAAAACTGCACGATCAGCCCAAGCAGAGCGAGGTCCAACTTGTTCTAGTGAAAAGGAAAAGTAACTGAATGTCACTTCTCAGGAACATATTGTTCCAAACGATATGAAATAGTAATCATAAATTGTTACGAAAATTGGAAACGGAAGGGCATGACCAGAATGTAATTGTGGGACAGAGGAATATTAATAAACGGTACGACTTGTGACGAAGCAGGCACGACGTTCCGTCTTCCAGCTACGATCACCGGTATGATTAAACTCAGTGGACACAGGCCTTAGTGTATTGGTCGGAGAGGCCACTGGAGATGCTACCAACCATAAACATAAGCTTCCTGAACAATACCCTAGAACCTTATATCCTATACTCGCTGGATGAACTTGTAGCGATACAAAAAAGAAGGAATAACAGCAAAGCAAATGTTCCATTCATATTAAGATGACCAGAAGGAAACTTGACGAAACGTTGCACCAGAATGACTCAGATGATAAGACTACATCATCAAGTAGTCATCATATTTTACATGGCTACGACCACAACGTAATGGAGTTGATCAGTTTGTTGTGTATCAATGTGCAATGTCCAACGTGTCTACAAGGAATGGTGTAGCAGTCGCAGCCATGTACGAGGGTCACTCGAAAAGAAAGCACATTATTTTTGTAAAAATACAGTTTTCATTCTGCATATGTGAAAGTTTTACAGTGTGTAGGTACATCCTTCTAGCTTGTTTTCAAACTTAGTTCAACCTGTTACCGTGAGTGGCGTCGTCACAGCATGTCTTCAAGATGGCTGCTACACTTGACGTTCGTCAAAAGCAACGTGCTGTCATAGAATTCCTGTGCTGTGAAAACGAGACAGTGGGGAACATCCACAAGAGGTTGAAAAAGGTGTATGGAGATGCTGCTGTCGATCGCAGTACAGTTAGTCGGTAGGCAAGCAGGTTACGTGATGAAAGCGGGCACGGCAATATTGAGGATTGTCCTCGCAGATGCAGGCCTCGTACTGCATACACTCCAGACAATGTGCAGAGAGTTAACGAATTGGTGACTGCTGACAGACGCATATGTGACTGAAGAAACTTCAAGCTCGACTGAGTCGTGTTCGACTAAATCAGCAAAAGCAGGATGTTTTGCTGTTGCACGACAATACACGGCCACATGTCAGTCAAAAAACCATGGAAGTGATCACAAAACTCGGATGGACAACACTGAAACACCCGCCTTACAGTCCTTATCTGGCTCCATGTGACTATCATCTCTTTGGGAAACTTAAAGACTCTCTTCGTGGAACAAGGTTTGAAGATGATGACTCCCTTGTGCACGCTGCCAAACAGTGGCTCCAACAGGTTGGTTCAGAATTTTACCGTGCGGGTATACAGGCGCTGGTTCCAAGAATGTAGAATAAAAGATGGATTTAAAAAAAAAGATAGTGTGCATTTCTTTTGGAGTGGCCCACGTTATACGGCATAAGGACAGTGATCGAAAGATGATCCTAACCCTCCGGGACAAGAGACGAGGGTCGAACCTTGTCGATGACAATTTTTTTCAAACCTGACAGGAATTGTTGCTGTCAGTGAACGCATATCCATCTCAACCAATTTGCGAACGAATATTGCGAAGGGAACTGCAAGGAATAGAAATTTGGATTCACGCGCCTTCCAGACGGCCATTGGTCACAGCGACGCACAAAGCTGCTTGTCTTCGAGTACCATACATCACAGAAACTATAACATGTAATGTTGTCTGACGAGTCACGACTGAGCATCTTTTCAAATCGTGCGAGGTGTCGAGTGCATCCGACGGCCCAAAAAGGGTTTAACTCGCAGTGTGTGGAGAGTGTTGTTCGAGCGGAGGTGGATCTATTATGTTTTGGGGTTGTGTTTCATGAAAGGATTTGGCCCATTCATTCAGGTTCCTGTGAACATGAATCAGAATGTTTATTTCAGTATTCTCGGTGAAGAAGGTTTTCTCTTTCTACTACATCCCCATGATGAGTCTGCTGTGAATATTCCTGTCTTCCAAGATGACAACAACAGTGTTCGCAGGGTTGCAGTCAGGCACCTTGCCGCACCTCAACTGTCTCGCTAAATCACTCGATCTTAATCCCACATAAAATATGTGGGACTATTTGGAACGCCTTTTGAAACGTAGCAGTCAACATCCTTGTGATCTATTAGCTCCAGCTGTATATGGCAGACATGAGTATTAGCTTGGTGCATAAGTTTGTAGCGTTTTTGTTTCGTATTTTGATGTGAGTTTATTTATCGATTGTCATTTTTATTTGTAATTCACTGTTACTGTCTGAGTTTATGTATTGTCATTTTGTCATTTGGAGACAGTGAGTGAAGGTGTGGACGCTAGATAATGGAATGCCGAGTGGCGAAATCTGAACATTTCCGGCACATTGTTCCGTTTCGGCTCAATAGGGGATGAAAGCAGCGGAGGCAGCCAGAAACATTTTCGCCATGTTTGTGGATAATACTACTGGACAGATCATGGCAAGAAAATGGTTACTTTCATTTTAAGGAGGATCGTTTGATGTTAGTGACGCTCAGCGTTAAGGAAGACCTTCGGGGTTTGATGGAGATAGTTCAAAGGCATTAATCCACAATGATCCACGTCAGTTTACTCAAGAACTGAGAAAGGTGATAAACTGTGATCATTCCACCATCGCGTGACATTTGTATGAAAAGGGGAAGGTTGAAAAATCTAGTGTTCGTGTACCGCATGCTCTAAGCCAAAATCACAAAAATCATCGGGTTGCCATATGCGCATCTCTGTTTGCCCGTCATCAATCGGTTCGTGAACAACGCCGACCATCCCTATCCTGTATCATTACGGGTGACGAGAAATGGTGTCTGTATGCTAACGTAGGGAAACGAAAGGAATGGTTGAGCACAAACAAAGGAGCAACTCCCCTACAAATACTTGCGCGCATGCACAAAAGATAATGTTGTGCATCTGGTGCAACAGCGACGGTGTGGTGTAATGCGAATTGCTGCCCCGAGGTGTAACAATCACTGCTGACTTTTGTTGTCAACAACTGAGACGTCTTGCAGACTCAGTCCAAGAACAACGACCAGGAAGACTGCGTGATGTGATGGTACTCCACGATAACGCCAGTCCGCAGTTTGATAGACTGACAAAAAAAAAAAAAAAAAAAAAAAAAAAAAAAAAAAAAAAAAAAAAAATACTGGAGCTGTGATGAGAAGGCATTTTTCACACACCTTATTCCCTTGACCTTGCGCCCACAGATTTTGACCGTTTCTGCTCTCTATCAATCAACCTTCAAGGAACTCCCTTTTGCGCATGAAAATGCGCTTCGAACATGACTCAAACATTTCTTCGCCTCAAAACCGTGTGATTTCTAGAGTCACGGAATCGAAATGTTAGTCTATTATTGGCACCCTGTTATAAATAATGAAGGATAATATGTTATTGATGACTAATGTCTCTGTTACATGTGCCTGCTGTATTTACTAAACGCATAAAAAAACGCTACTATATTGTGCACCAACCCAACAACAATAGCTCGCCAAACCCAGGTGAATTTCAAAGCTGGAGTTGGTATTACACGGTGTTACAGTGATGTCTCCTGGGGTAACATTTTTAGTCCGGTATGCTTACTATCATCCTGTCACTTCAACAAAAACTCTATGACTCCTGCAACTTTCTCTTGCTACACAGTGTAGAACATTTTCTGTGATGGCAACTTGATAACCTGTTTGCTCACCCTGCTTGGAGCAGGGTTTGTTGTTGGCACGGCACTGTGACACATGGGCACTCACCTTGCTTGGAGCACGTCTCGCAGTGCAGTTCGTCGGTGCGGTCCTGGCAGTCGACGTGGCCGTCACAGCGCCAGTCCTTGGGGATGCAACGTTTCACGTCGCACTGGAATCCCGCTGTGCACACTGCAAACAGAACGATACTCACTGCTGTCTTTCTCACTGTGACTTAGAGGTAACAAGTTCGTGTTTTAGTTTCACATCGCACTTTTTGATATCTACTTTAACCGAGAGATAACTACCGTCATATACCCATTTATAATCATCGTAAGAGAAGAAAAAGGCGCCAGAGGATGTGGGGCCGTAATTACCAGAATAATTTTTCCCCTGTGCACAAAGCAAATGTCCCTCAAACATGTACTTACCTCAGAGCATACAGTTTGTCGGGAAGCTGCAGTAACAATGCATTCAGGATATCTGAACTCTGCACCATGTAGTCAACAATGTGCGTATAGTTACTTCAGTATCACAACAGAGACGGTATGGGCGGAATCATGTCCTTAGAAAATGGATCATGAAATATCGATTGAGCTGACCCAGTTTACAAACGATTTAAGTTCCCTTTTTGTTGCATGAAGAACCAGACTGCTTCTTCATGATCGAACATAGTAGAACTGCATTAATTTGGTAGTGGTAGACTGTGATGTGGGCAAAAAAAATCCACAGAACGAAAGGAGCTGCAGCTCTTCGAAGGAAGGAGGCTAGGAAGGAAGACTGAGATTTAACGCTCGTCGACAACGAGGTCATTAGAGATGGGGCACAAGCTCGGGTTAGGGAAGGATGGGTAAGAGAATCAGCTGTGCCCTTTCAAAGAAGCCGTCATACGGTTTCCTGCAAGTGATGTGAGGAAATCATGGGAAACCTACAGCTGGACGGCCGGATGTGGATATAAACCATCATCCTCCAGAGTGCGAGTCCAATGCGCTAACCATTGCACCATCTCCACTACAACAGACGAGTACAAGTCCTGGGTACATCAGAAACATCCGTGGCTTATCAGAGGCGCTCTCCGCCGACGCTACGCCTTTAAGGTTACTAATGCTCGTGCACTTTGCAGCAGTCTGGTGGATGATTGCCCATCGGCAACATTTGGAGCGGCCAGAAAGGTTTTTACACAGAAATCAGTGACGTGTATAAAAAGAATTGTGGAGACCGAATACATCATGAGCCTAATCAATCACAATGTCTGTTTCTGCGCTGAACTTTATTGTGAACGAGGAGACGATTGGATTTTCATGTTTCGTATTTATCGACATCGTTAGAGATGGAGTGCAGGCTTAGTTGGGGGACGAATTCGCTCGTAGCACTATTAAAGAGATGTTATGCGCATTTGTCTGAAGGGAATGAAGGAACCAAACACGAAAATCACTCTCGAACACTGGATGAGAATTTGACCATGCTTTTCTGGAATTTGATATCACTGTCTTAAGCGTGAGCAGTAGCATCATTTCGTGTTAGGACTACCCCGTGGACAGCTTGCCATATCGCTCACTCTTTCTTTACTTTGCCTTTATCCTGAACTTACACGGGGTCGACATACCTATTAACGTATTTAGCATTGTTAATGCTGGAGGATGGCCGGATGCCCTTTCTGTCGCCATCCATTTACCGCCGGGATGAAATTTGTGTACGCGGATATCTGTGTCTAGTGCTATCCACGTGAGAGTGTGCGAGCTTTTTCTAAATGTTTGCCAATCGTATTGCTGAAGCGGGACGTAGGTACCAACCCAGTATTCACCTAGACAGATGTGGAAAACCGCCTAAAACCCAATCCAGGTTGTCCGGCACACCGGCCCTCGTCGTTAACCCTCTGGGAGGATTCTATCCGGGGCCGGCATACCTGTCCGAATCCCAGAAGGGACTTACTATCACGTGCGGCTATCAAAGCAGGTGCTGTCATGTCGTTTATTGATAAATACTATTTATTTTTTTGAGGTCTTGGCACAAAAACTGATTGTTAATTTCATGTGTATTACTCGTACGTACGTTAGATAATTTTTATATACTACTTGAAATGCCTTGCACAATTTTGACATTTTGTTAATGAAATATGTCCTGTGAGGTACCGCTTCATGAGCACAGTATTCTTTTAATTGTTGAATGATTTGATACTACAGTTCAAGAAACGAAACGTAAATTAAAATGACAAGGTATTGGGAAAGTAAAAACGTCATTGATGCTAAGATATTAGAAACATTATATTCATTTTAAGTATCAGACTGATGTGATTGCTAAGAAAAGTGCTTGCCCTCAATTTGGTATCCGTCGATAGGTATGTCTGTGGTGACCATCAAAGGGAAGAATGAAATGCTTTAACAAAGACACTGAACGGGACTGGAAAAAAATAAAAAACAGCGAGACGAATCGATACCCCCCTTATAGAAGAGGCTTGTCGGGATTATCGGCAGAAACAGTAGTGAAATGTAATGCGAAGAAGCTCTTCAACGGAAAATTAAAACTTGTCAATCGTGCGTATTCAGGAAATTTAATTAAAAATCGCAGACGGCCGAGAAGATCGATTATCGCGTAGTTTTGCCTGTATCTCTGCTCCGACCGCCCCGCCAGCGCCGACGCGCGACTTGGTCCGCTGTAATGGAATAAACTCCGAATAACTTTGCCTAACTCGCGCCACGCCACATGAAAGAGAGTTATACTTGCGGCCGACGTCCCGTCTTTGTTGCGACGCCAGCGGTATCTGTGATTAAAGGGGCACGTCTCCACTGCCTGTCAGGCAGAGCGCGTAAACCTCGCTAATGATGGATACTGGACTGCGGAAACCTAGCATCTGAGTGGCGGCTTTCGTAAAAGTTTTTATACAGATTTGACTTCTTCGTATTGAAATTATTAACGTTTTTATTTTACTGCTTATTTACTTAAAAACTGCTCAGTGTGCTGATAGTCTGAAGGTCTTCTCTTACAACGGGACAGAGTTTACGCAAAGCGATCTCTTTATCGTAAATTTTCTTAAATAATAATAACCAATTTTACATTTTAAATGAAAGTAAAAAGTGGTAACAGAAGTGAAGAAAGTTAGTATGTCAATGTACTACCCGTTGCATTTCTCACTCAACTAGCATCTGGGAGGGGCCATGCCGGTTGCTTACATGAAAGAATAATGATGTCACAATCCAAAATGACTCATCCTCCTTATCAAATACTTGACCAACACATGACAAGTAATACCTTCTCTTCCCCCCTCAGTCTCCCCTACTTTACACCCCTTTCCAGGTCTGTAGCTTTCACTTTAGTATGTCAACCCCATAGTGCTTGTAAGTTAGTAGCCCCTCATCTTGTTCGCAGTTGATGGCACCTGAAGACGATGCTTTATGTTTCGAAACCGGCCGTGGAAAAAATTACGAAAATTACTGGCAACTGAAGCGGATTTTTATTATGTAAATACGTTCCTCTGTTGCGAATGTTCCCTTAATCAAATATTTTAATACGGAAGCACCCTACACCTACATTTACATCTACTTGGATACTCTGCCTGGCATCGAACCACCTTCACAATAATTCTCTATTATTCAAATCTCAAATAGCACGTGGAAGAAACGAAAACCTATATCTTTCCTTGCGAGCTCTGATTTTCGTTACTTTATTATAATGATTGTTTCTCCCTACGTGGGTCGGCGTCAACAAAACATTTTCGAATTCGGAGAAGAAAGCTGGTGATTGATATTTCCTGAGATGATTCCGCCGCAACGAGAAACCTCTTTGTTTTGATGTCCACCCCAAATCACGTATCATGGCCGTGACACTCTCTCCTCTATTTCACGATGATACAAAAATATGTTGCTTTTCTCTGAACTTTCTCGATGTACTCCGTTGATCCTATCTGGTAAGGATCCCAGACTGCGCAGCAGTACCCCATAAGTGGACGGAAAAAGATAGTGTAGGCAGTCTCTTTAGTAGATCTGTTACATGTTCTAAGTGTTCTGCCAGTAAAACGCAGTCTTCGGTTTTCCTTCCCCACAATATTTTCTATGGGGTCTTTCCAATTTAAGCTATCCGTAATTGTAATTCCTAGGTATTTAGTTGATTTTACGGCCTTTAGATTTGACTAATTTACCGTGTGGCGAAAGTTTAACGGAATTCTTTTACCTCTCTTGTCGATGACCTCACACTTTTCATTATTTATGGTCAACTGCCCATTTTAGCACCATTGAAATATATTTTCTAAATCGTTTTGCAATTTGTTTTAATTTTCTGATGACTTTACTAGACGACAAATGACAGCATCATTTGCAAGCAACCTAAGACTGCTGCTCAGATTGTCTCCTAAATCGTTTATATAGATAAGGAACAGCAGAGGGCATATAGCACTACCTTGGGGAACGCCAGAAATCACTTCTGTTTTACTCGGTGGCGGACTAAAATCGTGTACTGAAATAGGACTCTATTACTATAGGTGTCTTATACGGGAATTATTCTTGCAGTTGAGTCATCTAAGGACGTTGAATAAGAGAGTGTCGTCCTAAACCCGTCATTCGCTCTTTCTTGGAAACTCCATACGGAGCGAGGTGACACAGTGATTAAGATGCTGGTCTGCATTCAGAAGGAAAGAGGTTCAAATCCTCTTCCGGCTACCGCGGTATAGGTTTCTTGTGGTTCTTTGGAGGCGTTTCAGGCAAAAACCGGTCAATTTCCACTTCCAATTCCAAACGAAGCCCCAGAACTCGAGGAAGGCACTGCATAAGTTTTTGTACCTGCGCTGCAGAAGTGACAGAAGAGATTCTTTGGAATTATCGTTCAAAGTGTAACACAATCAACGGCGGCCCCCATCTCCGAGAACTCAGTTCGCTATATAGACACGGATGACGGGACGATGATTGTGTAAATACCACTCTCCGTTCAGCTATTAATAATAGCAAAAATTTTAAACAAAGTATTACAGCTTGTATTACAAGCCGGGAGAAAATACACGATACAGTTTGAGTTACTGATAGCGTTCTCGTAGTACGAAATGGATACTGACTTACAAGGAACTCTTTGAGTGCAAGTTCGCAAACGTCAATGATGTTTATGGCATTCGACGTCCCACATATTGTCTACGAGGCGACCACAATGTTGGCTTCTAATGGAAGCAATGGGTGGGACTGAAGGTATCCAGTGGTGAGCACAGCATGTGCCTACGGAGTGTAGTTGAAATATTTAGTTGACGAGTGATCACAACAGTGCTTTAGTGCTCGTAATGTTGTTTGGAGTGTTTCTGTGTTGTCGTCTTGCCGTTTTTACCACCTCAGTTCTTGCTTGCTTGCCTAGTGTTGTGTCCTGGTCGGTCGTATTGTCTGTTGTTCCATACTTGTTCGTCTGTCCTGTCTGTTCGTTGTTAGGGCTACCTCCAGTGGCTCCATGCCTGGCGACTTCGTATCTCCATTCTCTGCCGTGCACCGCTTGCTAGTCGCTCGCTGCTATAACACTCTTGAAAGGGTTTCGAGTTCTGTTGGTATGGCTAAGGCAATTCACATTAGTTTTCGAGACGACGACGTGAGTCGCACTCAGGTGAAACCTGAATTCATCCTTTGATGTGCTATAACAGACATGCCTGGTTGTGGTTTTCAGCCAGTATACCACGTTGTTCGAGGCAAGTAATAGTCTGGTCCCCACCTCGCTATGGGAGGCAATACAAAGACTTTCCAAATACGAAGTTCCACAAAGCCAAAAAATTTTTCTCATTTTCTCTTACATAATCTTTCAGCCATCTTAAATAACAATGCATCAAAAGAAATGCAGTCTGCTCCCAGATAAAAGAACCGTAATCCGTAATTTATTTTACCGTTGTAGGGCTAAAACAGTTACGAGTGACAAGAGGAAGAAGAAGAAAGGGAGTTTGTATTCTTTAGTAAATAATCTTGATCCATAACAGAGGTGGTGGTGTTATACGCGCCTTTATTAAGCTACGACATGTTTCACTCCATACGAACATCCTCAGGTGACCAGCACTTCAACAAGACAAAAAAATCGGGCTAAAAGCTACTAAAACATGTACACAATGCAGTCATTGTCAAAGTGAAAATAATACAAAAATACAAAGTGACAGAAATGTGGTGGTGCCATATTTAAAATACTTAATCAGCCAATAAGATTCTGAAAGGTGTATGTTGGAATGCGATTAGTACAATGTTTCACTTTGGTGGCTTTGCCTGGTGTAGGCACAGCCAGCAATACGTATTGGGTGCAGGGCAACGTGCAGCACTACACTGGGTTGGTCAGGCTTGGCTACTCAGCAAAAGAAGTAAACATGTAAACATCGCGCTTGTCATCCATCAAGAGCAACATATCGACTGTAAGGCGTCATAATTGTTTCAGACGGAAGTGATGACCGAGTGCCAGAGCGTAAACTAAGAATACATATACGTACAAGCTGAGCTTAAAAACAGAATATAAAATTGCATAACACACTAAATGCGTAAAATAAAGTTTTACATGAACGAATTACAGAGCTGAGAGTCAACTGTAAAAGACCTCCACAGTTGGTTTAACATTTTGCAAAAACTGCTTACAAATGAATGTAAAACAAATTGATTACGTACAATATAAGAGAAAAAGAGAATTCCGCTTTCACATTGTCAAGAAAAAACGATCTCCCAAAAAAGTCAGCGAAAAGAGCGTCAGTTAAGGCTTCCAAGATACTGGAATACTACTAGGGGTGTCACTCTCTACGATTCCTCAGAGTTCTCATCGCTGTGCATGCTGCATCCTGCACTGTATTGATAAGTGCATCTGAAGCCACGTACAGGTCCAGTGCTGGAGATCATAGTGTGGAGGCCATAATCTACAACGTTCATACACCTCTGTGTATGTTAAGGCGCAGTTATAAAATAAGAAGCAGAGCGAGCGATAAAAGATAAGTAAGAAGAAATAACCTGGGTGTTCATTTGGAGGACATGTGAGATGTAGTACTAGAGTCAAAGTTTGACAGAGCTTTGGAACATTCGCAGTCAAACAAGGCAGAAGGAATATATAACGTTCTCTCGGAATTTGTAAAATCAGGCAGAAGGAATAGATAAAATATTTGGGAAAGCGACAATCTAACGATTAGGGAAAGACGGTTGGTGTACAGTACGAACTAGAACGAAGAGATAACATCAAGAATGGAAAAGAAAGAACCGAACGGATTAAAAAGAGCTCAAGACAATGATGCAGTCTGCCACCTCTACTGTTCAACGTCTAAATCAAAGAAGCACCGAAGGAAATAAGAGGAAGTTTCACAATTGGCATTAAAATTGAGGGTGAAATGATACCAATGATAAGATTTACTAATGACATTGTTACCTTCTGTAAAAGTGGAGAAGAGTTATAGGATCTGCTGATCAGAACGAACACTGGCATTTGCACGCAATACAGATTAAAGCGTACCAAAGACAGAAGAAATTGCTGAGGAGCAGTAGAAATGGGATTGGAGGAAATCACCATTTCACCATAGCAGTGAGTTGGGATGAGGTATTTCACTATCCTACCATGAACAGAACATAAAAGACTAACAGCAGGTTGACAAAGAGCCATTAGTACGTAAGTCCTGTTTACGCAAAAATGAAGTGAATCCAAGAGATAGTCTTCTTTTGATAGTGAATACAAAAATGTTACGAGTAACGCGACGTAATTTAAAAAAGTCATGGTTTACGATTTTTAGTGTTGGTTTCGCACAACGCTATTTATAAGAAACAGAAACAGTTTATCGTGGTTATGAATCAGTGCAGTATCAGTGATGTGTTTAGCTTCAAATTCTTATGAACGGCGCACGGAAAGTATATACGGGGTGATACCTATCATCGTTTGAAAATCCCCGAAGCCACGTAGATGACGCCGAGACAAGTAAATTAATATAACACTTGCGGCGGCAAGTGTCGGGAACACTTCAAAAATGGATGAGTATTGTTGAACACATGACGTCACCAGGTGGCGTCCTCGTCGCACGTGAAGCGGTTGGGCTTGGGCGTGAAGGGATGATTGAGCGATGCAAAGGGTACAAATTTCGAACACCTTATGTAAGTGTTACTGTAAGCGTAGAAGTTACAAAATTATTGTCCTCACTGTATACAAGCAAAAGCTATACTTATTTTGTGTTTTTTCCATTATATCCCTTCTTTTTTGTGTGCAGTTATTATTTAGTAAAGAAAACGTAGGTCATTTACTGGCAACAAGGCAAGTCAAAAGTTTACAAGTATACTCATTTACCTCTGAACCAATACTGCAAGTTTTTGTTATACTGTACTGTGCAATAATCCAGCGGAGACCGCGAAACGTGTAAATAAAGTAATAAAAAATGGTTCAAATGGCTCTGAGCACTATGGGACTTAACATCTCAGGTCATCAGTCCCCTAGAACTTAGAACTGCTTAAACCTAACTAACCTAAGGACATCTCACACATCCATGCCCGAGGCAGGATTCGAACCTGCGACTGTAGCGGTCGCGCGGTTCCAGACTGTAGCGCCTAGAACCACTCGGTCACTCCGGGCGGCTTAAAGTAATAAATCTTACCTTAATGTACAATCTAATTGTGTAACGCAATGAGAAAAATACTGCCGGCCAGGCTCAAAACTCGAACCTTGACCGACGCAGGCCCGGAGCCACATCGACGTAGCCGGCCAGAGTGGCCGAGCGGGTCTAGGAGCTACAGTTTGGAACCGCGCGACCGCTACGGTTGCAGGTTCGAATCCTGCCTCGGGCATGGATGTGTGTGATGTCCTTAGGTTAGTTAGGTTTAAGTAGTTCTAAGTTCTAGGGGACTGATGACCTCAGCAGTTAAGTCCCATAGTGCTCAGAGCCATTTGAACCATTTTTTGAACATCGACCTAAATATTTGAATTTGGTTGGGATAATCGGGTGCGAAAGACCGATAGGCTCAACCGCTGCACTTGCGTCATCTGGTGACATCACATGTTCAACATTATTTTTTTTCCTCACTTTTGAGGTATTTCCCAACACACCCTGTATAGTAAGAATTTCGAAAAATTTTTGTTCTTTTCTTTTATAACAGGTTTGCCTTTGCAAAAAATAAATTGTTAAGCTCCCATTACAATGAAAACATCCTGCAATAAGCAACTAGCCATAAGCGTTTTATCAGTTCCGAGTTCTAGATAGCTCGTTACAGGTGAATAAACATCTCAAAAGGAGAAGAAAAATATCGGTGAGAACTGCTGTCTCCCTTCCGTCCCACAGGCGCGGTTACCCTTTGTCGGGCAGCGGTTGTTTACTGCGCCAACCGGGAGGTCGGCGCGCAGCAGCTTTCACTAGGCGGCACGTGCGGCTCGCTAGTCGTACGGCGGGGCTTGTTGACAGCGGCAGAGGCGTCGGGGTGGCGAGCCGGCGCGGATCGAGTGGTGCTAAATGTCAAGGGCGCGCCCGCGGGCGCGGACACGGCGCGTGCGACCCGCAGCAATTTCTTAAAGAGCCCCGGCGCGGTTTGTCTGCGTAATGGGGCTTAGCAGGCGAGGGCGCACGCACGGCCGAGGCGCGCGCACAATGGCCGGCGCTGGCGCCTGGCCCGGCGGCCACCGCAGCGCGGCCGCCAAGTGGCGCCGGAGGGCGGTGTCGTGTTCCCTGCTCGTCTTGCGCCCGGCACGCGATACTCGTAGAAAGGGCGAGCAGGGCTAACTATCTAACCTATCGTTCCTTTACGAGATTCTCCTTTTGGCGGTAGGTGTATTTGTCCAATCGGCAGCTTCAAAGACGGCAAGTCCTTACTATTACTTTTATTAATGTTATGACGTTTAGTGAAATGGGTTAAGAGTGAGTGCATAATGAATGCCTTGGCACCTAGTTCCATTGGGTAACTAGAGGTGATGGGTTGTTAACTAAGAGTTTGTGAACTGTTTGTGCTACCGATATGTACGGAGAGATACGGTGCTCTCACAAGGGAACCTCCCCATCGCACCCACCTCAGATTTAGTTATAAGTTGGCACAGTGGATAGGCCTTGAAACACTGAACACAGATCAATCGAGAAAACAGGAAGAAGTTATGTGGAACTATGAAAAAAATAAGCAAAATATACAAACTGAGTAGTCTATGCGTATGGTAGGCAACATCAAGGACTGTATAAGCTCAGGAGCGCCGTGGTCCCGTGGTTAGCGTGAACAGCTGCGGGACGAGAGGTCCTTCGTTCAAGTCTTCTCTCGAGCGAAATTTTAATTTTTGTATTTTCAGACAATTATTATCTGTCCGTCCGTCCGTCCGTCATTACCATTCCTCCAGGTTGTACACCTCTTGTACAACCGTTAGATGTGTTTGGTTTTCGGCAAGTGAAATACTTTGTGAAAAGATTCTATGATTTTGCGAAGCTGCACAGGTACACAGAGCAGTATTGTTCACGTGATCGTGTGTCAATTATGAAAGTTCAGGCAGTCACACATAATCAATTTCGCTCTCCAAAATTCCAGGACATGTTCAGATTTGCTTGGACATATGCAGGATTTGACGGTCCACACACGGAAAAATTTGAAAGCGTTAAAAACGTATGTTTTGACCGAGCACAGGGAAAACTGTGCGACTGTGAAACTGTTGCATTCATTTGTTGTAGTTTATGTGACAAACTCTTATGTTTTCATCACTTTTTTTGGGACTGATTATCACATCCACAAGAAAACCTAAATCGGGCAAGGGAGAAGAACCTTTTTATCCATTCGCCAAGTGTGCGAGTTAAGTTAGATAGGTCGACAACATATTCCTGTCATGTGACGCACATGCCGTCACCATATCAGACGTGTTTTCCTGTGGAGGAATCGGTTGACCTATGACATTGCGATCAATTGTTTTCGGTTCCCATTGGAGAGGCACGTCCTTTCATCTACTAATCGCACGGTTTTGCGGTGCGGTTGCAAAACAGAGACACTAAACTTATTACGATGAACAGAGACGTCAATGAACGAACGGACAGATCATAACTTTGCGAAAATAAAGAAAGTAAAATTATCACTCGAGGGAAGACTTGAACGACGGACCTCTCGTTCTGCAGCTGCTCACGCTAACCACCGGACCACAGTGCTCCTGAGCTCAGAGCATCCATGATGTTGCCTATCTTGCGCATGAACTACTCAGTTTGTATATTTTGCTTATTTTTTTCATGGTTCTACACAACTTCTTCCTATTTTCTCGATTGATCTGTGTTCAGTTTTTAAAGGCCTATCCACTGTGCCAACTTATAACTAAATCTGAGGGGGGTGCGGTGGGGAGGTTCCCTTGTCAGTGTTGCCGCAGGGAAGCCTGGATCGGTTGGAATTCTGGGAAGGCGTGAGCAGAGGCGTGAGGGGGTAGCTAGTGGCCGCTTCTAAGCTGCCCATTCACAGGCCAGTGAGTCCCGCCCCCCCCCCACCCCCACTCCTTTCATTCTTCGCTGAGTGGGTCGTCAACCCGTCTGAGGCCGGTATTACACTATCAAATTTCTTTGTCAAATGTCTTTGTCAAAAATCTTTGTCAAAGATATTTGATGGTGTAATAGGGAACTTTGTCAAATATCGTCTAATATTTGATCAAATCTAGATTGGCTGTAGATTTGATCAAAGAAGCTGCTTGTCTTCTGCACACTGCAATGTGCCATGTTACCACATGGAGCGTTCTGTCGTCTGTAGTGTTTTTATAAACATTGCGGGTAACTACAATTGGTGCGTGCCGACAACTACAAAATTAATAGGGATGTATGAAGCTGATAAGGCGCTTTACAACGTGAGGCACGCTGAATACAAAAATAGATTACGAAGATTGGAGACCTGACCTGACCTAACCTAACCCTCTCCTGTAGCAAGGAATCTGAGTGTTACAGTGAGCCTGTCTTCTGCAGATGTAGCAGTTCTTCAATGAATATTGTGCTTTGTGATATGGGGAGACACTTCACTGAGCACATACAGAAATGTATGCTCATCCATTCTTAAATAATTGATGTACGACTTGACGTCCCCCACTATAAGCTCAAGTAACAAGTTTTGTTGAATGCTTTTATCGTGTGGTCGTAAAACCCACAGCTTCACCCAGGTATGTTTCCTTTCTTTCCCCCGCTTCTCATCCGCATGTGCACACAGTGCAGTTGTGGTACATGCAACTGCTGCGGTTAATAACAAGTTGTTGTTGTCTTCCATCTTGAAATTTGACGAAAAATATGATGACAGTGTAATACCCCTTCTAGCGCTACATCAAAGATCTTTGTCAAATATATTTGACGGAATATTTCATCAAATCTTTGATCAAATCTTTGACAAAGAAATTTGATAGTGTAATACCAGCCTGACGGTATGTGGGCACACTGTAACTGCATGACGGACCCTACCTGCTGCGCCCTGTCGCGTGGTAGTTTTCACCATGCCAAGACAGAAGGAAAACAATGGAATGTGCAGTGGCAGGTACAGGCTGCTGCTAACACGTAGCGGTGCGCCGGTGGAGCTGACCTACCCAGACCCTCGACCTAACCATTATAAAATAGTACACCACAAAGGCGAACGTGTCGGTGCAGAGAAGCTCAGCAGGGGAGGTGGGAGAGGGGAAGGGGGGAGGGGAGGTTGGACGACTAGTCGACCTGTGAATGAGCAAATTTACTCACAGGGCGAGGCTTGCAAAAGGCCTGAGATGACTAGCAGCCCCAGCGACCAGTAGTGTCCTGCTGTTGACACATGACGGCACAGTCGTCCTAATGCTAGCTGGAATACTTTCTATAGCTTTTAGGCCCTCTCGCATGATGGCCCATAGAAATTTTGCCCTGTTGGAACAAATAACTTTTTGATAATCTGCCGTATTTTCAGGCTGGATGACCGAAGACCTTTTTCAATGATTCTTAATTGCTAGCGTTGTAAAATGTTTCTGCTCTGAGCTGCTGGTGCCCGACAGGTGCTACACATGATGAAAATAACTATTATGGTTGTTATGACTGGAAATTAGGTGATGACGTTAGAAAGGCACCTAGGGCATGAGCAGCAGCTTTTGGTCGTAAGCTAGTCTTTCGGGGGAAGGACTTCTGGCCATCTCCTGGAGGGAGACAGTGTGCGGAATTTTTATTACGTGACTGTCGTGGGAAAATCCTGTCATGTGCAATTGGTAGTTGCTGTTTTCTTTTATTTTTTAAGGTTCTCCATGTGAAGTGTTTTCGGGAGTTCATGTGGGAGGTACCGATCTACAGAAAATTCGTTCAGGTACGGTGTGGTGTAAGCGTTACAGAGTTCACCCGGTTTAGGTCATGGCAGAGTCCAAAGTTCGTGTCTGAGGGCGGGCGGCCTGGTTGCGAATTTGCTGATTTTTGTTGTTTAGTAATTCAGTCACTGTCACGCACGACAGAATCAGTCAGACGGTATTACTGTTCATACAAACAGACGGAGATGTTGCATAGATAATTCCAATCCTTCATGCCGACTTTGCCAACCGACAATAATTGTTGACATATCTATGATTTATATGTGTTTCATTGGGGGTGTGTGTTTCTATATCATTATTTTAGAACGCCATACTCCTCAAACTTTTCTTTTCCAATAAATAAATAGTTTCAAAGAATAATCTTCCTCATTCCAATAGAGAAGATTTCTTGTTCATTTAATAATGTTGGTTCTGTTTGTAGGATATTTTGTGTTGTTTATTATTTTACCACAAACTTCGGGTTCACTGTTAGGGCCACAGAGCGTTAATAAGCGTTCAGATAGCCCATTGGGTACAGATTTAAGTCGTATCAGCATGGTGGTTTTGTCATTCCAGTACAGAAATTAACCACAGGTAATTCCCAATTTACCATACCACAGGGGCATCTTCTAAGCTCAAGGGTTGGTATTTCCCGAATACACTGAAAGTCAGAGCTTGATACAGTTCACATCAAAGGAAAGCATTCTGCACTCCCTCCACCAAATGCCGGCAGCCAATGAGATTTTCTGTTCCCCTGGACGCTTTGCCCTCGAGTAACACTGAATGATGATAACTGTTCTTCTCCAGACAGCAACAGATCATACTTCAAGGAAAGCCCATTTTCCTGCATTATTGTCTGCAGCAAAACCCTTTAAGACACGGGGAATTGTGGGGAATTGGAAGGTGTCTGCTCCCATTACCAGCGTGTGTAAGCGTACCTTATGCCCTCTTCCCTTTCTTATCGCTGTCAGATGAAGAGAATCTGAAATAAACCTAAAATTTACCACATATCTCTGCTTTAATCTCATCAAAATGTTTCAAATTGATTGAAAAAAACTTTTTAACGTAATACTTTTTATACCAATCTAGAAAATATAAAATAATTTCTCCTGGGTCCATACAAATACCTAAACTCATACAGATAGTTCTGAAACCTTCTGATGGTGAATTCTCGATACTTATGAAAATATTTGTAAAATTTATAACGAAGAACGTGGGACACTTGTAATACATAATTGCTACATCAATAGTTCACGTCCTGTTATCTATTGCATGCAGACCATGTCTTTCGTTACAAATCTTACAGTTATTTTCATAGCTATTAAAAACCGACAATCACAAATTTCGAGAGCTATGTGTATGGGGTTAGGAATTCTTACTGGGCTATTATTTTTCTCTTTTTACTCTGATATAAAAACGAGTAATATTAAAACTTTATTTTTATTCCAATAATTATTTATTTAATGGATTCCTCGTATCACCATAGGTGCATACTACTGTCGAGTCGCAGCATAATGACCACATCCTAGAAATCATGTCTACCTCAAATAACTTGTGACGTAAGTCACACGGCGTGCATTGCTACTGCAGCTGTGTAACTGGATTTCAACCGCTCCTGTGGGCGAAAGAACTCGTCTATCCGCGTTGCAAACGTTGTCGATCCTCAGCTCTCATTCCGAGCGGTAAGGGTAGACCTCTGTCTGTTTGAACTTCGATGTACCTCATTGACAAACGTGTGCCGCGAAAAGATTAATGGCGTTACTATGGAGTACAGTAGTGGAAAATGCGAAAGCTGTTGAAGGGAAGCGTCAACTGCGATAGCGCGCGACGGCTAACAACTATGCTGTGCCTGAACGACGTAATGTATAAATAAACAAGGGAGCAACAAGACTTTCGTCCACTGCAATAGTTCAGCCAATCCTGCTGTTTGAGTTTCCGCAAGATACGTATTGTATCTGAACTCGTGCCGACGTTGCTGTATCACAAGAACGTCTGACGTATCACAAATTAATGATTTGTTTCACAATATCAATCGCGGCTCGTGGTCTTGCGGTAGCGTTCTCGCTTCCCGCGCTCCGGGTCCCGGTTTCGATTCCCGGTGGGGTCAGGGATTTTCTCTGGGTGTTGTGTGTCTTTCATCATCATTTCATCCTCATTCACTCGCCGTAGTGGCGTTAAAGAACTTGTGAAGAGGCGGCTGAACCGCCCCGCGAGGGATCTCCCGGCCACCAATGCCATACGCTCATTACAATGCTGATATGCTGCTGAATGGGCGACTGGTAGCCTTCTTTGGGTGACTGATATTCTTGATTCTTAGGTGGGGTCGATGAAGGCGTGTCCAGCAATAAAAATAAAAGGAAGCCACCCTGCGTCTACTGCTGGAACAATGTGATATCGTCTGACACAATTAATGGAGGTGGAAAGCATTCTTACTTGATTTTGTTACAAATACATTATCACAGAGAAGGTTCAGTCGCACGTAATCATTTTCTTATACTGGGATGGTGATTAAAATTTTTGTTGAAGCCTGTTGAGCCCCTTTCTCAGCCACTGACAGCTTTAATACTGAATAATAAAGGAAATTTTTTCTGCTATTGACGTAGGCTTAGATAACGCTGGTCTTCTCAATTTGTTGTCGATTATTTATGAAGAATTTCACTACCGAATATATTTGTTGCAAAGATGCAAATAAAATGCATAACTCCTTCGAAAGATTCCTACAAGAAGACTGCAGGTGAACATCACAGCCGGCCACTGTGGCCGAGCGGTTCTGGGCGCTTCAGTCTGGAACCGCGCGACCGCTACGGTCACAGGTTCGAATCCTGCCTCGGGCATGGATGCGTGTGATGTCCTTAGGTTAGTTAGGTTTAAGTAGTTCTAAGTTCTAGGGGACTGATCACCTCAGATGTTAAGTCCCATAGTGCCCAGAGCCCTTTGAACAATTTGAACATCACATATTACTCTTATTGCTTGCTTTTTGCACACAATACTTCCTAGTTGAAGTTCTCATCAACACATGTACCCATTAAACTGAAATATTCTACCCTGTCTAATGACTACTGTTCGCATGCTACATCAGCTGTTGATATGACACCGTCGCACGGAAATGAATGTAATGTGTTTTATCAGTATGAAGACAGTCGATTTTCAGAGAACGATTTCTAAATGTTTGGAAAATACGATCAAAGTAATTCCGTACGTCCTCTAGAACGCAAATGTCAGTTAAATTTATATTGGGCTACATCGTTCGTCGTATTGGCTGTAAGGCTCCAGATATCTGCGGCGACGTATCTGCAGAAGACCATGACTTCCAGCTAGACCAGCTGCTATACATACTACATCTGGCGGTTCCTCTGGATGTTAGCAGAAGGTCGTAATTGCGCGAATAGACATACTGATTACAATCGGTAGGCATATGTTCCAAAACGCCGCGCATGAAAGCCGTATTTTAAGGGGCTCATACCTCGGGCTCTATTGGTGATAACGAGATAGGGTCAAGTGTTTTGAATAGCCTTTGGGCTAGGAACCATGTGTATACCCAACAGAAGAATCGCTTTGCTTTAACTATCCTACAGAACAGCGTCAAAATTTGGAATTACTCAATTCCTCCAGCTTAGGTCAAATGGTTCAAATGGCTCTGAGCACTATGGGACTTACCATCTGAGGTCATAAGTCCCCTAGAACTTAGAACTACTTAAACCTAACTAACCTAAGGACATCACACACATCCATGCCCGAGGCAGGATTCGAACCTGTGACCGTAGCGGTCGCGCGGTTCCAGACTGTAGCGCCTAGAACCTCTCGGCCACTCCGGCCGGCTCCAGCTCAGGCAAATGGAGTAAATCGGTTGGTTCTTTTCGCAGTGAAAGTGATCTTTGGTGCGCCTATGGGATTTGTGAAGACCATGTTTAATCCATGGGCAGTTCCTGCGAAAACCCGAAACACGTGGCTTTTAGGATAGTAAAACTGAGCTTCGGATTCCAAGAGGGCTGTGCAAATGGGTAAAATTATTACAGTATATTCCTAAGATTCTTATGGGGAACAATTGTGAAAATTACTTTGCTATATTTATCAATTTTCGATGTACCGAGGTGGGAAAGAGACGGAAAAGTAATAAATATTGGAAGATAGTAGACAGTGGTTGTAGTGTTGAAAGAGAGAGACAATGGCAGTAAGAAAGCAGGAGAGGGACCCAGCGGCAGCTGCACATAATTCGCAGTGACAGAACAGTGCTACCAGAACAGTGAGGGAGACAGTGCCGGGGAGGATGGTGGTGGGGGTGGGAATAAAGAAAAAGTGGAAGTTTTGAGAGCCAGTGATAATGACAGACAGAGTATGTAACAATGACGATGAGGAAGAGAGTGTTATGACAGTGAGAGAGACACTTGCAGTAGGAATGAATGAGTGATCGAATAAGATAGTAACAATAAGAGAGAGCAAGAGGGAGACAGAGTGAGGGGGATAGTAGTAGTAGTAGGACAAAACGAAGGAGGGTGTGACTGTGAGACAGGAGACACAAGACTGTGAGACAGTAGAGAAACATAAAGAGTTAATGATGATGAACCGGGCTGAATAAATGAGAATGGGATGGATATGAGTGACATAGGCGATGGTCAAGAGGGTGTGTGCGAGTTACAGCAAGGGAAGCTTATGTGAGTGAGTTGTGAGATGCACGTTAAGAATATGTTTTCGTGCCAAAATATTTTTAAAGGTGCTGAGGAAGTTAGAATGAGATAGCTGATACCCAACTTTTCAGTCAGAGGATTTTAAAACAGAAACATATTCGCATCTTTTGCGCTCCGGTAGGAGCTTATTCTCCGGTGGTTCACTCTTTCCTGACTGAAATACTCAGAAGCAGTTTTAGAATACAGTAGCTGGGTAACGGGCGAAAGAACTAATGTAACGTTGGCTGCGAGTAGCTCTGAGAAGGGAGGAAAAATCCCCGCAAGAGTCGACGAAGTGTGAAGGGACGCTGTGTTTTCTGAGAAGCGAGGCGAGATGGGCAGCCGGCCGGTTGTGGCGGGGGTCGCAGCAACGGCAGGCGCTGGCCGAGAATTAGCGCGCTAGCATTGTGAGCGCGGCCTGGCTGCGCTAAGCTCTTTACCGGCCGCTTACGCCCTGATCGCCGCAGCCGCAAACACGTCTTGACGCCGCGCTGCGTAAGCCGAGTTGTCTGCCAGCCATTAGCGCTACTTGCGGAACTGCCAGCCGCCACAGACGTCTCTCCCCCCTCCCCCCTCCCACATTCTACCCCTCATCACGCTCTCTGTCTCTATCCGCAAAGCACCAGTCTAACACCTGCACACCCGTTGTCGCGGATTTTTCCTCCTCCTGACTTGCTACTTGCTCTTGGTGGACGATTCTAACAAACAAGCTGTTTCTGTTTCTCATCACAGAATTCGTGCGTTCTTTGTTAACTGCCATTCCACAAGTGCGTTCACTATTAGCTACAATGGCGAATTTTTGAAATATTTGTTCGCTGAACTAACCAAGAGCTTGAATATACATGGCATCAACAGAAACGCAGGCAATGTATATCAAACAAATGGGTCCAGGAATGAAATTTCTCGGTAACTGACAAAAAAAGGACAAAACGGAGAATCTCGAGTTGGACTTGTGCTCCGAGAGTTCCGTTAAAAACTTTTTATGTACATGTATGTAGCTGGCTCATGCATCCTGGGTCCTGAGAACGGGTCAAATTCCTCTGAGCACTATGGGACTTAACTCCTGAGGTCATCAGTCCCCTAGAAATTAGAACTACTTAAACCTCACTAACCTAAGGACATCACACACATCCATGCCCGAGGCAGGATTCGAACCTACGACCGTAGCGGTCTCGCGGTTCCAGACTGTAGCGCCTAGAACCGCTCGGCCACTCCGGCCGGCGTCTTGAGAATTTTTGCATGTTAGCGATATCGACACTGGCACGATATCGATTCCACGAATTCCAAGACGTTCGAGACTGTTTTAAGTTTGAATTCTTTTGTATAATTTTTCATTCCCTATTGCAATTTTTCATTTATTTCATTAATTTTGGAGTTATATTACCACGATATGCTAACTGGCGGTTGCAGATGGATTGACTTCGTCTTCTCTCATCCCTTTAGCGATTACCGGTAATATTTGACAGAAGTGTCTAGAGGAGACAGCCAGCCACAGCGCTATTGCTTTTATACGAATGTTGAATGTTCTGTAGAAAACTTCAGCGGGTATTTGATGGGATATCAAATCATCACCACAAACAATGGAAGTGCAATCGTGAATCAGCTACCAGTATTACATTGAAACATTACAGATTCTGTACGCACCGTTGGCATAGATCATTAAGGTATATTTGTATGAAAAATGAACAGTTCGTAAAGGACCTGCGATTCTAACGATGGCGTGGTGGGGTAGTCGGGCGGCCTTACGCGTACCACCGCTAGGATGGCAAAGCCATCGTTTTCACCGCAGCAGGCGACTTAATCGTAAATGAGACAATTAACACGCAATGTTTGTAAACTATGCACACAAACTGTCTTCGTGAATCACTCTAACTGTTACTGAGAACAAGGTCACAATCCCTACATTAGTTTCTGAGACTGACAGATTGCGATTGCAATATAAGTTTGTAACAGCGGAAAATATTTTTTATGTGATTTAATTACAAATTAGCTATTTTCTGATTTTTTCCCTTACTTGTACTGCAAAATCTTCTTTCTGCCGGATTTCATGATTCTAGGTGAACGGGAATTATCCTTTAAGTTTTAATGAGTGAGTTTGTGAGTATCAAAAAATGGCAATACTTTTTTATTGCATTGATTTAGAAGGTTACATTTTTACATCGCCAATGGACCATAGAACTTAGTATGTGACATAAATATGAAACTGTTACCTCTACTCATTGCTTAGGATAGGGTATCTTAAAGTTATAAGAGACAGACAGACAGACAAACGGATTCAGGTGCGTTACCCTAAATAGGGCACGATGTTGGTCAGTACTTGTAACTATTTTATCAGGCGATATTTTGCAGTGTCCATTGTTCATAAAATTGGATGATGTCCATTATGATTATGCAGGAGGTACGAAGAGATTCATGAATCTAATGAATGTTCTTTACGTCTGTAGCGACGTTGTTGTCGACGGAACGCAACGTGAATTTTTCTTTCCTCCTTCTTTACGACAAGTGTGGGAACACATAGAGGCAGCCACGTTGTTTAAACGATTCTGGGTTTCTAAAATGAAATGTTTACTCTACAGCGAAGTGTGCGCTGATATGAAACTTCCTGGCATATTAAAACTGTGTGCCGGGCCGAGACTCGAACTCGGGGCCTTTGCCTTTCGCGGGGCGTGAGCCGTACTTGGGTAGCTCAGTTGGTAGAGCATTTGCCCGCGAAAGGAAAAGGTCCCGAGTTCGAGTCTCGGCCAGGCATACATTTTTAATCTGCCAGGCAGTTTGATTCTCGGTTTACTTAAACTGTGCGATTGATCAATGGAACATGCAACCCCAAAATATATATATCCACCTACGCTCAATGGAGCACGTTATCATGATTTCATACGGGATACTGTACCTGTGCTGCTAGAACATATGCCTTTACAAGTACGACACAACATGTGGTTCATGCGCGATGGAGCTCCTGCACATTTCAGTCGAAGTGTTCGTACGCTTCTCAACAACAGATTCGGTGACCGATGTATTGGTAGAGGCGGACCAATTCCATGGCCTCCACGCCCTCCTGACCTCAACCCTCTTGACTTTCATTTATGGAGGCATTTGAAAGCTCTTGTCTACGCAACTCCGGTACCAAATGTAGAGACTCTTCGTGCTCGTATTGTGGACGGCTGTGATACAATACGCCATTCTCCAGGGCTGCATCAGCGCATCACGGATTCCATGCGACGGAGGGTGGATGCATGTATCCTCGCTAACGGAGGACATTTTGAACATTTCCTGTAACAAAGTGTTTGAAGTCACGCTGGTACGTTCTGTTGCTGTGTGTTTCCATTCCATGATTAATGTGATTTGAAGAGAAGTAATAAAATGAGCTCTAACATGGAAAGTAAGCGTTTCCGGACACATGTCCACATAACATCTTTTTTTTATTTCTGTGTGAGCAATGTTTCCTGAAAGTACCTTTTTGTAACACCATATATATATATATATATATATATATATATATATATATATATATATATATATATATATTACAAGTAAACCAAGAATATTTTATACAAGCGTGTCATCGCGAGAAACTTCTATCGCAGGTGACACTGAAAGAACTATATCTTTCCTACAATGTAGACAATCACACAGAAAAAAATCGTCCCCAGGAGTCATGACGCTAATACCGTGTAACACGGACTACCCTCCAACGTTCATCTAATGTCCAGTTTCTATGCTGTATGGCCAGATGAAGGTGTGAAGCTCTGTTTGCCACTCTGGGCGGTGAACTTCTGCGAGGTTGCCAAGACCAGATGTTCATTGTATGCAGTTCCCTTCCCTTGGAACTGGATAAGATCGATTTGCATTCATGGACACAGCAATACCTATTGGGTATGAAACCGTTTGCTATTAACAAGGCGTGAGACTAATCTCCTGCCCATGTATGTACTACTACCGTTGCTACGACCTGTTACAGCGCTGTGAGTAGTACACCATTACTTCTAGACATGCTGAATAGTCCGCCTTGAAAAAAAAAAAACTGGGGCAACATCATTCACGATGTGGTCACGAGCTCATCGAAACACGATAGCTCTTTTCTCCTGTTCAGTCAAGTCCCCACGACGGGCTCATGGTGTACAGCAAGTTGACTTTTATCGCATACACAACACTCCACTACCATGACTTAGGCCAGCAGTAGGAGGTCACGTTGCCGCTTGGTAGCAGCTTTACACCGCCAAAACCACTATAAAACGACCAGTGTGCTCTTTTATGGGCTGACTAACATCTGATCTTATGTACAACTCTTTCTTGATACAGCAATAATATGACACTTGTTAACGCCGCTTATGGAAACCCTTGCTTGTTATTCGCATGAAAATGGAACTGAAAGTGACTAAGCCGAAAGTCCATGATCTTGAATTTCTACATTTCACTGTAGACACACTATATTCTTATGGTATGTGTATAATGTAACGTGGATGGTACTAAAAATTCGACATGGCGAAACGAAGCTACCGACAAGTGGCAATAAGTAAAGCTGGAAATACTGAACTGCGTGATGTGTATTCGTATGTTTCTTATCTACTAATGTATTTTAAAGAACTATAAAATCTGAGCGCTGCTAGGAGAAAGAAAATAGTGACATAATGTTTTAAAGTTTTTACAGCAGAAAGTTTTGAATAAAAAATAGCCTGGTACCTTTTGAGATGTTTACGAGTCATTAAATGTGAAACTGCATCGTGATGGCATCCTTTGAACACAAATTTAGTTTGTGTGGATAAAAATCCTAAGTCTAGATCACAAAACTACCTTTATTGATAATTAGTTTCAGGTTAGTGACGAGTCATCTTTAGATCAATGTAAATTATCATTTAATTAAGTGTGTATCAGCCACAAGGCAATACTCATAGTCATGATCTAGTGAGAAGAATCGCCCTTGTTTATTGGTGTGAAGATGTCTCATCAATGAGCAGAAATTGGTCATATAAAGGAATTTTTGCGATCTTCACTTACGATTTTCATCCACACATTTTAACATAATGCATTTCAGAATGAGATTTTCACTCTGCAGCGGAGTGTGCCCTGATATGAAACTTCCTGGCAGATTAAAACTGTGTCGTGGACCGAGACTCGAACATGGGACCTCTGCCTTTAGCGGGCAAGTGCTCTACCTCCTGAGCTACCCAAGCACGACTCACGCCCCGTCCTCACAGCTTTACTTCCGCCAGTACCTCGTCTTCTGCTTTCCAAACTTCGCAGGAGCTCTCCTGCGAAGCTTACAGAACTAGCACTCCTGGAAGAAAGGATATTGTGGAGACATGGCTTAACATAATACAATGCCTGTCTCCGTATTTGCCAATGTCAAATAAGAACTTCAAATTTAGTTCATTTTCAGCTAGTTTTCTACTTCGTTTCTTTGTACACATTAAAACATTTGTCAACATATTTTCCACTCTCTAATACTAAAAAGACATACATAGCTCTATTTAAGAAATGTATTTATTTATAGTTCTCGGTAGGTAAAAGTGTTACCAGTGCTACAAATGTCTTACGACTTTTAGTATCTTATAGCCGGCCGCGGTGGTCTAGCGGTTCTAGGCGCTCAGTCCGGAACCGCGGGACTGCTACGGTCGCAGGTTCGAATCCTGCCTCGGGCATGGGTGTGTGTGATGTCCTTAGGTTAGTTAGGTTTAAGTAGTTCTAAGTTCTAGGGGACTGATGACCACAGATGTTAAGTCCCATAGTGCTCAGAGCCATTTGAACCATTTGAACCAGTATCTTATAAATAAGATATCATTGGCAATGGGTTGGTTCTATTGTCTGTTACCTGTAGTGGGATACTAAAGTCGACTGAACTGCAGCCGTCGGTATCATACTAAGATGGCGATTCCACAGCTGTGTAACATTTTCTTTTTACTGAAGTACAATTAAAACTCTGATGAAGATTTTGAGCAGACAATGGTCCCAGTCACAGTGCGGCGATGTCAGTTTATATTTTTCTGTTTTACTGCGTCGCTCGAGGGGAAATGCCGAGATGGTTCCTTTGAAATGAGTATAGCCTGTTTGCATCCCCTACTGTTCTCTGACGTGAGCTTGAGCTGGTTGGCGGGATACTAAGCAATAAACTTTCTTCCGTTTTCAGAAGGAGACTTCGTGTTTGAGACTGCCAATCGATACTTTGCAAGTATCTTTTACAGGAGAATGAAAGAAAACTTTTACTCACAATTTAATTACGGCACACTTCTAATGTTTACCACAATGGAACTTAAAACTGAAGCCTATATCTTCAGATGATGACTGTTATTTTCCATGGGATTGAAAATCATATTTTTGTAAGTAGTAGGGAGTTAGGGTTACAAGGACACTTTTGATACCGAATTGATATGCAAATTAATTAAATTGATCAATTAATCACCCCCGCCCCCACCCAGCCCCGCCCACCACCGTCCCCGACCACGCCGACTCCTCCCCCGGATGACGGCACGTGTTTTCTCAGGTGCACGAGTAGCCAAGCCCCTACTCCCTCTTCCCGTGCCACCAGCGTACCCTATTGGCGGGAATTTCAAATTTTGGCGGGAATTTCTTTGTCCCAGGGCTGTGATGACACTCCACCCCACAACCGGCAATTGACGGGAAATTAAAATTGGCAGTACCCTTTCTGGGACTCGAACCGTGGTCCTCCTGGGCGGAAAGGCCAAGTGTACCCCCCTAACACAATTAAACCACCAGAGGTGCTTGGAATTGACGGGAAATTAAAATTGGTAGTACCCTTTCCATGACTCGAATCCTGGTGCTCCTGGACGGATAGCCCAAGTGCACCCCCTACCACACAGAAACTGTCCAGATGCGGAAGAGGAATGTTAGGTTAGTGTACTTTATTTATTCTGGTCGGAAAACTGAAGCAAAGATCGATCCTAATTACCTCATCAATGGCCGGCCGCAGTAGCCGTGCGGTTCTAGGCGCTTCAGTCCGGAACCGCGCTGCTGCTACGATAACAGGTTCGAATCCTGCCTCGGGCATGGATGTGTGTGATGTCCTTAGGTTAGTTAGGTTTAAGTAGTTCTAAGTTCAAGGGGACTGATGACCTCAGAAGTTAAGTCCCATAGTGCTCAGAGCCATTTGAACCATTTCTCATTGACAAAAATGTGGGAGACATCGCAACATATGAAAACTGGAAGAGTTTGCGGTATTATAGAGCGCTTCCAACAACTCTTCGAAGGTGATTACCTGTACAGTTAATCTCATCTTCCCATCGAGAGGGTAGCGGATGTCTCGGTGCTCCGTTTCGAAAAGCATGGTTCCTTCATTTTGCAGTCATGTACATGATTACTACTCTGGTGTTGGCCATCGCTGGAATGGGCTGTTCACAACACGTGTGGGATAGCACAAATAAAGAGAGGTACTGGTATCTTATTGGTGACAAAAATAAAAAAAATGAAAAAGAAATATGGAAAAATGAAAATAAAGCATATGGAAATAGGACGAGTCTGTAGCAATGAGGAACGCTTCCAAGCAACTGTATTAAGGTGATGACCTCTACATTTAATCCAATGTTCCACAGCGACAAGTAGCAGATATCCAGTGTTCCGCCAAGGTTCCCTCCATCTCAACGGAGTGGTGTCAGTCAATCATTATGCGCTAATCAACAGCATACCGAATGGATGGTCGGGATGGGAAAGACGCCATTGATACGAGCGGAAGAGGGGGTGATTAATTGAACAATTTAATTAATTTGCATATCAATGTGATATCAAAAGTGTCCTCGTAACCCCAACTCCCTATTACTTTTTATACTTGTATCTATCTAGGAAATTTAGATCTTCTCACTGGAAGCAAACGAAGAGCAAAGGTCGGTTTAAGGCTGTTAGACACGAATGCTAGTAAAATTTAACAGATTTAGTTGTTTTGGACGAATTTGGTCGGCAAGTAACCAAATGACTTCTAAATGTAAATGCCTCCAAGTTCTTTTTTAAAAAATTCTCATTGATAAAGTACCACTACCTCGCACCATTTTCTCTGTTGATGCGGGAGACCACTTTTTTTGCTGTAGAATCTCGTTAAATTAATTTCTGTGGGAAAAGATAGAAAGAATTTTTACTAATTATTCTTAAAAGTACTTCAGACAAATAGACTGAAACATTCTGTAGGTTCATATTTTACTTTTTCTTCTATGCGATGGTTTTTAAAATAAAAGAAGATCTGGGTCCTGGTCGTGAGGAGTTAATCAGGGACAGAGCTCAGGCTCTTATGGGGCATGGATGGCGCAATAACTGAGCTGCGTCCTTTGCTAAAAAGCCGTCCCACCATTTTAGGGACACCACGGGAATGCCAAATCTAGATAGCCGTACGTGGATTTGGATTCTAAGGTCCCGAACGTGATACCAGTACATTCAGCAATACATCACCTCACGTAAATAGTCTCTAAATAAAGGAAGATCAAATAGAAAAAAATCCCATGTCTTCACACAAATTCATTACTTGTCCCTTTATGATTTTGTGCAGTATCTTAAGTTCTCTTTTTACATTTACGTCCTTTTGTGCGCCGGATTTTAACAAATAGTACATGTAACTGTTGTGTAGACAACGGGTCGTGTGTTTGCTCTGGCTCTGAGCACTATGGGACTTAACATCTGAGGTCATCAGTCCCCTATAACTTAGAACTACTTAAACCTAACTAACCTAAGGACATCACACACATCCATGCCCGCAGCAAGATTCGAACCTGCGACAGTAGCGGTCGCGTGGTACCAGACTGAAGCGCCTAGAACCGCTCGGCCACACTGGCCGCCCGTGTGCTTGCCTTATTTTGTTGCGGTATCCAAGTTTCTACCCTTCTGAAACCAGGAACTTGCACCATTCTTCCTACCATCACTGGAAACTCTCACGTAATGAATGAATGAATGAACGCGTCGAGTGATTTACTTCTTAACTTCTTAACGAACAGATGAAAGGTGCATCAGAGGGCAGAACGTATCTGCGAAGTCATCCTCCACTCCAGTTTCACCGTCGTTATGAGACTCGATTAAATATATTCTTTCTCTAACTTCGCATTTCTGCCAGACGAAGTCAGTCATTCAGACAGACAATTAATTTTGTGAAAGGGTTTCAAACCTGAGAAGTTGGAGCAACGCCTCGCCGCGTCGCCCGCCTGTTGCCATTTCCGCAAGGCAACGGGATGCAAACGTCGGAGAAAGTTTTCCTTGTTTCGAAATGAGACAGTCCGTCGAACGTAGCTACAGCTGGCCGGTATTGAGACGGCGATACTATTTATTCGGCAACTTGAACAATCTTCGCTCGAAAAAATTGGGAGTTTGGCCGCGGGCGTGCCGGACAAAGAGAGTGCAGCCGCCAGCTACCGCAATCAGCGTCGGTGGCGGAGGCGGCGGCGGCGGCGTCGGTCCGTGTGATGAGCGCAGCGGAGGCGGCGCCGCGCCTCAAAGGCAGGGCGTCGGCCGCGGCGTCGCCACGTAATCAGTTGCCGACCCGTCACAAGGGCGTCATCCGAGCCGTCCCGCGGGCCCCAGCCAGCTTCCTCGCACTAGGTTTCCGCCATAAAGCACAAACGTCACGACGCTGAGCAGTCGCTTCTTAAGCCGTCTACACACGAGACGTGAAGACGCACGTGGACAAGGAGCTGGTGACGTCACAGTAAGGAATGCCACGTCCCACTACACTGCGGTGAGTGAAGATAGGGAATCTGGCCTGTGAGATGCAGAACATAGGGACCTCCGTAGTGTATGGCGTTAAACATCGTATTTGGAATCTTTTCTTTCTGTTAGAGTACGTGGTGAGAATAGAGGCTGTTTGAAAGCATCAGAAAACTGAGGACCTCTCGAAGACACGTCGTTTTAGCTACATTTGTTATAATAAAGTGAGAGGAAACCACATATCGGCAAATAAATGCTTCCTGTGCTTGATGCTTTTAGTGTTATAACTTGTGTTGTACGAAAGTATACCGTTTCAGTGCTACGGCACAATGATGATCTGTCAAAAGCCCATTTTTTTACAATTTGAATATTGAATATCAAATGATGCTATTTGGAGATACAGTTTATAGACAGTGCATGATTATACGGCTGTTATGTCGAAGCTGTAAAGTAGTTGATTTCGTCGTGAGCTCACGAGTGGAAGGTAATGCGTTTGCGGCCACCCCACTTTCAAATTTTTTACTTCACGTTTTGTTTTCTAAATATTCTGGGGATTTTTTATTTATTTAATGGAAGTACAGTATCCCAAAAGCGATGTTATTTACTACAAATAATGCATTTCCTGCAATGGCCAGAAGGCTTGACGTGACTACCAGTCTATGTCTGCAATTAAGTTCAAGTTACACATCGTAAGTTTTTGCTATTACCGAACTTTCTGTAACATACGTACACTTTCCTGTCGGCTTGTGGACGGCTTCATGTTTGTATCTTGCCGATAAATATACACTCCTGGAAATGGAAAAAAGAACACATTGACACCGGTGTGTCAGACCCACCGTACTTGCTCCGGACACTGCGAGAGGGCTGTACAAGCAATGATCACACGCATGGCACAGCGGACACACCAGGAACCGCGGTGTTGGCCGTCGAATGGCGCTAGCTGCGCAGCATTTGTGCACCGCCGCCGTCAGTGTCAGCCAGTTTGCCGTGGCATACGGAGCTCCATCGCAGTCTTTAACACTGGTAGCATGCCGCGACAGCGTGGACGTGAACCGTATGTGCAGTTGACGGACTTTGAGCGAGGGCATATAGTGGGCATGCGGGAGGCCGGGTGGACGTACCGCCGAATTGCTCAACACGTGGGGCGTGAGGTCTCCACAGTACATCGATGTTGTCGCCAGTGGTCGGCGGAAGGTGCACGTGCCCGTCGACCTGGGACCGGACCGCAGCGACGCACGGATGCACGCCAAGACCGTAGGATCCTACGCAGTGCCGTAGGGGACCGCACCGCCACTTCCCAGCAAATTAGGGACACTGTTGCTCCTGGGGTATCGGCGAGGACCATTCGCAACCGTCTCCATGAAGCTGGGCTACGGTCCCGCACACCGTTAGGCCGTCTTCCGCTCACGCCCCAACATCATGCAGCCCGCCTCCAGTGGTGTCGCGACAGGCGTGAATGGAGGGACGAATGGAGACGTGTCGTCTTGAGCGATGAGAGTCGCTTCTGCCTTGGTGCCAATGATGGTCGTATGCGTGTTTGGCGCCGTGCAGGTGAGCGCCACAATCAGGACTGCATACGACCGAGGCACACAGGGCCAACACCCGGCATCATGGTGTGGGGAGCGATCTCCTACACTGGCCGTACACCACTGGTGATCGTCGAGGGGACACTGAATAGTGCACGGTACATCCAAACCGTCATCGAACCCATCGTTGTACCATTCCTAGACCGGCAAGGGAACTTGCTGTTCCAACAGGACAATGCACGTCCGCATGTATCCCGTGCCACCCAACGTGCTCTAGAAGGTGTAAGTCAACTACCCTGGCCAGCAAGATCTCCGGATCTGTCCCCCATTGAGCATGTTTGGGACTGGATGAAGCGTCGTCTCACGCGGTCTGCACGTCCAGCACGAACGCTGGTCCAACTGAGGCGCCAGGTGGAAATGGCATGGCAAGCCGTTCCACAGGACTACCTCCAGCATCTCTACGATCGTCTCCATGGGAGAATAGCAGCGTGCATTGCTGCGAAAGGTGGATATACACTGTACTAGTGCCGACATTGTGCATGCTCTGTTGCCTGTGTCTATGTGCCTGTGGTTCTGTCAGTGTGATCATGTGATGTATCTGACCCCAGGAATGTGTCAATAAAGTTTCCCCTTCCTGGGACAATGAATTCACGGTGTTCTTATTTCAATTTCCAGGAGTGTAATTTCAAATGATGGTGGGTAGCTTCGAAGAAAAATCTCCTCTTCCATGCGAATGAAATTACGGAACGAATCTTCGACTTGAAATTTATGTGATGAAGTGCGTTATTTCAGAGCATTGGTAGTCAATGCAACATCAAAAATATGTATTTACGCAAATGCAAACCGACGTTAGACACAGCACCTGAACAATTTTTAGTTTCAAATGTAAAATGGCCTGAAAATTCAATTGACTACCGGTAACGAGTAACTTCTACTAGTACGTATCTCAGATATTTGTGCAGTGTAATATAGCGTTTATCTACTAGCAATCCATGTTCAAGTCATCACCGAGTCCAGAATCTTCTTCACAGTTTTCTCCGCTGTTCTTCGACGATCACTGACAGAGTTGACGCAGCTCTTTTAGGGCGTCCGTTTTCGTAGAGAAGCTTGTGAGCCAAATAAAGCCGGTAACTGCCGCTGGAGAGCGCTGAGAGCGCATATCACGTTAACCAGCTCGTCCCTTATGCCAATGGTGCTTTCTGTCGTGAGGTCGAATACCTCGTCCGCGTCCATGCCAACGTTAGCTATCTTTTCCCCTGTGAGGATTGCGTTTTTATATGTAGTTGGTGCACTGCACGTATCGCTTAAGTCTTCGTCATACACGGTGCTTATAATTAAACTTCAGCTGCCTGACACGGCCCGCACGAAAATCAGGTAATCGTGTGACAACGAAACTTTGTGGAAACATTAGTAAGAGCACAAGGAACAGACAAAACGAATAAACTATTGCAGGAAACACGTTTTCATTTATACAGACAGCTTAACATGTTTAAGGTCAATTGTTCAACTGTGTGTGAAATCTTATGGGACTTAACTGCTAAGGTCATCAGTCCCTAAGCTTACACACTACTTAACCTGAATTATCCTAAGGACAAACACACACACCCATGCCCGAGGGAGGACTCGAACCTCCGCCGGGACCAGCCGCACAGTCCACGACTGCAGCGCCATAGACCGCTCGGCTCACCCCCGCGGCTGACATGTGTAAGTTCCAGATTAGAAAGTTAGGTCAATGTGATGACCATCTGCATCCACGATAGCCTGGAACACCACTATAGATACCATTTCAAAATTATTCGCAGCACTTTCCGAACGGTGCACCATGGGACGTTCAGCTGTCGTGATACAGCTCGTCTACTGCTTGAAGATCGCACATTGTTTCCAAAATTCTCAGCCATGGTAACAGTAAGTTCTTCAACAGTTAATTGCGTAATTGGCCGTCCGCCTCCCCCAGCATAAATTCCCATTTTTAACTTATGAATCATATTCTTCAACTCCGGTGCGGAAAGAGGACGTCCGTACTCTTTTAATGCATCGATACTCGCGAAGAGCATCAGCACTAGTGCTGTTGTTTCGATAAAACAGCTACATTTCTGTTCACCTACTCTAGACCAAGCTCATCAAAGAACTGCGACGGCCGGGCGCGGCAAGGCAGTGTAGTTCAGCGCCCGGTACGCGACCGTGTGTCGCTAGTGTCAGCATAGGAGCGAGAGCGAGAGAAAGAGAGAGCGAGAGACAGAGCTGCGGACCGAGTGAGACCACACAGCACTGCTGTGCGCTGGACTGTCCCGCGGTCAGATCCAAAGTAAACAAAATAACAGAGGAAGCGCACCTCTGTAAAAGTGGTCGATGAGCGGTAAAACAAGCAAACCATTTACTGTTTAGGTAACAGTTAGTGAACGTGTGGTAGAATTACTACGCAAAGCTTTAGAATCGGGTATCTAAACCAAGAATCGAAGAACTACTTAGTAGTTTTCTTACCCACAGGTTGATTCTATTACTATTGCAAGTGCACACTCGTCATATGTACAGTAGGCGACTTTTGAAATATATATCAATTTCTTAAATGAAGTAATGTCGTAAATATTCTATTTTAGAAATAATTCTACGTAAGGGATATAGAGCCTCATTCTTACTGTTATTAGTTACAAGTAAATATCTTTTTGTACTTCGTACTACAGCTTTTTGTATCTCTCTCCAGAGTTTAGACATGGGATCCTTAGTTTGCTCTTTTGTACGCAATAATTTTAATTGACCAAGTCTGAAAACTTATTAAAAAATAGACTCAAGGTTATAAAGACCTTTAATCCTTACTGTCAACGTTGTTAAAGAAGACATTTAACATTTTATACGTTTTTCTTTTTCGAAGAAATGATTTTGTGTAGGTTTGGTACAATATTCCGGGAGACTGCTAACCTCAAAGAATTAGTCAAATTTTTGTCGCTAAACGGTTCTTAGTTTTAGCAAGCTTTAAAAGGGAGAAAAAGCACTCGCAAATATACCTGGAACCAAACGTTGAGAGAACTCAAGCCACGTGCTTGTGCAAAAGAGGATACTTGACTCCTGGAAAACAGCTGTAAAAGTCATCCAAAGTTCTACACATAAGAAAGCTGTCCTTCAGACGGATATCGCATTGCAGGTCAATCAGCTCTAGTTGAAAAACTTGTGGGACGTCCTCTGCCCGAAGGGAAAACGGAAGAACAAATATATCTAAGGCCGGTTGAAGCTCACTTATCTCCAAAAATCTGTTTTTAAACTCTTCTTGTAATTCGCAAATGATTTGGACATAACCTGAAAAATCCACATCTTCTTTAACGCTGTCTAACGCAAGGAAGTGTCCACAATTCTCCTCGCGCAACTCATTTTCCCCACTTTTTTTTATATCCATGAATCGTCTGCACTAAATCAACAACAGAGTGAAATGTTCAAAGTATTTAAATGATCAGTTACGTCACTCAAAAAAGCCAAATTCGCCACCCGCTTAGGATCACGAAGTAATTCTTCTGGACGCCCTTTCAATTCCAAAAAGGTATTGATTTCGTCCCTCAAGGAGAAAAACCGATGTAGCACCTCCCCTCAGCTCAGCCACCTTGCTTCAGCGTGGTAGGGGATGTCCGGGTATTCCACTTCGATATCAGCCAGAAATTCTTTAAATTGGCGATGTATCAGTCCATGCGAGGGAAGCTAATTAGCCGTTCGAACAACTGTGTCCATAACATTTTCTATATTGACATTCTTCACACAAAGTGCCTCCTGGTGTATCAGGCAATGGACTGCCGCGAATAAGGAACAGCCGACTTCAGCCATTTTTGACTTTACGTAAGCCAGGAATCCAGTGCATATCCCTCGTAGATCAGGAGCTTCGTCCGTTATTACACTGGTCAGGCGTTCCTATTTTGAACCCATTGACTCGTACACGATCTGCACGGCTAGAAAAATATCCAAACCCGTGGTTGTGCCTATTAGTGGTGTAAGGTCGAGAAATTCCACGGTGATTGTCATCGACACCCCGAATGAATATGACGAGCTGAGATATGTCCGCAACGTCCGTCGACTCGTCAAGAGCGATTTAAAATGAAACGGAGTTTGCCGCTCTCCCCATTACTTGCTGCTCCATATCTGAGGCCATATCTTTGACTCGGCGAGCAACAGTTTGAGGCGAAAGAGCTGTTTTTTCAAATTTTCCCGTGTGGTGTGCTGGACAAATACAAGCTGCCGAGTCGACCAGGCAATCCTTGAGGAGATTCCCAGCCGCAAAGGGTTTCCCTGCTTTCGCAATTTTCAGCGAGCATTTGTAACTTGGGCGCAAACTTTGTCCACCTGTTTCCTGCTCCTACCACGGCAAAAAAACCCTTACAGTTAATTTTGTACAATCCTGTTTTAAAAACACTCTTATCATTTTAAAAATTAATTGTTTCAGTCATTGAAACCCAAATAAAAAAGTAACAAAAAATATTGGTTTTGCTTGCATTTTCCCCTAGTTCCTCTGAAAAGCGGCCAGACGCTTGCAAGGACAGAAAAATGTCGTCACAAAATAAATTTTTATCTATTGGAATATTTGCGTTTTAATTAATTGAAAACATAGATCAAAGTACAACATACGTGTACGCATCCATCAAAACACAAATACACACACAAAAAAAGAATAAGTCTTAATGACACTTTGCTGTCCGAGAGCGCGTTTGTAACGTTTTTACAGAAAGTGGCAAAAAATAACGCCCTGAAAAAAAAAGTTTCAGGTGCGTTATTTTTTGCCTCTTTCTGAAAAGCTTCTGGGCTACGCGATTTAATATAAAAATTAACCTTAAAGAGACTTGTTCCTTGTTGCTGACAATATGATATTCGATAGTTGGCGGACTGCTAAGTGACATGTTAGATTATAAAATACAGTTTTAGTTATTATTTTTATAAATAATACAGAGTCATACGATAGGAAGCTCTTACTTCATTGTAATGCTTCATGAAATTTTCTTTCAGTTCTTCAAGCTTTGACTGGCGTTCCTCTTGCGACAAATTTTCGAACTGATCTTCGTGACAGGTATTAAAGTGATGTTCAGTCGAGTACTTTTTTAAATACATGAGGTCCCGATAACATACTAAGCATTTGGCATGGTTTTTCGACAGCGGTACAAAAGAAATTAATTTCCCACTCCGGATTAAATAGTGCGGACGCGCCGCTCCTCCTTGTTTTTCGTCTGCTGCTGTTGACCACCCATCTCGATCCCTAGTAGCCTCACGTCTATTGACTAACGGCTTTGTGTCGTTTCAATGCTTTTGACCGCTGCTGGCACTGCTGTCTTCTGTACGAAGTGCGCGTACAGTGGCATAGCGTGGCATGTCGGGCGGACAGCACGGTCAGCTAAGCGATACAGCTCGGTCACAACAACTACATACGAATTCGCTCGGGACGCTGGCCTTTTTTTAAATTATTTTTTGCATTTTGTTCGTTGTTGATTGTTGTGTTTGGTCGTTGCGGACGTCACATGACGTCCGTTAAAGTGCGTTTGTTGATCCTTCCACTCAGTTTTTTTTTTATTACAGAGGCCAACCAGCTCTCTGATCGAACACGCTGAGCTATCGTGCCGGCATTCCCCAGCGATCGCGGGCGCCTGCGCCCCAGGGGCATAGTTTGGACGAGCCTGATCTAGACGTTGTTGACTGTCTGTGACTGTAAAACACACAGGCTTTTGTTGCAATTCCACGTCACCGTATCAGTATCAGCGCCTAACGGCAAGTCATGGCACTAATACCACTAACAACGCAAGCCCTGCAGCGCACAGTTTGAGCGTCATTCCTGTAAAGGTGGGTATCTACACGATAAATAGTTTGCCGTTTACGCTGCATGAAGTAGTGAAAATTTTATTGTAAATTCCCTGTGTATCTAGTGAAAAGGCCACGAATGTAGAAATAGAGCCGGCGGCTATGACGGAGCGGTTCTAGGCGCTTCAGTCCGGAACCGCGCTGCTGCTACAGTCGCAGGTTCGAATCCTGCCTCGGGCATGAATGTATGTGATGTCCTTAGGCTAGTTAGGTTTAAGTAGTTCTAAGTCTAGGGGACTGATGACATCTGATCTTAAGTCCCATGGTGCTTAGAGCCATTTGAACCATTCTTTTTGTAAAAATAGAGAAATTCGAGGTTACACGGAGGCATAACAGCAGTCCTTCTTCCCGCGAACCATTAGCGTCTGGAACAGGGAAGGAGTGGAATGAAAATGGTACTTAAAGTAGACTCCCACACACTTTAAGGTAGCAGAGTACTGACATAGATGTAGACTGTGGTCTCTTATACGCACAAAAAGATGTAGGCTGTGGTCTCTTATACGCACAAAAACTTGACGACTTTTTTACACATCTTTCATTCTCATCCCAGAAGGGACAGATTGCACTGATGAGGGAGTCTATGTTCTCTTCAGCCGTAGGTTTAGTTCAAAAATGGTTCAAATGGCTCTGAGCGCTATGGGACTTAACATCTGAGGTCATCAGTCCCCTAGAACTTAGAACTACTTAAACCTAACTAACCTAAGGACATCACACACAACCATGCCCGAGGCAGGATTCGAACCTGTGACCGTAGCGGTCGAGCGGCTCCAGACTGAAGCGCCTGGAACCGCTCGGCCACACCGGCCGGCTAGGTTTAGTTTTTTTATTTTGTTTGGCACCATTAATTTATAGATGGGGCCAAAGAAGAAGTTTTGCTGTATCCTCTTTTTGACAGTAGTTTAAAAAGGAAAGAGGAAGTAGATGAATAGATCGGCATATAATACTGCGTGAAGAATTTGACGGAGCACCGAAAGATCTGGGTCGAAACAAAGCACCTGCAGTAGATCACATTGCCTCGAAATTATTGATATTCTTGGGAGAATATACCGTTGCAAAAATGGTACGCACGATATATGAGACAGTAGAAATACTCTCAGATTTCAGGAAGATAGTAATAACTTCAGTTTCAAAGAAAATAGGTGCTCGCTGGCGTGGATATTACAGAACCATTAGTTTGTTAAGTCATGTCAGAAAAATACTGACACGAATTATTTACAGTGTAAGGTGCCTATAATTTCGCACCTTACAAGCACTCATCTACATACTTTGTCATGATTTACAACTGCAATTATGTATCATTTGATAGGTTGTATAGCCGGCCGGAGTGGCCGAGCGGTTCTAGGCGCTACAGTCTGGTACCGCGCGACCGCTACGGTCGCAGGTTCGAATCCAGCCTCGGGCATGGATTTGTGTGATGTCCTTAGGTTAGTTAGGTTTAAGTAGTTCTAAGTTCTAGGGGACTGATGACCTTAGCAGTTAAGTCCCATAGTGCTCAGAGCCATTTGAACCATAGGTTGTATATCGCATATATGAATATTTAAAGAAGACTGACATTGTCACGTACACCTTGTAAATATAATTGCGTTGGCTTTTCAATAGCAGCAGTAGTTTTTTTTTACATTATGACGCGGTACCAAACCCAGAAAACATTTATGTCGACCTTGTAAATAGTTGTTAACGCTTATTCCATGAAAGGTGACGGAATGTCTTTATTGTCAAAACGGCGTAATGAATGATTGCCTATTATAGTAGAGTTGGAGCGTCAGTGGAAATGAAACGGCAAGCGTAACTCAAGCCCTGTGTGGAAAAGCCCGCACAGGTGTGTTGGTGTTGCTTCACACAGGAAGTAGCCAAGACGGACGGTATGGGCACGTGAGCGCAGAAGCACAATACATTGGTGGCCGGCCGGTATTGTAGTGGGGCCGGAAGGATAACCGGACAATACTTCGGAAACTCTGAAAATCTTGGATGCAGCAGAGAGGAGCGAGGAAGCGTTAAGTCTGAAATCGCTGGCTGGGTTATTTCCGAGGAGTTTTACTCTGAGAAGCGTACCATTGTATGAGTATAGGTATTTCCTCGCAAACTTTCCGCGCTGGACGACAAAAGAAAAAAATATGGTTGGTCGGCGTTCAGAAGAAACCGTAGAGAGGGAGAATATTCCGTGGTTTCGAGATATGATTCGCCTTATGAGCTTCTTCTGGGAAGCCAGTGGTGGTGAGAAGAGGTGTTCCGTTTTGAGCGCATGGGTTTGACAGTCGCTCAGTATCAGCTTTGTTGGTACAGACGGACTTGCTGTCTTTGCTCTCAGGAGATTTTAGTTAGAACGGTTAGGCACTGTACTGTTGCGAACTTATACGATTCCGGACTTCGCCTCCGGGTTGGGAGTCGTCCTTGAGTAAGCAGTGTTCAGTGACTGAGAGCACTTCTTCTGCCTATACTCACGTTGAGATGTTATCTGAACTCAGTCCTTGTGGCTGGGAGTTCGCGTTTCTTGTCTGTAGAACACAGAGAAGAGAAGACAGTATTACATCATACTAGTCAAAGGGCTGCCTTCTGCCGTCCTAGTGTTTGAAAGAGTTTTTATTTTGTGGCTGGAGTTCTTCCATCGTCGCAGACGTGTACGAGAACCATCACTCCGAGGCTCCGGACGCAGTATATACGGTGATATTGTTAATTGCTTCGGCTTATTAGGGCTATAAAGCTAAACAGCTGTGATCACGTAAATTTTATTTCCACTGAGCTTGCACACCACTGTAGATCATCTTTAAAAGCAGTGTCCTCTAGTGTTTGGTACATAAGTGGTGTCAGTCATTTCGCGTTATTTATGTTAGATCATGTAGCCATAAAAAGGGGCAGATTTGGGTTCAAATGGTTCTAAGCACTATGGGACTTAACATCTGAGGTCATCAGTCCCATAGACTTAGAACTTCTTAAACCTAACTAACCTAAGGACATCACACACATCCATGCCCTAGGCAGGATTCGAACCTGCGACCTTAGCAGCAGCGCGGTCCCGGACTGAAGGGCTTAGAACCGCTCGGCCACAGTGGCCGGCGCAGATTTGGGGCAATTGATTAATCATATTAGTTAGGAAATCCATGTGTATCTCTTTATGTCCATTGGACACTGATATATAAACATTCGTAATATATAGAGGGGTTTTAATCTACAATAAATGTATAAGCAGAAACGGCATTTATCGATTGGTAGTTACTAGTTCCCTTAATCATTCATTTATGTTTATGTACCATTAAGAGATCCTAAGATCTACTTCAGGAAGTAGCCAAACAGGGCTAAATCTTCATTTTAGCGTTCAGTATTTTCTTCTGCGCACATTCATTCTACGCCCGCCTGGAGCAGCATCTTGGAACAGGACAATGGAAAGACTGGTAGAACACGACCTCGGGGTGGAAATATTTGGGTTTCGGAAAAATGTAACGACACATGACGCAATATTGACTCAACAGTTTATTTTAGAAGATACGATAGAAAAAAGAAAACCAAAGTATACAGTACAGCAGGAGAAAGCTTTTGACAATGTTGACTGGAATCTTCTCTTTGGAGTTCTAAAGGTAAAAGATATAAAGTTCAGGGCACGAAAGCTTATCTACATCTTGTACAGATACCAGACTGCGATTATAAGAGTCGAAAGTCAGGGAAGGCAAGCAGTAATTGAGAACGGAGTGAGACAGGGTCGCAGCCAAACCCCGATGTCATCCAATCTGTACACTTAGCAAGAAGCAAAAGAAACGAAAGAGAAATTTGGAAAGGGAATTAAAAACTTTGAGATTTGCCAGTGATATTGTAATTCCGTCAGAGAAGGCAACGGACTTGGAACAGTAGTGAAAAGGAATGGATATGTCTTGAAAAGAATGTATGATACGAATATCAAGGGAAGTAAAACATGGGTAATGGGACACAGTCGAATTAAGTACGTTGAAGATGAGAATGTAAATATTAGGAAATGTTGTATTAAAACGTTATAGGAGTTTTGTTATTTCGGCAGCAAAATACGTGAGGATGGGCTAAATGGAGAGGATATACAATGTGGAATGGTAATAGCAAGAAACGTTTCTAAAAACGTAACTCTTTTAACATCGAATATAAATATAAATAACGGAAAGTATTTTGTTGAAAATAGTGTGACGGGGCACAGTGGAGTGTTCCCGTTAATAGGAAATATGATAGTCACAAGTATAATGGCATCGCACGATATCCAGTACTGACTAATAGGAAAAGATCAGTTCATAACTTCTTAGCGACGAGGTTTTAAGTAAATATTTGTTTTTTCTTGTAGAGAAGTAAGAGAAAAGGGAACTGGAGCCAATGCAGACTTGAGAGACGTAGAAAGGCTGAAAATTCTTGGCTGACTGTTATCAATAAAAGCCAAGAAGGTGCCCCCATTGAAGAGCTGCGATAGCCAGCTGCAAAAGGCCAAAGCTGTAGTCACGTAGTGCCTAAAAAGGCGTAGTTCTTTGGTTGTTTAACGAGGTTGACGTTTTGTTTCTTACACTTCCTCTGGATTGTAGAAGTCTAATAGATGTGACCTAGTGATGTAGAACGGGAACGTGTTGCAATGTCAGAAGTGGGTCTGATCTGAATAAAGAATCTGACCCCTAAACGGTGAGTCACTATTTCTAGATTTAGACAGTATCAGCGATAAAATTCGATCTGTAGTAGACTTCTAGTATTGCAGACAACATAGTCTTGGTCGGCGAACATTCAAATTTTTAGTCTGAAAGCTTAAAGAAATCACTTGATTTAAATGGTGAAGTGGATGAGGGAAGGCTTCCGAATGAAGCTGACATGTCGAAAGTACGTATATAGCTTCATGAAGATATGTGGTTATTGAACAATCAGAAGTAGCGTTTGTCAAAACTGAGATCTGTTTTCCTCGTTATTTATATAGAAAAGCCGATGGTAGAATCTAGGTTAGACAGGAGTCAACTCCTGAAGAGATAAGAATTTAACGGACAGGGAGAAAGTGGCGTTACCAGCAGGGATATATATTTGTCGGTTTTCTGACTAGCCTAGACTGAGTGGTAGATTGAAAGGGGTACTGAGAAAATCTATTTCAGCCAGATACAAACGAGAAGATGATAAACGTCAGCATTGAGGTGTTGTGGACCAACGGGTGAATCTCTGTATGGGCTTGGGAGTTTTCACAATATGAAGTTGAAATAAAAGTAATTGCTCTGTATGTAATCTCTGGTATATGTAAATGCTGAATGAAATATATACAGGATCGTCCATTGATGGTGACCGGGCCAAATATCTCACGAAATAAGCGTCAAACGAAAAAAACTACAAAGAACGAAACTTGTCTAGCTTGAAGGGGGAACCAAATGGCGCTATGGTTGGCCCACTAGATGGCGCTGCCATAGGTCAAACGGATATCAATTGCGTTTTTTAAAAATAGGAACCCCCATTTTTTATTACATATTCCTGTAGTACGTAAAGAAATATTAATGTTTTAGTTGGACCACTTTTTTCGTTTTGTGATAGATGGCGCTGTAATAGTCACAAGCATCTGGCTCACAATTTTAGACGAACAATTGGTAACAGGTAGGTTTTTTAAATTACAATACAGAACGTAGGTACGCTCGAACATTTTACTTCGGTTATTCCAATGTGATACATGTACCTTTGTGAACTTATCATTTCTGAGAACGCATGCTGTTACAGCGTGATTACCTGTAAATACCACATTAATGCAATAAATGCTCAAAATGATGTATGTCAATCTCAGTGCATTTGGCAATACGTGTAACGACAGTCCCCTCAACAGCGAGTAGTTCGCCTTCCGTAATGTTCGCACATGCATTGACAATGCGCTGACGCATGTTGTCAGGCGTGGTCAGTGGATCACGATAGGAAATATCCTTCAACTTTCCTCACAGAAAGAAATCCGGGGACGTCAGATCCGGTGAACGTGCGGGCCATGGTATGGTGCTTCGACGGCCAATCCACCTGTCATGAAATATGCTATTCAGTACCGCTTCAACCGCACGTAAGCTATGTGCCGGACATCCATCATGTTGGAAGTACATCGCCATTCTGTCATGCAGTGAAACCTCTTGTAGTAACATCGATAGAACATTACGTAGGAAATCAGCATACATTGCACCATTTAGATTGCCATCGATAAAATGGGAGCCAATTATCCTTCTTCCTATAATGCCTATAATGCCGCACCATACATTAACCCATCAATATCGCTGATGTTCCACTTGTCGCAGCCATCGTGGATTTTCGGTTGCCCAATAGTGCATGTTATGCCGGTTTACGTTACCGCTGTTGGTGAATGATGCTTCGTCGCTAAATAGAACGCGTGCAAAAAAATCTGTCATCGACCCGTAAATTCTCTTGTGCCCAGTGGCAGAACTGTACACGGCGTTCAAAGTCGTCACCATGCAATATCTGGTGCATAGAAATATGGTGCGGGTGCAATCGATTGTGATGTAGCATTCTCAACACCAGCGTTTTTGAGATTCCCGATTCTCGGGCAATTTGTCTGCTACTGACATGCGGATTAGCCGCGACAGCAACTAAAACACCTACTTCGGCATCATCATTTGTTGCAGGTCGTGGTTGACGTTTCACATGTGGCTGAACACTTCCTGTTTCCTTAAATAACGTAACTATCCGGCGAACGGTCCGGACACTTGGATGATGTCGACCAGGATACCGAGCAGCATACATAGCACACGCTCGTTAGGTATTTTGATCACAATATCCATACATCAACACGATATAGACCTTTTCCGCAATTGGTAAACAGACCATTTTAACACGGGTAATGTATCACGAAGCAAATACTGTCCGCACTGGCGGAATGTTACGTGATACCATGTACTTATACTTTTGTGACAGCGCCATCTATCACAAAGCGGAAAAATTGGTCCAACTAAAACATTCATATTTCTTTACTTACTACATGAATATGTAATAAAATGTGTGTTCCTATTAAAAAAAACGCAGTTGATATCCGTTTGACCTATGGCGGCGCCATCTGCGGGCCAACCATAGCGCTATCTGGTTTCCCCCTTCAAGCTAGACGAGTTTCGTTCTTTTAATTTTTTCGTTTGATGCTTATTCCGTGAGATATTTGGCCCGGTTACTATCAGTGAACCACCATGTATTATATATGTTATTCTACTAGGAAAACTAAAGAAAAAAGCTCATAAATATTTAGTTACGGAGTTACGGCTAATGAAAGATTTTGCCTGAAATTTTAGCAACTCTGCTAATATGGAGGCATCGCAAAACTGTACGAGATTAAAGTAAGCACAATTTCCATTTATTTTGTTGTTATTGGTCTGGTGAATCTAATAAAACATGTAAAACAAGTGTATCTGCAGTAGTTTTACAGAAAATTCAGAGAAGTAAAGTTTATCATACAAATAAATTTGTTTCCTTTCCATTAAGAATGTAGAAACGTTTGTGTCATTGTTGGCAACCGTCCGTGAGGTGCTTCAGTCTTCTCCTAACCTTGAAACGAGTTAGTTTTCTGCATTGTTCAGTGTACTGTTTACTGAGCTTTGTTTTTTCCGGCTTTACATGAATTCACGTGTGCTATGGTATTAATAAAAGCAAATTATGTGACACATTCATACAGTTTCAGTTAATTTTATTCCCATCATTTTTCCAAAATTAAATTCTCTCCAATTTCTGTTGAAACCTTTGTTGCAATTGTCTGGAATTTAAAAAACAAACTGGGCCAAGTAGTTAATAAATTAAAAATTTTATGAATTTATTTCTTTGCTTCTCTGGATGTTCTGGAAAACTACTGCAGATACACTTCTTTGACATGTTTTATTAGATTCACCGGATCAATAACAACAAAATAAATGGAAATCGTGCGTTACTTTAATCTCGTACAGTTTTGCGATGGCTTCATATTAGCAGAGTTGGTAAAATTTCAGGCAAAATCTTTTATTAGTCGTAACTCCATAACTGAATATTTGCGGACCTACGTTTATATGAACTTTTTCCTTTAGTTTTACTTGTAGAATAACGTATTAAAATATTTACATATCTTCGTGATTCACCCTGTACATATATGTGTGTATGTGGTTGTGTTCACTACAAAGCAATATGTCATAGCAACTAAAAGCTATTGGGAATAAAGTGCTTGACACAGTAGGGCAGACGACGTTATATCGCTGACTTTTGAGCTGTGAACGTCTTTGCATTTCAGCTGTGAGTACGTAACAACGAACGAACTTGTCAGCGCTTTGTTAATGTCTTAATCATAAATAAACTCAACGAAATAGCAAGAAGGATGATGGTTGACGCTGTTGAAAGGTAAATGTTTGAAAAAATTTGATGACAAAGGATAAGAGTGGAGATTTCACGTGCCCGTACACGTAATGGTTCCAAAGATTGAAATACCACAGGGCGATCGCGCCGGGTGACATTGGCCCATTGGAAATTTTCGTGAGAGTGAAGCTCACTGATAGACTATCCAGGTTACTGAGCGCTAGTCAGACGAAAGATCTTCCAACCAAATAAGAGGTTAGGCTGGCGAGGCATTAACAGAGTGCATGGCAAGTGGAAATTAGCAACTGATCTCTCTTACACAAGAGCTACGTGCACACAGATTATAGAGTGACGTTACATTAGCCTTGGACGGAGGTGAAAAGTGGACGATAAACTGTTCAGACAACTGTTCAAGAGTATAGAAGCTTTCGAAATATGGTGTTATAGAAAACGCTTAAGACTAAATGCGTAGATCACATAACTAATGAAGAGACATTAAATCGATTTCGGGGGAAGAAAACTTTATGGCACAATCAAAAAGAAGGGATCAGTTTATAGAGCACATCCTGAAATATCAAGGATTAGTCAAACTGATAATGGAGGGAAGTGTGGAAGATAAAAATGGTAGATGTGGTCCAAGGCTTGTCTGTAGTAGGCAAGTTCAAATTTTTGTTGGTTATAGTACTTATGCAGAGAGGTAAAGTCTATCAGAGTATAGGCTAATGTGGAGGGTTGCATCGAACCAGCCTTTCGATTGACAACCTTATCAATAACACACCGCAACTTATTCAAACATGTACTAGGCCCTTAGATTTTCGACTGGTCTCATCTCGTCCCAGAAATAAATTAGGAATAGCTTTGATACTATGTTCCGACCACGTTTTTGCGATGTTTTTCTTGGCTGTAAGGTGAATGCTGGAAGTGGAATTTCCTTCTAAAATATTCGTTATTGGGACCAGAGTGCTCGACTACGCTCTCTGTCCTTCAGAGTAGGGGCTGGACGCCGTAAAGAAAAAATGAAGAAAAGTTGCAAGAGCACAACTGGAGATGCAGGGTCAGGAAAACTCGAAAAGTATGTCGTACATGCGAATGGAGAGGCATGTCGAGCACACCGAGCTGCGGAAATTGTGTCTGCTGCGAGAAGCTGGATGCAGTGCGCTTCAAGGATCATCTCATGGATCGGGAGCATAAAGTTTTGCTACAAATTGCAGAAAACAGTGACGAAGCCGCGCGTCATATCAGTCTAACTTCATGGAAGAGAAACTGCGTGCAGAAAGTGTGGTTACTTTTGGTCCAAATGTTTTGTGAGCGAAGAGGAAAAGGCTGACGTTGCGCTCCTGTGGACTGTTGACGAGCTTAATGACAGAAAACGTAAGGCGAGTGCGGCGTGTCTGGGACAAGATCGACGACCATCAGATTTATACTGGAAGAACTGGACAACGACAGTATAAAAGCTATCATTCACAAAGTATTGATGTTGATGGTATGTAATTCCGTAGGATGCTTACAATAAGTTTCCTAACTGATTATGATCAATAATTGTGGCCCGCATCTCGTGGTCGTGCGGTAGCGTTCTCGCTTCCCACGCCCGGGTTCCCGGGTTCGATTCCCGGCGGGGTCAGGGATTTTCTCTGCCTCGTGATGGCTGGGTGTTGTGTGCCGTCCTTAGGTTAGTTAGGTTTAAGTAGTTCTAAGTTCTAGGGGACTGATGACCATAGCTGTTAAGTCCCATAGTGCTCAGAGCCATTTGAACCATTTGAATCAATAATTGTGTACCGCAGAACAAACCTGCGATGCTCTAGGTAGACATAGGTTATGCGACAGAACTAAATAGTCTCATAAGGAAGAGTGCCAAATAAATGAATTCCATGTATCGGTATCTGTTGTATGACCCCTGTTAAACTGTGATTAATAGGATAATGCAGCTATTTGTCATGTCAGTAAAGTTCGCATACTAACTTTATTTGATTACATGAATGTACAATTAACAGAAATACAGATGTGTTCTTTAACGACCTAGATGCAATTTATTTTCCAACTGGACAGTTAATGTTTCGTTCTGCTACATAGCAGTACAGTGACTTTACCTCAAGGCAAATCAACAATAAAGTAAATAACAGTGAGTTTTGACGAGACTCTGAGTAATTACCTGGCAAACAGTTTCCGTATGAGTTTTCCATACACGGCAACTGTAGTTCGGAGGACAATGATGGTGTAGTAGCCATATCGGTGACGACTTTGGCCCAAAGGCAAGCTGAAATAAAGAAAAAACTTCGCGATCGGGCCATGAAGCTCACAGAGGTGATATTTGATGTCAAACGAAGAAAGCTATGAAGCTCTGGCCGTATTGAACCATAGGGTCAAGAGCACAACGAAAAAACAAGAAAAGTACCTTTGAAGTCAGTGAATCCCCATGTGGGGCCTCAAAACCGATGACGTGAAATGTCACGTCATATAAAACTCTTTGGCAGCGATATGAGTTTATCCCTCCAGCAGGGACGAATGTCTATGCTTAATCTAGCCTTCCTCAGTTCGGTATGGAAGACTGTATTGAGCGCATACTATCTCTATGTACGCCCCGTTGTCAGCAATAAAATTCCTATTAACCTCATTCAGTACCAACCTGTTTCATTCCACAAGACTCCTGCAACAGGATTCCAAACAGTGGTGACGCCACAAAGAACAGCAGCTTCAATTTCGAAATAAAAAGTGCACTTTATGATACAGTGTTATATTAAACTCTTGTGTCGTTCTACACTCCTGGAAATTGAAATAAGAACACCTTGAATTCATTGTCCCAGGAAGGGGAAACTTTATTGACACATTCCTGGGGTCAGATACATCACATGATCACACTGACAGAACCACAGGCACATAGACACAGGCAACAGAGCATGCACAATGTCGGCACTAGTACAGTGTATATCCAACTTTCGCAGCAATGCAGGCTGCTATTCTCCCATGGAGACGATCGTAGAGATGCTGGATGTAGTCCTGTGGAACGGCTTGCCATGCCATTTCCACCTGGCGCCTCAGTTGGACCAGCGTTCGTGCTGGACGTGCAGACCGCATGAGACGACGCTTCATCCAGTCCCAAACATGCTCAATGGGGGACAGATCCGGAGATCTTGCTGGCCAGGGTAGTTGACTTACACCTTCTAGAGCACGTTGGGTGGCACGGGATACATGCGGACGTGCATTGTCCTGTTGGAACAGCAAGTTCCCTTGCCGGTCTAGGAATGGTAGAACGATGGGTTCGATGACGGTTTGGATGTACCGTGCACTATTCAGTGCCCCCTCGACGATCACCAGTGGTGTACGGCCAGTGTAGGAGATCGCTCCCCACACCATGATGCCGGGTGTTGGCCCCGTGTGCCTCGGTCGTAGGCAGTCCTGATTGTGGCGCTCACCTGCACGGCGCCAAACACGCATACGACCATCATTGGCACTAAGGCAGAAGCGACTCTCATCGCTGAAGACGACACGTCTCCATTCGTCCCTCCATTCACGCCTGTCGCGACACCACTGGAGGCGGGCTGCACGATGTTGGGGCGTGAGCGGAAGACGGCCTAACGGTGTGCGGGACCGTAGCCCAGCTTCATGGAGACGGTTGCGAATGGTCCTCGCCGATACCCCAGGAGCAACAGTGTCCCTAATTTGCTGGGAAGTGGCGGTGCGGTCCCCTACGGCACTGCGTAGGATCCTACGGTCTTGGCGTGCATCCATGCGTCGCTGCGGTCCGGTCCCAGGTCGACGGGCACGTGCATCTTCCGCCGACCACTGGCGACAACATCGATGTACTGTGGAGACCTCACGCCCCACGTGTTGAGCAATTCGGCGGTACGTCCACCCGGCCTCCCGCATGCCCACTATACGCCCTCGCTCAAAGTCCGTCAACTGCACATACGGTTCACGTCCACACTGTCGCGGCATGCTACCAGTGTTAAAGACTGCGATGGAGCTCCGTATGCCACGGCAAACTGGCTGACACTGACGGCGGCGGCGCACAAATGCTGCGCAGCTAGCGCCATTCGACGGCCAACACCGCGGTTCCTGGTGTGTCCGCTGTGCCGTGCGTGTGATCATTGCTTGTACAGCCCTCTCGCAGTGTCCGGAGCAAGTATGGTGGGTCTGACACACCGGTGTCAATGTGTTCTTTTTTCCATTTCCAGGAGTGTATTATCACTATCTTTTCGAACAACTTGGACATAATCTTGATTAGCCTACGATTAGTGTGAAATGTGAAAATGTCCACGAAGAATGTGTAACGCATTTCGATTCCCTCGGTGATTTTGGAAATGAGACAAATCTTGCCTGCCATCAACAGGAGAGTATGTACTTTTGCCGATCCATCCACATCCGGTATGATCTACACGAATCCATTTGTAATTCAAAGTGCGCCCCAGGCCGCTGGGCCACCTGAGATGACTCTCGGTTTTTCTCCAGCGCTGCGTTGCGCATAGTCCACTGGATCTCGTCCGTTATTGATCTAGGACCAAACATTCCAGCACATTCCAACAGGACTTCCGCGGAGCTCTTATAGGATCCATTTCTCCACCGAAACTACCAACCTTCCAACCGGAGCACCCGGCAACATGGTTCACGATCATCGAATCCCTACTATACAGATATGAAATCGTCGATGATGCTTACAAGTTAGTGGCGATACTAAGCGACATAGGGGATCATGTCCACATTTTAGTGACATCATACAAGCATCTCCGGCTGAATGAAAATTCGTCACTGGGAAGGCAGCAATCTTCCACCGATTCGCCAAGATACCAGAGGAACAGCAATGACAACCAATTTACGAGGGAAGATAGGGTAGCGGGACACCAGCTCTACTGTTGAGACATCTGCGACTGTTATGACATTCAACGATGAACGCTGCCAGTAGATTTCTGGCTCGGCGACGCGACAGCAGCCACGAGGAGACGCCGAGATCCGAACGATTAGGTGCACTCACGAGAGTGATATCGTTCTTGACCGGTCCGGCAGTTGGCTGGGTGCGACTGCCACACCACGGCCGACAATAAACTACATCGCGGCAGCGAGGCAGCATGGTCGCGGCTCTGTTGATTTCACTCATGGTCTGGCGACCGGGTATGCAACTGCACCGTGCCGTGCAAACACCCAAACGCAAGACGTGGTCCCCAATAAGGGCTCCGGATCTCTTTGAACAACAAACTCGTCTACAGCTCAAGCAAGAGGGCCAAACTAGTTTTGCCCCATCTAAATGCGACAATGGTAGACTGTACGTGTTAGACAACACAACAGATCAATACTTACTTTCAGACACTAGCTATGAAGTGTGCACCTTTCTAGGGAGCTACCATGAATGTACCGTAAGACGCTTGTCATCCAACTCTGCACCACAAATGACACTTGCATCAGCCTCTATGGAACTGTCACTCACACTGTGGTCCTCAGTTTGGACGAGAAATTGACGTGGCAGTTTGCGATTGCAGACGTGAGCGAACCAATCTTGAGTGCACATTTTCAATGTTGATTACATCTTTCCACTGACATAACACTAAGGAGCCTCAGGCAAACTAATAGTGGAGAGTCAGCGTCCGATATCACTGACAGTCCGTTAGCACATTCATATACAGCTTCAGAAGAAACTATTCTATCTGATATCCACATGCAACTGCTGAACGATCGTCGGTATTTGCAGTCTGAACTATACGCAGTGAAAGAATTATGAATCAGACAATGAGAATTCTGAACTGAAATCTCGGGCATGTTCATTAAGTAGGAACTAAATTCTATGCAATGTTATCTACGACAGTTAAAATGGGAACAGCCCACTGTCTGTAAGTTACTTGTGTGAATGAGACAGCATCCGCCATTATGTCAATAAATTGCACACATTGACAGTTGGTGCACACAGCAACACACAACTCGTCAAAAGTATAGGTCAGTACGGTGAATTTTTCTAACAGTGTACATGTACCCACGAAATGTACCCTGGGTTCCCCATGGAATGCATGCAACGTATAAACAGAAAGGTACCAGTGACGACACAGTGCACAAAGTAAGCACCACACTAGGCAGAATATACAGTCTATCATGAATCACGCAGCCGGGCACCAGGCAGGCTATGAGCTGCTAAAACTGCTGCAGACAGTTTACCGCAGACAGGCATAGTCAGTCCGTCGGACGGTCTTTAGGCTTCACCCACTTATTCAGTCCCTAAGGAAGATGGAACATACGGACTAAGCGGAGGTTACAGAGCCCTGAATGCCCTCAGTGCCTGATCGTTACTACATACCCGATATCCAAGGCTTTACTCATGCCTTGGCAGGTGCTTCCGTGTTGAGCGTTCTAGACTGTAAAAAAGCACACCTTCAGATTCACATAGCTAGCGAGAACATATCTAAAACAACTACAATGACCAATTTGTACTCTACAAAGTCTTGTTCATGTGTTACTGTTTTAAATGAAGGCCTAATGTTCCACTTCTTCGATAAAATTCTGGTCAAATTTCTGTTCTGTTTCTCGTAATTGGATGACATTTGAGTTTTCTGGCATCTCTGCAAGAGCACGAGGAACATCTTCAACTTCAGATTGAAATTTTCACTCTGCAGCGGAGTGTGCGCTGATATGAAACTTCCTGGCAGATTAAAACTGTGTGCCGGACCGAGACTCGAACTCGGGACCTTTGCCTTTCGCGGGCAAGTGCTCTACCCATCTTTCTTCCAGGAGTGCTAGTTCTGTAAGGTATGAAGGAGAGCTTCTGCGAAGTTTGGAAGGTAGCTTAAAGCTGTGAGGACGGGTCGTGGGTCGTCCTTGGGTAGCTCAGATGGTGGAGTACTTGTCCGCGAAAGGCAAAGGTCCGGAGTTCGAGTCTCGGTCCGGCAAACAGTTTTAATCTGCCAGGAAATTTCATCTTCAACTTGTTTTGAGATCCTTGTACAATTTGGAGTAGTGATGAATGAAGACAAATGCCAGATTTGGCAAGAGTAAGTGATTCTAGGACACTCCGTCAGTCGGGCTGAGGTTTGAACCGTGACCCAATGCATACAGCGTATTCGTAAACTTCGAGAGCCAAGGAACTATAACGAGTTAATGTGATTTCTCTGCTTGATTAATTTCTACAGATGTGACATGCCACAAGTGGCAGCCATACAGTTACCACTGGCGGATACGTTGACTGGAAAAAACACACATGGCAAACAGACTTTAACTTGGGCTCCGAAAATGCAGCAGGCCTTCGACCAAATGAAGCTCAGCTTCATCCTGCCGCACAGGTCACCTGTGAATTAACTCTGACGCAAATAAAACTGCAAACGGCGCAGTTCTTCAGAAAACTGATGTGGCTGAACAATAACTGTTACGTACTTTTTACAGAAGCTATCCGAGCCACGATGGAGAGCTACTACCCGTGTACAAGCCAGTGCGGCACTTCAAAAAAAGACTGTTCTCCTCGTCAGTTCCGCCGCCTCGATTACGTCGCACAATTTACCACTGACGGTCTGTACCTCAAGTGTGCAGACAACGTTGGGGCGGATTACCTATCTCAGATCAATGAACTGTCGATTAACATCAGCTATGACGATCTCGCCAAAACGCAACTGTGGATTTCTACAAGATACTGTGACCAGATAGATTGGAACGGCGCACCGCCCCTGGTTCCTCCAAGGTGGTGTGACGAATCCTAACACCAGGTCAACCCACAAGTTCAACTAACAATGAGGAAGGCTATCTTTGATAGCTTACACTAACTGTGGCACCTTGAGTACGCCCTTCTACTAATATTGTTACGAACTGATTTGTCTGGCCTGACGTAAAGCGAGACTGCAAACTGTGGACTGAAACCTGCACGGCTTGCCAGCGCTGCAAGACCAGTCAACACGCGCGTCCAAAGCAAGGGCCATACGAAATACGGAAAGGCCAGTTACAGCAAGTCCATCTCGATCCGGTTGGCCCCACCAGTCAGGAGGTTACCGGTATATTCTTTCTGCCATCGATCGCTTCACTCGCTGGGTCGAGGCGACACCCTTGCAGGACATAGCGGCCGGAACGATGGTGAGGGCGTTCGTACAATTGCGGGTATCGCGTCTCGGCCGTCCAGCATCCATCACTACCGACCTGGGCCTCCATTTCAAGTTTGTATTGTTATACGAGCTGTGCAACCATAGCGGCGTCCAGGAATACTTGCCGCAGCTTATGATATGTACATCAACGAACTTGCGGAACGATGAGGCAGCACTTATGTGCCACTGTGGCCAGCGGACAGAATCCTTACCCTGGGTCCAATTGGGCATTCATTCTGCGTTCCAAAACGACCTTTAATATTCCATTAGCAGAGCTTTTATATGGCGAGTCACTCAAAATTCGTCTCTTCAAGAAACTAGACAGTATTCAGCTCCAGCCTCGAGGGTGAAACAACATACAGCACGAATGAAAACAACGCCGTCCAAACACCCGTAGGTCACCAAAAAAATTTCGTGCGCAAGGCTCTAGCAGACTGCGAGTACATTATGTTACGAGACGATACAACCCTACCAGCACAGCAGCCACCGTATTCTGGACTGTATGGAATACTGAAACGGGGTGCCAGTACATTCGACATATTACTACATGAAAAGACGCCCACCATCTCCATGCATCGCCTCAAACCCACCTGGATTTTGAGAGGTACTCCTAACACAAACGACGCAAGCGTTAAGGCAACGCCGCGAGGGATTAGCCGAGCGGTTTCAGGCGCTGCAGTCATGGACTGTGCGGCTGGTCCCGGCGGAGGTTCGAATCCTCCCTCGGGCATGGGTGTGTGTGTATGTCCTTAGGATAATTTAGGTTAAGTAGTGTGTAAGCTTAGGGACTGATGACCTTAGCAGTTAAGTCCCATAAGATTTCACACACACATGTTAAGGCAACACACATGTTGCAACGTGTCACAGCGGAGGATAAAAAATTTCGAACACTAAAAATAATTTCAAGGTTAGTCTTGGTGTGAAACACTTCAAGCCAGAAGAATTAAATGTAAAAATGGTAGACAATATTGTCTTTGTCGAAGGGAAGCACGACTAATGAATGGATGGGCAGGTTTTTATTTCCAAGCAGTTTACTCGCCGCTACAAGCAACCAGATGATGTTAAATCAGAGGCAGTGACAACAAAGGTATCACCTGATCTTGCACTTGGCACTACATCTCCTAAGAAGCAACTGCTTCCAGCAAACACACAAAATGAGAAGGACGACAACGCATCATCTCATTCGTCATCACCACAAGCGACCCTTCCGTCTCCGCAACCCAAGAATTGCGAGACCGACCATAATTCTCGCTACGGCCGTATTAGACGATCTGCTCCTCTTTTAGTAAGTATCACCTAGACTAAAGAGGAGAGGGGGGGGGGCGGGGGAGTGGCACCATCGCTGCACTTCTTCGTCGAGAAATGGACCAGTTGTGTCTTGACTTGCAGCTGGCCACAGCGCAACTGCACGAAGAACACACGAGTGACTGGGAACTTCGCTGACATCCCCCCGTCAGTGGTACACACTGGAATCGAGTGGGTGGGAGGGGGCTACTCTATGGGGACGTCACGATAGGTAGCGTAAAAATATCTTTGTTCACTCTAGCCGTCCTCAATGCGTTTTGAAGGATGGTATCTCCCGCACGCGATCGTTCTAAACGTCCCATTGTGAACCATGAAGTTCATGTTAACTTCACTCACTAACATTCTGCTTTATTCTGCAGGCATCCCGCTCCGTAGTTCTTCTTACATGCACACTAAACAACTGATGTTAAAAATTCATCAGTTCCAAATGGTAGAGACTGGAGAATTCCCAACCACAAAGCAAGTTAAATGTACCATTTGTGTGATACTGTTCTCGAAAGTTTGGACTGAAAAACATCCAGTCATTGGATATGAGATCTTTGACCAGTTGTAACTGGTGTTCATAGATTATCTTAAATACTTAAGTTTCATCTCTCTCTCTTGCTGTAAGTTTATTTCTGTGACGAGCAGATGAAGAGCTTTGTCTTCAGAAAAATCATTTGTCTACGGCCCATGGACAATGCAAAGGATGCCAGTGGCTTGCACATGTGAGTTACTCTCTACGGCGTGATTAATACATATTACTATTATGTCTGGAACGAAAGACAAATTAAAAAGAAGTGTTGAACTGATTGAAACAATTTTCTGTTGCTGTTAAATAAACAGCGCGGCTGTACGCCATCTCGTTTATACTGGCGCGTGTCGATGGCTTAGTGCTTTTGAGTTCACTCCAAAAAATATCTTTGATGAAGTATTTCTCATTGGTTCCTAGCTCTGTCATTAGAACCTGTTCTGAATTGTGAATTGTTAATGAATTATGGTCTGTTCGAGAACTCTAAGTAACTGAATTTATCCTGTGATATACGTAAGAATTCCATGCATGATTGTGGCCGCTTTTCTAAAACAAAGTAGCACATGCTTAAATTCTAGTATCCTCGTAATCCGTATTTTACTTTCCAATCAAAAAGTTTCGTAGAGCTAGAGAGAGAATCCTATGCATCAGGTGCAACAGCGTTCACCGGATACGCCAGGCAGATTCGTTGCAAGAGATATTTTATAATAGTTTTCTGTCAGCTTATCGACTAGATTACGAAAGAGATTAATGGTATTTTCTATCGATGAAGAGCTGAATGCCTAAGGTCCTAGGTCAAAGCTTACTTTGAAATACGACACTGAAATAATCCAGTCTCTGATCTTACGATAAAAGCCAATAAGCGGAGGAACGTCGAACAGATGGGATTTGACTTTTGATTTTATTTGCACATAAACCACGTTTGAAGCTTGTATCCCATTCAAAAGAATATCGTTTGATGTTCACACAACAACGTCGCGGGGAACGTCCATTTTCAAACGCTTGAAAAGTTAAAAGACTAGTGGTAATGGAGCGCGATGCAGAAATAGAATCGCCACAGTGTTTTATTTTGGCGTACGTGACTCCAGCCCGCGAGGCACACCGACAGATATCTGTAGCAGAGCGATGTGGGAGCACGCGTGATTGGTGGCAGTCAGTGCCGCTTTGCCTTCGCAACTTCATCACTGCTACGAATGTAGGGCACATGATGCCTCACGCCACGACGGCCGCCGCAGTGGTGTGTAGAAACACTGTAGCTGATGACTAATGGAGACTGTGCTGAACGCACGAGAGTGCTACCCATGTTTTTAGGCACAAGCGTCAAGGGTCCGAGCCCATGACGGCGAATTCTTTGATAAGGAAATTTTTGGTAAAATAACTAAATAATCGTGGTTTCAGAAAAGACAGACTGACATCTCTTCAGCAACTCTATATTTGGCGTAATGTTGAACTGTCACAAAGAGTGAATGAGTCTGCTTTTTCATGGAAACTGGTTGTTCGAACCTGTGACTTAAACATTACGTTTACTTCAACTTTGCTGTCTTCGTGAGCTGGTGCATTGCTATATCTGTTTTATCATGCTGAAGTCACATATTCTATTGCATCGTCGTTTTTTCCTGCTTTATATACCACTGTAGCTAGTGCAAAATCCCAACCGCACATACCTTGTGGTATGCTCCAGCTACCTTTGTGAAATTTGGTTGATTGAAATCCTTTTAATATCAATGTGGGCAGTAGGAAGCGATTAACAGGTTCTGATACCATAATATTAGTGAAATAGATAAGTTAAAAAATACTAAAAGAGACGTCAAAGCGTGATACGTATTGTCTGATATAAACGGAGAAGTTGTACAACTTCCGTCATTCGCAACAATTGGTAACTCAGCAAATTTTGGCCCTAAAACTATGCCAGTGATCTCAACAGATAAAATATTCCCTTTGAACAAGAAGTGATCCTTGTTTTGTCGTCGAAACTATGCCTTTTTGTATACAGTTAACACTGATGAAAAGCATATGAATAATCAGACAATGAGTTAAGCGCACCATCTTTAGTGTCCAGTTATATTTTGGGAAAAGTGGATATCCACCTTTTTGTAATAGGAATGAAAACAATTTGTGGTACAAAATTGAACGGAATCAACCAGCATGGAATTAAAATAAGACTGCAAGAAATTCGAGTTACTGCATCGACATGAAGATTCACTTGAGGGAGATTTGTAAAAATAATTAGTCGAACGAATTCTCTTATTTTTTTAATCAGTCTTCTGGTGGGTTTATTGATCCCCGCCACGACTTCCTCGATTACTTGTTACATCTGTTCAAATCTTGGTCTCTCCCTATAGGTTTTTACCCTCTATGGCTCCCTCTAGTACCATGGAAATTGTAAGCACACGCCTTGACAAATGCCCTATCTTCCTGAACCTTGTTCTAGTCAGGCTTTTTCACACATTCCATTCCCCGTCGCCGCGCGGGGTAGCGGCACGGTCTACGGCGCTTTCCTAGGGTTCGCGCGGTTCCTCGAGTCCTCCCTCGGGCGTATGTGTGTGTGTGTGTGTGTGTGTGTGTGTGTGTGTGTGTGTTGTCCTTAGTTTAAGTTAGATTAAGTAGCGTGTAAGCCAAGGGACCGATGACCTTAGCAGTTAGGTCCCATAGGAACTTACCACCACCGCCACCAACATTCCTCGCCATCTTGCGCAAAACTTCTTCATTTATAATCCTTTCAGTTCCTGTGAACTGTTAAATTTTCTCAGAGTGATCATAGAATGAAGGCATTCACGACCAGATGACATAGCTGCTGGTAAACGTTTTAGGATGTGAGGTCGTGGTCCAAGAAACTCTTCTGTTTCTGATGTTTCGTCCAAGACTGCGCTGGACATCCTCAGAGACTGTCCTCCGCTGAGTCTCAAAGTGACAGGTTAATGGTATACCTTCGAGGATTCACCCGGATTAATTATTGCACTTTTTTGCGCAATACTGCAACTGCCAGCCCAGTACGCCTCCTGCAGGAGCGGTGTGCTGTATTAGTGTGTGTACTCGCTTCCTGTACTCCAGCCAGACAGCATCTGAACAAAACGACTGGGCCAGTCGTCGGAATATTTTGCAGAAAAATGGAATCAGCAACTTAACTCATCATTAATAACTTATTCAAACGGTTCAAATGGATCTGAGCACTATGGGATTTAACATCTGAGGTCATCAGTCCCCTAGAACATAGAACTACTTAAACGTAACTAACCTAAGGACATCACACACATCCATGCCCGAGGCAGAATTCGAACCTGCGACCGTAGCGGTCGCGCGGGCCCACACTGAAGAATAACTTATTGGTTCACTCAGTATTCTATATCTTTTTATTGGAAGACATGTCAGACGCTTCGATTCCCTTCTTTTTCCGCTTTCCCGTAGTCCATAATCCTTGAAACTAAGGGGTGTTTCATTGAAAGTTGACCGCTTAGCGCTTCATGTGTCCTAAGTTTCCGCTGTCAGGCGTTATTTCGCTTTTGCTTCCATAATTGTTTGTTCGATGCATGGGTTAAACAGTTGGGAGAATCATTACATACTTTCCTCACTCCTCTTTTCATCCGATAACTTATCTATTGGCCATGGATTTTACACGGCCCAATCACATTAATTTAATCATCACCTTCGACGTCAACGTGCAATAATCACTCATAGGCGGCAGATGAGTGCAGTAGCGGTGGAACGTATATAAAGTGTGACGTTGGAAACAGAAAACTGTGCAGCCGTTGTTGTAATGTGGTTGAAGTACACTGTACATGGCAGTACGGCGGTATCCAAAACCGCAGCCGAGATAACTGTGCTGCGCCATGGGCCGTAGATGACAGTGGTGAACGATGACTGAGGAGACCCGCCAGGTTAGCCGAGGGCGCTAACGCGCTGCTACCTGGACTCGGGTAGGCGCGCTGGCCCCGGATCGAATACACCCGGCGGATTAACAACGAGGGCCGGCGTGCCGGCCAGCCTGGATGTGGTTTTTAGGCGGTTTTCCACATCCCCCTAGCTGAATACCGGGCTGGTCCCCACGTCCCGCCTCAGTTACACGGCTTGCAGAAATCTGACCACTTTCGCACTATTCCATGGATTCCACTAGTCACAGACAGTTGCGGAACACTAATTCCTTCCCGGGGGGTATGGGGTGGTGGCAGGAAGGGCATCCGGCCACCCCTTCAACTAACATTGCCACATCCGATTAACCATGCCAGCCCTGCGTCCCCGCGGGAAAAACGGCACAAGCAAAAGAAAAGAAAGAAAGAAAGGACGATGACTGAGGAGGTGTGTATGGGCGAACAATGGTGCAGCTGTTGAGTTCTATCGGAAAGATGGGTGCGTGAAAGCACACAGTGGTCCAGGCTGGTGGAAGCGGGCCTTATGGTCTGGTTGGGGGGAGGGGGGTGTGTGTTCTCAGGCATTCCCTGAATGATCACCTCATTCTAGAAGCCACAGTGGATCAACAAAACTATGTCTATGCTTGGAGACCGTGTCCACCACTAGGTGTCATTTAAGACAGTATCAGTTCATGTACAGAAATTTTATTTTATCCATATTAACTTGAAAGGACCACAAGTAAGATTTAATCTCTACTGTATTATGGTAAAATATTGTATATCTGGAATTTTGAATATAATTAAGCGGAATATTTATACACCAACTCGCATTAGTTAATGTTTTACAAACACTTTATTCTGTTCTCTGCTGACTGGTTTGTCCTCCACTAAATATATAGCGAAGAATGAGTAGCGAGGCAGAGACGGTTGTCAGACTGCAACGTTTGTGATTAGGAAGTTTTCTGGAATGTTGGCAGTACTGTACTACCTTCATAACACTATAGAGTCATCAGTTGTCAAGTCTCTTATAAAACAGTGATCATTCGTCCGACACTAAATTTGTACGTGTTATTTACAAGAACGCTCCAGTCGTCCTGCTCTTGTGGCTTATCGTATTGCTTACGAGACTGGAAGGAGAGCAATATCTACGTCGGATTCGCGTTGCGCATTAATTACCCTTCGTCTGACACACCTATCGGCCTGCGTGTGGTTTTTAGGCGGTTTTCCATGCTCGTTTAAGTAGATTCTGTGCTAACCCTTCATTACAGGATGCGATACATAGAGCAAAATTTGCAAATGACGTAAATGACTTCCCACAGTTAAGTTACATGGCGACTTATGGCGAAACGTAGGACCTGGTTACAACGTTAGAATAATATAACATTTTCAAAATCATGAAAACAGCCGAGCCTGCGTGACAAGATACCCAATACGAAACAGAGTCTGACAAGAACCGTCTAAAAGCCAAGAAGAGTGAGCAGCTGAGAACGAATATTAGTGTAACCAAGAGTATCACGGTGCATGAAGAATTGACCTGAACTCGCTATCGTGTCGAAAGGAAACACATTCTGAAACGTGCCTGTACTACAGTTACAGCGTTTATAATTTAAAGAGCAACCAGTCACAAGTACGTTTTAAAAAAGTTTATTGAAACGAAACGATTACCGGTTTCTGATTAATTACAAATTCATTTTCAAATGGCTCTGGCAGTTTTCCTTACTACGAGGCTCCAGGAGGAAAGCAAGGAGATATAGGTAAGAGCTCTCTGAAGATGGATCTATAATTAATCCAGAACTGATAACAGTTTTTTTGAAACATTATTTGTAGCTGGTGTTGTTGAAATTATGAACCTTACACATCACTTGAACTTGTGGAGTCCTGTGAAATTCATTGACGTATGTAGACTGTACAGCTAAGTCACAATTCAAAATTAAAATAGCGGTTAAAAACGGCTATAAGTATAAAGTGGATAGTGATACATCGATAAGAAGTACAGAGAACACAAAATACAAAATGCAGATCGTTGCGCAAACCAGCGAAACGGAAGCCGACGCTGTTGCCACAGTTTCATACGGATTATACATCTCAGCAACGTGGAGTTCCCTCACATTGCATGTTTTAAAATCTACATCTTCTTAAATAGTTGGAACCGCGTAACTGAAGATGACGTTGTACTCTGTTCTCAACCACCTACACTCCGGACCTGACACCAATAGATTTCTTTCAATGGGGCTTTGTGAAAGACCTTGTGTATGTGCTTCATTTGGCGAAAACAATTCCAGAATTCAAAATGCACATTTCTGATGCGATCGCATCGGTGATTCTACATATGCTTCAAAGTGTATGGCGTGATATGGATTATCGCTAGGTGTTGTCTGTATGACGATGGGTCGTTGTACATGTAAAGTATATAAAAAACTGAACTTTATTACATTCTTTGCAGCTGTTATTGAGGTAGCACTATACATTAAATTATAATTATAGCCGTCTGCACAGTCTACTAGAGAACCCCAGCAGCCTGCCACTGTCGGTTTTCACTGTGTTATCACTTCCACTACCTGCCAATTTGCTGGCGAGCGTTTTCAGTAGCAGATTAGTGTAACGTTTAGTTTCGCTTGTCTTACGAAGTGCGATGAAAATAATCGAAAGAGGGGCATAAGGAAGATGCTATGGTGATCTATACCATACGTCAGTTTCAGAATTTTAAGTGATTTTTGTAGGAGAAAGAGACTTTAAACTACACACTTATTGCGAGTTAAATATTTCTAAAATTTTTGAAAAATCCGTTTTTGGAACTCAATGCGATGTATTTCTTTGGAAAGAGTCTTTGCAGCACAAGATACTTTGATAATCGATAAAAGCCAAAATATTTCGCTTAGCTCAAAGGTTTTCGAGATATGACGTTATAATTTTCAAACTGTTTATTCAATGTAAAAATTTCACCCATTTAAAAAAAAATATAGCTGTAGACCTAATAAAACTTAAGAAAAGGTGTTAGACATGCTTAAAGACAATATAGAGATATATAACCGATGTGAATTTCGGAATTTTCACGTGAGTTTTGTAGGAGACAGAGATTTAAAGGCATTTTCCGTCTCTTTAGTGGGTGCCTGCAGACAGTACTTGCCGCGACAGCATCGGAACTTTGGACCTTCACCGTCAGATGCCAACCAATTTAAATCAGATTGCATATGGGTACTATTGCAGTTAGGCAAGTATGGGTACTTGTCACATTTAGGACAAATGACAAAATTTGTGTACTGTAGTGCTACCTGATTTGCAAATCTGGGTGAAATAACGTCGGTAGCTAAGGATTTTTTTGTTGCAATACACATTCATAAGCAGTAGTCGCTTAGCCAGCAAAACCACCGGCGATCCGTCAGACGCTTGGCACAATAGGCCTTCTCCCGAGCAGCCGCCGCTGAGGCGGGTGCCGTGGATCACGTCTCGCCGCGCTGAATACGGCTAATGACTCCCAGATTGAGTTAGCGGGACCGCCTCCCGCCCCCCGCCAGAGGCTTACCGCCTCACGCCGTCCGCCTCCCGCCGCCTCCAATTGCACGCGGCAGGCAGTGTCTCTTCCTTGCTGTGAGAAAAGTTGACCAGCAGGCGCTTCACACCGTGTACTCGAGTTGTTTCGGTGACAACCAAAAACGGCAAAGTAGGAGCGAAAACTTGCCACACAGCTGGGCACCAGCCAGAGCGCTAATTTCTCTCGTGTTTCTGCTCTGGGTGCTCGGTCTGGGCGCCTGTGCTGGTCCCATGTTTCGCTGCAACCATCACGACCAAACACTAACATTACGTTTATGTCTATATGGGTAGGTTCTCTTTTTTTGTGTGCGTATTTTTTTTGAATGAACATTCAACTGAAAAATACGGCCCAGTACAACTGTTTTTGTAATCAAAGACAGACTCTAAATAGCGTCTATGTACGAATAGAGATGTTTTGAACAATACGAGAATAGTCAGAGGCGAATAATACGTGACAGTATAAACAGAATAGTATCGTAACTGAGTCAAAGAATAATACTGAAGAAAATGTAATGCAAAACGAACTACGCAGACTTATAATAAGTGATGAGTAACAATGTATGTAGCTGGCGTGATTTCAGGTATGTAGCATGTAACTTCACGAGTATGTGGGCGAGTTATTCGTCCACTCAGGCCTGGTATTGAAGAACGATGAATTTGTTGCACGGCCGAACGGTCGCAGGCCCAGGGAAGAGGGTGTGCTGCAGCCAGCCAGCCCGGCTGGCGACCGGTCCAGGCGTGTTCAGGGGCAGACACAAGGAGCACACGGCCGGGAACGGGAAAATCCCCGTACCGGGCATTTTGACACTTAAGAGGACAGACAGTGCACCAGGAAATGGAGGAGTGTCAGACAAGCTGAAAGATTACTTCTTGCAGCTCTTTGCGATCAACAATTAATACAAATCTCAAAACATCTGCGATCTCCAAAAAATTAAGCGCGTCCAACGACACAACAATATCTTTAAAACTACAGAAGCTAATACCGCGCAGCGAATAAACATTTTTCACAATGATCCTCGGAATTAACAAATTTTAATCTCTCCATGTGATTTCAACAAACGATATCTTTGATGATAGCACTGTACTATAGCTATCATCAGTGAAAGCTATGTATCTGTATCAAATGGTTCAAATGGCTCTAAGCACTATGGGAATTAACTTATGAGGTCATCAGTCCCCTAGAAATTAGAACTACTTAAACGTAACTAACTTAAGGACATCACACACATCCATGCCCGAGGCAGGACTCGAACCTGCGACCGTAGCGGTCGCGCAGTTCCAGACTGTAGCGCCTAGAACCGTTCGGCCACGTCGGCCAGCTATCACTATCAATTTTATTTCTTAATTTATTACGTTTTTTGTCCTTTTTCATTATGCAAATGTATGTCAGGACATCGTATCCTCCACATTTACACAACAAATGAACGCAGCATCAATACTTCATATTTTGTGGTACTGTTGTATTTATTTAATGAACACTTTACTATTTTTGCCAGTAACTTTATTCAAATGTTGATTGCAAATGCTATTAAAAAACTACTATTTTAAAAATTGTCAATCGCATGTGTTAGCGGACATCACAATTGAAAAGAGAACCAAAAGGCACCTCTGTCAAGAAGGTATAAATAATTGCTTAAATAATGTTTAATAACGATCTGTTCTCATTTATAGTGAGCACATTTGCGCGAGAATACTAGCTTATTTATGTATGAGCCAACTATTACTTATATTCAGTGTAAATGATCTGTCAGTAACCAAATGTTTACGACATCTCTTCATTTAAATATTGTTGTAACACATTAGTTTAGTCCGGGATGGGGTCCTTTTGAGTCAAATCATGTCTTTAGAGTTGAAGAACGATGTATTTTTGATGGGGAAAGTGACAGAGAACTACGGGAGTCAAATGGAGACAGGGACTTTTCGAGTGAAGACCTCAAGGGAATGATTCTGGACACTTTATGACGAATTGTTGAAGAAGACAAACCTGCCTGAGGTAACATGCCTGATTCGGTTGTATAGGCGATTGATTCTTGGCGTTGAACGGCCGCTACAGCACTCTAACTTTTGAAAGGACTCTATTCCTTGGAGGTCTGAATGGGCTGCGCTTCATTTACGTAACTGAGAATAGACGGAGTATGAGTTACTATTCATTGTATCGCACGTGATAATTTCTAAATCATCATTTTGAACTCTGAACTATTTTCAGCTGGTGAATATTTCGTGTATTGTGATTACGGAACGGACTTAGTTTTCGCACATCTTTAATGACAATTTAGTTTGGGGATGTTTCGATCATACTCGTAACGATCTCAACGTTAACTCTACTGCATTTGATAAGAGTATTTTCCGTTTGTATTTTAAATGAATACCGTAGTCCACTTCCCCTTTATTTGAGATATCCTTTCTTGAATAAACATTATTCAACATAATTCACTGTCGTCTACATCAATTACAGACGTTAGAATAAAACCCTTGTTATTAAATCGTACATTTAAGTTTTATTTTGCATTTCGGTGTATTTTATTAACTCGCAATTCTAGCCAACGCACAGACAATTTGATTGTAGGATAACAGCTACAGGTTATTATTTCCAGAGAATTATCTGCGTGACATGAAAGCACACTTGCGTGGTTCGACCTTACGACTACATCTAGCTATTCTTTTTAAACAGAGCCGTACATAGCTCAAGTACCTAAGGTGCGAGCAGCATCAGGCAAAGTAGCAACTGATTTGTTCATATGGGACGGTTTTTGGAGCAGCACCTACTCAATTGTAACCGTTAGGTACTGTCGCAAGTTGGGATGACGATTGGACAACCTGAAATGTGGCGCCTGTCAATAACGTAGGGAAAAGATATTCAGAAATCACAAAAATATACTTGATCACATTCAAAGAAACTGAAAACAAGTAGAATACACGCAAATGACTGGCAGAGGTTTTATATGCAATATGTCAGCAAACAATCGAATAAAAGGTTGCAAGAACGGGTTTGTTTACGTGTGTATCAAGTGTATTTTGCTAAGTTTAAGAGCGAATGAATGTTTTGCCTCAAATTATGGTAGACAAAAAGATCTGTGGTTTTCCTGATCGCGTTTCCGTGAACTTAATTAATTGTAACTCCAGCGTGTAATAATTATCTCTGGGTTGTGGTTCCATGATGATTTGTGAGAATGGCATACGAACTTGCCGGCATTCCGACAACATACTCATCGCTTTCGACTCTAGAGTCGCCATGGGTCACCAATGAAGCCGTGCATCAAATCACGCAGGTACTTTATGGCGCTGCGCTTTGTTTTCACTAACGCTCATGTATATCCACATTTATGCAACAGGATATCATCTCTCACGTGCGACTGCTTCGCTATTTCAGAACGGGAAGCCCTGTGTCAATGTTGAAAATCATAATGATGGAGCTTTCGTCCGGAAACACGTATCAGAAATAAAAAAAATCTACAAATCAAAATTCTGACGTTCGACGACGGGCTTTTGTTCAGAAGATACAGATATTCCTTTCATTAGCTTAGGATCCTGACTGTAATATGCTGAGTTTTGTTTATATGAGCATGAAAAAACTGTAGACATGATATTCACTGTAGACAAGGTATTCAGTAAGACCCAAAAATTATCGCGTAACGCGGAAAGAAAACGATGGCTTTTGCATGTAGAAAACGGCAGGAGTCATTTATAAGTTAAAAATGAATAAGAACAGTCACAACCGCAAGAAACGTCTTTTTTATGAGGTTAACGGTCTCGATCTGTTTTAGACCATCTGCAGACCTCACACCATGCTGGTGGACGGTGGCAGTGGACGGAGCAGGCGCTACAACTCCACGAACTCCAACTGCTGAAATTCGTAGCACCTACTCCGTTCACTGCCTACCATTATGGTGTGAGGACTGAAGATGGTCTAAAACAGACCGAAACCGGTAACCTTCTAAAAAGAAGGAGTTTCTTGCGATTGTGACTGTTCATATTCATTTTTAAGTAATAAAAAGAACCTCTGTTTTCCAAGAGAAATGCTCTCATTTATAATTACCTACAGCTGAGTATGCCATGGGTAAATTATGAGCTAATTATAGCACGGAATTACGATTATCACTTCATCTATAGGTTTTGACGGAGCTTTAGAGTCGGTAAAAGAAACCTGCACTAGCAGGCTGTCATAGACCTGAGGATAGAGGCGTGGTCACCTGGCCCCCAGCCACTGACCTCCCAATTCCGTGAGAGGCAGGTGGTGCCGATAGGCCGAAGAGAGACAGACCCTCCCCCCCTCCACCCCTCCCCCTTCTTCGTGACATCCACGCTATCGTACGCCAGAATGTTTTCCTGTGGTTCTGAATAGAAGGGATACTTCGTTACATCAAGGGGCGGAGGGGCAATTGGATGCGAGTACAGGACCTAAGATGCCAATGCGAAAGGCAAGATGCAATTTGTCAATTGCTGTGAATGTTTTTCAGCGTTTGCGTGCGCTCTATTGCCGAGAGAAGTGTGGGAAATACGTGCAAGGAGATTTTAGCAGAGGAGGAAAGACTGGCTGACAAATGAGTAGAACACAGGATATCTATACCTAACTGGCGACACGGAGCTTATCTAGTGAAGGAATTCCACCCACAATAAGATTTGCGTGTGGTCGTCCAGCCATGGGAATTGTACGTGGCACATAACATTTAATAAAGATGGTAAATAATCATTTTATTGTCTGATGAAGGTTATGAGCCAGCCAAACGTGTGTATGGTGATACTTAGGGTCATATCTCGGAAGAACAAAAAGAGTCTTATGGATAATTGTGATAGAGCCGAGGAAGAAGATACTTGTCGTCCAGAAGGAAAATGGGAGATATCCCTTCGAGGAGCGAGAGGTGACACTCCAGCGCCTTCCGTCACGGTGCCAGCGCGGGTCACCCAGCTCAAACCGGCAACTACATACCGCCACTGAGGCGCTGCCAGCCATCTGCAGCGCGCCTCCCTCCCCCCTCCCCCCCCCCTTCCGCCGATACCAGCCTCACCACTGTCCGGTGAAACACGCTACAGCTTTCATCTAACTCCACCTGCTAGTTTCGTTTTTCTCATAGGAACAACGACATAAGGAAGCTGTAATGGATTTTGATCCAAAAATCGATTTTTCAGCAATATTATTTTATTGATCTACGCAGTTTAATCTATGTTGTGTGTGAATTTTATCGTGATAGCAGCCTTAGAAATGCCCTTAAATCGTTAAATTGATTAACTCTGCACTGGCGGCCACGCCCACCTTTCCCGACATTTGGGAAACTGCTTGCTTCAATGGAATTTTTGTCAGTGTGAAGGCTATTTTCATTCGATATCTTTGGCTGACATCTGTCTCTGTCTGACATCAACATCTCTGCCTGAAAACTTTCTTGCATGTGGTTTATTTACGTTTTGACAGTACTAACACATATTAGCAGGTGGAAGGTTGAATTCGCAAACCTTTTCATGGAAGTCAAGGTTTATGCATAATGGGTGGTGGAAAAACTGTGTTTAGGAAACGGAGGTTTAATGGAAATCGGTTTACCACCAAAAAAGTGGAAGCAGCTCGAAATGAAGAAAATAAACACTCAGCTTCACCATCGAAACTTGGGACATGAGAATTTTACAGGCGCGTGAATGATGCTGACATGGATTCCACTGGATTCAAACTTATTGATTTAGAGCTTCTCTGCCAGGCTATAAAGTTTTCATGTTCATGTGTTAGCTGTAAAAATACGGAATGCACGATTGTTTCTGAAGAAAGAAGAGTGGGAATATCTTCTGGTTTAAAATTAATTGTAATTTGTGAGGCTATGAATTTTCATTTTCCTCCTCCAAAAAAACTGACACTTGCGACTGATACTCCTTATCCTTTGATATAATTTACAGTTTCCGCAATAAAGTGCAATTTAAGATATTGCGATTCATTTTTATTTAACATGCATATGCCGTCCTCAAGTGCAACTCGTGACACTGTGATTGCATTTTATTTAGCACGCAAATGCTGCACTGAAGTGCAGTTTAATAATATATTATAAAATTCCGACCACTGCAGTGTTAGTACACGAAGGACTATTGTCGTTAGTGGTACAGCATCCATTACATTTCATCAGGATAGTGGAAAATCAAACTTGATAGACGAGTCACCGGACGAGATTTCATAACAGCAAAACTGTTCTCTGCAGTCACAGGACTTGTAGCAAATTTTTCACATCTTTGAACTGGGAGAACGAAGCAACACATTTTAGTAAATTCATGACCCACCTTCGCTATTCTGATGACATAGTAGATTTTTCCCAGTACGGGTAGGCTTCAAAAACAATTGGTTTAACATAAAAGAGAAGTAGACGTTCGAAATCGTTGTAATTAGACTTTGAAAGTCATTTGAACCAAGACTGAAAAAGAATGTAGAAAAAAATTACTACCATTTACAGTGAGGTTGTAGTACTCCTTCCAACCAGATCATCCTCATTTCCCAGTATTCTTAGCTGGTGTAGTCTCCTTAAATTTCCTTTCCCCAGAACTCGTTATATCAGAAAACATCTATTGCGTACATCTATAAATTCTTTTTATAGCTGCCACTGTCATTACTGTTGTTATTGTCAATATTATGATTATTATCATCTTTCCTTTCTCAGACCTTAGGTTTGGTTAAAAATGGAAAGTGACGCGGACCTTGATCAAGCGTGACTTACTTTTAACTGTACGGTATATGTTATATTGCATTTAGGAACTTTCGGGTGATTGAACAAGTATCAATAATTACGGATTTCTGTGGTTGTATATATAAGTTTGGATGTAGCTGTATTGCATTGATGTACTGGTGGATATTGTGTGGTATGACTCCTGTAGTTGATAGTATAATTGGTATAATGTCAACTTTATCCTGATACCACATGTCCTTGACTTCCTCAGCCAGTTGGATGTATTTTTCAATTTTTTCTCCTGTTTTCTTTTGTATATTTGTTGTATTGGGTATGGATATTTCGATTAGTTGTGTTAATTTCTTCTTTTTATTGGTGAGTATGATGTCAGGTTTGTTATGTGGTGTTGTTTTATCTGTTATAATGGTTCTGTTCCAGTATAATTTTTATTCATCATTCTCCAGTACATTTTGTGGTGCATACTTGTATGTGGGAACGTGTTGTTTTATAAGTTTATGTTGTAAGGCAAGCTGTTGATGTATTATTTTTGCTACATTGTCATGTCTTCTGGGGTATTCTGTATTTGCTAGTATTGTACACCCGCTTGTGATGTGATCTACTGTTTCTATTTGTTGTTTGCAAAGTCTGCATTTATCTGTTGTGGTATTGGGATCTTTAATAATATGCTTGCTGAAATATCTGGTGTTTATTATTTGATCCTGTATTGCAATCATGAATCCTTCCGTCTCACTGTATATATTGCCTTTTCTTAGCCATGTGTTGGATGCGTCTTGATCGATGTGTGACTGTGTTAGATGATACAGGTGCTTGCCATGTAGTGTTTTCTTTTTCCAATTTACTTTCTTCGTATCTGTTGATGTTATGTGATGTAGAGGGTTGTGGAAGTGGTTATGAAATTGCAGTGGTGTAGCCGATGTATTTATATGAGTGATTGCTTTGTGTATTTTGCTAGTTTCTGCTCGTTCTAGAAAGAATTTTCTTAAATTGTCTACCTGTCCATAATGTAGGTTTTTTATGTCGATAAATCCCCTTCCTCCTTCCTTTCTGCCTAATGTGAATCTTTCAGTTGCTGAATGTATGTAATGTATTCTATATTTGTGGCATTGTGATCGTGTAAGTGTATTGAGTGCTTCTAGGTCTGTGTTACTCCATTTCATTACTCCAAATGAGTAGGTCAATATTGGTATAGCATAGGTATTTATAGCTTTTGTCTTGTTTCTTGCTGTCAGTTCTGTTTTCAGTATTTTTGTTAGTCTTTGTCTATATTTTTCTTTTAGTTCTTCTTTAATATTTGTATTATCTATTCCTATTTTTTGTCTGTATCCTAGATATTTATAGGCATCTGTTTTTTCCATCGCTTCTATGCAGTCGCTGTGGTTATCCAATATGTAATCTTCTTGTTTAGTGTGTTTTGCCTTGACTATGCTATTCTTCTTACATTTGTCTGTACCAAAAGCCATATTTATATCATTGCTGAATACTTCCGTTATCTTTAGTAATTGGTTGAGTTGTTGATTTGTTGCTGCCAGTAGTTTAAGATCACCCATGTATAGCAAATGTGTGATTTTGTGTGGGTATGTTCCAGTAATATTGTATCCATAATTTGTATTATTTAGCATGTTGGATAGTGGGTTCAGAGCAAGGCAGAACCAGAAAGGACTTAATGAGTCTCCTTGGTATATTCCACGCTTAATCTGTATTGTCTGTGATGTGATATTATTAGAATTTGTTTGGATATTAAGTGTGGTTTTCCAGTTTTTCATTACTATGTTTAGGAAATGTATCAATTTAGGATCTACTCTGTATATTTCCAATATTTGTAGTGACCATGAGTGGGGTACACTATCAAAAGCTTCTTGTTAATCAATGTATGCATAGTGTAGCGACCTTTGTTTAGTTTGAGCTTTATGTGTCACCTCTGCATCTATTATCAGTTGCTCTTTACATCCTCGTGCTCCTTTGCAACAGCCTTTTTGTTCTTAATTTATAATTTTGTTCTGTGTTGTATGTTTCAATTATTTCTGTGTAATGACTAAAGTTAATATTTTGTATATTGTTGGTAGGCATGTTACAGGGCGATATTTAGCTGGGTTTGCTGTGTCTGCTTGATCTTTAGGTTTCAGATAAGTTATTCCATGTGTAAGTGTATCAGGGAATGTGTATGGGTCTGCAATGTAACTGTTAAATAATTTAGTTAGATGTGAATGTGTTGAGGTGAACTTCTTTAGCCAGAAATTTGCTATTTTATCTTTTACAGGGGCTTTCCAACTGTGAGTAGAATTAATTGCTTGGGTGACTTCATGTTGCAAAATTATCACTTCAGGCATTTGTGGTAATATCTTGTATGTATCTGTTTCTGCTTCTATCCACCGTGCATGCCTGTTATGTTGTACCGGGTTTGACCATATGTTGCTCCAGAAGCGTTCCATGTCTGTTATGTTTGGTGGATTGTCTATTTTAATGTGTGTGTTATCTATTGTCTGGTAAAATTTCTTTTGGTTTGTGTTGAATGTTTGGTTTTGTTTCCTTCTATTTTCACTTTTTTTGTATCTTCTAAGTCGTTTGGCCAATGCTTGTAATTTCTGCTTCTTTTCATCTAATTGCTATATTGATTCTTGTTGTGAGATTTTACCTAACCTTTTTCGTGTTTTTTCTGATATTTCATTTCTTATAAATTGTGTTAGCTGTCCGATGTCTTTTCTCAGTTTTTCTATTCTGATCTGTAGCCTGTGTTGCCATGCTGGTTTTGTGGGTTTCTTCTGTGTGTTGGTTTGTTCTGATCTCTGCCTAGTGTGTATATTTAGTGTAGTGAGTGCTCCTACATAAACCAGTAGTTGTAACTCTTCCATAGTTGTATTTTCATTTATTTTGTTGTGTATGATTGTGTTGATAGTTGTTATTGTTGTTTCGACTTGTGGGTTATTTGGTGGTCTATACAAGAATGGTCTAATGTCTGTATTTGTGTCTTTGTGTTCTGTATATGTCAACCGAAATTTTTCTTCTATATCTAACATGTGTGTCACTTCATGTTCTATTTGTGCTTGTTCTGGTGGCTGTCTTAAGATTTCGTTTTCCTCTGATTGTTTAATTGACGCGCTTTGTTCTTTGTTTGTTTTCTCTGGGATGTTTGAGTCCATTACTGTATTTTCTTCTTCTTCTAATTGCACATAATTTTGTTCCAGTATTTGTTGTACTTGTTGTTTGATGTATTCTAATTCTGACTGGGGTATCCTGTTATTTTAGATTATTACACGAATCTGATCAGCTAGACGTTGTTCTGTTAAAAATTTTAATTCTGGGTATCTGGTAATAAATGTTGTGTCCCCGTGGAGGCCCGGGAAAAGAATAGGCCTCCGGTATGTTCTGCCAATCGTAAAAGGCGACGAAAAGAACAAACCACTAATAGGGCTAACCCCCCTTTTAGTGTGATTAGTTGGTTCAGGACAGAACTAAAGAAGCCTCGGACAAGCGCCGTCATGGTCGGGGACGACGCTTGAACCCTATGCCCGCCCACAATGGTCACTACACTGCTAGCCAACTGGAAAATGATTTAAATCCAAATAGAGGTGTTTTGCAGGATATGCTTCCTGCAACCACCCTAGAAGGAAAACAAAGACAGAGGATAAGATGGTCAGATGAAGTTAATCGACACCTCATGTTCTGTTATTACCAATCAACAAACCTAGGAACCAACACAACTGGATACAGATCACAAGTATACACAACAATGATTATTATTATTGTTATTATTATTATTATTACTATCACTATTACCATTATTAGTGGCAGCACAAGCAGTAGGAGTAGTTGACTCTGTAGACACTCAAATAGTTTTAATAATATTTGTCGTATTAAACATGGTAACTGTGATGTAAAAAATGTGCTGCATGTGTGAAACGCTGGTCCGCTGTAGGAGAGGGCCTGACGGCCGTAATCGGATCAGGTTAAATAAGTAAATAAATAAATAAATAAGCAGTAGAATAAATCGATGTATTTTTAGATTTAGAGCACTCGAAAGCAACTACTGGGTGTACCGAGAAAAGATAAACAGAAGACAAAATAGGAAAAACAATGAAGTGCTTTTAGTTGCATAGATAGAGATTTCAAAACTAAATTTATAATGGCTTTGAAATGGACAGTTCAAAATTATTTATGTTTTACTAGGGACTGTAAAGTGAAAAACTTCAGAAATTGATTGTTACTGAGGGAAAATGTCCTGAATTACTAGTAGAGTGAAATATATGTACTGCCTGACAGAAAAAGTGAAGCACCCGAAAGACGTGGCTGGATGTCAATGTAACTTCATACTAGTACACTCCATCGGCGGACGTGTAAATTGTTATAGTTGCATCACTCGGTGACAGATGCAACGGCCACCAGAGTGCATTAGTGTGGCTCCTGTTTAGTGTTGTGATCACAGTGAATGAGATGGACACGCATTCGTTTGAGACAGCGTTATCAGCACCTGACAGAGTTTGAAAGGGGCCTCATTGTGTGTCTTCGGTTGGCCGGCTGGTCGAATCCAGTTTTGTGGAGCATCCGGATGTGACAGGGGTCCATGCTGGACTGCATGGGAATGTGAAGGTAAGCATAATCGTTGTCAAGGTTCAGTCGATCATGTCCGACCACCACAGGGGAAGAATGCCATAGTGTGCACATGACAGGGTGCATCTTCCGACTGCAGGAGTAATGAATCAAAAGTTATATCATACAAATCTAAAATGGTTCCTAGTTTGAGTTAGAGGCGGAAAAATGGCAGACAAATTGATTGGCTGGGTACTGTGAAACTGTTGTATGTCTACAAAAGAGACTGCGTGAGTAACACTTTTATGGACCATACTCGAATACCATTCCAGTGCATGGGACTTGTATTAGGTGGTGTACCAGGAATAATCCGAGAATTCAAAGACGGGCGGCATCGCAGGTCATAGCTTGCTGGACTGGCCTAGTGTGTTATAGAAACGTTGAAAACTCGTAAATAACAGATACTCGAAGTAAGAAGCCGTAAATGTCGTAAGAACCTGCTAAGAAAACTTGAAGAACTGACTCTCATGACAGAAAATAACAAAAATTTTTCAGCCGCCTATGTATCCATCCCGTGGAGATCTTACAGACAAAATCAGATAAAAAACTGCTGCAAAGAAGCATAAGGCAGTCATTCCGCCCATGCGCATCCCTGAATGGAAGAGAATGGACCCTCCGTGTGTGGTAGAATCAAATGTACCCTCTGCGAAACCACTCCATAATGATTCGTAGAGTAAAAAAGTAGATTTAGACGTACACCTTGGCGACGGGACGTCAAATGATTGTCACAATCCATCCATCCAGCACACACTCCCGTTAAAACCACAACAGATACGGCTGCATTTGGAGTAGTGCAGTGGACTGCTGAAGAATGGCCTCGTATTGTGTTCAGCGATGAACAGCGGTTCTTTAGTACCTCGGATGACCATCGTTGGCGAATGACCTGGGGAGAGGTTCCATTCTTCCAATGGTTTGGAGTGACACAGCGGTGTTACTCATGGTGTCAACGTGCGGAAAGCTATTGGGAGTGACTTGAGGTCACCCCTGGTAGTGATTCAGGGAATTCTAACGGCACGGACTTCCTGTGGCCTCTTGTGTTACTTCCCATGTGACAATATCGTGTGCCGGCCGCTGTGGCCGAGCGGTTTTAGGCGCTTCAGTCCGGAACCACGCTGCTGCTACGGTCGCAGGTTCGAATCCTGCCTCGAGCATGGATGTGTGTGATGTCTTCGGCTAGTTAGGTTTAAGTAGTTATAGTCTAGGGGACTGATGACCTCAGATATTAAGTCCCATAGTGCTTAGAGCCATTTGAACCAATTGTTGGCAATATTTGGTGCCACTTTTCAACAAGATTAAGCTCGTCCATGCATGGCACGTGTCTTTAGGAACTATGTGTGTAATGAAACTTCCTGGCAGATTAAAACTGTGTGCCCGACCGAGACTCGAACTCGGGACCTTTGCCTTTCGCGGGCAAGTGCTCTACCAACTGAGCTACCGAAGCACGACTCACGCCCGGTACTCACAGCTTTACTTCTGCCAGTACCTCGTCTCCTACCTTCCAAACTTTACAGAAGCTCTCCTGCGAGTCTCGGTCGGGCACACAGTTTTAATCTGCCAGGAAGTTTCATATCAGCGCACACTCCGCTGCAGAGTGAAAATCTCATTATGTGTGTAATGTTTAAGTTTTCCGGTGGCGGGAGAGATTCCCATTTTTATCCAAAGTAGATTATATGTGGGGCCAGCTCGGACATCATCTCCTTCCCATTGCGCGTATCGAGGATACCAAGGACGGGTTACAACAGTCATGGAGCAGTTTGATATAGGAGAGTATATAACGGCTTTATGACAAACCTCCCAACCGAATCAGAGCATGCATTCAGACCAGAGGCTGTGTTGGACATGAATGGGAACGTAGCCAAGCGCATGGAACGTAGCCGAGTCCAGAAGCTTCTTCACGGGGATAGAAGATAGAAGGGTATTATACAGCATTAGAAAACTAGCAATAGTAACTTATATAGCTGATGACTCTAATGCACGGAAAAGCAACAGGAGGGCCTTATTCCAGCAGTAAATGTCGAATTCCTGTTGCTGCTGTTGTTCATACTGCTTGCACGCTGTGATGAACTTCCTCTTCACGGCTTTTTTTTTTTTTTAATCAGTTTTCTGTGATGGCTCTTTTCTGTGCATATACTTTCCTCTCGGTTGATGTTTAGGATCTTGAAAATATAAATAAAATACCGAAGACCGACTAGTATTACCACATACTGCGGATACACGGAGGTAGTTGCGTGCACATATACCTTGATTAAAATAAGTTTGTGATTGGCACGTTTCGGCTAGTCGTGTGGTGGGAGCCAGTAATCCGCCAATCGAAGTTCTTTCTCGAGCGACGTGTATCAATTTTTCAGGTGCATGCAGCACCTTGTCCATAGTCTCTGGCTGCCCTCAGTGCAAACAGTCCGTTACAGAGCTATTTTCTTCGAACTGTAGTTAATAAAGTTTGGTTTGTAGGGCATTTATAAAAGTCCTGTTGCCTTTGCCGCTATGTCCTTCCGTTTTCTCTTTGTGCAGGTTGTATTTCTGTCCCAGTTTTCACTGCAGTAATGGTTAGTTACGTAAAATCTTTCATCATCATACTTCTTCCTCTACTAAATTTTAAAATTCCTATACAAATCAAAATTATTGTAGCTGAGTATTCGTATATCATGTCTAATGTCAGCTTTTCCTCTTGAAAGACAAAGTTCATATAAGAATATCAGTGAATTAAGGCAACTCACATCACTTCTTTACTGTCACATGAGATTTGAATGTTATTGTTTTGAGACTATAAATTGAAACAATTACTGCATTCACTTACATTTATTATGTTGTATTTTACAATATATCGCCTGTTATCAGGTAGATTTAATTTAATTAATAAGGCACGGATGTATTGTATGTATGAATTTTGGGGAACCTGTGGCATTCTTTTTCCGAAGTGACAGGCTCCTTAGTACGCTATAAGGTAGTATGTTACGTAACTGCGACTGGATAAGAGACCTGTGGGCACTGCAAGATGGTATCACAGGTTATGTAACTATATCGATATTCTGTTTAGTTCACTCCTAATGTTTTCCTGCTACTTTATCTGTGTGGAAAAATAGCATTCCCAATGCACAAATAAGATTTATGCATATACACAACACCAGTAGACTTTACGAAATGTTACAGTTTCTCCCAACTAATATTAAAATATTACATCCTGCTACTTAGTTTAGTATGAATTCCAGAATATTTGGTCTCTTTACGTACAGCTAGCTCCAAGGTATCGTGCCTGTTATTAAATACAACAGTTGTTTTTTAAATGCTTCCGCTTCAGCACAGCACAATAAATATATAAACTGTGAATTTAATGTCACCTGTGAAGTTGCTACTAAATAAATAGTTTTGTTTTCGACATAAGAGAAGGCAGTCTTTAAACTGTGTTTTGGTTTTTGTTGCACACTCGTGATTCTATTTACTTTGATCACTTTTATTGTCAATTTTCTTCGATGGTGAAAGAAATGTGTCCTGCCGTATGACCTGTGGAGACGTCATAACTTGCCTTCGTTGACTTTACTACGATGGCGAGGCACCTTTCATGATTTTACGCGAATGTATATTAAATGGTTATTGACGCTGTCGGGCAACAAACTGGATTGAATGAAACAATTTTTCTGAGCAGTACAAGTAAACTCGGAGCAATATATGAGGGAATGTCCACGTAGGACTGATATTTTCAGTTTACTCACCAGACATTATTTTGAGTCGATTGCTACGCTCGATATATATTTGTATGGGTGCTGTCCTTAATTAAGCATAAAAGGCTCATAAAGCAATTAGATTTGCTACGCTATCACTAGAGAATGATTAAATGACCAGTCATTCCTCTCCGTAGGTCAGTAAATAGCTACATTCTTGGGTTATTTATAGCTCGCATATCAGCTCCTCTGTCGCTCATAAATCAGTTGCAGGATCGCAACAATTATAATCATTTGAAATCAGACGCCCTTTACGCCATTTTCATACTCCTCTTTCACAAACTGTTATTCCTTGTGTAATTCAAATTATTTTCATACGTTGGGTGTTTCTTAAAAACTCGCACCATTATTCTCTCTCCACTCACTGTACTTCTACTTGCTTCTTCTTTCAATTATCTGTTCCTCCGGTTTTACCCAGATGTTAGTCTCTTATCCAACAGAAAATATAGAGATACAGTATAAATACATACAGTTTCAGACAAGATAGATAGTATCAGTTACATAAAAAAGTAAGTACTGCAGGAAGATTTCGTCACAGTTACCGAAATATTGTACGTGCAATATAGCCAAGCGTTATTAAAGGACATAAATCCATAAGATAATGGATGTGTAGGCCCTCGAAAATCATACTGAAAAAAATGACGTACTGATTGCATCAATTTTCATTTTCAGTTGAAGTTCATAACGGTCACGGTATAACCTAGCATTTTCACGTCTAATGTTTGTGATTACTCGAACTCTACCGCTTTAGTCGCGTTAGTCGGAATGGTGATGTTTGGGCGTTAGTACAGGACGAGTGGGAAATGAAGATGAGTCGCGGGACGGCGATCCGCGCAGATAGCATTTTCCGATTTTCCGGCGGGCGGTCCTTGAAGAGGATGTGCCAGGCGCGCCGGCGGCTGACCCCGGCCGCCCGCTTCTTTACGGCGCCGTATATTTTATTCCGCGGCTCGCGTTCGCCGCTCCGACGCTACTGATTGGCCCCTAACGCTGTCTCCCCCCTCCCCGCCGTCTTCTCATTACCACCTCCTAAATCTCCAAGATTACCGGCTATAAATTCCGTTTTGTAACACGGAAAGTCAGCCTGATAAATCATTTATACCGGTAATGTGACTACTTAACGCGTTTCTCCGTTACCCTTTTCGCCTGTAATGAAGCGGTGGAGCCGATTAAGTGAGAGAAAGAGAATAAGAGAAAGAGAATTTTGCCGATCGGTGGGAGGAGGGGTCGTTGCTTCCGGAACACGATTGAATAAGCCACTTCTCTGGAATTTTACGCGTTTAGAATGAAGCACCCTTTACGGTACGAATGGAGAGAGTTTGAGCAGAATTTGCTACCTGAAACTTGTACCGAAAATATTGCAGAAATGGAATGTGCTATTGAGGTGTGGTTTTCACAGAATGGATTGGTAATCAGGAGCTCATATTGTTAGCCACTAAACAGACTGTAATAATACTTAGAAAGTGAATTTTTTGTGCACACGAACACTTCTCTAAATAAAACAATGCCTATTGACATTAACAGATTGAAAGTAGGGTAGATTAGAATGTTAGTGGTGTTTGTTGCAGGATTCCAGTGCGAGTCGCTTACGACATACCGTATTATCAAAAGTTTTCACACTGACACTTGTTAGTGCCATTCAAACTGCGTAGTTGCTAGGTAAAATGTTGTTCTGTTTTCTTACAGTGTGCTTGTGTGGTCCTTGAGCGCATGGCGACTAGAGGACTGAATCCGCGTGGCGAATCTGCTTGAGTAGTGCTCATCTACAACACTCGTTACGGATGCGCAAGCGCACGCGGAAGCACGCGGATAGCGGTTCACTCACTCGGTATCACGCGGCGCTCACTCGCGAAGTGAGGGGCAACAGCTACAAGATCTTACCATGGGGGTTAGGAAACATAATTCTACCTACGCAGCTTCGACACAACGCAGCGGCACTAATGGGCTCGGCAAGTGTTCAAATGCATTTAAAATCAAAATTTATTCTTAGCTGTCGATTTTCCATGTTTTCTATGGAGGAGGTGTGTACTGCATCCCTGAGATTCACGATGCGTTACCACAGTATAACGAAAATTAAAGTGATTTCTGAATATTGAATGTTATTGAAGCTCACTGTTTCAGTTGTGCAACTGTATATTACCGTGAAATAATAACTGACGACACGGGTACACGGTAAATCAGTCTAATCTAAAAGTCGTAAATTCAACTAAATACCTAGGCATTACAATTACGAACAACTTAAATCGGAAAGAACACATAGAAAATGTTGTGGGGAAGGCTAACCAAAGGCTGCGTTTTATTGGAAGGACGCTAAGAAAATGTAACAGACCTACTAAGGAGACTGCCTACACTACGCTCTTCGGTCCTTTTTTAGAATACTGCTGCACGGTGTGGGATCCTTACCAGGTAGGACTGACGGAGTACATCGAAAAAGTTCAAAGAAAGGCAGCACGTTTTGTATTATCGTGAAATATGGGAGAGAGTGTCACAGAAATGATACAGGATTTGGGCTGGAAATCATTAAAAGAAAGGCGTTTTTCGTTGCGACGGAACCATCTCACTAAATTCTAATCACCAACTTTCTCCTCCGAATGCGAAAATATTTTGTTGACACCGACGTACATAGGTCGGAACGATCACCAAGATAAAATAAGGGAAATCAGAGCACGTACGGAAAGATATAGGTGTTCATTCTTTCCTCGCGCTATACAAGACTGGAATAATAGAGAATTGTGAAAGTGGTTCGATGAATCCTCTACCAGGCAGTTAAGGGTGATTTGCAGAGTATCCATGTAGATGTAGAATGCTCGCTTCCAGTCAGTTGCTAAAATCGCACTGACATTTAGACATATTTTGAACAGAAGATAGTAAAAAGATATACTTTGAGGAGTGTGACAACAGACTGTAACTGTCAACTTTGTGTATAATTAACAAAAAATTCGATCCAGGTACACTGTCGGATTTCATGAGTAAGTCGATTAAATAAACCATCAGGACCTGTTACATTTGATAATATGGACAATAAGAGAAAGGAAATGTAAGGTGTAGTGGTGAAAAGCCATGGGTATTATTCGACTAGATTTCTATCTGGATAATTATTTGAATAAGCAGATCGTTCAAACAAATTTATTCACCAATAAATTATCTGTAAATTAAGTAACGAATAATATGTAATGTCATTCTATTTTTCTGTTTGCTTCTTGCACAGAATTAGTATTTGTTCCCTTGCATCTGTGCAGTTTCTGTCTGATAAATAACTTATTGATGATTTGTCCAGACGTTTGCCTTTGTGGCTCAGTGGCTTAAGTTCCAGACTAAAAAACTTAGGCTTTGGATTCGTTCCCCCATTGGTCCTATGATTTCCTCTGTTACTTATCGCTTGTTTCACCTATAACAATGACACCAATGCCAAGACAAGTTGCACCATATTACAGAGTGCATGTTGAAATGCAGCTCCTCCTCTAACTGGCTGTATGAGGCTGTTCACCATACCTAGTAAAGCACTGCAGTGCTGAAATCGTCCTTCAAGTTGAGCACAGGTTTGATTGATTTACAGTAAAACAAATGAAACATAAGAATGCTTAAAAGCCGACGGCTTCAGCAGTTGTGGCTATAAAGCACTGGGCTGCCGCAATGTTAAGCAACTAATTTAGTGAGCCAGCTGGCGGTCAGTCGTGACTGATCAGCCGAGCGAGATGGGCGTTGAATATGTTACATTTTTTTCTCTGAACAAAGTACTTTACTGTAATTATAACAATTATTTTTCCGTCCTTTTGCTTGTTTTAAGCTCTGCGGATTATAAGTTCACTTGCGTAGGTGTTGCAGCACACAGAAAATGTGGTCACTCAGCTTCTTTTATGCAATCAATTTTGCATGAAAATCTTGTTAGTAAAAATTTACGAATATCGGAGAAAATCCCTACATCAGTGGAGTACCGATGCCGTACGTCATTGTCGGAGATGAGACATTGGGTACCGCTTTATTTGAAAATTTAAAAACCGACTGTCTCTTACTAGGCGGTTTAAAGAATGCATTTTTGTCACTCTGGAAAATAAAAGGAGACAGGAGAATTTTTCATCATCCAGTGGATGTTCGAGAAGAATTTGCAACTGCCATAATAAATGCATGCTGTGCTTTACACAACAATGAGCCAGAAAGAGATGGCTATAAATTTGAAGACGTATTGTACGTCCCTCCAGAACTGGAAATTTCCCCAGGTCCTACACGCTGTCGAACGTCATCGTGAAATTTGTTTTAGGACGCAAGGAAGGTCTGGCTGCTTCGACAAGTGCACGGAGACTGAAGGTAGCAACATACGTTCTCCGCGAGACAGCCTGCTCACAAATGGCAGCGCGAAGTCAGCTGGCTGTCGTGGCAGCCCAGTACGTGGGCAGCCACCAAAAACTCTGTCTTCAGCTCCTTTCTTAGACTGCAAACACTATCGAATAGGCATGTCTCCTTCATTCAACCACGCAATTTGTGATTGTAGTGCTACAAAATGGATGAATCAAGTGATAATTCAGTGGTTCCTAACGGTTAACGTCACAATACTTTTAATCTACTCTCTCCTAAAACGCTTAGGGAATGTTGCAGGACGCCCAAAGCCACCCATAGTGTTTTAGGATTAACTCTGAGCGAGCTTGGCGTTAGAATATGGAATAGCTTTTTGATCATACATCCGTCTATGCAACTACGTATAGCTTTGAGATGGGCGATGGGTTAGAGTATATAAAAGAGTTTGTAATTCCTGAGTTCATGTGTGTACAAAATGATCTGTGTCGACTGTCTTCAGTTTTACTTAGGTCAGAAGGGAATATTGTTTAAAACACGTTTTAAAGAGTACACTTGTTCCCACAACAAAACAGTTATTGGTGCACACATTGTCGAAAATAATCACTCTGCAACAAACATAACAAACACAGAAAGTAACTTCAATGTGTCACATACAGCAACTAAAGTAAAGTTGCTATAGTCCGAGCGAAAATGAAATAATGAAATATTTAGTTTTAAAAAAAATTTAGAGAGAGAGAGAGAGAGAGAGAGAGAGAGAGAGATAGATAGAGAGAGAGAGAGAGAGAGAGAGAGAAAGATTCCTGTAACACATTTTATATGAACAGCACTGGATTATTCAGAACGATTATTTTAATATTTCTGAGCAGCTTCTCTAATGATCTGATACTCTGACGTCAGTGTTAAAACATGATACGATGAGATGTAGAGCGACTCTGATTATGATACTTGCTGCCTCGTGTGCAAGGTTTCCTCCTGAACTTGTCCACAGTACATAGGGGGCTGGGGACAACGACAAGACAGCGACAGAAGGAAGGGACCACTGGTTCTTACAATGAACTCATCGATGGTGCGACGTGCTCTCTCTTACCTTCTTCTTTTTGCATTTTATTTGTTAATTTATTTCATAATCTTAATGATATGAAATGAACTATTTGATCGTACAACATACCTTTTATGTGCCTTACATTTCATATGTTAAATTATTTTGTAAATTACTAAGGAACACCTTCCATTATCATTAACAACCTGCTCATTATAATTGTGTTATTCTCCGTGTACTCCCACCAAATTTTACTATTTTCTGTTGTTGAACACTTCTACTACCACAAATTAACCCGTCAACATTCTTTTGTAAATTGTTTCACTTTGTTTTAATATGATTTTATTATGTAATATTATGTAATTGAGCATACAGTGTGCCCTCTGGCAAATGCAAACATATTTTTATCTTAAATAGCAGCATTACAAAAACACAGTAATTTTTGTGACTCAGTACTTTATTGTGCAGCGTGTGACGTCTTGCACTCTGTAACGGTATTTTATGGTGTGCTCTTTTTCACTTACTTTTCTTTTCATTTTGTACATGATGTAAATAGATATAACTCCTTACGAACAATATTTTTTTGTCGATTTTAGAGATAAGATCGCTACCGGTCATATCATCTTATAAACTGGCGATCTGTACTGAAAATTAAGGTCACATTTCCACATTCCTGATCATGTCAAACCTTATATAAGAATAGAAGACTAAAAATGAAGCGCTCGTATTAGTAAGGGTATAGAACAGAGATGTAGTCTTCCATTTGTACTGCTGAAGCTATGAATCGAAGAAGGAATGATGAAAATAAAAGGTCCATAGTGGATTAAAATTCAGGATGAGTTGCTATCAGTGTTAAGATTCGATGATGACATTGATATCCACAGTGAACGTGAGGAAGAATCGCAGAGCCTGTTCAGCGGAATGATCCGTCTCATAAGCATAAACTATGAATTGGGAATGAATCGATTGGTCATAAACGTAACATCAGAATTGGGGATGAGGAAGTAGGGGAAGTGAAGGACTTCTGCTGTCTTGGAAGCAAAATAACACGCGAAGGACGAAACAGGAATGATATAAAAAAAATACTAGCACGGGCAAAGAGGGTATCCCTAGCCAAAGAAGTATACTAGTAACAAATATTGCACTTAATTCGAGGAGGAAATTTGCGGAAAAGAAGAGAATCAAAGCGTTTGAAATGTGGTGCTATAGATGGCTGTTGAATTTAAGTGGACTTGTAAGATAAGGAATGAAGAGATTCTCTGGAGAATTAGCGAGAGGAGGAACGTCTGGAAAACACTGGCATAAGAAAAGAGAATTATGAGACATGTGTATGACTTAGATGATACCTGAGGGAGCTGTAGAGGCCAAAAATTGTAGTAACAGAGATTGGAACATAACCAGTAAATAACTGAGGACCTGAGGTCTTATAAACTACTCTGTGGTGATAAGATAGACACAGGAATTGGTGACAGATCATATCAAATCAAACACTGATTTTTTTTTTTTTAAACGAACAATTGTATGTAGGCTTCACGCTTTGGGGTTCCGTTCGTACTTAATTATGTGTGTAGAATAAATTCTGATCAGTGAGTTTGCGAGTTTCAACATATGTGACATAAATGGCTGTATCTTATGGCTACATTGGCTTAGAAGCTTACGTCTTTTACAAATCCAAGGGACCGTAGAACTTACTATTTAACATAAATCTCGACTTGGTATCTCTACCCTTCCCTGGGAAAAATAGGTGTTAAACGGACGGATAGACAGACGGAAAACAATGTGACTCTATAAGGATTCGGTTTTCACTAACTGAAGCAGAGAACCCTTAAAATGAATCTACTGTTTTCAAATTAATAAGTTTTGAAAAACTATTTTTTATTGAATAAAATACACTTTGACCGCCAGTCACAGAAGTCAGCTGTTAGCGAACTATGAATATGGGTAGCAGAAACCCATTCTGTGTTGGCAGTGGATTTAAATTTTTTTCAGATGCAAAGATCCTGCGATTTCAGTTTTAATAGTGTCTGATGGGTAGTAAATACAGTGTTTATCTTTTACTGTAGGTTACAGCATTTGACTCAAGCATTATCTTATACTGCACAACATCAGAACTATGGTTTACAGACTGTACCTCAACTATTCAATAAAATGAGATTACCATCTGTTGTTCGATAACAGAAGAAATTTCGTAAAGAATAGAGACAAAAATAACATCAAGATGAATAATTGAATTTGCTGCGGATTGATACACGATGCTGAACCTAGATGTTGGAAGTAGTATCACAGTCCACCATGTACGTATTTTATCATTAAGTAGTATTTCGTCTGCTTTGTGAAAGAAGTCGTATGATGAAATCTTCCCACACACACCATGTCTAATCACTTCGCCGCAAAGTTATAGTTGCTAACGCAAAACCGTAACGTTTAAAGCATCCTCAATGCGTTATCGGCACTTGGGAGGGTGCATTCGGCCGTAGCATCATGAGCACGATTCTCTTGGGAGAACAGGTGTGTGTGTGTGTGTGTTTTTATTTGTGTTACTGGGTCACTGGTTAACATAATCGGATGCTTGTAGATGAAATTAGAAATAAAATATACCTTGGATGATAGTTATTCACAGTTTTTACGTATTTGTAAGTTTCACATGCCATGGAACCAGTTTTTATGCTTATTTATAAGGTAACGCGTCTGATAACACGAGAAATCTATCCAAAGACAGGTAACTACTAGTAGTAACAGTTAAAATGTAGAAAACATTGCCTACAAAGCAACAATATTATTACATCAAGAAATTTCGAAACCCATCAGCTGATTCGCAGCGATTTCCATATCTTATATTCGGTTGCCATGCGCCAACATTTATTGATGTTATTGTTCCCTAGCGACGCATCGTACAGGAAGGCCATTAATTACACACGCCACCACTGACTGCCGGCATATGACACGTATCGCACATCAGTACGTCAGGCTTTGGTTGCTCACTGCCTGTTTACTTGGCGCGTACGCGTTGCATTGCAGCGTCGATCACACAGTAAGGAAACTTCCTTGGGATTATGGAGAAAGTCTTCTGAACCACGCACAACGGAAAACAATGTTGTAACAATTCGGAAAATGGAATATAGAATCTTCATCAACCCGCCTGATAAGATGCATTTTGTTTTACAGAGGTGCAATAAACGAGCTATATGTAAAGAACATAATTGCTTCACTCGTTACAGTTCTACTTTCAGAATGCTCTCCTATGGTTACTTTGATATGAACCAATGCAGTTACATAAGAGATAACAGAGAGAGGAAATACGTTAGCACTGCTGGATTTCTCGGCGTGTTGTGCCAAATACGTCAAATTGAGGAAGCACTTCAAATGTACAGGTTTTACATAATAGATAGCATGTTTGTAATTGACACAACGATGCCCTGAAGAAACCAGAAGGACCTAGCAAATTGTATCTTCGAGAAGTAAGCTTTAAAAACTGTCACATAATCTTTGGCAGTTGCAATATCTATTTTGTTGCGATATATTCCTATTTGTTGCAAGTAGCATTTTACGTATTGTTACTGCTGTGTTCTTTAAAAGCGTAGTCTGTCAATAGGTACAGAAAGGAATATGTTTTAAAATGAGAAAAGGTGAAGACCTATGGGTACAATTTAACGATATTTTCAAGACATTATTAGTGTCTGTAGAATACGGCAACTTATATGTTATTGGATGAAACCTCCTGGCAAACTGTACTCAATATGACGTCATTAAAGACGAAACAGCAACGAAGGAAATTTGGCCATTAGTGTCCGAGACGCAGAAGTCTGCAGATGGGTCTGATCATTTGAAAACTGCAGGTGATCAGTGTGATGCAATTCCTGGCTGCTGGTACTCAAAAACAAAGCTTACTATAATGTAGGTGTACTTGATCTTACTATCGTAATAGATAAAAAGACCACAGGATTCCCAGTTAGTCACGGGAATCTCTTAAAACCGCTAAGTATCTAGGAGTACCTGTTCTGCAATTTAAGGTAAAATAGCCCTGTAAATCTAACTGAACACATGTCACATGACAGACTGAGATTTATGAAAAGGATCCAAAGTGAGCGCAACTCATCGACAAAAGACGTCATATGCAAAAGTAATCATATCAGGTCATGAATATTGTTCATTCTTTCGGGATCCTAACCAGCCTGGATATTGCGCTTTAACGGGCAGAAAGGCCAGTTATTGTATGACCACATGATTGCAGAATAGTCACTGGAAGAAAACACGTCCATAACACATTTAAGAGCGTGCGTGCGTAGCGATTGAATTAACACATGAAGGTAATCGTAAGTAAAGCAGAAACCACACTGAGGTTCCTTGGAAGAGCTGCAGGAAAAGTAGTCCGTCACCAAAGGAGGTAGCTCACAAAACCCTCGTTCGATCAGTACTTGAATATTGCGTGCCAGTCTGGGATATGAATGAGATAGGAGTGATAAAGAAATAAAGAAAATACAAAGAAGAGCAGCCCATTTCGTTACAGGTTAATTTAGTAAGTGCGGAAGCGTCGTGGAGATGTTCAGCTAGCTCCAGCGGCAGAAGTTGCAAGGGAGGCGTTGTGGATCATGGTGTGAGGAGGAGGATATTAGTGTTTAACGTCCCGTCGACAACGAGGTCATTAGAGACGGAGCGCAAGCTCGGGTGAGGGAAGGACGGGGAAGGAAATCGGCCGTGCCCTTTCAAAGGAACCATCCCGGCATGTGCCTGAAGCGATTTAGGGAAATCACGGAAAACCTAAATCAGGATGGCTGGAGACGGGATTGAACCGTCGTCCTCCCGAATGCGATCATGGTGTGGTTTACTGTCAAAATTCAGAGGTAGTACGTTCATAAAAGAGTCTATCAATAAATTGATTCCTCCTGCCGACATCTCTAGAAACGACCGTGAACATCAAATCAGAGAGATTAGAGTTGACGCTGAGTCTTAGCAACAATCGTTCTTCTTGCGAACCATTCGATACTGGAACAGGAAAAGAGCGGAGAGACACTGCTACGCAAAGTACCCTCCGCCACACACCATAGCATGGCTTGCGGAGTAGAGATGTAGACAGGATTAACGGATCAAGAAACAAAAACTGGTAGAGAAACTGCGCGATTCGCAATGGGGTTGTTTAGTTTACACGAGAGCGTAACATGTATACCCAAAAAACACTTCATTGGAAGCCTCCTCAAGAAAGCCATGGGGCCGTACTCTATTTGCGTTGTAATGGGGTCATTACTTAAGTTTCGTTTACAAAATATTATAAAGTATTTTACGTTTACTACCGATACCTAACTGGTCGTGATTATTAACGTAAACATACAATTGCCGGCACCGCGTTAAAATTTTTTTGTCGTTGTTAGGGTAAATAACTTAAAGGTAGTTGGATCTATAAACAAGTTTATAACAGGTGTTGCACCAAGCACAACGTTGCATAGTTCAGGTCAACGTTGCGTAGTTGAGGTAGAGATCATAAGAGATCTGTCCAGGGACAGATGGTATCAGTAACTGCTACTCAAAATAAAGTAGTCATTACAATAAGTGCAATGAGTTGACCTCCAGTTGAGTCTGTCTCTGACTACTTGATGAAGTGTAAACCATTTTTTTATACTGTATCTAAACTTATACAAAATCGGTTAGTATTGGTATAGCGATATTTCTTCGATTACTGTGATTTTTCAAGCTACGTTCTGCCAAGCATAACGCGTCTGATTAAATTAAATTGGTCCTATGACGTTACTGTCCATCTTCTTAATTTCGGTAGCGCCATGTATGTCAACGATATATACCGGTAGTTTTTTTTGTCTGACGGCAATAATTTAGCACAGCTTTGTATCGGGGAATAGCAAACATGAAGAAAGTATGTAGCGATCGTGACACCTGAAGGCGGCCCAGTTTTAAACTGTTCAGCGCACTCGCCTCTACTAAACGCCAGCAGCTTTAGGGCTTGTCATGAATGACACTGGACGGGGATAACTGCTATCACTCAGCCTATGACGTAGCCGTGCCTTAATGACAATATGATTTTATTTATTGTTGTCATTAGCAGTACTTTGAAATGATTTGGCAACGTGGAAGGAAACTGACCCATGTCTGTCACAACGCTTGTGCAGCCCTCATATCTTCCATGTTTGCCTATCGCTCTCTCCCCTCTTTGCTGAGGGTCCCCGTCTTATGTGATCGCAATACATTGAAAATAATGAAAACTAAAGATTTACGCTTTGTAGTGCTTTGATCAGACTGACTGTTCCTGGCAGCTAGGCTACTACCACACCTCATCAGGCAAAAGTCGATATGGCATCTTAACTATCTTAACAAAATTCTGTTTCTTTGCAGTAAATAGTTGTTGGAGTTGTGTCTCCAAAAAATATCCCTGAACAAAATATTTATATTATTCCGTAGTAGCTACACGTATTTTTCTGTAAGGTGTGGCTGTCGATATTTGTACATACACTACTGGCCATTAAAATTGATACATCACGAAGATGACGTGCTACAGACGCGAAATTTAACCGACAGGAAGAAGATGCTGTGATGTGCAAATGATTAGCTTTTCAGGCATTCACACAAGGTTGGTGCCGGTGGCGACACCTACAACGTGCTGACATCAGGAAAATTTCCAACCGATTTCTCATACACAAACAGCAGTTGACCGGCGTTGCCTGGTGAAACGTTGTTGTGATGCCTCGTGTAAGGAGGAGAAATGCGTACCATCACGTTTCCGACTTTGATAAAGGTCAGATTGAAGCCTATCGTGATTGCGGTTTATCGTATCGCGACATTTCTGCTCGCGTTGATCGAGATACAATGACTGTTAGCAGAATACGGAATCGGTGGGTTCAGGAGGGTAATACGGAACGCCGTGCTTGATCCCAACGGCCTCGTATCACTAGCAATCGAGATGACAGGCCTCTTATCCGCATGACTGTAACGGATCGTGAAGCCACGTCTCGATCCCTGAGTCAACGGATGGGGACCTTTGCAAGACAACAACCATCTGCACGAACAGTTCGACGACGTTTGCAGCAGCATGGATTATCAGCTCGGAGACCATGGCTGCGGTTACCCTTGACGCTGCATCACAGACAGGAGCACCTGCGATGGTGTACTCAACGACGAACCTGGGTGCACGAATGGCAAGACGTCACTTTTTCGGATGAATCCAGGTTCTGTTTACCGCATCATGATGGTCGCATCCGTGTTTGCGACATCGCGGTGAACGCACGTGTATTCGTCATCGCCATACTGGCGTATCACCCGGCGTGATGGTATGTGGGGTGCCATTTGTTACACGTCTCGGTCACCTCTTATTCGCATTGACGGCGGTTTGAACAGTGGACGTTACATTTCAGATGTGATACGACCCGTGGCTCTACCCTTCATTCGACCCCTGCGAAACGCTACATTTCAGCAGGATAATGCACGACCGGATGTTGCAGGTTCTGCACGGGCCTTTCTGGATACAGAAAATGTTGGACTGCTGCCCTGGCCAGCACATTCTCCAGATCTCTCACCAATTGAAAACGTCTGGTCAATGGTGGCCGAGCAACTGGCTCGTCACAATACGCCAGTCACAACTCTTGATGATCTGCGGTATCGTGTTGAAGCTGCATGGGCAGCTGTACCTGTACACGCCATCCAAGCTCTGTTTGACTCAATGCCCAGGCGTATCAAGGCCGTTATTACGGCCAGAGGTGGTTGTTCTGGGTACTGATTTCTCAGGATCTGTGCACCCAAATTGCGTGAAAATGTAATCACATGTCAGTTGTAGTATAATATATTTGTCCAATGAATACTCGTTTACCATCTGCATTTCTTCTTGGTGTAGCAATTATAATGGCCAGTAGTGTATATGTGGTGGATGTGCTAAGTAGTGCTAAGATATTGCTTGTTGCGAATGTATCAAGAGAAAAGTGAGGAGTGGAGAGGTACGCACCCGGCTTCTGCGCGCGCAGCTTGGCCTCGGCGACCTCGCGGTGCCCCACGCAGACGTTGGTGTCGGGGTCCTCTGGGAAGAGGTCACACTCCAGGTAGTCTGGCAGCGCCAGCCCGAACACCTCCAGGAAGAAGCCGCAGCGCCGCTTCGTTTCTGCAACACCACAAGCCGTCGTTACCTGCCAGTGTTGGCTGATGTAATTTGTACGCATTTAGTAGTTTTCCTTTCATCACAAGGGTGCAGTCGACAATGTCCTCAAAAACAAATAATGTACTATCGAGGATTTCTGTAGTCAAAGGCTTGCCTACAATTTTGGTTAAAGATATTGGCATTCAATTTAGATCTCAATATTTTGAGCAATATTTAAATGAAAATGGCGTCAAACATGTTGGATCAGCACCATTTCATCCCGGATGAAATGGCCTGGGCAGAAACTTCTGAGAATTTTCAAGGGGAAAATGATTAAGTCATTTACAATAAAGATGATGCCTTAACTATGATGTTATTCACGTATCAAAAATACGTCTTAAGAAGATAAAAGCGCAGCTGAAAAATTACGTTCGGCTTCTCAGACTGCCTTCGCTGGAAATGTTGTATGTACTCAGCAGAACTCTCAGAAACTGTGCGAATCGTTTGGTCTATATCTTGGCAGTCTTGGCAGAGGACACCGTATGCACGGAGCACTCACAGACCTGCGTCTTCCTTAACGGCGCGGGAGCACGCGTCTTATCTTGCTGGTTGTTGCCCCACATTACGGAAGGAATGCACCCGGCTTGGCCTTTTCCGCCAGCTCACGAGACGTCCTTCGTCGGTGTCACCTGAAAGTGCTTGCAAAGTTTCCTCGCTGTAATCATTTTCTATGAACACACGACGCGAATGATGAAATGGAAACTGGAGACTATAGGTGGTCGTCATCAGAAACAATCTTTCTTCTGTGCACTAACATGTCCAGAACCTCTTTTTTGTGTACTGTGTGATGAAAAGTAGTTGCGTTTAAGTATCGGTCGGTGCGAGGCTTCCTGCACACTGAATGACCAGGACAGCCTCCTGCCTTCTGCTCAACTGAAACAAGGAAGAACGGTGGCTTGAGATCCCTCTCCATTTCGACGGAAAATTTAATATCGTGATGGGCACCGTTTATGCGGTAGACGAACTGCTGCAGTGATTTTTCAGAGCGAGGCTGTATCAGCAAGGTGTCGTCAACGTACCGTAGGCAGGAAGACGGTTGCAACGTTGCAGAGTCAGAACTAGTTCTTCTAAATGCTCCACGAAGAAGTTCGCGTCATTCGTAGATAGTGAGAATCCCATTGCTGTGCCATCCTTTGTATTATTCGCCACGGTACAGGAAGCACGTCGTCGTTAGGGCATGGTGTAACAACTTGGCGGTGCCGGATTTAAACTGTTGAGCCTATAAGACGCCGCTTTTCTGAAACTGGTTTCACAGACATTTCATTCTTTTAGCAGCTTTGATAATATGTTGAATGTCGTTTCTAAGCTCTGTAATAGCTGTGGGGTGTACCAAAAGAAAGGCTGATAAAAATTGAAGGTCAGGAAAGCGTTAACGTGCGTTAGTGATTGCGCCTACCGACACCGGCGAAGCTAGAATATGTACAGTGTACTTTTAATTCAACAAATCTCCTGATGGGAAAAATATATGTCAAATAAGGATGCATTTTCTTACTCTTTTCAGTATATTTGTAGTTATGTAATAAAAAATGGTATCCTTGCGGGATTGGATATTAATAGATTACTTTTCGAAAATAGTATGTCGTTTACCAGAGAAAAAAACCACTTGAGACAGTTGGCAACCTACAACAAGCAGGTTATTATTGCGAACATGTACGATGCAGTTACCAGAGTGTGATAAAAATTATAAATTTAATGGCAGCTTTAGCTTGGACCAGCCGGAAGAGCAGCGGCGCAGATGAAGCATCAGGGTCGGATTCGGTGCTGAACAGTCATGCCTAAGCCACGGACCCTGGCCAAATAAAGCCAGGTATCAGAAACTGGTGGCAAGCTTTCTGTGGCATTATTACCCTTTGCGATCCAGTCGATAGACTCTAATGAATTAAATACCGTCTAGGGTACATGGGGTACGTTGAAATGAACAACCTGCCTTGCATAGTGTAATAGGTGTTCAGCGAACAGTGTGGAATTTATTCTGCTTTCACGTTCACGAGCTTTGTAGTCGAGAAAATGCGTGAAGCATGTTTCGCAAATCTAGAGTTTATCAACCCCTTATGAAGACAGCAAAGCTCGACAAATCTTGCAGCCCAGCCCACCATCCGACCTGAAGAATATACAAGCACACGAAACCACTGCTGTTTCGTTAACAAACGGATGTTCCCGACGCATCGAAAATGCTGCTAACAAGTCTGTGGATAGGTTTTCTGTTCACCATATTTATATTTTATTGCACTTGACAAAAACAAAACGAACTAGTGGCGACAGATAAATTACATAGCCATTAGAATGTCGATCTGCTGCTCCATCGCCGGCCGATGTGGCCGAGCGGTTTTAGGCGCTTCAGTCTGGAGCCGCGCGACCGCTACGGTCGCAGGTTCGAATCCTGCCTCGGGCATGGATGTGTGTGATGTCCTTAGGTTAGTTAGGTTTAACTAGTTCTAAGTTCTAGGGGACTGATGACCTCAGATGTTGAGTCCCATAGTGCTCAGAGCCATATGAACCATTTTTGCTGCTGCATCAATAATTGTCAGCCATTAACGAAGACCATACCATAATTTGCTTACTAAATATTTACAGAAGTAAAACTGCTTTGAGACAAGTCGCACGAGGGCTTTACATTTGGTTTAGCAATTGTATTTGTGGTACCCCATAACAATCGTTTAATAAATGGTACTCTGTTATTGTCTTTGAGATATCTTTATTGATATAATGAGAAAGCACGTAGTTCAAGAATACCCAATTAGATATTGAGAAAATATCAGCCCAGAATATAGGGTACCACTTTGCTCTTAATGCAGAGAAATCCTAAGTAAGCATTTCACGAACAGTAGAACCGTAGTATCTTTTGCCAACAAGATTATTGCATCACAACTAGTGTTAGTCAGGTGATTCAAATATTTGGGAGTTACATTGTGTGGATATATGAAGTTATAAGACCGCATATTCTCAATTGCAGGCAAAGCGAATGGTATGCGCGATTCAGTGGTATCATACTGAAAGACTGCAATTTTTCTACGGAAGAAATTGCGTACAAGACCCTTGTACGGTTCATATTTGAACATTGTTCAAACGAATGATATTTATATTAGATTGGACTAACAGGGTACATCTAGAGCATAAAAAGAAGGGTGTTGCGTGTTTGATTAGCAAGTGTAACAGTATTGTAGAAGAAAATTGAGTGACAGGTCCTCGAAGAAAGTTCCGTACACCTCATTACAAAGTGCTTAGAAGACATCTATAAGCGCCATTCAGGGCAAGCACCTATCCCGCACAGATATAATTAGTCAAATAATAGCTTACACTAGGCGTACTCGGGAATTATTAATGCTAAACTTGGTCCGTGAAAAGAACAGGAAGAAACAATATATACTCTAATAAAAAGTACTCTCACCTACATACTTCACCAGAGCGTTTCCTGTCGGTTCATGGTAGACAGCTGATTCTCCTCACTTCTTTCCATCAGTCACGTTAGTCAAGTAGCAGGCACTTTATAATTTTTTATGGTATTTATATAATGCAAAAAACGTGATTCTTTTAACTATCACCTGGATGATTGTGATAGCTCAGACTCAATATAGCGCACACTATCGAACTAAATAATTAGTCTGGTCGCCAAGATCGGAAAAAACGGAATTTTCTATTAATCTCCGCAGTCTACTTCTGAATTAGGTGAAAACTGAACAGCACTTACCAGCGATCTCTGAATGAGACTGCCATCAATGCATTTACATCTGTAGTCTACCAATCACTATGAAAATGTGGCAAGCATATACACAGTGCCCTATTCCGGAAGCATTATATGCATTAAATGTAGTGATGATAGACTACAGATGTAAATGCAGATATTTATTTGTTAATTCTTCATTCTTTTGAGGCAATGATTATAGAAAATAACGTCAACTTAAGAAATAATAGTATCACATGTAATTACACATGGAGTTCATTATAGGAGCCAGATAAGTCAAAATTTACATTCGAACAGCGTAATGTTTCGCATATATGTGCAGACTGTTACAGCACTTATGGTGATAATTTCAATTAGAAAAATTTGAAATAAAGTGGACTGAGAAATAAGACGTTCCCACATACTATATTGATCCCTATGTAGGACTGAAATAAATTTGAGACAAAACGGATATAAGGTATTTCACATATCCCGGAAGAAATTTTAGAAAGTACGTAAACAGGCACTTAATGTCTTCATAGTGTACTGCAAGTAATATCATGAACACGGGGTCTAATGCGAACGCTAACGACGTCTGCGTTTACGCCTTGCGGCGTCAGGTGGGTGGTAAACCACTGCGAAAGAAGCAAGTTTTCTTAATAAGCCTCCCCTGAAATTTACAATGTCCTACACTTTATGATGAGTTATTCTCTTGCACGTAGACAATATTACGGCAAGGGCTCTGGCAGATAATTTGAGTGTTGCTTATCCGTAAACTTTGCCCGGCACTGGTGAAATTTATTACCAAACAAGAAAAAAAGATTACAGCCGCAAACACCACAATATGGTTCAACAACGTAGAGAGTGCATTTTATGTATTTTAGGCTGCTTTTATTAACATGTATTTTATGAATGTTGTATTAATTTGTAATTGAAAATGAATTTAGTAAATTTTGACTAGTTCCTCATCCTCAGGTTAGGTACTATTTCACTAAAGAAATGGTGAATGAAGGTTAAATATAAAGATGTTGATTGTTGTTAAAATATGCACTTCACATTAAGTTTTTTAGTGCGTTTCACGTTCACAAGTATCTCCTCATTATGGACCTATGGAGCGAACAAAATATCTAATCTGAGCTAACATTTTATTACAAAAATGGTTTTCGTCACATTTTTCTGCAGGATCTTAATAAGGAAACTGAATATACCTGCGACTGGACTTGTTTCCGAAAATAGAAGTAACGTTTTCTGCACAGCTGGTTTAAGTTAATATACAGCAACATACTTAATGTTAATTACTATTTTCTGGGATTCACAATCATGAAAAAAGTTTGTGACCGACAGCATAGTCGCTTTTGACAGTAAAAATCTCAATTTGAACTACACACAATTTCGACCATATGGTATGAAGTACAAATACTACAAAAAGCAAAACAAAGGTCGTATGCAGAAAGTGGCATTACCTTCATGTCAGGAAATTGCCAAAAATAAAAATGGTAAAAATAATAATGTGTTACTTTCATTTTGTTTCAGCACAGTCAAAATCTAAAATCATCTGACACTTAATGCATGTCATCGTCACATTCGCGTGTTGTATTTCTAAATATAACATCGCGTCTACACAGGAAGAGACTGAAGCTACGTACATCGTGAATTTACGCCATTTTCAGGATGTACCTAGCTTCAGTCTCGTCTAAATGTAGACGCGATCTTACATTTAAAGACGTAATACAAGAATGTGACGATAACATGCCCGTGTGTCACATAGTTTTTAGGTTTTGTCATGTGCTGGTGCACAATTTTTTTACTTCATGATGGTCATACGAGCGAAATTACAATAGTTGGCTGTTTAAACAAGGAATTTCACAGTCAAAGATGATCATGATATTTTTTTACAAAAAACGTAAATATAGTTTACTTTTTTCTTATAGCGTTATACGTATTTAACCAAAGATTTCTGCAAGATGCTCGCTAGGAGAACTTCACGATAAGATAAAGTACGCTGTAACATTATTATCTGCGACCAATGGAAAAGTAATCGATAAGAAAAACGGAAATGAAGGTCACACAAAGTATCCGTCGGCATATACTACAGTTGATTTAGAACTAAGAAAACGTGATTTGTTAACTTATGTGCTCTTTTAAATTCTGATTCTAATACTGATCTCCTATCTCTACCCTGACGACTCCTGTTTTTTCTTCCATCACGTCAACAGACAGATCCTGCCCCTCATAAAGGCATCCATTGAGCTCGTATCACATATCCCCTCTCTTCTCTGCACTTAAAAGCGGAATTCCCATTGCACTCTTAATGTTACCATTCTTGCTTTTAATTTCATCGGAGGTGGCTTTGACTTTTCTGCATGCTGAGTCAGTACCTACTACAATCATTTCTTTTTCTATTTCATTACATTTTTCATGCAGCCATTTCATTTTAACTTCCCTGCACTTTCTGTTTATTTCATTTCTATGTGACTTTTATTTCTGTACTCCTGAATTTTTTTGTTTTCTTCGCAGTTCCCTTCCTTGTACCTATGTTTTTCTCTCCAACTTCCGTGATTCCCCTTTTTACAGATATCAATTCCTCTTCAATTGAACTGCCACCTGAGCTACTCTTTGTCGCTGTATATATACCCTCAGAGAACTTCAAGAGTATTTCTTCATCCCTTAATATTTCCGGGTCCCACTTGTTTGAGCTTTGATTGTACTTGACTAATCTCTTCAGCTTCAGCCTACCCTTCATCATTACTAAACTTTGATCAGGATCTGTATCGGTTCCTGAGAACGTCATACAATCCAGTTTCTGATTTTGGAATCTCTACCTAACCATGATGTAATCTAACTGAAGTCTTCTGGTACCTCCCGACATTTTCCAAGTGTACCTGCTCCTCATATGATTCTCGAACAGAGTAATCCCTGATCTTCTTCTTCTTCTTTTGCTAGTGCCTCTGTCCCGCATTTTGCGCAGGTTAGAAATCGTTAAGGCCGGATTTGGCATATTTAATTGTAAGGGGTGGCCGGATGCTTTTCCTGTGGCGACCCCATACCCCCGGAACGGAATTAGTGCACCCGAGCTGTCTGCGTCCAGTGTAAACCATGAAATAGTGCGAAAGTTTTTCAAATGTCTGCGAAGCGTGTAACTGAGGTGGGACGTGGGGACCAGCTCGATATTCACCTAGGGGTATGTGGAAAACCGTCTAAAAGCCACATTCAGACTGGCGGCACACCGGCCCTCGTGTTAATCCGCCGGGCTGGTTCAATCTGGGGCCCGCGCCTACCCGAGTCCAGGAAACAGCGCATTAGCGCTCTCTGTTAGCCTGGCAGATACAGCAGAGTAATCTGTGATAGTAGCCGAAATTTATTGCAGAACTCAGTTAGTCTTTTTCCTCTCTCATTCCTACTATCAATCCCGTACTCTCCCGTAAACCTTTCTTCTGCTTCTTCCTCTACAACCTGTGTCCCATGAGTGTTAGATTTTCATCTCCCTTTATGTACTGAATTACCCATTCAATATCCTCATATATTTGCTCTCTCTCTTCATCTTCTGCTTGCGATGTCAGCATGTATACCTGAACTATTGTTATCGGAGTTGGCTTGCTGTCGATTCTCATGACGAACAATCCTGTCACTGAACTGTTCACAGTAACCCACTCTTTGCCCTGCCCTCCTATTCATAACGAATCCTAAACCCGTTATTGCTTTTTCTGCTTTTGCTAATATTACCCTAAACTCCTTATCTTCTTTCCACTTCGCATCACTGACTCATACTACAGCTACACTGAGCTCTAAAATTTCCGTTTTCAGATTTTCTAGCAACGGTATAACGGGAGTAGGATTCGTCATGAATACTAAGGTAGGGCAGAGACTGAGGTACTGTGAACAGTTCAGCGATAGGGTCGTTCTCATCGTGAGAATCAACAACAAACCAACACCGACAACAACAGTTATCTTTTGCATCCTCATGCCGTTGATCAGTGCTGATCCTTCCGCCTTTAAGGGGCATTCTACCGCTCCAAAGGCAAGAGAGTGCCCTGACCCTCTGTCCGCTTCCCTGCCCTCTTTGACAGGGCCTTTGGCAGAACGAGGGTATGTCTTACGCTGGAGGTCTTAGGACGCTATTGTTGATGTTTCTTATTCGAAATTATGGAGTCAGTAATTTAGGATTCGGTACCTAGGACGTCTCTATTAGTAGTCAAAGACGCTTCTCCTAGACCATGGGTGTTCCCTAGACCTCTCAAATCGTGATATTGGCACAGCTGGGCAACCAGATGATGAGCGAAACGGCTCTGACACATTAAATGTCTATAAGTTCAGACGCGGCGGTTCCCATCAATATTACCATCATGATCAAGAATATTTATTTTTGTTCCAGGAAGGTCATAATGTTTGAACCTTGACCGTGTTGTACGATACTACTACAAACAGTTTTGTGTGATGTGGGACTATAGTATCTTTGGTCAATTCTGCTTCCATTTTTGTGGAAGCCGCTATAAGGAAACTAAAGGAAGAATAGAGAAGCAGCTGTTGGTAAAAACAAGACACAGACAGAAAAACAATACTAAACAAATGACAGAAGGTTGAAAGTTGAAACTGCTATATGAAGCATTACGTAAAGAAAAGACGCGTCGTCTAGGAGCGAGAAAAAAGGAAAAAACAGAAGAAAGGGGTAGCGTCTTTGATTCGTAATCATAACGTCCTCTGTCCCATGTTCGATCTTCGCCACTGCTTACATTATGAATAAAAATCATCAGCATTGGCAGCTAAAGACCTCCAGCATAAGAAGTCATCCTTATTCTACCAACGGCCTTGTCAAACAGGGCAGAGGAGCGGACAGAGGTTCAGCACGCTCTCCTGCCCCTAAAGGCGGAAGAATCAGCAAAGAGTATGGAGGGGAATATATCCCTTCTGAATGAATCACCGGTGATTTATGGTCAAAAGTGGACCATATTCACTGAAAAACTCGTTTTAGGGCTTGACGACATCGGACCGGGGGCGTCATAGTTTCACCTTAGTTCTTACACTGAATTCCAGTGGCAGTGGAAGTGGGCCGCTACCCGCGCTAGAGGTCACCAACACTCGCGAGCGTGGTGACACCTGCGGTGTACGTAACTTGTTCAAGTTTCATCATTACAGAGGAAGGATAGATGCTGACGTACAGTATGGTTACCTTGGCTTGCGAGAAAGTCATGCGTTAAATTTCATGCCTTCTCTCAGTCACAGTGGGCATATGACACTCGTGACTGATGGCGTTCGTCAGAAGGATACGTTCACCCGCGCGTTCAATTTATTACTATTTAAAATAGGATATGCTATTGCGAGCTTGATTTAGTTCTCGTTGTTGACAAAGAAAAGCCAATAATTGTACTACTGCAACATAGTGAGCAGTGACACGAGACCTGTTTAACAGCAGAAACATCAGGCTTTGAGAACTGTGGGTGACTTTCGAGTGGAGTGGAAAGAACAAACGTGTTTAGTGACTTGAACATGCCGGTTTTTGTATTCGAAAACAGCATTTGTGGGAAGAGTTACCCTTCCAATTTCATCTCAAGAATTATGCTGTGAAAACAACACGCTCAGAGTGGTTTCGACTATTGAGAGAAAAGAGTTTTGAGATGAGAGACAAAGTGCATGCTTATCGGTGTGGTGTACCCCATGCTGCGAACGGGTCAAACGGTGAAAGCTGAACGGTAGGAAGCACAGTTACTCAGTTTCAATCGCGTACTTAAAGACATCTATGCAACATGGCTTTCCTGAAAAATACGTGATATCTTTCAATGATTTCAAAACTGGCTCCAAGAGTGGATTTCTTCAAAAGAAACTGATTTTATTTATTGTAGAATCCATTTCTCACCCGAAAAGTGGGACGGTTTGTAGCTGCCAAAGGGCACTACTTTCAGTAAATTACTTTATACCTTTGTATTAAAAAAAACATGCGTTTGCTGTTCAAGAAATGGCGATAATTAACTCAAAAAGCCATATTCATGTATAGGTGGTCTCTTGTTTGTGTCTTACCGTCATCATTGTATCGAACTCTCTATTGTATGTAAAAATTTTCTTAAGCGCTAACATAACGGTGAGGCATGGCGAGAGGGGGAAGTCAGCTCTGCACAGCCTAGAACCTACAAAAGTTGATGAAGGATGGGAGAGAGCGCAGGGGTCGAAGTCTCGCCTTGGGCGCAAAGCAAAGAGTGCTTTGTGCCTCGCGCTGAGCATTCTCAGAAGATTCTCTTCTTTTTTTCTTGGTCGCATTGGGAATGGTGACATACTTTTGTGCGAGTGACCATGATGAACCAGAAACAATAGGGTTTTGAAAAAGACATACATGAAGATAGAAACTTAGGTGCATTTTAACTTACACGTAGGACTAAAAGTTAAGACACGTTTATAGGATTTGTCGTCCTGGAAAAAGCGTTTGACACTGTAAAATGTTGCAAGAAGTTCGAAATTATGAGAAAAATTGGAGTAACCTATACGGAGAGACGGGTAACATACAATATGTACAAGAGCCAATAGAGAATATAAGAGTGGACGACCAAGAACGAAGTGCTCGGATTAAAAACAATGTAAGAGAGGGATACAGTCTTTCGTCCCTACTGTTGAATCTGTAGATCGAAGAAACAATCATGGAAATAAAAGAATGATTTAGGAGTGGAATTAAAATTCAAGGTAAAGGATATCAATGATGCGATTCGCTGATGACATTGCTATCGTGAGTGAAAGTGCGGAAGAATTACACAATCTGCTGAACCGAATGAACAATCTAGTGAGTACAGAATATGGACTGAGAGTAAACCGAAGAAAGACGAAAGTAATGAGAAGTGGCAAAAATGAGAACAGCGAGAAACTTAACATTAGGATTGATAGTCACGAAGCAGATGAAGTTAAGGAACCCTGTTACCTAGGCAGCAAAATAACCAGTGACGGACGGAGCAACGAGGGCGTCAACAGCAAACCAGCACTGGCAAGAAGAGCATTCCTGGCCAACATAAGTGTAATAGTATCAAACATAGGCCTCAATTTGAGGAAGAAATTTCGATATGTCAGTGAAACGTTGACTGTGGGAAAATAGAAGAACATAGAAGCATTTGAGGTGTGGTGTTAGTGATGGATGTTGAAAATTAGGTGGACTGATAAGGTAAGGAATGAGGAGGTTCTGCGCAGAATCGGAGAGGAAAGGAATATGTGGAAAACACTGTCAAGAAGAAGGGACAGGATGATAGGACATCTGTTAAGACGTAAGGGCGTGACTTCTATGGTACTGGAGCAGCTGTAGAGGGCAAAAACTGTAGAGGAAGACAGAGATTGGAATATATCAAGCAAATAATTGAGGGCGCAGATTGCAAGTGCTACTTTGAGATGAAGAGGTTGGCACAGAAGAGGAATTCGTGGTGGGTCGCATCAAACGAGTCAATAGACTGATGACTCAAAAAGCAACCGTTTTTACGAGGATATATCTTTCACTTGTATGCAGATACAACTTTGACGTACTTCTTACAATTACGCTTAGGATTATAGCTTTCATCTGCTTTTTACAAACGTCCACTGTGACTATTGCTGTACGCACGACATTGAGCAAGGTGACAGTCAAACTCGTAGCGTACTTTTGCGAAGTTAACGCATTCATTGCCGCTACTATGCAGCGTCACAGGACAGCCAAAGCTGTTGGAAGGGAAGCACACAGGTGGACGCTTTCACAGCTCTCATCAATAAAATACCGCATACCGTGAGATCAGGCGACTGCGAAGGCTAGCGTTGCAATGCGACGTCCGTTTACTTCCTTACCATCGATCCATTATTGGTGCAGTGAGCAGCACTGCCGTACACTGAACGAAAATTATGTCACAAAGTCGTAACTGAACTGTTACTGTTGAAAAGCAGAGCGCGAAAAGCCATCTGTTGCTGTGATACAGCCATTTAGACTCCATGCACAATGTGTAATGAAAGAGCGAGCTGCCTGAATCAAGGAGACCCCCTGCGGCAGTGGCGTGAACCAGCGACCTACAACTGGAGCCATCGTAAAATTTTAGTTCCAAAGCGTAAGTAAAAATTTACTACGAATTTTTGTCTTTAATCAAGTAGAAAATATATTCTTCTGAAACCGTGATGATCTTTTAGTAACGCCCTGCACTTGCACAGTCATTCAGAATGAAGAAACAGACAGTAAAGCGCTAGTGACGAGTACAGTGCCGGTGAGAGCACAGTATTATGCGATTTCCATTGTTTTTAGCGACAGGAGACAAAGACTAGCGGTACGGTATTTTTGATTTTATTTATTCTGCTTAGGCGGTTTAAAAACAGCAAACTCTGCACGCACACATCTCAGTCGTCGACCCTACAACTATTCCAGTTAAGTTACGACCATCACATTTCACTAAAGCAACGTGTCACTGAATGCGAGGGAAGGATTCGATTGCAGCCAGGCTGTATACGGCAGTGGACTCACCTTTACAGAGCCCGCGGCACGGCCGCACTAGATCGCCGTTGGGGCCGCACTTGGGGACGAAGACAGAGCAGAGGAAGAGCGCCGCCAGCTCGTAGCAGCGCACGTCCACCACCACGTCGTACACCTCCAGCTCCTGAAGCACACAGCATGACCACACTGCCGTCGCAGCAAGTGAACACACTAAGGCAGGGGCTACTTACAGCACTCACCGTCTAACCCCTCTTTTCCTCAAAATCTAGAAGCTATGCATGCCTATTCTCGTGCGAAACCTAGCTTAATCCGTTGGTCCACGTGACCGTGAAGCCTGTGAATACTTGTGCCCAGCTTGATATAGTTCTATTGACTTCCGGAAAGCTTTAGATACTGTCCCAGACTGTAAGCTAATGAACGAAATATGAGCGTACGGAATATCAGACCGGCGTTGTGATTTGATTTAGGACTTTCTAGAAAATAATAAACAGCATGACATTCTTAACGGAGAAAAATCTTCAGACATGAAAGTAACTTCTTCCATACCCCAAGGGAGGAAAGAAGACTGCAGTTGAACGTCCCGTCAACATCGAGTTCATTAGAGACGCAACATAAGCTCGAAATGTTTCAAGGATGGTGAAGGAAGTTGGCCGAGTCCATCCGGAGACATCACCCGAATATTTGCCTGGAGCAAATCTAAATTTGGATGGCCAGACACGGATTTCAGTCGTCGTCGTGTCGAATGAGAATCCAGTGTGTTAAGCACTATGTCACGTCGCTCGGTCCCAAGAAAGTGCTACTAGTCAGTTACTGTTGTTGCAGACTCCACTATGCTGGTCGCAGATGATACTATTATACGTTGAGAAATCTCAGCGTAGACGATGGTAGCGAAATGCAGAGGATCGAAGTTTGGTGTAGGGCCTTGCATTTGGCCATCAACATAAACACCGGTAAAGTACTTCACATAAATAGGCGAAAAGACCCGTTATTCTATGATTATACAACTGCTGAATATTCAGTACTAGCTGTCACATCTGTTACGTGTATGGCAGCGTGCACACGGAGTCATTTAAAGGGGAACGAACACGCTAATGTAACTCTAGAAAAGGCAAATGCCAGTCTGAAATTCACTCGAAGACTTTTCAGGAAATGTAGTCCAGCCACGACAGTGGTTGCTTATAATAGCCTTGCTCGACCAAGTCTCCAGCATTACTCGCGAATCTCGGACCTTTAGCAGATAGGACTGATAGAGAAAATAGAGAAGATTCAAAAAAGAGCAGCGTGTTTCATTACACCAGTTTTTCAGAAAACTGAAAGCGCAGCGCAGATCTTCTTCAAATCCTAGTGGCAGACGCTACAAGACAGAGGTTTTACCACTGGAAACGAATGAGTTCTTATACGAAATGAGTCACCAACCAAACCGATCAGCGTCTGGAAACGCTTTGTTAGGGCCGTGACTCGACCTACGCGCCGCCTCTAACTGTGTTCGAGTCGGCCTCTCATGAGACGCGGGCACAGCCGCAGCCACTGGAGCGTTCACTTCCGGTGGCTGGTCTCCGTCCCAGACTGTTCACTGGTCGCGGATTTTTCCTCACTACAAGTCCTCCGCACACTCGTGTATATGACTGGGTGTTTCCCAAGTGCGCCTCATCCTGATTAAAATATACTGAAGATGTGTATGTGAAGCCAGCCGGAAATTAGACACATCGCACCAGCCATGTCGCCCTTAGTCCTTTTGCGCTCAGGAATAAATGAGAGATATCAGCTGCTGAGATTCGTTTGATACTTTCATTTAACAGGGTAAAAATATTTCGATTTACATTTATAGTGATTGTACTGATAATAAGTTCAGAAAGTCACGATCAAAAGGCGTATTATTAATCTGGTGAAATGACATTAGACTCTGAGTTTTGCTTTATGTTTAGAGAGACTCTGTGAGTCAACATTGACTTAACAAACAAGCAGTTGTGGTCCTAGGACCGTCTCGGTCATGTAATAAATTGTTTGCCCGTACTAAAGTGAGAATAAAGATGCGCATCAGACCTGTACGATTCTTCTTTTTGTAATTTAATTTTCTAAAAGTGCTTAGTTTGTATACTGGACTTTAAATCTTGATGAACTCATCAAGAACTTAGTAAAGATTAACGAATATTTGATTTGAAGCACGAACACTATTTATGCTGAATCAGTTTGTGTTTCTAAGGCACAGAAATTGTTAAAACAGATGCTAATACTTACTGTTTGTGCGTCTCGCTGGGTGAAGTGTCCCATGTAGTTAGGGAACATAGTGTAGTTGTACGGGATCTTGTGATAGTGGCAGAATGTGACTATCACTGGCAGACAAATCCCTGTAAACATACCGAAACAATGGATATACGTAAAGTATAGACAAGTGACAGGAACATGGTGACAGCATCACTTAAAAAGCAATCTTAAGCATGCATATCAATACGACTGTGATGTATGTTCGAACATCAAATTAAACTCCAAGATGTCTCTCCCATAGACTCTAAGTTTTCCTATTCAACAGAGTATTTTACTTGTTAAATTTATGAAATTAAAAATTCCGCAAGTTAAAGTTCGTCTGAGCTTTTGGCGGTAGATTCTGAAAGCTAGTGCGAAATTTTTAATAGCGTAGTAGATTTTTTTTTTTTGTTCGTTGATGAAATGTTGTCTCTCTTTCTAAAATAGGTAGGACTTCGTCCTGGATTTTTCCAATAAATGAGACGTTCAGGAAAAGCCGATTAGTACTTTGCAAATATTGTGTCCAGTGAAGGTTTAAATATGAGTCAGTTCCTTCGAAATACGTAGTCTTTGTTAAGACCACCGACCATACGTTTGCTTGATGGTATCAGTGATATATTACTTTTTTATTATTTACGATTATATCTGTGAGCCATTATGACGTTTGTCAATGGCTATTTATTTATTTTATTATTTTTTTAATTGATTGATGATGACCAAAACAGCTTAGGAACTTTTTGTCTTTTGTCCACTTTCTGAACAGCCTGAAAGTCCTTGTTATCCTGGTGTTGAGCAACACTTGTGATGGTAAGCTGCTGGGATTTAATTAGCACCCTTTACATAATTTCGTAATAAGACTATTTCCAACAAATATGTGGTTCAACTTATGTTGAATTACTCAAACCCAAGATTTCTACAAAAAAATTGTCAGTTTTATGCTTCTGAAATACGCAGTGATATTTCGTTCACAATGAGTGCTGGTTTATAGTACTGTCAGAAGAAAAAATATCAGACATAAATATACGCCACCTAAGTAAGAACAAAATAAAGGATTACAAATCTTAGACAACAGAGCACAACCACAGGGACTATGATGGTAACTTTTGTTAAAGCATGCACAGTGCCTGAAGTGGATTGTGTACTAAGAAGTGGGCTGAAGTCTGCTCTGCTCCAATTCCAGAAAACAGACTCCTAGCCGATACCCTATCTCTGAATACGACTTTTTCTCCATGTGACATTCTAAAAAAGTCGATCAGATGATTTTTAGGCAGTTCACCTTTCTATGTACTTAGATCCTGTCACGTATCATTCACTTTTCAAGAGCCTGGCCACTTTTGCATTCAAGATTAACATGATGGTGCTGTGAGTGCCTGAATTATTTGAAGGAAACTTTTTGTCGCCTTCTGTAGCCATTTTACTGGCTGGCTATCAACAGGGGATGAGCTTCAGCTCTTTCCTTTTCTAGCTATTACTTCTATTCAAATTTCAGGAGGAATTATTCCAGCTAGGAGACATAATTTACGCAGAGAGATGTTCGCTAATCCTTCTGCTTCGATATGGTAGAAGCCACAACATACAGGACATGTACAAAAAGCTGTAGAGTTGCACAAAGCTAGTTCAAATATCCTCCAGTTGTTCCTTTCAATTTACACACAACACTATTCCTGCAGAAACCTTAGCCTCAAGCAACCAAATATAAAATTATAAAAATTTTAAAAAATGTTTTATATTTTTTCTTAATGTTCAAAAACTTTCTTTATATTGTCTCAGTGTCAGATGTGTTTAGCCTCACATACGGATAGTTCTGATTAAAAGACAAGGTGCATTACAGTTAATCCCTGGGTATTTTGGAATGTTTTTGTGTTCGGCTGTCTTACCAGAAGATATTTAAACTCCTATCCATTTCTCCTTACGTATCTGGCACTCGCGAGATCTAATAATAACGCCACCACTATTTTCGGGCATTACCTCAATTCAGCCACAGCAGTGGAAGACATCTGAGTGGAGTTAATATACAGGCACGCCGTTTGCAGCATTGGGGCTGTTTATACAGCACGAGGCGGCCCAGGCCAAGCACCGCAATCCTGCAACCGCAGCGGAAAAACGGCGCTTTTGCAGGTAGACGCAAGCCGTTTCCACTCTCCCCGGCCTCGGATTTGTTTTACACGTTAGTACAACTAATGGACCGTGAGTGGATATAAATAATCATTAACTTGAGGACAGGCATCAACAGTGCAGCAACGCCTACGGGGACGAGAGGCCCACGCCAGACGAGCGAGCGACGTGGGACAGCAAGCAGCCGTTACAAGTTCGAGTGTAAATCCCCCCCGCAACTTCTGGCGGTGCCAAGTCCTTCCCCTTGGACTTGGTGCTTCAACACCAGCGGTCTGCCTCATGGCCTTCTCCAGACTCATGCCCGGGCAGTTCAGACCCGTGCAGTTCAGTCGTCTACCCTTCCGTACGGCAACGGGAGCCAAGGCAGCACGCCCCGTCACTCGCTGCTGCGAGTTCCACCACCGAACTCTGACATCCCCTGCAGGCAGCTTGTCAGTCTTCAGCGCTGCTACCTCTGTCCGCGAGGGGTCGTGTTCCGCTAACTGTGCCGCACATTGCATGACATTCTGGAGTCAGCAATGTTTGGCGCTAAGGAACTGTATGGTAGCCGTCAACTCGCCGTCGCCACGAGCCGCCTTTATCGAGACACTACCAGTTTAATCAAATGAGTGATAATAAAGCGTTTTCCCTTTTCATGATGTTTGACTAAGCTATCAACGGCCTGTTCCCGTGACCTCACCTCACCAGCACTACGCAAGTCTGCACAGAAGTACATGAAGTGTATTCGCAGTTGTGAATACGAACTACCGCCCCAGCTGTACAGGGTGATTCAAAAAGAATACCACAACTTTAAAAATGTGTATTTAATGAAAGAAACATAATATAACCTTCTGTTATACATCATTACACAGAGTAAGTTCAGAGATGTTCAATATGGCCCCCTCCAGACACTCGAGCAATATCAACCCGATACTCCAACTCGTTCCACACTCTCTGCAGCATATCAGGCGTAACAGTTTAGATAGCTGCTGGTATTTCTCGTTTCAAATCATCAATGGTGGCTGGGAGAGGTGGCCGGAACACCATATCCTTAACATACCCCCATAAGAAAAAATCGCAGGGGGTAAGATCAGGGCTTCTTGGAGGCCAGTGATGAAGTGCTCTGTCACGGGCTGCCTGGCGGCCGATCCATCGCCTCAAGTAGTTGACGTTCAGGTTTCATAACTAACCTTTTTCGTAGGACTCTCCATACAGTTGATTGTGGAATTTGCAGCTCTCTGCTAGCTCTGCGAGTCGATTTTCCTGGGCTGCGAACAAATGCTTGCTGGATGCGTGCTACATTTTCATCACTCGTTCTCGGCCGTCCAGAACTTTTCCCTTTGCACAAACACCTATTCTCTGTAAACTGTTTATACCAACGTTTAATACACTACCTATCAGGAGGTTTAACACCATACTTCGTTCGAAATGCACGCTGAACAACTGTTGTCGATTCACTTCTGCCGTACTCAGTAACACAAAAAGCTTTCTGTTGAGCGGTCGCCATCTTAGCATCAACTGACGCTGACGCCTAGTCAACAGCGCCTCAAGCGAACAAATGTACAACTAAATGAAACTTTATAGCTCCCTTAATTCGCCGACAGATAGTGCTTAGCTCTGCCTTTTGTCGTTGCAGAGTTTTAAATTCCTAAAGTTGTGGTATTCTTTTTGAATCACCCTGTATAATAGAATGACGACATACATGCATGCATGCAGCGTTCTTCTTAACAACGCAGACACTGCAATATCGTACTTATCCACCAATAGCAGATAGTCCTTCAGTTAAAATGTCCTCCATTGTGCATGAATCACATAATTTGTGTACGATTGCAGGTTGTGTTGCGGGAACAACGAGATGTGGAAGTTTCTGTCTGGCCCTTGTCGTGCACGGATAGCCATTGAGGTTAAGGCGACTGCTCGTGTAAACCGGAAAATCTGCACTTGAGTCCCAGTCCGCTACAAATTTCAACTGCAATCTTTCGCAACTGCGAATACATTTCATATATTTCATAGCGGCTGTAGTCGCTGCAGTGCCTGATCCTTCAAAGTTACATGCATGTGTGGAACGATTACATCTTTCTTCTTAACAACACAGGCACTACAATATCGTACTGTACAGGAGTCGTCCAACACACTGTGACTGCCTTAAAATGTTTGTGTTTGTCGCTATGAAGACTCGCCTGTAGAGCCTAATACATATTTCTGATATACATTGATCGGCTAGAACATTATGACCATAGGCCTACTGTCGATATAAGCCCGTCTAGGCAATAGCAGCGTCACCTGGCGAGGAATGACTGCTAGTCAGACACACGTACGGTGAGTGTAGTATCAGTGAGTGTGCTGCCCATGTGTAGAATGGGGAGCCGGCCGGTGTGGCCGTGCGGTTAAAGGCGCTTCAGTCTGGAACCGCGTGACCGCTACGGTCGCAGGTTCGAATCCTGCCTCGGGCATGGATGTGTGTGATGTCCTTAGGTTAGTTAGGTTTAATTAGTTCTAAGTTCTAGGCGACTGATGACCTCAGAAGTTAAGTCGCATAGTGCTCAGAGCCATTTGAACCATTTTGTAGAATGGGGAAGGCGCGCGACCTATCTGAGTTTGACCGAGGGCAGACTGTGATGGCCCGGAGGTTCGGCATTTCGGAACCTACACTACTTTTCGGGTGTCCGAGGAGTGCTACGATGAGTGTCTTCAACACGTGGCGAAACCAATGTGAAACCACGTCCAGAAGTCGTGTAGTTGGGCGCCAACCCCTCACTACAGATGTCGGACGACGTAGGCCCGGCAGACTGGTGAAAATATGACAGACGGGGAACATTAGATTTTAACGCTGGGCGGAGTACAAGTATGTCTGAACACACGGTGCACCGAACACACCCTACGATGAGCCTCCGCAGCCGACGACCCACGCATGTGCCAATGTCAACACTGCGGCATCGGCAACGCCTCCATCGTCACTGGACGTTGGCACAGTGGCAGAGCGTTGCATGGTCGTATGGATACCGATGGGAGGGCACGAATCCGATCAGCTTCTCGACATCTGCACTGCGGGACAGAGACCATTATGCTCTGGGGAACATGCACGTGGGCATCTATGGGTCCGGTGGAGCTCGTGTAAGGCATCATGTCGGCCAAGGAGTATCGTACACTGTAAGCAGATCATGTGTACCCTTCATGATTATCATGTGGAATTATTCAGCGGCAGTGGAATTATTCAGCAAGATAATGCGCCATGTCACAAGGCCAGGTGTGTGATCGAGTGGTTCCAGGAACACAGTAGCAAGCTACAGTTGACGCGCTGCCCCCCTCCCCCAAACTCGCCAGATTTGAACCCGATCCAACACGACTGGGATGTGACTAAACGTGGCATCAGAGCTCCTTATCCCGCTATCCGTAATTTACCAGAATCAGGTGACTTGTGTGTCTAGATGTGGTTCCAACTCCTTCCAGCGACCTACCAAGGCCTCATTGTTCCATGCCACGACGCGTCGCCGCTGTTATTCGTGAGCCGGCCGGAGTGGCCGTGCGGTTCTAGGCGCTGCAGTCTAGAACCGAGCGACCGCTACGGTCGCAGGTTCGAATCCTGCCTCGGGCATGGATGTGTGTGATGTCCTTGGGTTAGTTAGGTTTAATTAGTTCTAAGTTCTAGGCGACTGAGGACCTCAGAAGTTAAGTCGCATAGTGCTCAGAGCCATTTGAACCATTCTTATTCGTGCCGAAGGTGGACATACGGGCTATTAGGTAGGTGGTCATAATGCTCTGGTTGATCAGTGTGCGTTCCTAGTATAGTGGAAGATATTTTTACTCTCTACTTCGGATGGGGGTGATCGCTTTCTAGGAGAGACATCAGTTCTTTGACTTTCCTGACAAATCCGCGGAAATTAAGAACTCTTATTTTAAGATCCTGTTTCTCTGCGTTTAATTTATAGTCAGCAGCAGTAATGGATTTTCTATCTTCAACAAACCTAACATACAACAGTAGTGGAGAAAGATTGCATCCTTGCTTTACGCCCGTTTCAGTCAGAGAGCTTTCCTCTTGGTCCTTCACTGGCACAGTTTCTTGTACGTAACGTATCTTATGCGTACTTCCCTATAGCGTATACCTTTTCGTCTGAGGATGTCGCAGGACTTTATGTTGTAGACTGTTTTTGTAGTTTGACGAATATTACGAAGGTTTCTTGCGTTCTTTACCAAGTGTTACACTAAAGCTGCCTCTTTGGTGCCTTTATATTTCTTAAAGCCAAGCTTTGGGAGTTAAAAGTAAAAGGATCGACTGGTCGAGCAGCTTATCATAGGTCGTGCATTTCTGTAGTCAGTGCTAAGCAACGCCTGAAGTGTGTAAAGAGCGACATTGCTGGACAGAAGATGACTGATAACAACTGATTTAGAATGATGGATTACGCCATACTTCGTGGCAGTTCGATGGAAGGGTATCGGTTTGACGAAAGCCCGGAAAAATTTATTTGTGATCAAGTCTAGCGCCGACAGCGAGGTACAGAGCAGGCGGTCTTACGATTTGGGAGTGTTTATCGATGTTGTTGTTTGGACTCCCTTAATGCGCTTAAGAAAACATGTGGAAGGTTATGAACATACTTCACAGCATTGTGTATTGCATAGACTAGAGAAACAATTTGACCTTTTATTGGCTTGCGGTTGACGCCCATATAGCCATCTCAATAGTGGAAAGACGATGCGACTTTGTGTTTGAGGCAATTTTCTTGTCAGTAACGACGATGTGCATGTAAGGTCAACACAACACCCAGTCCCCTAGTGGAAAAAATCTCCGACTCGGATGAGAATCGAACGCAGGTTCCTTCGCTAAAGCTATCTGTCACGCTGACTCCGCAGGTACCGAGGCGGGCTGAGAGGTTGTTTGCAGACGGTGATTGTTTCTATCTGCATGACAGTGCACCTATCATGAAGCAGCATGTTTAAGGCACTTATCTGTCGACAATAATATCGGTTCAAAAGGCTCTGAGCACTATGGGACTTAACATCTGAGGTCATCAGTCCCCTAGAACTTAGAACTACTTAAACCTAACCAACCTAAGGACATCACTCACATCCATGCCCGAGGCAGGATTCGAACCTGCGACCGTAGCGGTCGCGCGGTTCCAGAATGTAGCGCCTAGAACCGGAAATACCTCAAAAGTGGAGGAAAAAAAATGTTGAACATGTGATGTCACCAGATGACGCACGTGCAGCGGCTGAGCCTATAGGTCTGTCGCACCTGATTACCCCAACCAAATTCAAATATTTACGTCGATGTGGCTCCGGGCCTACGTCGCTCAAGGTTCGAGTTTTGAGCCTTGCAGGCAGTATTTTTCTCATTGTGATACACAATTAGGTTATACATTAAGGTAAGATTTATTACTTTGTTTACGGTCTCCGCTGGTTTATTGCAGAGTACAGTATAACAAAAAGTTGCAGTATTGGGTCAGAGGTAAATGACCGTTGCGGTCGCGTGGTTTCAGACTGAAACGCCTAGTACAGCTCGGCCACACTGGCCGGCGACAATAATATTCCTCAAAGGACTGTCCTGTGCAGAGTTCAGATCTGCACCCAATGGAACACCTATGAAATGAGTTAGAACGCCGACTTCGCTCGAGACCCCAGCGTTCAACATTACTACCTTCTCCGGTTTCGGCTCCTGAGCAACGAATGGTCTGCCATTCATCCACAACAAGTGTCCGTAGCCGAATTCAGTCTGTCATAAAGGCGAAGCAAACATGTGCGAATTTATTAACGGATTAAGAAAATGGCTGTGGTACAGAGTTTGTACCCTTCGTCGTAAACAAGAAGTGTACGGTGGATCATGCGCAGTTCAGCTGTAGCAGTGAGATTACGCTTTCTGGGTAGCGCCCGCCCAGTGTGGACGTCTCGGGGTGGGCCACCTGCCAGCGAGCGGCTGCCGTCCTCAAAGGGCTGGGACTGGGCGTGGTGGGCGGCCTGCGGGGGTGGGGGCAGCGGTGGGGGTGGGGTTGGGGCGCTGGGCCGGCTCTCATTATGGCGCCGCCCGGCAGCCGGCAGCAGGCTGCTGTTTGAGTTCCGGAACACGCCCCACTATTTGCCAACTGGCCGCCGAGCGGAGCAGGAGCGAGGAATGCCGGCGTCGCCATCGCCTCTGGCGTTATGCCGGCAGCCGGCGGCGGCGAGCTGCGGGGGCGGAGGCGGGAGGAAGCGGGAAGGAGGCGCGGCGGGCTGGCGCTGCGAGATTTGAATGGCGCGCGCCGCTAAGTGCCAATGTAAACGGCAGTCACTTGTTTCCGGAGCGCCACCTTCCGAGTGGCCGCGCTGCGTCTACCCCCCCCCCCCCCCTCCCGCCACTCCCCTCCACCACTCACGGGACGCCTCGCGTAATTTCCAGACTTAGCGCCAGAGCCAACTCGCCCTCCTCCTCCGTTTGCAACTGTTTCCCCAGACGTTTCTTCCGTTATCGGCAATCCTTCGACGTTTGCAGGAAGGCGAACTCTGCCTCCGTCATCTCGGTTGAAAGGAAAAAGAGACTTCTAGGAAGGCTACCTTCCGAGTCTTTGCTTTCAGACGCAAATGGAATATAGATATCTTCCGCATTAATAATATTCCCCATTCGGTCTGGGTAGTTACCTTCCAAGTCTCTTCACTTGATTAATGTTTTCTCGGATTTTATACCAGGTGATTTAATGCCAGGTGATTTAACTGCTCAAAGGAGAGGGAGGTATGAGCAAGTAGCGGGCCAAAGAAATAACTAATTAAAACTGCACCGCTTGTAAATTTCTTTTACAAGAGATGGTTTTCCTGCTTTATAATCCCGACTGTCGCCCTCAATAGATGGCTGTGATTTATAAGTAAAGGGAAGCCCGTAGGCCATAAATCATTTTGCTTTACTATGATTCACTACGCTTGATTCGAATTGTTTACCCCCTGCCGAGACTCGCATACTTAAAACTGAAGTTTAGTTATAATTAAACTACGCACACTCGATCATTCAGAATGTGACTTTAGTGACAATTACGCTTGAAGAATTTCAAACTACAGACGACACAATCTGTTTGACTGAAAATACTAACACTTGTTAAAAATTTTTATTGATGAGTTTACCTTCTGCTGTAATATACTATTTAATATTCCATTTAAAAAAATGGTTCAAATGGCTCTGAGCACTGGGACTTAACGTCTGAGGTCATAAATCCCCTAGAACCTAGAACTACTTAAACCTAACTAACTTAAGGACATCACACACATCCATGCCCGAGGCAGGATTCGAACCTGCGATAGTAGCGGTCGCGCGGTTTCAGACTGTAGCGCCTAGAACCGCCCGGCCACTCCGGTCGGCAATATTCCATTTAGAATACTGTATATACAACCCGTAGGACATGGGAAAGGGCACCGAAATAAAACACAACAGATGTTTTGATAGAACAAATTGCACTAAGACGAAGATTTCATTTAAAGAGCTGGTCGTGAAGTGCTCACCATTGATCTAAATACTTCTGCAGAATATACGATATACATCTTATAAGTTCTTCATTACCTTTGACTAAACTATATTAATTTAGCGCAATTCTCAAGCATTACATCTTTGTGGCTTACCCCAACAACACGAACATTACGGGCTTACAGATGTACTTGCCGTATACTTGTCAACAAGAATATTCAACAGACTTACAATGAAAACGCTTTCATCCAAAATTTATTGTTCGAATCAAACATTTCACTGTAAATGTTGCTAAGCTAAAATCATTTACAAATGTGAAAGTGGTCTGCCTCTATGGGAATTTTCTCTGACGGCACAGCGAAAAAATCTGCAGACACCCTGTGTACAAGTAACGATTTCTCCTTTTCGTACACATTAATATTCACACACAGATATATACCCAACGATTCTTCCACATCTAGAGGCATCCTAGCAATTAAAAATTACTGAACACAGTACTTTATCTAAGATTCTGCATTAATATTCATCAGATGTTTAAGTTCTCCAAGCAAGGTACTTTAGATGTTACAAAATGTTGAAGTTACCTTTTCCAGAACATATGGCAAACCACGTTTGTCTACCCCACACAGATATACATACGTAAAGTTATACAAACAAAGACGCTTGCGGAATGACTGTGCTCTATAATAATTGTTACTGGTTTTTTGCATATTATTTTATATCTGATCAGAAGAAATGCTGAGAAGTGCAGTAATTGGTAGACAGTGTCTACTAAATGAGAGTACTATAATGATACCGATGAAACGTGGGAAGATATTAACTATGGAAACCACCAAGTGTAACATTAAGGGCTATATTGGTTTTGCATGATTGTTATTTCACTAACATTTTTCAAAGGTGTCTACCTATCGACTGATTCGAAGCTGTTTTCACTGTCTTCCTACGTCGTATAAATGTTTTCATTTTTTACAAGCTTACTCTTTGCAGTAACACTTAAGTCGTTTTCCACATTCACACGTTTTAAGCTTCCAGTGAGAATTTATTACAGGACATGTTTGGAACATGTTCCTCCAATCGAAACGCAGATTCGATATTGTGAATTCTAGCACCGCACGCAGGTTTTCAGACATAGTGGACGGGCTCATCCCGATCTGTATGTCAACTTTTGCACCGACAGGGAATATACGTAACACTGAAGCTCGGGAGAAAACTAAATCATTGCTTTAGACACTGACTTTTTTATTCGCTTCCATAAATATTAATACAGATATCGGTGATCATATTTATTTTAATTTCCATTGCTGTGATGGAATTGTCGAACAAGAATCGAATGTTGTTGCGTTCTCGCAAGTTTGACGTTACTGTGGAACTTGCGTTGTCGCTGCTGTCCGGCCTCATATTTTTCGCGAATCAATTATCAGCTGTAAAACTCCAGGTTTCTTCCACTGAGCCCTGCAGCACGCGCACTACTAGCCCAAATGCAGCCACGGCGTGCAGACACCTCAGTGAGATGAGCTGCCCGCTTCTCGTGGTCGTGCGGTAGCGTTCTCGCTTCCCACGCCCGGGTTCCCGGGTTCGATTCCCGGCAGGGTCAGGGATTTTCTCTGCCTCGTGATGGCTGGGTGTTGTGTGATGTCCTTAGGTTAGTTAGGTTTAAGTAGTTCTAAGTTCTAGGGGACTGATGACCTAAGATGTTAAGTCCCATAGTGCTCAGAGCCATTTGAACCATTTTTTGAGATGAGCTCTGCAGCTGTCTTATCTGTCTGACTTGACTTTACTACACAACTTCTGCGTCACATTCAGAAACACTGTTGGATTACGCAGAGTAGACATTTGGCAACAACAGCTTAGTTCTTGGTGTAAAAGTCATATTTTTTCTTATGAAACCGTAACACATACAGAGAGACTTGGATAAGATAACAACGCTTCAGAATATTTGCTTCTGTCATTCTCGTTGCTAGTATGTAAACACTGAACGAAAATACAGATTCCAATCCTCACCGCTGATTGTATTTGTTTAGGATTATCGAAGGAAAGACAGTTTCACTAGCTATTTGAGTTTAGCTTTTGCATCGTGTAGGTGGAGTCCGTTCTACTGTTCGTCATGTTTTTCTCGTGACGCCCGGTGTTGATGGAAAGCGTCGTTTTGTTTTTCGTGTAAAGTTTTTTTCTATTAAAAAGGGGGATCATAAGTGCTCATCTGAAAGAACCATTACATATTAGTCTAGTGTGATATTCGTTCCACAGTCTGTGTTAACAAGGGTCGTAAGAGATGAAGAATAACCGATGCTGCAGTAGCTACTAAATGGTGCTGTTGCATAGCTGATGCAGGCTAGCCACGTCGGGGACTGTATCGATATGAGTTCGTATTGTCTGCATCAGACAGGACTAACGGAGGACATCAAAAATGTTCAAAGAAAGGGAGACCATTTTGTATTATCGTGAAATAGAGGAAAGAGTGCAGCAATTTGATACGCGAATTGGGGGGGCAATCATTGAAAGACATTTTCGTTGCAGCAGAATCTTGTCATGAACTTCCTCCTCCGAATGCGAAAATATTTTGTTGGCGCCCACCTACGTAGGGGGAAATGGTCCTCATAATGAAATAAAAAAATATTAGAGTGTACTTTTTCCGGGGGAAGTTAGTGTGAGTGAAACGGTGGAGAAATAGCTTGAGGGTAATTCGATGAACCCTCTGCCGGGTGCTTGATTGTGAATTACAGAGTAATCATTTGGACGTAGATGTAGATGTAGTTATAGATGTGAGGAATGAACATGACACAGAGATCCAACGAGTACATTTACGTTGCTGATCCTCGCTGAATGCCGACCCGGTGCCAATGAAACGCCCATAGCTTACGCGATGAGATATCCTGGTCGGAGAACTCAGTCACCCTCAACATTCTATTGTGCTGAATAACAGCTTCCAGAAACAAGTAGTTTGATAAGTGCTGCGGTAATGGCCCTAGCCAGGAAGAAGAAAGGCTGTATAAGTGTTTGTTTTAACTTCAATAAAACGTGTTCAGCATGTCAGGTTACTACAAGTTTCTGCAGTAACTGCTATCACCCCTACGTCTGTGTCGTGAACATGGCGCCTAGTACCACTTTTCACTGACCCAGAAGCTGCATCGAAACGATTTCAATAGTACAGTTACTCTTTGTTGATCGACCGTGAATAATTTCACTGTGGACCCCTTAAAAATGTGTTACGTTCTCTGATAAATCAACGATCACAAATTACGATGTAATGAGAGGTTATAATATGCATTACTGGGCCACAGAAAATCCAGGTTGCGTACATCATGTGGATTATTATAGATGGTGGTTCATTAATGTGAGGTGTGGAGTCCTTTGAGATAAAATCATCATTTCACACTACTTTGTAGATTCTCTGACGGTTGATATGTATTGATCTTTCATCGTTGACAGTCTTGACAGTAGAGGCCGTAAGTCAATGCAGCACGATAGTCACTCAGTGCGTTATGTGCGCTATGTCGTTCAAGAACTGAACAGCATATTTCCTGAAAGATCCTCAGGAGTGGCCCGCACGATCATTCCATTTAACACCAGTAGATTTCTTTTTTTTTTAGGAATATCTATAGAATCGTGTTCATGGTACCGTACCTACAGCTCCAGATGACTTCCATCGCTTCGTGGAAGCTTGTTGCAACTTTATGTGCAGTATGTTGCAGCTGCACCTAAAACATTGAAAGCACCTATCCAAAACTGAAAGAAATTTAATTTAAACTGATTGGTACACAATTGGTTCAAATACATAAAGTACGTGGACGGTAAATATAAGGTTCTATTCAAAAAACTCAAAACTCGTTGCTGAAAATCTGTGGCAAATAAGCAAATAAACTATGTTCCTAACTCCAAAGCAAGAGTAACGTCTCTGTATCTAAATAATAATCTCATGACTTATTATTCTTGAAGCAGCTTACTGAAACTCTCTATATGTGTACCCTATATGTACAAAGATCGCACAAAGCAATTTGTACATCTGAAACAGACATCCTGTTTTCAGACCTTTACTGACTTTTTCTGTATCGAACTACATTTATATCCACATATTTAAAACTTCTGACTTACGAATATGTGAGCGTCTATGATAAAACGTATTGGGGGCTAAGGACATTCCCAACCTAAAAAAAAACAAAAACAAAAAAAAAAAGCAGAAAGAAATGAACATAAAAAACGTCAGAGTAAGAACTTAGTAGCTATTAAAATAATTTATAGTAAAAATAATTAAAATAGTCAGCAGAAACGCCGCGTTAGTAACAGTAAAAGAGAAATAGCTGTTAATAGTGTCAGTTTTAGTTGTGTCATAGTGAATATATTGTCTGAAAATTATGTAACCTTGTGAAGACCATGTTGGGTATCTGATGATAAAGTTTCAGCGATTGGCGACAGTCGTTCTGTTAAAACTACAGCATAGAATTTATGGAATGTATTTAGAAGGTTAATAACTCTGTATTTATAACATTCACGTACATTTCCTCTCTGATAAATTGGGCATATCTGAAATCTGAACTATATTTCACTCTTTAGGTATGTAACCTCCTTGCAAGCACATATTCGTAAAATCGATTATTCTTATTTTTGCAGTATTTAGTGTATATTTAATCAGTTCTGTATTGATTTTATGACATCTTGAAGGCTTCCTATTTTTGCTAGACGTTATTCCACCCCGTAATACTTCCGACATTATTAACTGTACACTCCTATCTGCTTCGTCCTGAACCATCTGTGCATCTTGCACATCCAGCCACAACGTTTTGTAGTATTATAACCAACTATTTTAAGATAATGTTTTAATTTATAGATTTTCATTATCTTCTTTGTTTAGAAATTTTATTACTTCATATGATTTGTCTTTTTTTCCTCTTGCATCATGTTCAGCAACTGTAACATATTTATCCCAACTGTGTTTTTAAGCTTGCCTGACTTTTGTTCTCACTAGAGCTGATTTTCTGTTATAATCTAGTCTCATATCTTTGTTATCTCTCGTAATTAATGTTTTTAAATAGGCTTATTTCTTATCTTCAATTATTCTATGTATTTCATTATCAGAATATTGCAGGCATTTTTCGAAAAATATTTCCCTTCTTGTACAAAATGCTTCTGTTACGGCTTTAATTAGTGATTTCTTTACACTATTCCATTCTTGGTTCATGTTATCCGCTTTTAAATTTAATCTTTTGTACTCTTCAAGCCCTATGTGATGTAGTAAGTGGAGACTCTCTTCTTGAGGTGAATATACTTTAAAGGTTGTATCAGCATTATTGTTAATACGTTTAAGCCCGAGCTCTGTCGCCACAGTGGCAGTTGGTGGCAAGGCGGAGGGCAAGTTGTGGCGTGCTGTGGCACAGGGCGGGCAGAAACGGTGGCAACGTCGCCTCGGCCCGGCCCGGGGCGCCGAGCGGCAGCCAGGAATGCGGCTGCGGTGGCCGGGCTAGTATAGGCGGCCCCTGCCACAGGCACCGCGGGCGCGTCCACTTAGCGGCGCGACTCGCAGTCAATCGGTCGGCACCGCTCCGCTCTCAAAGCACAAACGGCCGGGTGACGACAGCTTACAAAATCACCATGTTCGCTTGTTCCAAAGTTTTCTGAACGAGCACCTCTGTCATTCTTGTCAAAACCCTGGTTCCATCACCTGTTGAGCTGATTGTGTTATAGTTCTCGTAATTACTTGCCCTTGTTATGTTCTGGATCGCGGGTGATATTCTTTCGAAATTCTGTTGGCATGACTGCTACTTGCCAGTTTGTAATCTATTTTTATAGTGTAATATGGAGTTCACAAGCGTCGGTACAGCCAATTCTTTGACGGTGCATGAAAACTGCAGATAGTATTCAGTACTGCCAATGACTGCACTGCTAATTACTTCTTCTTCTCTTTTCCTCTTAACACTCTCAGGGAGACTTGTTATTTCTACAGCCTTGGGGGCTTTCTTTAACTGGCTCACGACGCGAAGTCAAGAACCAGAGTGTCGTAAAGTTGTTTGGTTCTGGAAGCCATCTCTCGGTAGGTATAGAACAGGGAAATGATAGTTTCCCATGTCACATTACCGGGGCGTAGGAGAGGCAGGACTGAATCCCGTAAAAATTGCGTTGTATGAGGCACTAAAAGGTATCCTTTTCAACTAGATAAGATATGAAGGCCAAGTGAAGACGCAGGGCGTCAGACTGTGGGGCCAGCGTTTGGATGCTGCCATGACATACCAGAAGATTCAAATCCTAATAATGGGTTCTGCAATTGGCTCACAATAATTATTTCCATAGAAAGGGTGATTTACTATGTTTGCATAGGCAAATGGCTTTTGGTTGGCCATGACTGGAAAGCTGTCATGTAGTAGTAGAAATTTTCTACCTTCTTTCCTACGCCATACTTACTTGCCAACTATTTACAACATTATTATTGGTCAGAACCATCAAGGTCTGCTACAATTGGCCAGTGAGATTGTGACGCTGCCATAACCAGCTAAGTTTCATAGAGAAAAATCAGAGGACACTTGCGGCAGTCACATCGAAGAGAACACTTGCTTCTGGTACGCTGTCGAGAACACACTTCACCGTAGGCAGCCATAGAAGATATTTGTAGACAGTGATGTCTCTGAATTAGAGAAAAGTACAATGGCCAAGCTGGATCAGAGTTTCCAGCTGCGGCTGCAGCTGTCTTTCGCATTCACTCTGTTCAACGGTGGTAGTCATGTACTACCAACGCAACCACCGGCGCAAGAAGGACGCAGGGCTAGTTAATTTCCATCAGCGTTTCATTGCGAAGATTTGACAGCCATATAACAGCACCCATCACGCGCTATGGCGAAGGTACTGATTTCACTCTTCATTCCTGGAGCTCTTTCTTTAAATCACTAAGCATTTCTGCAGTCATTGGTTTTATCTAATATATAGTTTCATATTATGCTTTCATGTGTCCACCAACCTGCGCCATAGTCATATTTCATATTTGCAATCCCATGCCTGTTTATTAAATGTTTATATGATTGTTTTAATGGGTAAATAATTTTGTTTAATGTCTTGTGGCAGTGAACCAAATTCTTACAATCACCACCAGTTTGATTTTGCAGTTTGATGAATCCGTGTGCGATGTGCTACCCACAATTTCATGCTCAGCTGAGGCACCCCTAGTGATTTTCTTTTAATAATAGCCGTCCGATGTAGCCGATCGGTTCTAGGCGCTTCAGTTCGGAAGCACGCGGCTGCTACGGTCGCAGGTTCGAATACTGCCTCGGCCATGGATATGTGTGATGTCCTTAGGTTAGTTAGGTGTAAGTAGTTATAAGTCTAGCGGACTGGTGACCTGAGATGTCCCATAGTGCTTAGAGCCATTTGAACCATTTTTAATAACACGTTATCCATTGCACGACACTGTTTCTCACAAATTTGCAAGAGCTTATCGGGAGCTTTCTCCCCAGTAGTTCACCAGGGATCAGATCTGTAGTATCTTAGAGACATGGAAACTGCTTGACAGACACTTCACAACTCTAGTCTCATATAGTCTACATTATAATTTGGTGAATCCTTTAGTTCCTACTTTCCTCCCCAAGTGTTTTAAAAGGCGGAAGGAATGATATCTGTGCCTTCTTCCTCGTTAATTTGCAAGACTTCGAAAGCCGTGTCAGAATTCTATTCTAACACTGGATCTTTTATGTCTTCCAAATAGATACTACTACTTCTTCTATCACATCAGCAGATATTTCATACCCTTCTCAGAGCACCTTGATGTACTATTTCCACCTATCCGGTCTGTCCTGTGCATTTAACAGTGAAATAGTCGTTTCACTTTTAATGTTCATACCCTTACTTCTCCTTAAAACATTTTTTTCTGTCCGATATGCTGAATGTGTCCATCCTGTTCGATTTCTGTACGTTTTTTCTGATATAATTTCGCTTTAGCTTTCCTGTAAGGAATAATCTGTAGATGAATGGAAAGGGGATTGAGGATTTCTCAGATGACGATTGGTTTGGCTTTAGGAAAGGTAAAGGCACGAGAGAGGTGGTTTTGACGTTGCGCTTTGAGATATTCATAGGATACATCGACGTGGAAAAAGCGTTCGACAACATAGAAGATGCACGATGTTTGAGGTTAACCGAAAATAGGTATAAGGTATAGAGAAAGATGCAATATGTACAAGAAGCATGAAGGAAAAATAAGAATGAAAGATGGAGGACGAAGCACTCTGGTTATAAGGGTGTTAGCGTGCAGCGTTTCTCCTCTACTGTTCAAATTGTATACTGAATACGTAATGACGGAAACAAAAGTTCAGGTGTGGGATTAAAAGACAGGGTGAGAATGTATCAATAATAGGATTAGCTGACTGGCAGCATCAATGAAGGGGTGAAAAATTACTGGACCTGTTGAATGGAACGAAGAGTCTAGTGATCACTGAATATCGACCGAGAGCAAACTAAAGAAAGGCGGAATTAATTATGAGTCGCAGAAAGGAGACAAGCGATAAACTTAACATCGAAACTGTGTACTACGTACCGTACAAAGTGAAGGAAATCTACTGCTAGTGTCAAACGTAAGCATTAATTTGAAAAAGACGTATTTGAGAATGTACGTCTGGAGCACAGAAATGCATGGTGATTAACCATGGATTGTGGTAACGGCGTAAAAGAAGAGAATCCAAGTCTTCGGGAAGTGGTGTTACAGAAGGATGATGAAATTTAAGTGGGCCGATAAGAAACGTGGAGGTCCACCGCATAATCTGTGACGAAAGAAATATGTGTAAAATACTGTGTAGAAGAAAGGGCGGGATGATAAGACATGTGTTAAGACATCAGGGATAGTTTTGATTGGACCTCGAGGAAGCTGTAGATGCAAAAAACTGGGGGAAGCCAGAGATTGAAATACTGTACATCCAGGAAATAATCGAAGACATAGGGTGCAAGTACGACTCTGTGAGGAGAGAAAGTCGTGTCGTGCCGAAACAAACAACTCAGAAGGCTTAATACCCAAAGTAGCCCGTGTCATGCAATGAAATTGTGCCGGAATCTAAGAATGAGTGGAAGGTTGCGTAACTGTGCTGTCGACGTTACAGTTGTAGGTAGTACGTGTTTAATTGTCATTTTTGAATGAGGACTGAATTGTATAAAATTGTTTATTTATAAGTATGACAAAACTGACGTGCTAGTATAGTTTATGGTAACACGAAGTGCGCTAGTTCGAGAGACAGGGAGGTACATAAGACCCGGATCATGTCGGCGTAATGAATTAACGACCGTTGGGCAGGTACAATGGCATGCCTGAGTGTAGTTTTTAGCGTCTTGAAAGGTAGTCAACTCATAAGTCTACTCGATAATTTATTTCGATTTAAGGATGGACGCAAACGATTTTATATGTAACAATGAAGATTCTTTCAAAGCTACCTGATCCTTTGTTTCTAGTAGCGTGCCTAAAGTGGAAAATATTGAAGAAATAAGTCTTTCGTGTTCGCGGCTCATGATTCGTGATATACGGCGCAGAAATTTCTTAACACGCGAGGAAATTCGTAAATAATGGAATTCCTTTGCGGCGAGGCAGCTACGAAGATAGCAACGGCCCTTCGGCCAGCTGACTTCATATCAATGACAACGTCGCTACCGCTATTTGAAATTTTATATTTGGAAGTGGGAAGTTTAAACTATGAATCTCCGCTGTCCTTAAAACCTCCGTTTCAGAAATGTGGTGCCGTAGTAAGAATTGGAGATGTCATTTCAATCGGAAATTTCGAATTTTGGGAACAAGAGGTGAAGCTAATGCAATGCAATACTAATGCAATGATGTAAAATGTTCTTACTCTTAGACCACCATTGCAAATGACTTTATTGTGGTAAAGAGACTGAAATCGTTCACAGGGAGAGTCACAGCGCTTTCACAATATGACATTTTTCGTTTATAATACTAGTCCTTTCTGAGAGAAGAGGGATCCAAATCACCGTCAATCGTTCGTGATTTAGGTTTTGCTTCCGGCGCTTGTGTGATTGGTATCTTCCACAAGCCCAGCTAAGAATGGTCTCTATTTGGTCTCTATTTGGTGGATCTACACTGTGTCTTTCCGTCCAGTAGAATCATAGTTTGTCACCGGTATCTAAGCTGGAAGTTATTCTTCCCTAACCGACAGTGCTAATAATTAAAGTTAGTGTCACAAAGAAGGGCTCTACAAAGGTGCCTAGTTGTTGACATACTGGTTGTCATTAGGTGCAGCTGCGTCTTGTACAAGTAATTTACGCCCTAGTGCATCTTACCGGGTGACATCTATAACAGGACGACGTTTACTTCACTCTCGCAGAAAGCATTTATTCTGCAAGCCTTTTCTTTCGGTTGCTTATGTAGTATTTGTCATTTGTCAAGATTAGAGATACTTACTAAACACTACTCACTACAAAAAATTTGCTAAATAGGTTTGTGAAATCACGCATAAAATTCGTACTGACTCCAATTTTTAAGGCAGAGTACTCATAAAACAAGTAAGGTCTCATATGTGGCCGGAGAGTGAGTACATTCAGAGTCACACTCTTTTTCCTTCCTTCATGCATTCGACTATACGTGAAGCAATGGTAGTAACCGGAAATGTAGGACACTAACAACAGCCCTGTAAACGATAAATTTCACATAAGTGAAGGTCGTTAATCCCAGATCTTATCTTTTATTAGTGTCATCCTCCAACATTAGCACTGCTGCTGAGTAACCGTGCCAATAGTAGTCAAGAGATGACGCTCGATCTTCTTTAATGAGCCATCCGTTGTGTGTAAATTTTGAATTAGTATGAGTTGGTACTGAATGATTATGAATGTGCTGATATACGTGACTGTTGTCGTCGTTAATATGTCCAGTGTGTTACTTCACTGCTGGTCAGTTCCTCCTCTCTTCCACAAGCGCTTTCCTACCAGGCCTCACACCGACAGAGAAAACTAATTTTCTCCACAAATTCTGTGCTCAAAGTCACTAACCGGTATTATTGGGTGGAGCTTGACAACTCTGTATAGCAAACCGTAAGAATACAGCAGAAATTTTAATTGCTCGGTTTCTCCATAGTTGCTCTCGTCTATTCCGTTGTAATACTTAATATGAAAAGCTGTTTTGTATGTGGCAAGTTACGTACAGTTCGGAGAAAACTATCGCTTTTAAATGTAGGATTACAATATGTGTTGTTGTTGTTGTTGTGGTCTTCAGTCCTGAGACTGGTTTGATGCAGCTCTCCATGCTACTCTATCCTGTGCAAGCTTCTTCATCTCCCAGTATCTACTGCAACCTACATCCTTCTGAATCTGCTTAGTGTATTCATCTCTTGGTCTCCCTCTACGATTTTTACCCTCCACACTGCCCTCCAATGCTAAATTTGTGATCCCTTGATGCCTCAAAACATGTCCTACCAACCGATCCCTTCTTCTAGTCAAGTTGTGCCACAAACTTCTCTTCTCCCCAATCCTATTCAATACCTCCTCATTAGTTACGCGATCTACCCACCTTATCTTCAGCATTCTTCTGTAGCACCACATTTCGAAAGCTTCTATTCTCTTCTTGTCCAAACTAGTTACCGTCCATGTTTCACTTCCATACATGGCTACACTCCATACAAATACTTTCAGAAACGACTTCCTGACACTTAAATCTATACTCGATGTTAACAAATTCCTCTTCTTGAGAAACGCTTTCCTTGCCATTGCCAGTCTACATTTTATATCCTCTCTACTTCTACCATCATCGGTTATTTTACTCCCTAAATAGCAAAACTCCTTTACTACTTTAAGTCTCTCATTTCCTAATCTAATTCCCTCAGCATCACCCGACTTAATTTGACTACATTCCATTATCCTCGTTTTGCTTTTGTTGATGTTCATCTTATATCCTCCTTTCAAGACACTGTCCATTCCGTTCAACTGCTCTTCCAAGTCCTGTGCTGTCTCTGACAGAATTACAATGTCATCGGCGAACCTCAAAGTTTTTACTTCTTCTCCATGAATTTTAATACCTACTCCGAATTTTTCTTTTGTTTCCTTCACTGCTTGCTCAATATACAGATTGAATAACATCGGGGAGAGGCTACAACCCTGTCTTACTCCTTTCCCAACCACTGCTTCCCTTTCATGCCCCTCGACTCTTATAACTGCCATCTGGTTTCTGTACAAACTGTAAATAGCCTTTTGCTCCCTGTATTTTACCCCTGACACCTTCAGAATTTGAAAGAGAGTATTCCAGTTAACATTGTCAAAAGCTTTCTCTAAGTCTACAGATGCTAGAAACGTAGGTTTGCCTTTTCTTAATCTTTCTTCTAAGATAAGTCGTAAGGTCAGTATTGCCTCACGTGTTCCAACATTTCTACGGAATCCAAACTGATCTTCCCCGAGGTCGGCTTCTACCAGTTTTTCCATTCGTCTGTAAAGAATTCGCGTTAGTATTTTGCAGCTGTGACTTATTAAACTGATGGTTCGGTAATTTTCACATCTGTCAACACCTGCTTTCTTTGGGATTGGAATTATTATATTCTTCTTGAAGTCTGAGGGTATTTCACCTGTCTCATACATCGTGCTCACCAGATGGTAGAGTTTTGTCATGACTGGCTCCCCCGAGGCCATCAGTAGTTCAATGGGAATGTTGTCTACTCCCGGGGCCTTGTTTCGACTCAGGTCTTTCAGTGCTCTGTCAAACTCTTCACGCAGTATCTTATCTCCCATTTCGTCTTCATCTACATCCTCTTCCATTTCCATAATATTGTCCTCAAGTACATCGCCCTTGTATAAACCCTCTATATACTCCTTCCACCTTTCTGCTTTCCCTTCTTTGCTTAGAACTGGGTTGCCATCTGAGCTCTTGATATTCATACAAGTGGTTCTCTTCTCTCCAAAGGTCTCTTTAATTTTCCTGTAGGCAGTATCTATCTTACCCCTAGTGAGACAAGCCTCTACATCCTGACATTTGTCCTCTAGCCATCCCTGCTTAGCCATTTTGCACTTCCTGTCGATATCATTTTTGAGACGTCTGTATTCCTTTTTGCCTGCTTCATTTACTGCATTTTTGTATTTTCTCCTTTCATCAATTAAATTCAATATTTCTTCTGTTACCCAAGCATTTCTATTAGCCCTCGTCTTTTTACCTACTTGATCCTCTGCTGCCTTCACTACGTCATCCCTCAGAGCTATCCATTCTTCTTCTACTGTATTTCTTTCCCCCATTCCTGTCAATTGTTCCCTTATGCTCTCCCTGAAACTCTCTACAACCTCTGGTTCTTTCAGTTTATCCAGGTCCCATCTCCTTAAATTCCCACCTTTTTGCAGTTTCTTCAGTTTCAATCTGCAGTTCATAACCAATAGATTGTGGTCAGAATCCACATCTGCCCCAGGAAATGTCTTACAATTTAAAACCTGGTTCCTATATCTCTGTCTTACCATTATATAATCTATCTGATACCTACTAGTATCTCCAGGATTCTTCCAGGTATACAACCTTCTTTTATGATTCTTGAACCAAGTGTTGCCTATGATTAAGTTATGCTCTGTGCAAAATTCTACAAGGCGGCTTCCTCTTTCATTCCTTCCCCCCAATCCATATTCACCTACTATGTTTCCTTCTCTCCCTTTTCCTACTGACGAATTCCAGTCACCCATGACTATTAAATTTTCGTCTCCTTTCACTACCTGCATAATTTCTTTTATCTCGTCATACATTTCATCTATTTCTTCATCATCTGCAGAGGTAGTTGGCATATAAACTTGTACTACTGTAGTAGGCATGGGCTTTGTGTCTATCTTGGCCACAATAATGCGTTCACTATGCTGTTTGTAGTAGCTAACCCGCACTCCTACTTTTTTATTCATTATTAAACCTACTCCTGCATTACCCCTATTTGATTTTGTATTTATAACCCTGTAATCACCTGACCAAAAGTCTTGTTCCTCCTGCCACCGAACTTCGCTAATTTCCACTATATCTAACTTTAACCTATCCATTTCCCTTTTTAAAATTTCTAACCTACCTGCCCGATTAAGGGATCTGACATTCCACGCTCCGATTCGTAGAACGCCAGTTTTCTTTCTCCTGATAACGACGTCCTCCTGAGTAGTCCCCGCCCGGAGATCCGAATGGGGGACTATTTTACCTCCGGAATATTTTACCCAAGAGGACGCCATCATCATTTAATCATACAGTAGAGCTGCATGTCCTCGGGAAAAATTACGGCTGTAGTTTCCCCTTGCTTTCAGCCGTTCGCAGTACCAGCACAGCAAGGCCGTTTTGGTTAATGTTACAAGGCCAGATCAGTCAATCATCCAGACTGTTGCCCCTGCAACTACTGAAAAGGCTGCTGCCCCTCTTCAGGAACCACATGTTTGTCTGGCCTCTCAACAGATACCCCTCCGTTGTGGTTGCACCTACGGTACGGCCATCTGTATCGCTGAGGCACGCAAGCCTCCCCACCAGCGGCAAGGTCCATGGTTCATGGGGGGGGGGGTACAATATGTAGGAACAAAATTTGAGCTAAAGTCAGCGATTACAGCTGATGTTTAGTCTTGATAGGATATTTATTTTAGCACCGCCGTAGACATCATTAGAATCCAAATAAATTGAATAGATGTAGGATATCACTGCAGAAGTAGTACTTCTTTGTACCATCAGTAAGTGAAAATTGATAAACAGGTAGGTAATACAAAGAAATGTTTATTAAAATGAGCGATTGGTACAGAGATCTGCTGAAATACGAAGAAACATGTCAATCAGAATGACAGAATTTCGCATCACGCAAATTTCAATGCACAGACGCGAATTTAGTGTACGTGAGACAGATGAAGACGTGCACTTTTCAAATGTTACTTGCAGGTAATATCTTGCAGTTTGACTTATGATGTACCGAAATTTGCATTTCCTCTAGCAATGTAAGACTGGTTAAATTTTGTAACTATTCATAACAGGTACCACACTGTGCTTCATTTGGTTTCCGAATTTGGTTTTTCCGTAATGGGTGGAGTCCTGACGTCATTGAAATAGTCTTAGTATTTTTTTCGCTTATGTGATTTTAACATATGTATTTTTAGCTTACGAATTGTTCACATAAAGAAAGGAAATGCCTAAATACTTGATGATTTCAACGTTATTTGTAGTTTGAGAGATGAGTCGACTGCAGATTCACCAGTGATTCTGTGGTGCATCGTCCACACTCTGAGAATATTTGCGCAATCGATAATAAATGCAGTAATGTGAACGATCGGTTTTGTTTTGACGTGTGGAGTTTATTTCTGAAAGTGCTTCTGTTACAATGCAGCCGGTGGTAATTTTCCAATGACTTGAAATACGCAGTATGTTTTGTCATGTGGGAATGCGAGGGCCATGGACTTTCAAAACGTCTGTAACCCTTGGCAGCAGACTAATTTCCAGTCGGACACCAGTCCCTCGTAATTGAAGTACACGAAAAGCCTGTCAGCGGTACGCTGCGATATGTAACCTTAATCCCATTGGGAACAGCAGCTGTCAAAGGACGACATTAATTCGTATGCTGTGAACACAGCTACCTCAGCCGATCGTGGATTTATGGCAGAAACACTGTATTCGTACCTTGAAGAACTGAGATTCGAGTGGTTGGCCTGAAGTAGACATTATACCTGTGTCAAAAACAACGAATATCATTAGCTGTCTGTTTGTTGTGTAATACCGTAGCACGCGAAGCCTTCATAGACGGAATACTACTTCAACTGGGGAACAGCAGTATACAATAATTTTATCTTTACTTAAGTCTTTTCTTGAACATTTGTACAGAGTGAACGAGGCATGTCTGACAATGTTTTTGCTATAACCTGTCGACGAACACTAATTTATTTGTTTATTTACATTGTTTGGACTCATAGAGGATCATATAAAGCAAATTATGACCTTTGGCTGTTATTTTCCTTGTTCTTCCAGAATTGTTTCATCTGATCACTTTCTTGTGGGTACCTCGAGTTTGTGTTCTGATGAAATTTCCCAACTGGAGACCTTATGTCTGAAGACATTTCGATCTTCGATGTCTGTCGTTGAGATTTTGGCATTTTTTGATCTATTTGGGCCTGTATTATCCAGACTGTTGTCGTTTTCAGTTTCTGTAAGTACGTCAAAATTTTCTCTGTTAGTCGGTTGTCATCTAGTCTCATGATGTGTCCGTAGAATTTCAGTCGTCGTTTGCGAAAATCGGTTTCGATGTTGGAATATTTTTTGTGACGGAGTGTGATTGTGGACGGTATCCCTCGTCTGTGAGTTTATGGCTAAGGGTTTTTCGGATGATTTTTCTTTCAACCTTTTTTGATATTTTCGATGCCTCCTTGCAATTAAGGCTTGGAGTCTCGCTGGCGTAGAGTGTTTCAGGTTTGATATAAGTCGTTTAGTGTCGACCTTTTGTGTTGATGTTTATGCATTTTTTATTGTAGATGCTCGCCACTTTCTATATGCTTTCCGGATTCTGAGTTCCTGTGATCTTTTTGCTAATCATTCTGTACCTTTAGGCTCAATAATTTCTTCTAAGTACTTGAAGTGGTTAACCTTGTTTACTGTGCCATATTCTGTGATTAAATTTTGTGTTTTGATGTGTTTCGTAGCCATGAATTCGGTTTTAGAAAAATAAATTTTTCTCTGTACATTCTTTGAGGACTTCAGTTTGATGGATCGTTCATCACCAGAAAGAATGGCGAGGTCATCAGCGAAGGTTAGGCATGTGACGTCGATGTTATCGTTTCTTTTCCTAGCCTGATCGGTCTCCAGATTCTTCGATTTTTCAGTTCTTGTTCCCATTCTTTGATGACTTTGTCTAAAACGATGTTTAAAAGTAGTGTGGAGAGGCCATCGCCCGGACGGACGCCAGTCGTGATGGAAAAAGGCTGTGAGATTTCTCCGTTGAATCTGACTAAGGAAGATGTGTCTGTTAGGGTTTGTTGGATGAGCCGTTGTGTTTTTGGATCCAGATTGTTTTCTTTGAGTATATGAAACAGGAACTGTCGGTCGATGCAGCCGAATCTTCCTTGAAGTCGAGAAATGTGCAGATGGTTGGGAGATTTCGTGTAGCTCGAATTTTCAGTGCAGACTTCAGGTTAAAAATTTGTTCGGCGCCTAATCTGCGTGGTCTGAACCCTGCTTGATATTCACCTATTAGGGGTTCGAGTTGTTCTTGTGCGCGTTGTAAGAGGCAAGCGAAGAGGACTTTGTAAGGAACGGAAAGGAAGCAGATTCGTCTGTAGTTATTCTCATCAGATTTGTCTCATTTTTTGTGAAGTGGGTGGATGAGTGCGCGTTTCCAGTTGTCTGGGAGTTCTTCACTTCGACATATGTCCTCAATGAGATGTGTGATATCCTGTAATGATCGCATTCCGAGATTTTTTAGCAGTTATGCGGTGATTCCATCTTATCCTAATATCTTTCCGTTATTCAGTTTTGTGATGTGGTGTCGGATTTCATCTTGTGTCGGTGGATCGACGTAGGGTTTCGTGTGACGTGGAGATTGGTGTGGGAATCGTTCGGATGGTTCAGGGCAATTAATAAGGTCGGGAAAGTAGTGTGACAGTACCTTGCAGTTTTCTTGGTTGGTGAGTGCGAGTTTCCAATTTTTTCTTGAAGGTCAAATTTTGTCGTGAGTAACCTTCAATTCTATTAGCGAAAGCTCTGTTGCATTTTCTGCTGTTTTAATTTCTGACATTGTCCTGAACTGATTTCAGCCGTTCGGTGATGTAGTTGCGTTTGGTTTTCCTGATGGTTCTGTTTGTCTCTTTGCGGATATCGAGGAAGTATTGTAGGGCTTCCTGCGATTTGTTCCTGTTTTTGAAAGCGATTCGGCGATTGATGTGGCTTGGTCGAAACTGGAATCCCAACATGGGTTTTTTGCTTTTTTCTTAATTGGTTATTCCTTCATCCGTTTCTCGCCTTGAAAATAAGCCCACACATATGGCAGATATGCAGGTAGTGCAGAACTTTTACTCTGTCTGGGATACACTGTGTAATGGCTAACTGTTTTCAGCAAAGAATGCATGTTAGAAATGAGAGGGCATAATTAAGATCTAACATAAAACAGTAAAATAGTGTCAGCAGAAGGCAAGCTGAAGTCCTGTCAGCCGAGAATTTCGTCTTCATTTCTGTCTCCAAAATCTGCCATCATGTCTAAGGCTATCAAAATCTCATAGACAATGAAATACATTTTTCCTTTGTCTCGTATGTGTTTAATCCAATGTTCGCTCGTTAAGAATAACCTTAAAATTCCGAATCACCTTTGGTTTTTAATGCCATTTGTTTTGAATTAGATGGTGCGTAAGTTCGCAGCGTTTTCGTTTTGCATGTTGGTATTGATAAATAATTAGCATTGGCGGCCGAAGACCTCCGGCATAAGAAGTCACCATAATTCTGCCAACGGCCTTGTCGAAGGGGGCGTAGGAACGGACAGAAGTTCAGGATACTCTCTTGTCCTAGGGATGGGAAATTGCCCCTAAAGGCGGAAGAATCAGCAATGATCAACGGCATGAGGATGCAGAAGACAATGGAAACCACTGCATTAAAGACACATAACGTGTATCCACAGGACATGTGGCCTGTAATTGAAAAAGTGTCATGATGATCTCTCCACTGGCAAAATATTCCGCAACAGTCCCCCATTCGGATCTCCGGGAGGAGACTACCAAGGGGGAGGTTACGATGCGAAAAAGATTGAATAATCAACGGAAGGATAACGTTTTATGAGTCGGGGCGTGGAATGTCAGAAGCTTGAACGTGGTAGAGAAACTAGAAAATCTAAAAAGGGAAATGCAAAGGCTCAATCTAGGTATAGTAGGGGTCAGTGAAGTGAAGTGCAAAGAAGAAAAGGAATTCCGGTCAGATGAGTATAGGGTAATATCAATAGCAGCAGAAAATGGTATAACAGGAGTAGGATTCGTTATGAATAGGATTGTAGGGCAGAGAGTGTATTACCGTGAACAGTTCAGTGACAGGGTTGTTATTATCAGAATCTACAGTAAACCAACACCGGCAACGATAGTTAAGGTATACATGCCGACACTATAAGCTGAAGATGAAGAGATACAGAAAGTGATGAGGATATTGAAAGGGTAATTCAGTATGTAAACGGGGATGAAAATCTAATAGTCGTGGGCGGCTGGAATGCAGTTTTAGTGGAAGGAGTAGACGAAAAGGTTACAGGAGAATATTGGTTTGGGACAAGGAATGAGACAGGAGAAAGACTAATTGAGTTCTGTAACAAGTTTCAGCAAGTAATAGCGAATACTCTGTTCATGAATCACAAGAGGAGGAGGTATACTTGGAAAAGTCCGGAAGATACGGGAAGATTTCAGTTAGATTACATCATGGTCAGACAGAGATTCCGTAATAAGGTACTGAATTGTAAGGCGTACCCAGGAGTAGATATAGACTCAGATCACAATATAGTAGTGATGAAGAGTAGGCAGAAGTTTAAGACATTAGCAAGGAAGAATAAATATGCAAAGAAGTGGGACACGGAAGTACTAAGGAATGACGAGATATGTTTGAAGTTTTCTAAGGCTATAGATACAGCCTTAAGAAATAGATGAGTAGGCAGTACAGCTGAAGGGGAATGGACATCTCTAAAAAGGGCCATCATGGAAATTGGGAAGGAAAACTTAGGCACAAAGAAGGCAACTGAGAAGAAACCATGGGTAACAGAAGAAGTACTTCAGTTGATTGACGAAAGGAGGAAGTACAAAAATGTTCCGGGAAACTCAGGAATACAGAAATACAAGTCGCTGAGGAATGAAATAAATAGGAAGTGCAGGGAAGCTAAGACGAAATGGCTGCAGGAAAAATGTGAAGACATCGAAAAAGAAATGATTGTCGGAAGGACAGACTCAGCGTACAGAAAAGTCAAAACAACCTTCGGTGACATTAAAAGCGAGAGTGGTAACACTAAGAGTGCAACAGGAATTGCACTGTTAAATGCAGAGGAGAGAGTGGATAGGTAGAAAGAAAATATTGAAAGCCTCTATGAGGGGGAATATTGGTGTGATGTGATAGAAGAAGAAACAGGAGTCAATTTGGAAGAGATAGGGGATCCAGTATTAGAATCAGAATTTAAAAGAGCTTTGGAGGACTTAGGGTCAAATAAGGTAGAAGGGATAGATAACATTCCATCAGAATTTCTAAAATCAATGGGAGAAGTGGCAACAACACGACTATTAACGTTGGTGTGTAGAATATGTGAGTATGGTGACATACCATCTCACTTTCGGAAAAGCATCATCCACACAATTCCAAAGACTGCAAGAGTTGACAAGTGCGAGAATTATCACACAATCAACTTAACAGCTCATGAATCCAAGTTGCTTACAAGAATAATATACAGAAGAATGGAAAAGAATATTGAGGATGCGCTAGATGAAGATCAGTTTGGCTTTAGGAAAAGTAAAGGCACGAGAGAGGCAATTCTGACGTTTCGGTTAATAATGGAAACAAGACTAAAGAAAAATGAGGACACCTTCAGGATACGATTTTTCGACGTGGAAAAAGCGTTCGACAGTATAAAATTGTGCAAGTTGTTCCAAATTCTGAAAAAAGTAAGGGGAAGCTATAGGGAGAGACGGGTCATATACAATATGTACAACAACCAAGAGGGAATAATAAGAGTGGACGATCAAGAACGAAGTGCTCGTATTAAAAAGGGTGTAAGACAAAGATGTAACCTTTCGCCCCTACTGTTCAATCTGTGCATCGAAGAATCAATGATGGAAATAAAAGAAAAGTTCAGGTGTCGAATCAAAATTCAGGTGGAAGGATATCAATGATACGATTCGCTGATGACATTGCTATACTGAGTGGAAGTGATGAAGAATTACATGATATGCTGAATGGAATGAACCGTCAGATGAGTACACAGTATGGACTGAGAGTAAATCGAAGAAAGACGAAGGTAATGAGAAGTAGTAGAAATGAGAACAGCGAGAAACTTAACATCAGGATTGATGGTCACGAAGTCGATGAAGTTAAGGAATTCTGCTACCTAGGCAGTAAAATAACCAATGACGGACGGAGCAAGGAGGACATCAAAAGCAGACTCGCTATGGCAAAAAAGGCATTTCTGGCCAAGATAAGTCTACTAATATCAAATACCGGCCTTAATTTGAGGAAGAAATTGCTGAGGATGTACGTCTGGAATATAGCACCGCATGGTAGTGAAACATGGACTGTGGGAAAACCGGAACAGAAGAGAATCGAAGCATTTGAGATGTGGTGCTATAGACGAATGTTGAAAAGTAGGTGGACTGATAAGGTAAGGAATGAGGAGGTTCTACGCAGAATCGGAGAGGAAAGGAATATGTGGAAAACACTGATAAGGAGAAGGGACAGGATGATAGGACATCTGCTAAGACATGAGGGAATGACTTCCATGGTACTAGAGGGAGCTGTAGAGGGAAAAAACTGTAGAGGAAGACAGAGATTGGAATACGTCAAGCAAATAATTGAGGACGTAGGCTGCAATTACTACTCTGAGATGAAGAGATTAGTGCCGGAAAGGAATTCGTGGCGGGCCGCATCCAACCAATCAGAAGACTGATGACCAAGAAAAAAAAATGTTGGTATTCCGTTTACTATGGGTTTATTTAACGGTTGTCACTTTTTATTTGTAGTTCACTGTGGCTATCTGAGTATCCGTATTGTCATTTTGTCATTTGGAGATAAGGAGTGGAGCAGTGGCCGCTAGAAAATGGAGTGCAAAGTTGAGGAATCGGAACATTTCCGATATTTTCTTCTGGTTGAGTTCAGTAGAGTGGCGACAGCAGCGGAATGCAGGCTGGCAGGTCACGACAACAAAACTGTTTTCTCGTTTTAAGAAGGACCCTTTTGACATTAGGTACTACCCATGTACGGGAAGACTTCGGGGTTTAATAAAGATGGTTTAAATGCATTAATCCACAACGATCCACCTTACTGTTCTCGAGAACTCGCAGATGTGATGAACTGTAATCATTTCACCATCGTGCGACTTTTGCATGTAATGGGGAAGGCTCAAAAATCGATGTGTGGGTACTGCATGCTCTAAGTTAAAATCACAAAAATGAGCGGATAGCTATATGTGCATCTCTGTTTGCTCATCTTCAATTGGCTCTGAACAACACCTACCTACCATTTCCATCCTGTGTCGTTAATGGTGATGATAAATGATGTCTTTATGCTAACATAGGGAAAAAGAAAGGAATGGTTGAGCCAAAACAAAGCAGAAATCCCTCAAACTTAAATCTGCGCGCATGCACAAAAGATAATGTGCATCCAGAGGAACAGCGATGATGTGTTGTACTAGGAATTGCTTCCCCGAGGCGTAACTATCACAGCTGACATTTATCGTCAGCAACTGAGACGTCTTGCAGATGCAATCCCAGAACAACGACCAGGAAGACTGCGTGAAGTGATGACACTCCACAATAACGCCCGCCTTCATTCTGCGAGACTGACAAAAAATGCTAAACGTGAGTTTGGTTGGGAATTCATTCCACAACCACGTTATTCATCTGATCTTGTGCCCTGAAATTTTCACCTTTTCTGCTCTGTTTCGAACAATCTTCAAGGAACTTCCTTTCCGCATGAAAATGCGCTCCTAACATGGTTCAACGATTTCTTCACCTCAAAACTGCGTGGTTTACACAGTCACGGAATCGAAAGGTTACTCTAAAGTTGGCAGACTGTTGTCAATAGTAAAGGAGAATACATTATTAATTACTAGAACCTCTGTTACGTGTATCATTTGTGTTTGTTAAGCGTTTGGAAAAAACGCTACGAACTTACTCAACAATCGAGCATTTTGTTTATTTCAACAAACCACGTTAGTAAAAGAAAGGAATAGTTTACCAACCAGAGCTATAGATATAAGCTGACCGCCAATGTTTTGAGTTCACGTGTGAAGTTTCGGTAGTGTAACAGAATGGATTCTCCGGCACCATAGCGAGGAGTTTGGTGCGAAGCGTGAAGAATCGACCGCGTCTTGCGGGCCCGCCCTCCCGGCTCCGATATCGATTTTCGCGATGCTCCAGCGGCAGGCAGTATCCAGCGCCGCGCGGACATTCCAGCCGCCACGCCGAGCGAGCTGGCAGGTGCTGGCTGCCGGCTGCCGGCCGCTGCCTGCCCCACCCTGCCTGCCACCACCCCCAGCCTCCAGCCTCCAGTCTCCAGCCTCCAGCCTCCGGCTTGCGCTCGGCGCCCACCAAGGCATGCTGTTGGTGACGGCGACCGCTGACAACTCGTCACTAATTCCATGTTTCTAGCCGTCACCTATCTGCGCTTGATAAGTCGTTCAAACGGAACGGAACAATCCTACCCGCTTAAAATGAGACTCAGCATTATATATATGGTGTCGGTTCTTCCAGGCGTGCCCGGAAAAAGAATTACAGCAATGACGGCCAAAGATCCCTTCAGTGCAGATGCACATCAAGCTCGAACTCTTACGGGAATCGGCGAGATGCCATGAATTATGCGGTGGGGACACTACATGTATAGTGTGTGGTATAGGTTGAGAATTTGGGCTTGACGGGAGGAGTGCTTTTATCTTGGCGGTTGGCGCATGCCCGCCCAGTCGCGGGAGATTGCTGCATTGCCAGTTGTACGGGCCAAGAGAAGCAGCGCCATAGTGTAGTTCGCAAACCTACGTTTGGGGGGGAGCGCGCAGTTTATGAAGTAAAGCCACCACGGCCGCATTAACCCTTTCGCTGCTACAGGGACGTGCTCCCCGCATTCCGCGATGTGCGCGATTTTGTCATCATTGCACTGCTCGCCTGTGAAGACACATGGTGTTTCGACTGCTTTGACACACTTTATCATTCGATTTCACAAAAACTATTTGGCCCAAAAATTTGATTTTTACACATCTTATTGACTGATACCTTCCCCCCACAAATGCCTTAATTTTGTTTCGATTTTCAACGCAGTTATTGTGCAGCATTAGATGTAGTAAACTATTGCACGAAATTTTGAAGAGTTTGCAGAGCTAAAAGTCCTTGGCGTATACTTTCCGTATGGTCGATTTTAGTTGCCGCTAGAAATTTCAAAAAATAACATTCAAACGAATAAAATTCATGAAGTAAGACACTTAGATATTGTTTTTAAATAAAGAAAATATTAAGCACCGATCAAGGTTTGAATGCAGAGCCTTTCGTTTAGCAGCTATACACTTTAACCATTACGCTAACGCAGCTAGTCGTTCAATATACCTCCCAGAGGACTTTAAAGTATCACGCAAAATACTGACAAACACTGTTGGTATGACTATGAATTACTCACGATTCGTCGAAGTACAATAGGAAATAAACAATTACCGCTGTTCTTTGTTGCGAAAAAGCGGTTAGTGAGAATGATACAAACACCTTTTCTTGCTATCGCCTGAATTAGGAGGCTTATTGCTTGTTTGGTTTAATTAATTAATAGAATATGAAGCAACTGGTAGAAAGGAATGCTTTTTCCAAACTTTCTATAAAAGAAAGTCTGCCATCAAGACATTGCTTTTGTTCAATTACTTTATTTATGACTGAACGTTTCTAAAACTGAAGACACTCGTTCGTGCTCTGCACTGCAGTAGAGCTCTGGCAACGTCGTTCTCTGTTCATTGGCTGACTGTGTTTTGTGACGTCAGATGCGCAGAACGAACCTAAACTCGGCCGTCGTCATAAATGACGCGCACTTTAGGATATTCCGTGCGGTTGCGGTGACCAGTGTGTCCGGACGGCATAGCGGTCAGAGAATCTGCTTCATAAGCAGGCTATACGGTTCGGAGTCCCGGCCCGGTACAAATATTCGAGTTGTCCCATTGATGTAAATCGATGCCCACCGGTAGCTAGCGTCTTTAATTCCTTTATCTTATACGTGTAATGTTTGCAAATACACCAGAGAAAGGGTAGCAGTAACGTCAAGTATGTGACTATCTCCGCAAGTAGACGAAGCAATGCTTGCTAGATATAGTCTTGCAACCGTAAAACGTAAACTTGCGCGATCGGAAATGTTACACTTATCAAAATATTCGAGCTGTTATGCAGCGGATAAACGAGTTTTTCGGACATACTCAACATTTCGCCCCCATGTGCGGAGGGGCAGTTCAGGTTGCGACGGGGGGTAGGGGGGGGGGGCGGCGAGGGGGCAGGCAAGTAGCTTCTATCAAGGTCCGATACACACCTTTCCACGCTGCTTAAAAGGAAGGTAATGCAGAGATGCAGTATTTCAGCCTTACTGTCCTATCTATAAATTGAAGAACCTTTGACGGAAATAAAAGAGAATTTCAAGAATGGGATTAAAATTCAGCGTGGAACATTTGGTGATGACATTGATATCCTCAGTAAAAATGAGGAAGGACTATCAAAACCAATTGCAAAATGAGATGTGTGTGGTACCAAAATTGCCAGTTGACTCTAAATAATGAAAAGTTTCAGGTCATTGACACGAATAGTAAAAGATATTCGTTGAACTTCAATTACATCATAAATCTCACAAACCTGAAGGCTGTCAATTCAATTAAATACCCAGGGATTACAATTACGAACAACTGAAACTGGAACGATCATAAACATAACGTTGTGGGGAAGGCTAAATAGCCGGCCGCGGTGGCAGAGTGGTTCTAGGCGCTTCAGTCCGGAACCGCGCGACTGCTACGGTCGCAGGTTCGAATCCTGCCTCGGGCATGGATGTGTGTGATGTCCTTAGGTTAGTTAGGTTTAAGTAGTTCTAAGTTCTAGGGGCCTGATGACCTCAGATATTAAGTCGCATAGTGCTCAGAGCCATTTGAACCATTTGAAGGCTAACCAAAGACTGCGTTTTATTGGCAGAACTCGTATAAGATGTAACAGATCCATTAAACAAGCTGGCTACATTCCTCGTATCCGTTCTCCGCTGCCAAACAGGTAGCTCGTTTTTTATTGTCACGAAATAGGGGGGAAAGTGTAACTGGCATGACACGCAGATTGGTTGACAGTCATTAAAACAAAGACTTTTTCGTTGCGGCGACATCTTTTCACGAAATTTCAGTCATCAAGTTTCTCCTCCAAATGTGAAAAAATTCAGTTGACGGCCACATATAGAAGGAGAAACGATCATCGTAACAAAATAAGAGAAACCAGAGCCCGCACAGGAAAATTGAAGTGTTCGTTCTCCCGGCGCGCTTTCCGAGAATGAGACAGTAGAGAAATAGTGCGAGTTTGGTACTGGAGAGTACTGATGTAATTGTCAATGATTTTGTGGCAGAGAGAAACCTCCACGGTTAGTACACAACCAGCTGAGGAGAAACGTGCTTGCAAGCTGAAGCTGAGAATAAGGGTTGGATCTGGACTAGGCTTTCGCAGTTGGTGGAGCATAGTCCAAGGAGTGTTCAAGTTCCCTTGAGAGAGCTGCGACAACGTACAACCGGCGCACACATCACTGCAGACAAATGCTTAATACTGCTTTCTGGATTTAGCATCTGGATACGCGAGTACCTGAAGGTCAAACTGTACCTAAGTAGCGTTATTGACCGAACATTATATTGTGAAAACCGAGACTCAAAAATAGGTCTAAAATGCTTCTAATTTAAATATTTGGTTCTGAGTAGCCGAGGGCGTTTTTACTGCACACAGCTTGCGTTGCATTTGAGCCTGCTACCCATGCTCAAATAACAAGACACAAAGCCTCCAACAAACAAGAAAGAAAAGAACTGAGCCGCACTAATTTGTCGCTGTTTCAGTAAAGTCAGACGAAAGATAAAAGGGACGACGAAACCCATTTAGTTTCCTCCGGCAGTGACAGCAGCAGTTAAATGAACGTCCAGCTGCAGTTTGTCGCATCGGATGTAGCGACGCCGAGCGAGAGGCACGCCGCCTGCGTCTGTAGGCAACCCGCAGAACACGCCGCTGGAAACAGGAGCCCGGTGTGGGGACGGACAACTTATCAATCACAGCCAATGTCACATCTTCAGTTTCATCTGCTGGCAGCCACAAAGCAATGGTGCCGGAGAATTCACTCTGTTACACTACGGAAACTTCACACGTGAACTCAAAACATTGGCAGTCAGCTTGTATCTATAGCTCTGGTTGGTAAACTATCCTTTCTTTTACTAACGTGGTTAGTTGAAATAAACAAAATGCTCGATTATTGCGTAAGTACGAAGCGTTTTTCCAAAAGCTTAACAATCACAGTGAGGTTCTAGTCATTAGTAATATATTCTCCTTTACTATTGACAACAGTCTGCTAACTTTGGAGTAACCTTTCGATTCCGTGACTGTGTAAATCACGTGGTTTTGAAGTGAAGAAATCTGTTTGATAATATGCTCAGCAGTACATTAGGGAGAAATTTTTCGAGGTCCTTATAAAAATTGCGACCTTAAGGTGGTCCTTTGGAAAACTAATGGCTCCCTGAAAGCCTCACATAGAAATGATACAGGAGATCCATCTGATAATGTAGAATGCAACCTTGAAATACTACATAAACTGAACAAAGGAAACAGAAATCCTTTCTAAGAAGATCTAGAAATCTATATAGACAGAAAGAAACTTGGGGAACATCTACTCAACGACAACAGCGAAACAGACTCAACCAAATTTTTCAAAGGCCTTGACATAGTACGTATAGCACTCTCATAACTTACAGTTTCAATGCACGGGCCGGTCGCGGTGGTCTAGCGGTTCTGGGCGCTCAGTCCAGAACCGCGTGACTGCTACGGTCGCAGATTCGAATCCTGCTTCGGGCATGAATGTGTGTGATGTCCTTAGGTTAGTTAGGTTTAAGTAGTTCTAAGTTCAAGAATCATAAAAGAAGGTTGTATACATGGAAGAATCCTGGATATACTAGAAGGTATCAGATAGATTATATAATGGCAAGACAGAATTTAGGAACCAGGTTTTAAATTGTAAGACATTTCCAGGGGCAGATGTGGACTCTGACCACAATCTATTGGTTATGAACTGTAGATTAAAACTGAAGAAACTGCAAAAAGGTGGGAATTTAAGGAGATGGGACCTGGATAAACTGAAAGAACCAGAGGTTGTACAGAGTTTCAGGGGGAGCATAAGGGAACAATTGACAGGAATGGGGGAAAGAAATACAGTAGAAGAAGAATGGGTAGCTCTGAGGGATGAAGTAGTAAAGGCAGCAGAGGATCAAGTAGGTAAAAAGACGAGGGCTAGTAGAAATCCTTGGGTAACAGAAGAAATATTGAATTTAATTGATGAAAGGAGAAAATATAAAAACGCAGTAAATGAAGCAGGCAAAAGGGAATACAAACGTCTCAAAAATGAGATCGACAGGAAGTGCATAATGGCTAAGCAGAGATGGCTAGAGGACAAATGTAAGGATGTAGAGGTTTATCTCTCTAGGGGTAAGATAGATACTGCCTACAGGAAAATTAAAGAGACCTTTGGAGAAAAGGAAACCACTTGTATGAATATCAAGAGCTCAGATGGAAACCCAGTTCTAAGCAAAGAAGGGAAAGCAGAAAGGTGGAAGGAGTATATAGAGGGTCTATACAAGGGCGATGTACTTGAGGACAATATTATGGAAATGGAAGAGGATGTAGATGAAGATGAAATGGGAGATACGATACTGTGTGAAGAGTTTGACAGAACACTGAAAGACCTGAGTCCAAACAAGGCCCTGGGAGTAGACAACATTCCATTAGAACTACTGACGGCCTTGGGAGAGCCAGTCCTGACAAAACTCTACCATCTGGTGAGCAAGATGTATGAGACAGGCGAAATACCCTCAGACTTGAAGAAGAATATTATAATTCCAATCCCAAAGAAAGCAGGTATTGAAAGATGTGAAAATTGCCGAACTATCAGCTTAATAAGTCACAGCTGCAAAATACTAACGCGAATTCTTTACAAACGAATGGAAAAACTGGTAGAAGCCGACCTCGGTGAAGATCAGTTTGGATTCCGCAGAAATGTTGGAACACGAGAGCCAATACTGACCCTACGACTTATCTTGGAAAATAGATTAAGGAAAGGCAAACATACATTTCTAGCATTTGTGAAGTTGGAGAAAGCTTTTGACAATGTTGACTGGAATACTCTCTTTCAAATTTTAATGGTGGCAGGGGTAAAATACAGGGAGCGGAAGGCTACTTACAATTTGTACAGAAAACAGATGGCGGTTATAAGAGTCGAGGGGCATGAAAGGGAAGCAGCGGTTGGGAAGGGAGTGAGACAAGGTTGTAGCCTGTCCCAGATGTTATTCAATCTGTGTATTGAGCAAGCAGTAAAGGAAAGAAAAATTCGAAGTAGGTATTAAAGTCCATGGAGAAGAAATAAAAACGTTGAGGTTCGCCGATGACATTGTAATTCTGTCAGAGACAGCAAAGGACTTGGAAGAGAAGTTGAACGGAATGGACATTGTCTTGAATGGAGGATATAAGATGAACATCAACAAAAGCAAAACGAGGATAATGGAATGTAGTAGAATTAAGTCGGGTGATGCTGAGGGAATTAGGTTAGGAAATGAGACACTTAAAGTAGTAAAGGAGTTTTGCTATTTTGGGGAGCAAAGGATATAAAATGTAAACTGGCAATGGTAAGGAAAGCGTTTCTGAAGAAGAGAAATTTGTTAACATCGAGTATGGATTTAAGTGTCAGGAAGTCGTTTCTGAAAGTATTTGTCTGGAGTGTAGCCATGTATGGAATGAAACATGGACGATAAACAGTTTGGACAGGAAGAGAATAGAAGCGTTCGACATGTGGTGCTACAGAAGAATGCTAAAGACTAGATGGGTAGATCACATAACTAATGAGGAGGTATTGAATAGAATTGGGGAGATGAAGAGTTTGTGGCACAACTTGACAAGAAGAAGGGACCGGTTGGTAGGACATGTTCTGAGGCATCAAGGGATAACAAATTTAGCATTGGAGTGCAGCGTGAAGGGTAAAAATCGTAGAGGGAGACCAAGAGATGAATACACGAAGCAGATTCAGAAGGATGTAGGTTGCAGTAAGTACTGGGAGATGAAGAAGCTTGCACATGATAGAGTAGCATGGAGAGCTGCATCAAACCAGTCTCAGGACTGAAGGCAACAACAACAACAACAACAACAACAACAAGTTCTAGGGGACTGATGACCACAGATGTTAAGCCCATAGTGCTCAGAGCCATATTTTTCAACGCACGGTAATTAATGTGATCATTCCCATTCATACCTCAATAAGTTCAACTTACAATACACATGAGTGATCTGTTGTAATCTTTTTATAGATAAGAAATTAAGGCAGCAGTTTGCAGACTTTTTACAACTCTATTGTCCCTGTAAGTAAAATTCACTGAAAGAAATTCATGTTTTTTACATCAGAAGTGCCTTTTATAAATAAAGAAGCTTTGTTATTAGCAAAAGACACAAAATAATATATACTGGCCTTGGTCAGCTACTGTGAGAAGACGTCTGTACTCTTCACAAACCCCAGCTGTGTAAGTAAACAATTCTCATCCAGAAGATGAAGAAGCTTCGAAACGCGGAGTGGCAAAATATACAAACGACTGACACAGAAACTGTTTTATTTGTACATATACTCTTCGGCAGTCTGTAAGTGTTTCAGTTCAATTTCACAAACTGCAGATAAAAGTGCACTATCATTTCCAGAGATGCGTGTTTATGGCATGTTGACATCGTAATGAAGATCCTTTCATGACAACTGATATCCTGTTGATGAAGATACGTCTTCTAATTGTACATGGCCAAAGAAAAAATGCTACTGAAAAGACAGTAGAAGTTATGTTTTCCACTCAGATCACTCTCGCGGTTCCGCTAGCAAGAACCACTATGGTTGCTACGAAAAGAAAGTGTGTAGTACATTATCTTAACTACTAACCACGCTTCCAGTATTGAAGCAGCTTAATTTTTCCTCTTCTATATAATTCTGCCTGTTAGCTCTGCGGCAGTGTAAAAAATCTCCAATTACTGTTGGATTCGTCTCTTGAAACCCTTTACATACATAGATCCCTTAGTGTACCCTATTCCACGATTTCAGTCACGTATACTCATACAGTGTTAATTTATGGCTGATTATGAACGTAAAATTTTATTCCTGTTAGATTTCAGAGACTTCCGTCTTCAGAACACGACGAGAACAACGCTAACCTATTAATTCAGCATTGATTGTCAAACACAAAAAATAAGTTTTTGTGATAATGTCGCCTAAGTAAAACCTTTCAATCAGTGCCTTAGAATTATAAGTGAAGCATCTTTTCAGTCGATAGTACCTTACACGACGTCATACCGTTGTGGGAAAAGAAAATTACACGGAGAATGGTTTCTCTGCGACTCGAACATCGCACTGTGGTTTCAACCACCAAGTTTCCCAAAGGAAAGTGCCTTTCGATCTGCACAAGAAGCCTTTTATAAGGAAATAGGTGTGAGGTGCTGTGTTCCAATTTATTCGATTTTTATACCTTTTTTATACAAATTAAAAGGGGACTGCTTTAATGACATATATACTTATATAAGCACTGTCTCAGTTTTTTCCCCAGTCGTAAATGATTCTCTGTTGCTGAGGCTTTGCTCATTACGATTGTGACTATCGTTGGATGGTGTGGACAGAATCTTAAATGTCCTCACACAGGCCGGCCAGTGTGGCCGTGCGGTTCTAGGCGCTTCAGTCTGGAACCGCGTGACCGCTACGGTCGCAGGTTCGAATCCTGCCTCGGGCATGGATGTGTGTGATGTCTTTAGGTTAGTTAGGTTTAAGTAGTTCTAAGTTCTAGGGGACTGATGATCACAGATGTTAAGTCCCATAGTGCTCAGAGCCATTTTGAGCCTCATACAGCATAATGTGTATGGAACAAACGCCTTCAGCTCAGCAAGATAATAACGCCTCTTATGGTCTGGTGGCGATAATAACCGATGGGGGAGGGGGAATACCATATCTGAAGTCGCAAATAGGTAGCTTGTTCTCCTGCCACATCGTGCTCTTAGTCGACTTGATTATAGGATGACCACTGTTGTAGCTCTTGCCTTGCTGCACATATAGATAATCTCTTTGATGACACGTTTCCCAGAAAAGTTGTCAGTGATGAGGTTCTCTCGCGTTACGGTAACCTATTCGTAATTCACTACAGGGCAGTGCTCGACAGTGTATGGGGTCGCATTGGTAGTTCTTATTTATCCATCGCATTGTGAATAATACATTTCGTTTTCATTTTAAGTAAAAGGGTCATAACCTAATTTATATCTGAATATCTTTAGTCTTCTAACTAAAAATACACGTGAAACTTGCTCTTATATATTGCGAAAATGGAAAGTCTATTGATATGCGATTTTCACAGTGTTGATTGGTAGTCAGAGACTCTTATTGTTAGCCAATAAACAGTGTATGTCTGCACAAAAATATACTTTCTAAGTATTATTACAAAGTGTTTATTGGCTAACAAAACGAGCTCCTGACTACCAGTCCGTTCGTTGAAAACCGCACAACAATAGCACTTTCCATTTCCGCAATATTTGCGGTGCAAGTGTCAGGTGATTCACCTTGTATCTTCTGACGTGAACGAATCATATGAAAAACGTCTCCCAATGGTGTTGCAGCGGCGTCTCTATTTCTATTTTTTGGAGGTTACTGCGAAAACTAGCAGTTCAACCACTGCAGTTGAACGAGTCATAAGCAGCCTGCAGCCGATAAGTCGTTGGCATAGTGCTTGTAAAAATAAGGAAGTTTGTGTACTGTGAGACAAGCCAGGTCAACCACCACAATCCTGCCAATGCAAAAATGATTTGAACTCCTTGTAGGATGTGCCATGTAGTTGTGTAACTGGGAGGACTGCTCAGCGAAAGTGAGCTCCCAAGCAGTATAAATAACCGTCAATTTTACCCGAAGTATAAGTAGTCTGGCAGTGCCTACTGAAACGAGAGTGCTGTGCCAGCCATTGGAGTGATATGGGACAACAAACAGTCGCCATAAGTTTGGGATTCCACTGCCGCACCATCTTATAGTACCAAGCTCCCTTTCCTCGACTTCGTGCCTCTCCACTGGTGGGCCGCCTCCAGGCTCACTCGTGCAGTAGCCAGACTCCTGACCTGGAGGGCAGCTTATCGGAACTGGGGGTATAGTTGGTCACTCTTCGGCGCTGGTATGGGCGCCCCCGCGCAGAGGCAGGATCTGTCACCCCTGCAAGTATTGTGGAAGTCTTCCACACCGCCGACAATTCTGGCGGGCAGCCGTGCAGCGTCTAACTGGGCGAACACGTCACGGCCTTCTGGCTGACATTTGGCTGCACACCATGTGCTGAGAGAGGGCGTGGCCGCCACACAGCGATGTTTTGAGCTCAGTCCATGAGTTTTAATAAAATATTTGACTTTTGATATTATTTATCCGAGCTGCTATCGGACTGCACTCTCGCCGTAGCTCGTCGCCGCAACTGAACACTTCACAGAAGGGCACTTCATCCCTGGTCCGCTTCACTGTCGACGCTCCATCGTATCACATCTCTACTAGCATTTGGGAGCAGCAGCGATCAAGTCGTCCTGGTTTAAGCATTCCGCGGTTATCCTAAATCAATTAAGGTGAATTCTGGAATGGTTCCTTTAAAAAGAACGGTTTCCTTTGCCATCACTGTTTGTTCCAGTTTTGTGGTCCCTCTCTAATGAAATCGTCGGCGGTAACTTGAAATATCGTTTTATTTCCTCCAGTAATCTCACGTTTAATGACAGTGACCCACAATGCTATTTTCCAATAGTGTCGTCATGACTTACTAAATTCTTTTCATGTGGGTTTTCAAAGTAGCAATGAAACCACTTATAGAAGCTGCTGATTATTGTTTTCTTACATGAGAAATGTTAATGACCTCAGAGAACCAGGAATAAATAGAGCCATCTCTTCGAACGAAAACTCCGTCATTCTTCTGCTGGCCTCTTCGGAAAGGCTTAAAATAACAAGCTCACTAAGAAGATTATAAATTCATTTCCCGAGTTAATCTTCCTATCAATTTAGCGAATGAAAAATAAGGGCTCAAGTAATAACTGCTTACGAGGAGCTTAGCTTATTTATCGAAAACGGCAATCAAGCATACCCCTGCACCTATGCTTCCGGAAAATGAGCTCCCAGTCAATGGCCCTACACGAATGAAAATTTACTACCTTATTTTGCAGGCCTTACTCTAAATGTGATAATAATAACAAGGTTACATGCCCATGAACTAGGGATGTGCGATGGTCGTAGATGTTTGCAAAATATTGGTGTTGTAAGTTTAAACAGCGAATTTTCAATATCGAAACTGAAGTCCTTGAAACATTGTAACACCGATGTTAAAGGCAAAATGTCGACCTTCAGCATAAAAAGAAGAATAGGCCCGTTTTACTTGTTACTACTGTAGATAATTTATTCATCTAAACATCTCTTTTTCCAAACATTTGTCATAACAACAAAAGTGATGTGGCTAAAGAAACAGAATTAGTATTTGGAAGAGAAAGACATACATCGTGTTTTTGCATATGCTAAGTTAGGTAGCCAAAAATACACTCCTGGAAATGGAAAAAAGAACACATTGACACCGGTGTGTCAGACCCACCATACTTGCTCCGGACACTGCGAGAGGGCTGTACAAGCAATGATCACACGACCGGCACAGCGGACACACCAGGAACTGCGGTGTTGGCCGTCGAATGGCGCTAGCTGCGCAGCATTTGTGCACCGCCGCCGTCAGTGTCAGCCAGTTTTCCGTGGCATACGGAGCTCCATCGCAGTCTTTAACACTGGTAGCATGCCGCGACAGCGTGGACGTGAACCGTATGTGCAGTTGACGGACTTTGAGCGAGGGCGTATAGTGGGCATGCGGGAGGCCGGGTGGACGTACCGCCGATTTGCTCAACACGTGGGGCGTGAGGTCTCCACAGTACATCGATGTTGTCGCCAGTGGTCGGCGGAAGGTGCACGTGCCCGTCGACCTGGGACCGGACCGCAGCGACGCACGGATGCACGCCAAGACCGTAGGATCCTACGCAGTGCCGTAGGGGACCGCACCGCCACTTCCCAGCAAATTAGGGACACTGTTGCTCCTGGGGTATCGGCGAGGACCATTCGCCACCGTCTCCATGAAGCTGGGCTACGGTCCCGCACACCGTTAGGCCGTCTTCCGCTCACGCCCCAACATCGTGCAGCCCGCCTCCAGTGGTGTCGCGACAGGCGTGAATGGAGGGACGAATGGAGACGTGTCGTCTTCAGCGATGAGAGTCGCTTCTGCCTTGGTGCCAATGATGGTCGTATGCGTGTTTGGCGCCGTGCAGGTGAGCGCCACAATCAGGACTGCATACGACCGAGGCACACAGGGCCAACACCCGGCATCATGGTGTGGGGAGCGATCTCCTACACTGGCCGTACGCCTCTGGTGATCGTCGAGGGGACACTGAATAGTGCACGGTACATCCAAACCGTCATCGAACCCATCGTTCTACCACTCCTAGACCGGCAAGGGAACTTGCTGTTCCAACAGGACAATGCACGTCCGCATGTATCCCGTGCCACCCAACGTGCTCTAGAAGGTATAAGTCAACTACCCTGGCCAGCAAGATCTCCGGATCTGTCCCCCATTGAGCATGTTTGGAACTGGATGAAGCGTCGTCTCACGCGGTCTGCACGTCCAGCACGGACGCTGGTCCAACTGAGGCGCCAGGTGGAAATGGCATGGCAAGCCGTTCCACAGGACTACATCCAGCATCTCTACGATCGTCTCCATGGGAGAATAGCAGCCTGCATTGCTGCGAAAGGTGGATATACACTGTAGTAGTGCCGACATTGTGCATGCTCTGTTGCCTGTGTCTATGTGCCTGTGGTTCTGTCAGTGTGATCATGTGATGTATCTGACCCCAGGAATGTGTCAATAAAGTTTCCCCTTCCTGGGACAATGAATTCACGGTGTTCTTATTTCAATTTCCAGGAGTGTATATTCAAAAATTCTGTTGAAAGACTGAATTTCTCACTGGTGTGAAAGGTATATAACGTGTTTTCAATAAAATGTGACAGGAAGTGAGAAGCTCAGAAATGAATCAGACCTCAAACTAACTCAAGAAATATCCGCTAGACGGAATTCAACGTTCTGTATGACTGATGAATTTTTGCAGCGTCGCCCATTTTTAATCATATGATTAAATGTCGGGTCTGATGACCCCGTAGTTTGGTCCCTTTCCTTCCAAAACTAACCAAACATTAGTTGTCACGCTAGTCCACCAACCATTCTAACACCTGTGGACAATGAGGTTTTGGCAGATGGTTCTGACTTCATGCGGCCTATAGAAACAATGTAAAGTGAAATTTCTTCTTCTTTTTGCGTTACGGCCTCTGTAGGACAACGGGTAGCCCATTCGTGGACTGCATTTTCCTCTTCTTCTCCCAGAACCTCTTCATTCTCTCTCTTCTCCTCTCCAGCTCTTCTTCCAAGATCTTCAGTTTCCGTTTCTCCTGGCGGCTCCACTGGTGACATTCTAATCTTTTCCTGTATTCCTCTCTGTCATTGATCTCCAGCATATTTGTCGGTGTATATTTGTTCCTCCAATTTTCCTTTCCTTCGACCTTGATCCCCAATTCCAACCAGTCCTTCCGAAGTTCAAAAATCCACTTGGTTCCTGTCTTTCCCCTTGCCCTCCCTGTTGTTTCCCACGCTCTCTTCGTCATTCTGTCCATACTCATCCTAACTACATGCCCAGCAAACCTTGCCCTTTAGAGTCGGATTTCCCGGATATTGTTCTCATGTTCCGGTACAATTCTTCCCTAGGTCTTCGCATCCACCTCTCTCCACCTCTTTTGGGACCTAGTATTTTTCTCAGTATTTTCCTCTCTTCTTTCTCTAATTGCTCTGCCCCATTTCTTCCTAGTGTCATCGTCTCAGCAGCATATAATACTGAATTCCTCACTGTTGCCTTGTAGTGGCTTATCTTTGCCTCTGTGGGTATATTTTTATTGCATACCCCTCTCGTCAAGCAGAAGGCTGACCTCATCTTCTTTATCCCCTCTGTTATTCCCTCCTTGCTCCTGTTCCTTCCTATTATAAATTATCCCAGGTATTTAAATTTGTCCACCATTTGCACAGTGCCTTCCGGTGTTTCCCAGTCTGCAGTGCTGTTTAATGTCTTTGTCTTGTTATAGGCGATCCTTAGTCCCACCTTTCTGGTTACCTTACTTAAGTTGTCGAGTTGTGTCTTTGCGTCTTCTTCCGTCTCACTTACTATTGCTATGTCGTCTGCAAGGAGCAAGGAGGACATCAAAAGCAGACTCGCTATGGCAAAAAAGGCATTTCTGGCCAAGAGAAATCTACTAATAACAAATATCGGCCTTAATTTGAGGAAGAAATTTCTGAGGATGTACGTCTGGAGTACAGCATTGTATGGTAGTGAAACATGGACTGTGGGAAAACCGGAACAGAAGAGAATCGAAGCATTTGAGATGTGGTGCTATAGACGAATGTTGAAATTTAGGTGGACTGGTAAGGTAAGGAATGAGGAGGTTCTACACAGAATCGGAGAGGAAAGGAATATGTGGAAAACATGATAAGGAGAAGGGACAGGATGATAGGACATCTGCTAAGACATGAGGGAATGACTTCCATGGTACTAGAGGGAGCTGTAGAGGGCAAAAACTGTAGAGAAAGACAGAGATTGGAATACGTCAAGCAGATAATTGAGGACGCGGGTTGCAAGTGCTACTCTGAGATGAAGAGGTTAGCACAGGAAAGGAATTCGTGGCGGGCCGCATCAAACCAGTCAGTAGACTGATGACAAAAAAAAAAAATATCGTCTGCAAAGGCTAGGCAGTCCACTTAAGCCCTGTTGTCCTTTTTGTCCCCCACGTGGGTCTTTGGTATTCCCATTTCCTCGTTTCTTGCTCTCCACTGCCTGATCACTTCGTCCAGTGCTATATAGCAACAACAATGGTGACAATCCTTCTCCCTGTTTAACACCAGTCTTGATCTCAAATTCTTCTGACAGTGCTCCTCTGAATCTCACCCTTGCTTTTGTGTCTGTCAGAATTTCTTTTATGAGTTCTTGTGCAGTTCCGTCAAGTCCTCTGTTCTTCAGGATCCTAACAAGAGTCTGTTTGTCGATGGAGTCATATGCCATTGTGAAGTCCACGAAGGTTATTACTGTCTGTTTGTTTTTTAAGGCCCTATGTTCTATCAGTTGCTTCAGGATAAATATCTGTTCTACACAACCTCCTCCCTTCCTGAATCCCGCTTGGCTGTCGGCAACTGTACTTTCTACCCGTTCTTCTACTCTCTTGAGCAATAGTTTTGACAGCACCTTGTATCCGACCTCTAGTAGCGATATTCCTCTGTAGTTGTTTGCATCTCTTTTGTCCCCCTTCTGACTTCATGCGGCCTATAGAGACAATTGAAAGTGAAATTTGCATAGAAAAATCCGTTTTAAGCCGTAATGTAATCCGAATAACTTATGTATCGAATATCAAAACACCTGGCAAGCAACCAACACAAACTGTTGGAATGATTCTGAAGAGTAACATCATAACAGAAAAATAAAATGCGATTGTTTGCAACAGAACGTGTTAACATATTAGCCATATAACGGCGCTCGAACCTAGAATCTAGAAGGTACACTTCCATGATGTTTTAGCACGTACGAAGGCAATCAAAACCATCGATACTTTGCTTTAAGCTGCTAAAATGACTGTCAGTGAGGATGCGCAGCACGTTGATACCTCACAGGAAAAAAGAGAAACCAAAATTATAAACAGGATAAGAAAAGGATAATTTGCAAACTGAAACAGGGAAGGATCTACCATCAAACTTCAGTTATTATCTGGAAGATCGTCTCATAGATCTTAAAAAGATAGATTAGTTATCAGTACTACCCATTAGATCCATTAGTTATCGGTACTACGTATTCGGAGCCACGAAAAACTGCACTTACATACTTGAGAAGACTTTTCGCAACAGCGGGATACGCTTTCTGTTAACAATGCAATAGACTCAAGCGAAAAACTGCACCAAAAATGTTATTTTTACAGTTTATAGACAGAAACTTTGCGGGTTTGTAATGTTAATTATTACTGCACTTATTGATTAGTAAATATGATATCATATGTGTTTATATGATGTGTTTTACGCCACTCTATAAAATCATCAATTCACGTCGATATTAAAACCAACTACGTTCGGGATCTATTATCCGATATCGATGTTTAGACAATGATTACCCATCACTAACATGATTACACAGGTATTACAGCTAGTAGGAAAAAAAGGAAACATGCACACTTGACTTTAAATGCAGATGCTAGCCAAGCTTGCAGGATGACCACGAACGACACCTGCAAAATGCCCTCAGCTCATTGTAAGTGTGAGTCGTGGGCAAAGCAGTGTTCTGAGTAGATACGAGTGCATTGTGTCGGAAGTCAGTGCATTAGAACGTGGACAAATTGTTGGTACTCGTATGGTGGGTGCATCCGTAATCAAGGTAACTGAAATGTTCAATGTTTCTAGAGGCACCGTATCGAAGATTTGTGGCGCGTACAGGGAAAGTGGAAAAATATAATCCGCTGAGTCACAAGGCAGAAGAAATTGGTGTTGAGAGATCGACACTTACTGTCACTGAAGGAGACTGTGACGAAAAATAAGAAGACGACAGCTGCAAAAGTCACTGCAAAACTGAATGTTATACTCGCGAACCCTGTCAGAACCAAAAAAAAAAAAAAAAAAAAAAAAACACTATGGGAGCTCCATAAGCAGAGAATTTCAGGACGAGCTGGAATTCCAGAACCAGTCATCAGTTACGCAGGCGTCCGTAACCGGAAAACGTGGCGACGAATCCACGAAACCTGGACTTTGGAGCATTGGAAGAATGTCATTAGATCGGATGTGCTTTTTTTCACACTGTTCCAAAATTCTGGGCGAGTTTCTGTCCCAAAGTGAAACATGGCGGGGGTTAAGTCGTGATTTCGGTAGTCATATTGCGGTATTGCACGGGCTCCATGAACACTCAATAAATTTGTGTTTCTGCCAAGGATTATGTGATCATTTTGGCTGATCAGATCCGTTGCACGCTACAATGTTCACGCGCCAACCGTGATGCTCTGTTCCAGGACGACAAGGCTCTTCTTCACGCAGCTCCAGCTCGCATCGTCCATGGCTTGTTTTGAGAGCGCGAGGATGAATTGTCGCATCTGCCCTAGCCACCACCGTCACCAGATCTCAACATTATTCAGCCTTTGTATCTATTTTTGAGAGAGGGGTGGGTGATCTCTATCCACTTCCATCATCGTTGCTGAACTTGCCACTATTTTTCAGGGAGAGTGGCATAAGCTTCCATTGAAAACAGTACAGAACCTATATTTATCGATTCCAAGACGCCTGGAAGCTGTTTTCAATGCCAGCTGATTTCCTAGACCGTAGTAGGAAAGATAATGCATTGTATTTTTCATGTTTCCATATTTTTGTGTCCACTCCTGTACATTGCGAGTTACGCGTGTTGCTTTCTCTGCCGCACTCAGCCTGTGGTACTGGATGGACAGGTTGCGCAACCATGCACATAATTATATTAGTCAAATGTTGAAGAGGTGTTGGACGGCAGTACTGCGCTCTCGTTTCATATGTTGTCAAAACCGGTCAAGGGCTGCAGCTGAGAGACAGAAAGCGACACCGTCCCATCACAAACATGCTCATAAAGTTGCAGTACCCGGCTAGTATCTTATGGGGCATGCTGGATAAGGAGTCAAGTGTGTGGTGGAAGGAGCACATTTCACTGACGTTCAAAGATGCAAAGACTTTTCTGATTGGTGTTTAGATGTCTATTTTACTGTTCAGTGTTCCCTTGGCAAGCACTAGAGCTCTATGGTCATTAGAAACTGCTCCTCTCCGTACCACGACACCCGCGCAAGCCCTGTACGAACCGCCTGACGTGTTCCTGCTGTTTACATTCTTCTTTGATATCACAGCCACAAACGGACTGATGACCATAGCTGTTAAGTCCCATAGTGCTCAGAGCCAGCCAGCCACAAACGACCGCCAGCATCTGTGTGACAGCCTCTGCTCTCACTGCTGAACACAACTTGGTGTGAGTCAAATCGCAAGTTTCGCTTCTTCAACTGCGATATTTTGCACCGTGATGAAGGTAGCAATGGCTCTCGCTGCTGCTTGGATCTTAGCTTTCAGAGAGCGGTGCTAGGCGGTCGCAGCTGACGCTCATATGTAATAATCATTCAAGTTTACGTGTCGTGGGATAGCGATATGCACATGTACATATGGTGGCAATATCACGTACACAAGGCATAAAAGGGCAAAGCATTGGCGGAGCTGTCATTTGTACTCAAGTGATTCATGTCATTTGCGGCTGTGGTGTCAAAAAGAAGACCGTAAACAGTAGGAACACATCAGGCGGTTCGTACAGGGTGTCGTGATACGGACAGGGGCAGTTTCTAACGGCCGTAGTGCTCTAGTGCTTGCCGAGGGAACGCTGATTATGGTCGCACGACGGGAAGTAATGCACGGGAAATTCCATTTCGGAAATAATTAGTTAATTTAGATCCACAGCGTCAAGGCACTCTAGACATTACACTTCACCACGGACAATACAGTGGCAGACGGCCTTCATTTAACGACCGAGAGCAGTGGTGTCTGCGTAGAGTTGTCTGTGCTAACAGACACGCAACACTTCGTGAAATAATCTCAGAAATCATCGTGGGGCGTACGAAAAACGTATCGTTTAGGAAAACGTGGCAAAATTTGGCGTTAATGGTCTATGGCTATGGAAGCAGACGACTGACGCAAGTGCTTTTTCTAACAGCACGACGTCGTCTGCAACTCTCTTCTCGGCTCGTGGTCGTATCGGTTGTACCGTAGATGACTGCAAAACCGTGACGTGGTCATATGAGTCCAGATTTTAGTTGGAAAGAGTGATGGCAAGGTTTGAGTTGGCACAAACCCCACCAAACCATGGACCCAACTTGTCAACAAGGCACTGTACAAGCTGGTGGTGGCTGTACAATGGCGTGGGTTGTATCTGCATGGCCGTCCAGAGTGGCCGTGCGTTTCTAGGCGCTACAGTCTGGAACCGAGCGACCGCTACGGTCGCAGATTCGAATTCTGCCTCGGGCATTGACGTGTGTGATGTCCTTAGGTTAGTTAGGTTTAATTAGAAGTTCTAGGCGACTGATGACCTCAGAAGTTAAGTCGCATAGTGCTCAGAGCTATTTGAACCATTTTTTTTTTTTGCATTTACATGGACTGGTGATCCAACTGAACCGATAATTGAATGGAGATGGTTATGTTCGGCTGTTTGGAGGCGATTTGCAGCCATTCACGGACTTCATACTCCCAAACAACGATGGAATTTCGATGGATGACAATGTGCCATCTCACCGGACGAAAAATGCGCGCGATTGGTTGAAGAACATTCTGACCAATTCGAGTGACATATCGCCGTACATTAATCCGATCGAACATTTATGGGACGTAATCGAGACGTCAGTTCGTGGATAAAATCCTGTACCGCAACACTTTCAAAATTATGGACGGCCTTAGAAACAGCACGGTTCAATATTTTTGCAGGAGCTTCCAGCTACGTATTAAGTCATGGCACGTTGAGTTTCTCCATTGCGCCGGGCAAAAGGTGGTCCGACATGATTTTAGGAGGTATCCTATGACTTTTGACACTTCAGTGTATGTTACATTCGCCGCAGTATCAGCAACTGCTGACTGATGTTTTTTCAGAAACGATACTGGACTGGAGTGTAATCATTCGAAGCTATGGAAGTATTCTGCTACAGAACGATTTTCCTTGACGTGCGTTTTTCATGTAGTGACAAATGATTGCCTTTCAGGCAACATGATGTACTTATTTCCTTTTTTTTACATCCGTTCTATTGCTCACAATTAATTTCATTTAAAAGCCTGGAGAAACGCCAAAACAAAGAAAAACGTGATAATCAACGGAGTTTGATTGCAGGCAACTAGTTTGAATAGGACAAAGAACGACTTTTCTTGTTTTCTGTACGCTGTTATCAATAGAGACACGACTTATACAAGAACCAAGAGCGAACAACAAGAATGGAAGATGGGGAGAGAATTAAAATACTGTACTGCAAGGATGCAGTCTTTCTCATCCAATATTTGACCTGAATGTCGAAAAAGTAATGAAGAAAGTAAAAGAAGGGTTTCACCTCTTCATCTACATACATACTCTGTAAGCGACCGTACGATGCGTGGCAGAGGGTACCCTGTGCCATTACTAGTCACTCCCTTTCCTGTTCCACTCGCAAATACCACGAGGAAAAAAATGACTGCCTGTATTCCTCGATATGAACCCCAATTATTCTTATGTTATCATCGTGGTTCTTACGCGAAATGTATGTTGGCGGAAGTACAATCACTCTGCAGTCAGCTCCAAATGCCGGTTCTCTAAATTATCTCAATAATTTTTCGCCTGCCCGACAGTGATTCGCATTGAGTTCCCAAAGCACCTTCGTAATACTTTAGATTTGATAGAACCTATTTAGCAGCTTGTCTTTTAATTGTTTCGATGTCTACTTTTAACAGGACCTCATACAATGTACTCGAGTAGCACTCACAAAAACGTCCCGCTAGCGCCCTATATGCGCTTTCCTTTACAGACTCTTTCCCAAAATTCTCCCAATAAACCAATGTCGACCATTAGCCTTCTCTAACACAATCGTTACATGCTTGTTCCATTTCATATCGCTTTGCAACGTTACTCGTAGATATTTAAAGGATGTGACTATCTCAAGCAGGACACTAGTAATGCTGTATCCGAAAATTACGTCTTTTTTCTTCCTAGTCATGCGCATTAACTCACATTTTTCTACATTTGGAACTAGCTAAATTATATTTCAGGGTTGAATGATACCAATAATAAGATTCGATGATGTCGTTGCAGGCTTGTTTAATGGAGTGAATAGCCTTCCGGACACAAAATGTCAATCGACAGTAAACGAAAGAAAGAGGAAAGTGTTGATGAGCGTTGGATGTGAGATTTTAACAAACGTAACACCAAAATGAGGCAGCTCGAAGCAGAAAAGGTGGAGGAATAATGCTACATTAGAACCAATATACGATTAATAAAAGGAATATAGTGTTACTTTTACAGCATCATTCAGTTGTAGTGATCAGTGATGTCTGACAGCTGAAGCGACACCTATACAATAAATAAATTAAATGTAAGCTCGGAAACAAAGGTGGAACTTGTGATAGGAATAAGGATTGTAATTAAAAGAAATTAAGAATAAGACGATAAAATCCCAAAACACCTCAGAAATGAAGCTTCAGAAAATCGATTAATGATTATCTAACGCACGTGTACAAAACAACTCGGAAACTCCTCTAAAACCAGCTAAAAGCTCATTGAATATTTACGTTAGCTGTACGTGATGCCATTCTCTCCTGTTATAAAGCGTGATGTGCTTAAGCAGGCTCGTTGAAGCACGTACCTGCGGCTGTAATATCCGTGCGCTTTTCATAGCGCGTGGCCAGCTTGACGGCTGAGCCGAGCAAATATTATAGGATGGAGGTGCGGGTTCATTACACCGGCTGGCCTCAGCAGATTTCCCGCTGCTGCCTGCAGAAAGTCGCACTTGAACTCTGACGAACTGACTTCCGTGCAGCTCTTTAAAGCGGCTTCATTTAAGACCTGGCTGCTACTCCTTCCTCTGGCCGGTCGTAATGAAAACCACGCTAAGTATTCAAGAGGACAGATTTCACAATTCCGCGGAAGATGCTGTAAAGTACACTGTGCCGGGCGGGTAGGGGGGGGGGGGGCGAACTATATATCTCAACAATTTAATGATTAATAAAAACTACCTCCGCTGTATTATTACACATTTATTGTGGTTCGACCGGTTTCGTTAGTTGAACATCTTCAGCTTGCCGAGTTGTGCTGAAGTCATGACATGAAAGTCACGACATAAAGTCATGATTTTAGTACAACCTGATTATGTTCAACTAACTGAACCGCTCGTAACACAATAAATGTGTAGTAACACATCTGAGGTAGTATTATTATTAATCATTAACACTGTGCTTAACATGGTCAGGATTATAACTTAATGAAATCATCTTTTAGCAAACTTAGTTGCCGGCAGAGAATTTGAAGAGGTAAGAAACAATCTCTGATACATTGATATATGTTCGTTTTCTTTTAGGCGTTGGGGCGATGGGTGTTTCGTGGATTTTGCTTCACGAGTTATATGATTTTAATCTAATGATGGGAGTAATTAAACATGTCACTAATGTAATAAATAAATTATACAGTGTGAGATCTAGACGGAATTGTTCACAACTAAAATGTTCTAACAGACACTTGAAATGCGGCCAGTGGTTTGAGAATTAACGTTCACGTTCGAACCTAGCCATGACCAAGCAACTATACGCAACTGGAACAGAAACCTCGAAATTATAAAGAAATGTTTGATAACGTACCGGCGTAACGTTACGCTCTGGTAATCATACTAACACTAATGGAATGCTAGCTTCGCTGTCAACCGTCAACATTGCCCCCCCCCTCCCCCTTCCCCCCTCCCACCACCCCTCCAACCCCCTTCCCCGGGTTTAATGCTGTGCCGAGTCGGTGGGGAGATCTCTTATGACGAAGTTATTGAAATACCGAAAAATGCAAGAATAAGTCTGTACCCAAAAATTTTCCGTTGAGAACTCTCTATCATACTACTACTTTTTGTGTTTCCATTCGAAGTTCTGAACTTGGGGTGGTTTTCTTCGTCTTACAGTAACTTCCTTGCAATGAAAGGTTCAATAGTCTCTTCATATTGAAGACACCACACTTTTTACAATCCATCGTACCCTTCATTTATTCCAATCATCATTTTATTTTCGTCTCGAAAACTTAAGGAATTTGAAGGCATTTTGACTATTTTTCGACAGTGACTGTCTCAAGAAATATGTAAAGGTTTTTTTAAATTATTGCTACCAGTCACTAACTTCGTCAACTTTAAAATAAGGTCAAACAGATGTTACATAGTCTTTTCGTGAATGCCGTGTTTCCAGTTTACTGCTATGTTAGTGACAATTTGTGGACAGTCACCATGAGAGGCACGGAAATGGAGGCACCCCAGCGCATCACTACGAGATTGCCACACCAAAAGAAAAAAGATGACCACAGCATTCACAAAAAGACTATGTAACACCTGTATGGCCTTATTTTAAAGCAGTTTTTGTAATTCCATTCAGCCTGAAGTTGAGGTTTACCTCGAAACATGTCGCTAAATAAATAAGTAATACAATAGTTGACAAAGTTTGTGACTGGCAGCGGTAATTTAAAAATACCTTTACATATTTCGAAAACTTTATCTCCTGCTGCTGCGTGCGATAGCCTTCCATCAATACTAACAGAAACCTCATACTATACTCATGCAGATGTAAGGAATAACCAGCCGAGTATTTCGTTGTAGATACCTTTACATGACAATTCACCACTAATCCACCTAACTAAAACACTAAAATATTTTGGACTAACTATCAGAATTCAATGTGGAACCCTTACCTACAAATCGTTCAAAAGAAAGCCTACAACAAACTAAATCCGATAACCGATAGGACATGGGGAGTAAATAGCACGCCAATAATCCACAGAAACAAAACAATTGTCCACCCGATCCTTATCTATGTCACACTGTCACGGAAACCCGCTCCTCCCTTCAAATCCTGGATCGATATGCTCTCCACTTTGTTATCGGTGTTAAGCATTTTGGCCTGTCCTACATTTCTTAAATCTCAGCATCTTAAAGTCTCCCCCGCTTTTGAGACCTTATTCCTATTTTCGCGCCCATATCCCTGCATCACCAAACACTCCATTTCCTTTCTTGGCGTAATTTATATCGCCTTCCCCTCCCACTTTATGAAATGACTTTGGAAACCTAAGATTTCTTCCAACCTTAACGTATCCTACCCAAACCAAAGGCCCCAGTCATCCTTTCCTTGTCCAATTGTAATACCACCTACATTCCATCCCACACAAAGATCCTGTATCATTCTGCTTGTAACATCGTCTCCAATACTTTTCACATCCAAGACCCTACCCATAATTATAACGTGTCTGTATCACAATCTTCGTATCATAAACATCACTTATTTTATTTTCTTAATACTTTTTCCGAGAAAAAGCGCCTGCACAGGAAGTCTGACGAATGATTTTGTGTGTGTGTGTGTGTGTGTGTGTGTGTGTTTTTTTTTAGGTGACTGCAAACGTTGAGAATGCGCAGAACAGTCCATTAACTATGAATGATTGAGATTACTGATTGGTGGTAACGTAATGGTACAAGCTAGTAACATTAAGGATACTCGGTTTAAAAGGCCACAATATGAGCACTGGAATACTGGAACAAGATGGGAAGAACGAGGAGAAAGTGCTCGGATCAAAAAAGTTGCCAGACAGGCATGCAGCCTTTAACCCTTATTATTCAGTCTATACACGGAAGAAACAGTGACGGTAATAAAAGGAAGTTGCAAGAGAGCAACTGAAGTTCAGAGTGAAGGAATATCAATGACAAGATTGACTGATGATATTGGTACCCTCAGTGAAGCGAAGAAGAATTACAGAATCCGTTGAATGCAATGAAAAGTCTAATGAGTACGTAATATGGATTAAGAGTAAAACGAAGAAAGACGAAAGAAATTAGAAGTATCAGAAACGAGAAACTTAAAATTAATATTTGTGATCACGAAGTAGACGGAGTTATGGAATTCTGCTACCTTGGAAGCAAAATAACCGATTGCGAACGAAGCAGTGAGGATATAACAGACAGACTAGCACAGGCAAAGAGGGCATTCCTGTCCAAGAAAATTTGACTCCTATGGAACATAGACCTTACTTTGAGAAAGAAATTTCAGAGAAAGTACGTTTGGAATACAGCATTGTATAGTAGGGAATCAATGACTGTGGAAAAATCGGAACAGAAGAGAATTGTATGGTTTGACATATGAAAAGCACTGACAAGAAAAAGGGACTGAATAATGAGACGCATGTTCAGACGTTAGGGAATAACATCCATGATACTAGAGGGAGCTGCAGAGAGTAAAAAACTGCAGGGGAAGGCAGAGATTGCAATACATCCAATAATTGAGGACGTTGAGTGCAAGGGCTCTGCATCAAACCAGTCACAAGACAATTGACAAAATTATGAACGAATGAGCTAGTTTGACTGAGGAAGAATGGTGCTTTTGAAATGAGAATGTCACGCACCCACATTTCAACTAGTACAGGCCTTGTAATAGACCAAGAAATTTGACTACAGAGCGCATTACCATTTCCCTGATATTATAGCAACGCACCATCACCTTTGTGCGAATTCGACGACGAAATTCCACAAAATATGTTGCACTTTCTCTTATGTCGATGGCACGATGTTATCTGTATTGGTTTAGTCCGGTGATTTATACGCCATTGCATCAGATGCTGGAGATGAGAAACCCCAACTACATCAGACAACGAGACAACACGAATTTCGTAATCGGGCAAATTTAATGTTTTGTGACGACTTTCACTTGAGACTTCCCCATGGTTTTAGGCGTTGCTGAGGTATCCACAATCCGGTTGCTACAACGATGAATGCCGTGGTGGAAAAATAGACTCTAAGGTGAAAGTAAACGACGCACTACGAACGAATTATCCGAATGAGGCCGAAATGGGTGGATGTGATGTTCATGTGCAAGTGAGTGATAAACATTTCAGAACAATTCGATGATTTATTGAAGAGAAAGAGCTTCACTAACTGAGCAAGTCAATAACAAAAAAAATGGTTGAAATGGCTCTAAGCACTATGGGACTTAACATCTAAGGTCATCAGTCTCCTAGACTTATAACTACTTAAACCTAACTAACCTAAGGACATGACACACATCCATGGCCAAGGCAGGATTCGAACCTGCGACCGTAGAAGCAGCGCGGTTCCGGACTGAAGCGCATAGAACCACTATGCCACAGCGGCCGGCAAGTCAATAACACGTTGGTCCATCTTCAGCTCTTATTAAAAAAAAGGTTGTTCCCCTTGGTATTGGTCGATAGTGTTGTTAAATGTCCACCTGAGGGAAATGATGCCAAATTCTGTCCCACTGGCGCCTTAGATAATCAAAATCCCGGTTGGTCGGAAGGTCCCGCTCCTAACGTTCTGTACTGTTGAGAGATGCGAGACATTGCTGGCAAAGACTGGGTCTGGTAAGGACGAAGACAAGCAGCAGAAACTCTCGCAGTGAGCGGGCTGCCATTATCTTGCTGAAATGAAAGACAAGGATTGCTTACCATGAAGGGCAACAAAACGGGGCGTAGAATATTGTCTGCAGGGGTGCCGTGAATGAAAGCAAAGGGGTCCTGCTATGAAAGAAATGGGGTCCTAGACCATCACTACTTATTGTCAAACTGTATAGTGGGCGACAGTCAGTTTGATATCCCGCCTCTATCAGGGGCATCTACAGACACTTTTCGTTGGTCATCGGGGCTCAGTTCGTAGCCGGGCTCATGACTGAAGTCTATTCTATTCCGATGAAAGAGATTCCAGGTCGAAGACGTGTCTGGGGACGCCCCAGACAGCAGTGTGAGACGAACCGGACTGTTGGCTGCCATATGGCCCTACAACTAGGAATGATGGTCTGGGATGCCACTTCATTTCATAGCAAGATCCCTTTGGTTGTCATACGCGGCACCATTGCAGCACGGCGATAAGTCCGCGATATTCTCCTCCCAATTTCATTGCCCTTCACGGAAAGCCGTCCTGATCTCACAGTTCAGTCAGATAACGCCCGCCGGCACACGGCGAGAGTTTCTGCTGCTTGTCATCATGCTTGTCATATCCTACCTCGGCCAGCGAGGACGCCGGATCTCGCTCCAATAGAGAACATTTTGTGCATTGTGGACATCCCGCGATTTTGAAGATATAACGTGCCAGATGGACAGAATTTGGCATGACATTTCTCGGGTGGACATCCTACAACTCAATCGATCAATGTTAAGGCAAATAACGGCTTAGACCAACGTGTTATTCAATTGCTCAATTTTTGGAATTCCTTATCTTGAATAAATCAACCCGTTTTTCTGTGATTTTAACAATTTGTTTGTCTGTACTTTTACGTCATATCCAGCGATTTCATATCTGTCGAGCAATTCCTTCGTGGTGCGTAGTTTTTTTTTATCTCAGAGTGTACCAAGAGTTCTGATTTACAGCGCATTTTTATAAAATGTCTAGCTTGATACCTTCGTAGTGTGAGCTTCGTGAACATTAAAATTTCGATAGGGATTTGTAGAACATGCGAATATCAAGCCTTAGAACCAGAGTTATGGCACAATTCCGTATAGCAGCAGAATTAGGACCCATTACATGTTGTAAGTAACCTAATGAGTGAGGGCAGCCTCAATAATAATGACTGTGTGGGGGAGTTGGTGGAGACCGAGACATTACTCCTCTTTCGGGTTATTTCATGTGTCAGTTCGAGAATGCGCGTCATATGTGACAGACTGATTTGAAGAAAGATGACTGCCACGGCTTTCTTGGCCTGACATGTGACCCAGTGAACATGTGTGAAATATTTTCACGGTTCGCCAGAAACCACTACTGATGCTTAGTGTACCGCATATGAGGGGCTGTTCCGTAGTAACTTCTCCAGTACCTCTTTGAGCCGATGGTTCGGTATCTAGAAGCTCGGATTACAGGACGTGGAAGAGAACATGTTCAGTTCTGTAATCATAATCGTTTGCGAATTGCCACGTCCCTAATGTGTACCATAAACTGTCACTCATCCGTGCTGGTGTTGCAAATTCCACGACCGTTAGTGTATGGCAACAATACGTACTCGAACGCGAGTAAAGTGAACACATCGCCAGGTGAAGAGCGTTCGCCTGTGGCTGGTGCGCTCTACGGCCCTGGGCCGCATTGGTTAATGGACCGGAAGGGGGCGCCTCTCACGTGGCCGGCATTTTAAGGACCTGAGCGGGTCTGCCCAGCGAGGAATTTTCCGCTGAAGTCGCCAGCCTTACTTCAATGCGCTGACCGGAGCAGAGACTACTTACTGCACTACGAATGCTGCTACGGCATTGTTGAAATTTTCTAAAACTTGGTCTCAAAGCAAAAGTTTTTCTCTCAATTACTACAAACTTTTTCAACTCAGTTGACACCAAGGAATATACAGTAAACACATTTAATGCATATTTGATAGTATAATTTACAGAGTCCACATATGTTTCCGTGAATTCGAGGTTACTAACTATGACTATGGTACAGTCGGGAGACACAGCAAAGAGACCCAAAGCAGTTGATACAAAATCTCAGTGGTGAATAAATATTACACCTTTGCAATATTGATGTCCTTTGAGATGCTTCACATGCCAATAAGATATTGCCTTTGGAAACGCATTTACCATCTTTTAAATAATTTCTTTGAAATGTATATATCAGTTTCTGGTGACACAAGTGCACAAGTGGTATCGTTACACGTTTCGAGTTAATACGGAGTCATCTGTCCTACTTCTAGTGCACGCCTAGAGTAGTCACACCAGAAGTTGTGTTTTTTTTCAGTTTTCACAGTTAATTTTACATTGTGAAGATTCTTAAACTTAAAGTGCCTGTTTAAGAGTTATCAACTTTACATTAACTTGCCGCCCGCATCTCGTGGTCGTGCGGTAGCGTTCTCGCTTCCCACGCCCGAGTTCTCGGGTTCGATTCCCGGCGGGGTCAGGGATTTTCTCTGCCTCGTGATGGCTGGGTGTTGTATGCTGTCCTTAGGTTAGTTAGGCTTAAGTAGTTCTAAGTTCTAGGGGACTGATGACCATAGATGTTAAGTCCCATAGTGCTCAGAGCCATTTGAGCCATTAACTTGCCTTTTTACCTCGTTCCACATACGCCTAGAAATGTAAACATTATATCGATATCTGTTTTTTAACATTCTTTTTGATTTGCTAAAAGATGGATATATCGAAAATATCGATATTTTGGACTTTCATTATATCGCCTTTGTCGTTATCTGTCAGGTGGTTTTTCAGCAGTCACTGTACTGATATCAATTTCGTACATTCCAGTATGTTTCAGTCGGCATCAGCGACCAAGGCTACGGTCCTCGTTAGTAACTGTGCCTTATCAATAAAAGCATGATCACAGTTTTTGAGGACCTTCATAAAAAAACAATTACTCATTTAGGGGAATCCAATGAAAGGTTGTGCAAGTTCAATATTTAGATGAGCCTCTCTAATCTTGTTTTGTTTATTGTAAGTACTGCCTGGTCTGTAGTAAGCTATAGTATCTGAAGCGTCGCAGTTGTCTTACACTTAGCGATTTTTAAGATTCAAAACCGCATGGTGTCCATTTCACCGTCGTCGTCATGTTTTTGCTCTGATGTCTCGCAGTGGATTGGAAGGATTTGGAATCGAACGATGTACGTAGATTTGTAATAAATTTGTAACTGTTGAACAGATGTATTCGAAAACTCCGCAAGTATTTATGATTCGCGTTTTATCTACGCAATATTGCACTATAATGGAGTTTTTGTGGTAGTTGGAACGCTGGTTCTGTAGTTGAAGAGAAAGTCTGGAGGCTTCCGAATTGTCACCAGTTTGACTCACAGATAACTATAGAAAAGTATTATACAGAAATATTATCAGAATTGAAATCTGATGCTGTTGTAGATTGTAGTATATCGAAGACTCTGTGGATAACGAAGGTGTAGCTCTGAGTCTGCAAGCGAAAGCAGAAGAAAAATACCTAAAGGAGCAAGAAGTACTCTGTTTTTATCTTATCGATATACACATATTTAAATACCTTTAAAAGTTGGAGTACATGGTGAAATTTGGTAAAAGCAGGGAACGTTAACAACAAAGCATTCATTGGGAAACTTGGTCCATAGGGGCAGGTTCTCACCGTAAGTATAAAAAAAGTTAACCCTATTAAGAGACAGCATTTCGGACAGACACATCGGCAATACCCAACTTCAGCTCCATCTCCTTATTCTAATTTTTCGTTTCTCATTTTGAATTTCCGTAAACTGTCAAAGCCGTTATCACTCAACTGAAAACGCAAAGTAGAGTACAACAGAAAAATGATTTAATACAGCATTCAATCGCAAATCGAACAGTATAGCGTCGTAAGATGATTTTAAGTTTATGTTCCGTTCTAGAAAATGTGTATTGAGATGTCAGTATAAGGAGCTACTACTGAGTATGTTACTGACTATAAATGAATATCAGACTTCACATTATAAAGAGAATTATTTTACTAGAATACTTTTTGCAAATAAACAAACAATACAACTGATACTCTTCTCAACGAGTGAAACAAGAAACTGCATCACTAATATGTGAAAGTAACAAACACGGTACTGTTAATAAACCAACAGTAATAAAACAAGTTTGGAATAATGTTTCGTGCCTCTAAGAAGCTCAGAAACACAAGTTAGGCTGTATCTTAAAGTCCAGTGGACTTTTTATTGAAGAAATTGGATATAACCATGTCTACCCCCGATTTAATTTCCTTGTTATCGTTATTCTGTAGTGCTCCATAGGTCGCCATTTGTATGTGCATTTCGTTCGGCTTCTCGTGAGATTTTATGAGAAAGTCTCTTGATGCTTCTCGTTCTTTATTTCGGATGATTTACGAGGTAGAACACATTACACATACATTACTACAATTGTCTGTCAACGGAGGCAAACTGACCTAACTGAGACATTTTTATTCGGATGGATGAAGACACAAGGGAGATGGATACTTCAGGCGAATTCTTCCCTCACATTATATACCCTGGTGAAGAATGTAGGTGCACTAAGACAGGCAATGTGACATCTTTTGGGAGTACAAAAACCGATGCAGGATTTATGAAAATTTATTGCCATCTGCTGAAAATCAATGTTTAATTGATTTGAAATTTTTCTACCCTTTAACAACGTATACATATGGTTGCAAATTTGTGATAAAATTTTGCGGATACAAGCTAGACCGGGACTTAAACGCGGATCTTCGACTTTTGTGGGCAGGTCACTACCATTTGCATTGCCGGAACGTGCTTCAAGAACCACCTCAAAGCTTCAACCTGCGACTGTTTCAACTCTGTACCTTCCGAAGCCCACAAAATTATTTCCAGTATACTCAGTGAGAGAAAAGCATAGTGAGTGGACAGTAGGACTTTACTATTCGGATATTCTTGAGATGATATTTTTCACAAAGTTGGTAATACACACATAATTTTAGTTCATCTGCTGTACAGCAGGCGCCGAATAGCTAAATAACTTTAGTGCTACAGTTGAAGAATAATTATGTATAGCGTCAATTATACTAGCTCTTGGTCTTATATTTTCTGCTTCATTTGCACTGTTAATGATAACTGTTTTTGCTGCCAATATGGAGCACCCATAATGTATGTGATTGACTTTTGGATAGCGCCCAAAGTTAAACATTAGCAGAGCTGGGTTGTCTTCTTTACAGGGTAACCCTCCAGGTGTCGAGTGATGAGACAGGAAGGGACAACTCTATTAAAAGAAAAAATATTTTACAACCTTTCTAAGAACTTTCATAATGTCAAATAACTTACGGGAATGCAGCTGTGTGAGATTATCGACTACCGCTGATACTTCGTCAGGAGCACACACTGTGTGCGAATTTAAAACCTCGGTTTGCGAAGGAATGACGGAAAGATAACACACACACACACTGGAAACACTAGCGCCATCACAAAACCAAATATCATCGACGTCAGACGTTATCGATGGTGAAGGTGAATATCCATCGGTTGAGATAGTGTATGATGTGAAATGTGTATTGCGACCACCATCTGAGATTACGGTCCTTTTAGGTACAATCTTGATTTGCGTAAGGCAGGTGTCTACCGTATTCCTTGCAGTTGTGGCATATATGTAATGGTCAGACTATTAGGACTATGGAGAACTGGTGTACTGAGAATAAGCGCACACACGCTTACATCAGTCGAGCAAATCCGCTATTGCAGGTACACTGTCTTGACATCGGTCATTCTATATATAATGGAAACCTGCTCCCTCCCTTGTCAAAAAACAGGGGGACAGAATTAATGCTACCTCACACGTTGGTTATTAATTTTCACTACTGAAAACTTCTGACGTCAGTAGTCTTCGGTTGGCGATAACTTTAGTGCTTACAGTGTGTGTATGTGCATGTATGTGTATGTGTGTGGCGTATGTATGTATTTAATAGTTCCAGAATTGCCCTGCAAAGCGAGATCTTCACTTCCATTGCACAGCGCTCACTTTCTGTAGTGACAGGATATACTATGTCGAAACATAAGTCGTCTTCTACGGCAACACCGGGCTGCATAATTTGAACATTGCCTATGCCGGAAGAAGCTCAGGCCTAACTTTACTAATAGTCGTTACTGTCACTGTTGCATAAGCTGATACCATTTAATGTGCCTGCAGCACTAGAGCGAAGCAGTTTAGTTCATTGCATATGTCAAAGAACAATAATAAACTTCTGCGAGAATATTATTTTGTGTTCTCTCAGAATTTTCAATGAACTATTTCAGCTGCTCTGTTCCACTATTCAGGTACCCTCTCTAGCTGTTACTGAACTTATATTTGGTAGTACGTGAAAATTCTGACGGTGGATCACAATATATTAGAACTATGACATAAATGAATATGTCTGTCAAGAAAAAGTACTTCCTAAAACTAGAGTTTATTTTACGTATTCCTCAATCATGCCGTGAGTAGTAATCGGAATGATTTTCCTTGTATTACGTACCCATTATTTAGATCACAACAAGTGATTACGACAGCGAAAAGGACAACACTTGAAAATTTTACCCGCAGTGCTGTATTCATCGACAATAGCTGTTTATGTTTTGACCAGCGAAAGCAGGTCAGCCATCACTTCACTATTACAGGCGCTCATGTAATTTAACTCCGACTGATTTCGAATTCATTCAGTGCCGAGTTCCTGTTTACAGCAGCAAATTGCGTTCTTCCTAAGGCGTCCAATTTGTTCTGTAGATTGACCTACGGATCTTTCATTAGGTACGTAACTGCTGTTTACGTCAGCTTACGATCAATTTCCAGGACTCTCTCTTCACTGTGTAGACTTTATTTCGCTTCAGCGATTATGCGGTCCGCTAATGCGGGGTCTCTAGCTTGCTTCAATTTGAAAGGAGAAAATCATCTGTAGCGATTCTGATATTCTCACGGAAATATTTTGGCGACAAACGAAAATCAGTGTTTCGATACCAAATTATCGCTTTCAACAGTTTTGTATGAGATCGACAACAGAGGCGTCAATCTGAATGTTCTCTTCCAATCTGCGAGCCCTTTGAAGTCCTGGATTATTGGTAGAAAACTCTGCTACATCTACTTCCCTTCGACGAAATCCACGTGTGCTTAGCAAAGGGTGTAATTACGACTGCTCTCTGAGTTGTCGCGGTGTCTCTAATAACCTCGACATTGACGACGTGAGTACTCCAAAGCAAGCCGTCCGAAAGGCGAGAACTAGAGTTGGCTGCACCTAACCGTGAACCACACGAATAAATCAAACTGAAATATGTTTGCTAACTGTCTAATTCATTACTCAGAAATGCAGCAGTGCACATGCATCATGCAGCATTGCATGGCATTTTGCTTAAATTAAGAAGGAAAGTATTTGCTTGTGTCTGAAAGCACTTTAAAATGACTATCGAATATATGTGGCTCTGCGCCTCACTGAGGTCTCCTAAAGTAAATATATTTCTGTGAGATATCTTGCCGTATTTAGAGCTGATTGGGAGTTAATTGAGAGTTAGCTAACAGCATGTTACCTGGACGTAGAGTACCCCAAAGAGACTGAAATAATTTCCCTTTTTCCAAAGGGGTGTAATACGACCATTACTGCCCATGTTACATGTTAACGATTTAATAGTCATAGTCGAAAGCTCATATCAGACGAACCCAAATTTCCGTGCGAGTTAGCACACTGTTTCCGAGATTCGGGGAGATGCGCCGGCCGCGAATCCAACCCGCGCGGCGGACTGACGACGCGGACCAGTTTGCCGGCCAGTTTGGATGTAGGTTTACGGCAGTTCCTCACTCCGATTAGGTGAACACCGGGGCACTACCCACGTATTATTTGCAGGTTATTCTCTCTACTTGGCAGTCTCCGTCTTCCAACAATTCCCACATTTAAAGAAACCTGTATTCGGAAAATGTTTTCCATTTAAAACGTTGACGTACCTTTGGATAAACTTGTAGGATCGTATTTTAAGCCTGCTCACCGGGAAAACATTGAAAGCTAAAGGTACCGGTACAGACAGGAAAAAAGTCCCTTCAGTAAACTACCATGACGGAGCGTGTTTACCTTGCACACAGGCGACAATAAATGCTTCGCGGTTCAGCTCATTCCAGATCGGGACCACAAAGTGACAGAAATGTGGATACGCAACTGAGAGTGGCTTTGAATGCTACCTAGGCTGTCTTTCTCACTTAACCCGCCTTGCTTTCCGTAACCTTGCCTTGTTCCAGCTATCGAAGTTCTCTTCTTTCGACTTCTTGGGTTCAGCAATCAGAAGCCTGTTTCATTTCGTTCCCACTGATCATTAGAGGTGAACTAAGTATAATGTGTGTCCTTTCTGAAAATACGTTGGATAAGAAATAGGTTCTCTTGAGATTTTGTTGAATTTTCATAACGAAGAAAAGTACTTTCATTAAGTTCATTCTCTCTTCATAGCAATCGGCATAACACTATCACAAAAGATAATGCTTAGTTTCGTTTATTCACTATAAGCAATGCGCTTAAATTATGAATTCTGGCTTGTTGGTATTTAGTAGTGTATTGAAACAGCACGATAACATTGTCAGTAGATAGTAAGTATATTAAGGAATAAAAACTTAAAAGCAGATATAGATAGAGTGTACGACAGTTGCCTCCTATAGACGTATAGTAACTGTGTAGTATAAGAGTGATGCATTTAATTTGTTCAAAATGTAAAACCTTTTGCCTCGGGCTTGCGTATTCTATGTGCATAAGAAGGAAAAGAATTAATTACAGTATAAAATTGAAAACGTGTAAAGAATTACGTCACTTCCATTAACTAGTATAGATCAACACACCTCAAAAGTATGTTTGCAAAATGGATAAATTTTAATGCAAGCAATTGCGTGCTTCAGTTGATTTCGAACAATTTGAGTGTCAAAAACAGGTGTCCAGCGATTACGAGAACAAAAGCATCGAAAAAACAGCCTACAAACGAAAATTGGACTGATAAAAATGTTGAATTAATCGCTAATACGTGCCTTTGACACCAAAGGGGAGAGATCCCTCTGAGATTAAAGCTACTTTTACGGCAATGTGGTACTGAATTTGGCGTTGGAAATATCGTTCCCACTGAATGTAGATGATTACTTTTCCTGATTTGATCTTGGTGCGGTGTAACGACATAGTATTGACTGACGAATTGGATCAATACTACTTACTGTATTTGTCATTAGACAGTATCTTAAGGAGTCTATTATTTCCTGCTAATGCTTTATCTGTAGTTTTATGTTTCGAGTGAGTGGTGTAACTACATCGAGAAAGATGAAACAAATTTTGCTTGTAAGTAGGTACTTTTTTGAACGTTCAGTTTACAGAAACATCGTTGTATGACACTGTGTGGAAGATGAACTCAGAGCAAAACGCTATTTTTCTGGTGTGTTGTTGTTGTTACGTAAGGCTCGTTAACAAATAATCGCTTCCCTAGACCACATACATTCGCCAAAGCTCTGCACACTTAGATCATAATTTGTTTTGAGATGTTACTGTGATATTAGTGTAATCCATTCGATTTCCCATAACGGGCTATTATTCTCCACCTTTTGATCTCACATAAGCGCATTTAAAAACTCACTCGCTGAACATCTACTGATAGTGTTCATTAAGTCCCTCAGTAGCATGTAATGAGTCATCTGCACCGTGTTTCATTCTTAAAAAGAATTATAACAAATCATTCACCGCTAGTACACCCGAATACGTTTCTAAACCTATCATAAAGTAGTAACCTCGTGAACACCCGTTGTACAAAGTAGTCTCACCTACTTCTACTGCTTACTACAGCAGCTGGTCCATTGACTGCCACCAAACCAAGTGGTACAGTGGAACTCAGGAGGAAAAGACCGTAAACGCCCGTCTCGCCATTCTAGATTACATTTAGTTTTGGTTTCACTAAATACATTCAGGCTGGTGCGTGGTACACTTACTTCACTGACCGCCCCATACATGTCGGACTTGGCTAAAACTATAATGAACTTGCTGTTGGGTGTAACTTTGACCTTCAGTAATGCAGTGAATTTTTGTTGCTTGACCATAAACAGTTGAAACGTAATAAAACTGTTCCGAGTACGGCATGGAAACTTGTTCCACCTGTGTAGCAACTCATTCAAGATCAATACCTGGAGAATTACGGCCCAATGCTATAAAAGCTTGTAATTTTAAAAGTGCTTTTAACGTAATTCCTTTTGTACTGACATCAAACGTTTCCGGTTCTTAATGCGATTTACCTTATCTGCGCTACTTATACCCCATGCAAAAGGTTCATACGTCACAGAGACTAAATTCACAAACACAGAAAGCAAGCATATGTTGCAAAAGTGAGAGATCAGTGTAAAGGATTTAAGTGACTCAGAAAACAAGGAAACACAGTTTCAAAGGAGTCAGGATTTCAAGCTTTCGTTCCTCATACATTTTCAGATTTACTGTAGGGTGGTACTCATAACGCTTTCTGCCTCAGTTATTGAAATATAAGGAACATGTAAAAAGTGACGAAAATTAAGTATCCGGAAGAAATCTATTACTTACCTTGCTGCACTCTCCTGCGAGGAAACTATAATCGTATTTTTTAGAGAAGTGTACTGACTAGAGGTCCTGAGGAATATTCTCCGCTCACTGCATATTACTTCAACCGGTGTGTTTCTGCCTCTTGTACTACGCCTTACTGGCTCAGTCCAATCCACAGAGCCGGCCGGCGTGACCGAGCGGTTCTAGGCGCTACAGTCTGGAACCGCGTGACCGCTACGGTCGCAGGTTCGAATCCTGCCTCGGGCATGGATGTGTGTGATGTCCTTAGGTTAGTTAGGTTTAAGTAGTTCTAAGTTCTAGGGGACTGATGACCTCAGATGTTAAGTCCCATAGTGCTCAGAGCCATTTGAACCATTTGAATATTCTCCTAGCTGTCATCCCCCCCCTCCCCCATCGCACCAACTGTTTTCATTATTTGTGGCTTGATATTGCCAAGTAATGTAGTGATGACCACAGAGAATCATCCACAGTGAATGGTCCGTCGTGACTGAAAGCGACCTGAGCTATTCAATACAAGAATAAGCTTACTTTAAAGATACGTATTTCATATGTCCGCAGTCCGACCAAAACATTAGGAGTCTGATTTTATTCCTGGGGTACAAGCGACTTCAGAGCAGTAGCTAAGCTGGCAGTCTGAACTAACAACTGCAAACAAAGGACACGCATTCGACCAGTCGTGAGCAGGCAGTGTGAAGTTGAGGACGTGGTACCGTAGTGTGCCAATGTTGTGTAGCAACATGACTTATTCACTTGATACGGTTGTGGAATAAAACAGACGACCAAATCACAGGTTAAACCCCGCTACACTGTATCTAAGCATCCACTGGCATAAACATAAGTGAAATGATCGTCAACGACCATCATAAAGACAGCCCAGTTTGCATCATGTAATCTGTGGTATGACATGGGAGCAGGTAGTGGGACTCTTTATTATACGAGCTCGTTACGTTATTTTTGAAGTAGGCATTATATGGCGTGAAGCGCCAACTATGAAACTTTACCCAAAAAGTGAAGAGTGTTCTTTACACTGTAATGTACTTTTAAAAAATGGAACAACTGGTGTTGTGTACCACATTTTTATATTTATGGTGAAGAACTGTCCTGTTCCTTTTAAACACCTGTGTAAATAAAACTGGAGTATTGTTGTATATATGGGTAACACTGTAAACAATGTGCACATTGGCTGTTGCCCCTTCTCTTCCTCTCCCCCCCCCCCTCACCTCCCCTTTCCCTTCACCTCATCTACTTAATCTGACTACCTCATATTTCCTCCCCGCCTATATACATGAATATTTCTCCATCCTTTATTTGTTTAATACCTTTGATCCATACCTGTTAATCCTAATGTGCACCACTGCCTAAATCACTACGCTCTCCTCCACCCCCAACCCCACTTTTTTCATCACTTGTGTAGTATTGACGCTTTTATGTAAAGGGTTTTAATCTCCAGTGATGTTTGTGACCATTTATTTTATGCAACTGACCGATTTTTAAACATGATTGTAATTCATAATAGTGTATAACTGCTTATTTTATAACTGACCATGTATCAAATATTTCACTCTCTTGCAACATGTACTGCCATGTATCTTTAATTACAATGGTGTAAGTCGCATTTTTACATGCTCTCTTGGATGTTGGCTCTTCACGCCATGTAAAGTAAACAATGGCATCTTCTGCCCACTTCAAAAATTATGTAACCAGCTTCTATAATAATGCGTCCCACTACCTACTCCCATGACGTCCACAGATTACATTGTGCAAACTGGGGTGTCTTTATCTAGGTCTTTGACGATAGTTTCACTTACGTTTATGCCAGTGGCTGCTTAGACACAGTATAGCGAAGTTTAAATCTGTGATTTGGTCTTCTATTTTATTCCACTACCGTATCAAGTGAATAAGTCATGCTGTCAGTAAATTAGCCTATTACGGAAGTGTTCTCTCATTTAATTTCGACAAAATTGGTTTATGTAAGCGAAGATACATATTTTGACGACGATTTTTGTTTTACTCAAATCTACGTGATACGTAAGTCAGAGAAGGAATCATGCCGCCCATACATTAATTTAACTGTCTGCCCTGGTATTTTTCTGATAATTGTACTTTTATTGTGTTTTAAGCTGTTGCAATTGTAGCACTTGAAAATTGTTGAAAGTGACCTAAGGTCAAAATTTTAATTGTGGAATAAAACATTCTGTACAGTTATATCGTGGTTATATCTTTCAAATGTATTGTATGAGTGTGGTCTCACACCTAAGTAAAACCGCAGTTATTTCTGTTTTCGTTCCGCATTAGGCCCATACAGCGAGAGTACATGTGCGCCGCTCTGGCAGGGAACAAGTATAGATCGTTTATTTTTTACACCATATCCCTTCTTGTGTGTTTCTGATACGACGGTCAGATGGGAGAGCCTCCCTTTGGGTATTATGTGAAGGCGCGACGTCCCTGTCTGAAACTGTTCTCCCCGCCACGGCAGCCCGCGTCACGCCAGGGAAAGCCGTGCTCGGTTCGTAGACAGGGAGGCGAGAAATCGTGAGGCGCTCACCAGGGTGTGTCAGCGCTCAGACCTCCTCTGCTAACACAACTTACCGTTCATCTTGCGGCTACGTGTTCGCCAGTCAACCAACGAAGTGGAGCTCTCTTTTGCTCCACTTCTTATTTAATAACATACAACATCACTATTCCGAAAACGTGCCTACGTGGAAATCCCAGTGTGAGGAATTCCTCTTCTCAGGACCTGCCGTGCTTGTGAGATTTGTCTAGTGGCACAAGGACGTCGCGATGTTTTCAGTTTAGCCGCTTCCCAGTTCTCATCCCAAGGGCACTTCTAGGGTCCTCAAAGTCACGTCTTGTTTCACTTGCTCATCCACCCCCGTGAAAGGTTGTCACTTGAATGGAAGGGGTCTCATCCCTGGAGGGAGAAGGCAGAAACCATGAGACGCTCCTTAAGACTGTTTGCGGATAATGAGGTTGTCTGTAAGAAAGTACGAACTCCAGAAGACAGAATCGAACTGCAGTTGACCGCTAACGTAAAAAAAAGTAGCATATTGCGTATATCTAGCAAAAGAAACCCACTACTGTAGAACTGCACTATTGATGATAAGCTGCTGGAAACAGTAACTACTGTAAAACAGATCCAGAGTTACCTTAAGTGGAATGACCACATAAAACGAATAGTAGGAAAAGCAGATGCCAGACTGAGTTTCACAGGGAAAATCTTAAGGAAATGTAATCATCCACGGAGGATGTGGTTCCTTATAGGCACTAGTTCGACCGATTATAGAGAGCACTAATAGACAAGATAGGAAAGATGCAAAGAAGAGCAGCGTGTTTCGCCGCGGGATCGTTGAGTCTCCGCGAGAGCGTCAGAAGAGCTGTTCAACAAAGTCCAGTGCTATACGCACAAGAGAGGCGTTGTGCACCACAGCGAGGTTGACAATTGAAATTTCGAGACAATACATTCCAGAAAGAGTCGAGAAACATAGTACTTCTTCCCACATACATCTCCGAAACGACCACGTCAAGAAAATTCGAGAATTAGAGCCAATGCGGAGGCTTACCGGCAACCATTCTTTCCTCGCGCCTCGGGAAGGGGTGTTTAGTTATTGGTAGCAGAAGTACCCTCCGCCACACGCCATTAAGTAGCTCGCAGTGTATGGTGTAGTCAACCTTTTTCACCTGCCTTTCACTTTTGTATGATAATAGTAAAATTTTCTAACCGTCCACCAGTTCCCAGTAATGGTGACTTACAAAGTAGAGAAGTAACTTCATAAAATATATGAACCCAACTTACAACAAGTTAAAGCATTTAGTAATTGTTGCTTATAAAATAATGTATGCCAAAATTTTACGAAAACCAAATGAAAATGTTTTTAAAACCCCTGATATGAAACTTCCTGGCAGATTAAAACTGTGCGCCCGATCGAGACTCGAACTGGGGACCTTTGCCTTTCGCGGGCAAGTGCTCTACCATCTGAGCTACCGAAGCACGACTCACGCCCGGTACTCACAGCTTTACTTCTGTCAGTATCTCGTCTCCTACCTTCCAAACTTTACAGAAGCTCTCCTGCACTTGCCCGCGAAAGGCAAAGGTCCCGAGTTCGAGTCTCGGTCGGGCGCACAGTTTTAATCTGCCAGGAAGTTTCATATCAGCGCACACTCTGCTGCAGAGTGAAACTCCCATTCTGAAAACCCCTGATGCTCACCACGGAAGCCGGAAAACCCACTAGTGACTAGTAGGAATGATAATTAAATCAAGACCCTAAAGCTGTCGACAGGCGATGATATAGATCAACTGGAGCAATTGAAAATGAGTGCCCCGACCGGGACTCGAACCTGGGATCTCCTGCTTACATGGCAGACGCTCTATCCATCTTTTTTTTTTGCATTTTTTTCGTTGTTGATTGTTGGGTTTGGTCGTTGCGGACGTCACATGACATCCGTTAAAGTTCGTTTGTTGATCCTTCCACTCAGTTTTTTATTGAAGAAGTCAGCGACCTCTCGTCCATCTGAGTCACCGAGGGCACAGAGGACAATGCAACAGCAGGGATTTATCCGTTGCACGCACCCCGTGAGATCCATATTCCCATATAGTGGCTAGTAGGATTCAGGTTGACTACCACTGTGTCGTTGGCTTTTTACGCGATATCTGTACAGACGTTGCTTTCACTGTACAATGAACGGTGAAGTCAGGATTTTCCCTTCCTCGAGTCTAGGAACACGTGAGATTTCCTAGACTCACCAGTACTCTCAGGTAGGTAAAAACCAAAGATGAGGCACAGAAAGCTATTCATGCAGCCTTTCTCATGAAGAGACATAGAAATACGAAAGCTGGCGTTTTCAATCCTACTCGAGCGAAAAGTCACTACTTTCCTCCATCTCTCCGAGAGACGCTTGTACACTGGCCAGAAGCAGCTACTGGCTTTAATGAAATACAGTGGTGTGTATTATAGTGAATGAGCGATGTGAGGATTGTTCTCCGTGAGTGTGATGGACGTAGTTCCATTGAGAGAGTCTGCAGACGCAGCGGCTGGCGGTACTCACCGGGCATGGGGTTGTCCTGCGTGGGCTTGGTGAGCGCCACCGTCGTCGTCGTCACCGTCTTGTTCACGTAGCGCACCGTCGACGGGTAGGCTGCAACACAAACACAACAACCACTCAGGACGGGCCGCTCTCTGCTCTCCGCCGCCTGCTGTCTGCGTTCTCGTGGCGCTCGGCGCTTTGAGGCTTCCGCCCCGAGAGTGCCACCACTTTGCACTTGGCAAATAGTCTTGTGGAACAGCACACGGAAATGTGTGTGTACACATGTAAGGGAGTGAGGTAAACTTGCACTAAACAAGCCTGGAGAAGAAGTAACGGCAGAGAGATTTAGCATCTGTTCTGTCACAAAGAAACTCCCATTTAATGAGCTGCCAGAGTTTGATGATGTAGGAGGACCGCGACGACGTCTTGGCTGCCCTGTGGCGAGTTGGTGCTTGCAGGCAGAAGCAGCGCAGCTTATTACAAAATACGACATTGGCGGGGAGAAAAGGGAGAAGTGTCTCACATTACCGTCCTGCGCCAGCTTAGGCTCAGTACAGCAGTGATCGCCAGGAATCGCACGTACCCTGGGCTTCCCTTATATAACTACTTTTCAAAAAAATGATGAACTGTTTGTAGGACTTGAAATGCCCAAATATTATGTTGTTAGTTACGATTCTGACATGAAAATCTTCTCTATAGACTCTTCCTATTGAGAAAGCCTGAAAACTCGACTTTCGTAAAATTAGCCATAATTTATGTAAAGATTTTCTTGAGATTTGTAAGACAGCACATATCGCAATCAATATTTTTTATTGACCAGTTTCACTCAAAGTGACAAGAGAAACTGGAACTTACAAAATATTACACTATGAAATCTTAAATTATCACAAAAGAATATGTTGAATTTACATTAATATAACTTACGTTCAAAGTAGTTGGCTGATTACTTTCCCGATCTCAGAGATTATATTATTCGTATAACAGTATTTCTAACGTGTATGGACATGTGCATCCAAAGAAAACGTAGTATTTTTTTTAGTGAGTCAAAGTCCAAAAAAATACTCACTAAAACATACTACTTATTTGAATACTTGGTATCTGCTCTTTCGGACATGTCCGAAACAACAGACACAATCCATTCGTGTAATTGATTCGCCTCGGTGCGCAATGAATCTACAACCTTCACTGCGGACGCACATTTATGTTCGACGTCCTGTGGAATTTAAAATTAGACGTAGAAGGGGACTGCAGGTAGGTGGGGTTGGGTGGGAGTGTAAGTTAGCCTGGGAGCTTGCCGAAATAGTCCGCGTACTGACGATAAACTCTGTGTCCCGGTGGTGCCGTAGTTACCGCAAATGACTAATAAGAACGAGATCATGGGTTCGAGACCCAGCACACATTTTCATTCGTCACTGCTGATTCTGGGTAAAGTCCCGATGTTGCTCATATCATTAGTTCCTTCTCTTTCCTTTCGCTTCTTTCCCTCCCTGTACAATTAATTTACATAAAATGTTATGTCATATTTGGATGCATATGACAGGGGGAGTTACAAATACTATTACACAACCAACTTAATCTCTGAGATAGGCAATGCAATCAGCCAACTATTTGAACGTATGTTATCGTAATGTAAATTGAGTATGTTCTTTTATGCCAATTTAAAATTCCATACTGTAATACACTGTGAACTCCACAGTCTATATTCCACAGTTTCCGACGCTGCTCTAGTCAACTGATCGAAAGAGGTCAATGAAAAACACTAAATGCGACTTGTAGCGCTCGTAGAAACTTAACTTCAACAGTAGCTGCTTTGCATGTAGGCAATGCCTGCTCTTGCTGAATATGTTTTTTCTTTGTTTGGAATAAGAATTTCTTGAAATGTACCCGCACTTGCGAGTACGAAAAACCATCAGCTGTGTAATGGAATGTCGGCAGCAAAAATCTGTGCCAGACCGGGACTCAAACGCTGATATTGTCCATTACGCGCGCGTCGCCTTAACTGCTTTGGCTATCCGTGCACCACTCAGGGTCAGACCCAAACTTCCATTAGTCGTCGTTCATGCGTAATACCCGTACCGGGGGGACGTTTTAATTGAAAATCGCTGCCTGGCATCGTTGGATATACACGATACACCAGTGCCTGTGTTGTTAAGAAGTACGATGCAATATTCCTTCGAACATGCCTATGTCCAAGGGAACTTTAGGTCGTACTTCTTGACGACACAGAGCAAGGTTCTGTGCAATAGATATTGAGAGGTTATGTTTACTTTGGCATGCCAGTATGATAGCAGTGTTATTGAAATCTGTTATTTGAATCGTTGGCGACTGGGGGCCGTTGTTCCCGTTCGAGCCTCCTACGTTAGTGGTTATATATTTAAATAACATGTAAACTTAACATACACGTACACAGGAAGACTGTATAAAATGACGAGGATATGAGTAAGAACTTAAAAACTGCTCATCACCGAAATCAGCTGATAGTGCGAAATTTCTTTATTTATCGTATGATGGCAGCAGAAAATGCTAGACAACTATTTGCAACAAATATATACAGTTCTACGCAGATACACACAATCTCAAGATCATGAGTTCATAGTCCAAAGTTCAGGTTTGCAATTTAGCTAAAAGCTTCTGTAGACAAATCGTGGAGGTCTCCCACTGAGTCTCTGAACGCTGTGCCGGATCATTCAAATGTTATATGATGCACAGTTTGCTGCTGTTCACCGCAGTCACAACTGAGGAGGAGCTTCCATCGCCACTTATGTAGCAATGCTCTATATCTGCCCCTGCCAGTTCTGACCAGATTCAGTATGCACCAGTCGTCAGGGTAGATGAAAACATGTTGGGCTCTCCCTGGAGATTTTCAGTAGATGATAATGCTTCGTGTAATGTTGCTGCTGCCATTGGTTGTGTGAAGTAAAGTAAAGAACTGTGATGGTAACAGACTTCTGGTGAAAAATAGAATTGTCTTTTAACACATTTGTGGCTGAGGCAGCCGATATGAGAAGAACTTACGTAAGCGAATTTATTAGAGTTAGCTGTGTGCTTATTTCCCTGCTCTCCACTATACTCGCTATGTTAAGTCGTTTATGAAGTTAATCATGGACTAAATGTGCACATTACTTCGGCAAAACCATTGTACTAACTGTCGAAGAATGCTAAAGACATTACAGTTTGTTGATATCTGAATCTTTTTAGAATTAAGTTCTTCAAGGAACTGATTATTAGGAGAAGTCACAGTAACAAGCTTTTTTGAATATTTTTCATTTTCTAATCCAAAGTAATCCAAGTTCTCACCAATTGTACAGTTAGGGTCCTTTCACCCAAAAACCACGTTTGTTGGGTCTGGGGCCAAGGCAATCGCATTTGGGAATGTCTGGCAGAGGATTTTCAGTTTCGGCATTTGTCTTACAACCACGAGAAGCATCACGGACTCAATGATTAGAACCAAATGGCTCTGAGCACTATGCGACTTAACTTCTGAAGTCATCAGTCGCCTAGAACTTAGAACTAATTAAACCTAACTAACCTTAGGACATCAGACACAACCATGCCCGAGGCAGGATTCGAACTTGCGACCGGAGCGGTCGCTCGGCTCCAGACTGTAGCGCCTAGAACCGCACGGCCACTCCAGCCGGCACAGTGATTAGAACCGGTGGGAAGGATGGTGGATGGTTGGGGGGGGGGGGAAGATCTCTATTTTTTATGTAATTCTGAGACGATATGTCCCAGCCAAAAAATGTGAAAATCTAGTGCCTGTTTGTTTCTGTGTATGCTGTGAGAAGTCTATGCAGACGATGGCGATTTCTGGTGAGCGGAAGAGATCTTTAATACAGTTTCGTATTTGCTGGCTACACTAATTTGTAGAATAAGCACGAAACTGCGAGGTTTAACGGCATACGTTGAACACGCAGTTACACTTTAATATAAAACAACAAAATATATCTGTCATTACTCTGTTCATTCAGCTTGGTGACATCCGTATCTTCAATACATATCTGCAGGTTATCCACTTTTTCTTAATTCTCCCCTCTAGATGCTAATGTGTTATTTGCTTTCCTACTATTCCCAAGGCATTTGAAAGTCCATGTCTTCTTTCAAACTGATTTGCGCAGTTACTGGTGGTTTGGGGCATAACTGAGGTGGATGTAACTGCTTCTAAAATGTTTCAATGTTCTTTGGTGTGGGAAGTATAAATTAGTTTCATACTTGGTGTATATCAAGAAAAAATACAGTATAAATGAAAATTTAATGAAATTAAAAATATCAAACTTTCTTCGAAATGTACGTGAATTACGGTAGTTGAAATAAATTTCATTTCTTAAAATATACTTTTCCACTAATCTTTCTTAACATTTACGAAATTAGAACTTTTCAGGCTGCCTCATATGACATAAGCCGAGTCATGCGAAGAGCTATCTTTCTGTCGCTCCATACATGAAGAATACATGACAGAAAGTCACTAATATTATAACGAAATACCCCCTGCATTGCAGTATGCAACAGAGGTTGATGTAGACTGTGATCCATCAGTCACATGTCGACCTCAAGCTCAGCTGCGGTCACAGGAGCAGCCATAGGCCGACGTGCTGTTTCATGCTGCCTCTCTCTGTTTTCATCTCGAAAAACCCGCGAACACGACCTTACACTTGAGACACGTTCACCATCAGCACACTCACTTCGCTAAGTACAGGGCTATTACAAATGATTGAAGCGATTTCATAAATTCACTGTAGCTCCATTCATTGACATATGGTCACGACACAGTACAGATACGTAGAAAAACTCATAAAGTTTTGTTCGGCTGAAGCCGCACTTCAGGTTTCTGCTGTCAGAGCGCTCGAGGGCACAGTGAGACAAAATGGCAACAGCAGCCGGGAAAGCGTATGTCGTGCTTGAAATGCACTCACATCAGTCAGTCATAACAGTGAAACGACACTTCAGGACGAAGTTGAAGAAAGATCCACCAACTGCTAACTCCATTCGGCGATGGTAAGCGCAGTTTAAAGCTTCTGGATGCCTCTGTAAGGGGAAATCAACGGGTCGGCCTCCAGTGAGCGAAGAAACGGTTGAACGCGTGCGGGCAAGTTTCACGCGTAGCCCGCGGAAAATTGGCTCATGCCACAACTGGAGACCGACAGCGCCGACTTCATCTTTCAACAGGATGGTGCTCCACCGCACTTCCATCATGATGTTCGGCATTTCTTAAACAGGAGATTGGAAAACCGGTCGTGGTGGAGATCATGATCAGCAATTCATGTCATGGCCTCCACGCTCTCCCGACTTAACCCCATGAGATTTCTCTCTGTGGGGTTATGTGAAAGATTCAGTGTTTAAACCTCCTCTACCAAGAAACGTGCCAGAACAGCGAGCTCGCATCAACGATGCTTTCGGACTCATTGATGGGGACATGCTGCGCCGAGTGTGGGAGGAACTTGATTATCGGCTTGATGTCTGCCGAATCACTAAAGGGCCACATATCGAACATTTGTGAATGCCTAAAAAAACTTTTTGAGTTTTTCTATGCGTGTGCAAAGCATTTTGAAAATATCTCAAATAATAAAGTTATTGTAGAGCTGTGAAATCGCTTCAATCATTTGTAATAACCTTGTAATGTGCCAAAGTACGACCTAAGCGTGTACACTATCTCCTTTTACTTCTTCGACTATGGAATCATACTGCGTCAGGGCAAATATGTTACCGGCTCTAAAGTGGTGACCTGTAAGATATGTATCTTCGTCGCATGCCCACCCCAAAAGAGCGTCGCCATCTCGACAGAGTACTCTGTCGCTAGGACGCCACGAGGGCTGAGCCGATATCTAGTTCAGGGTTCCCAAATTGTGGTCCGCAGAACGCTGGTGTTCCGCCAGAAGTGAATAAGTACTCGGCGAAAACCAGTTAATAGCATGGTGTTTTGTTCCCGACATTTTGATGATAGTGACTATTTTAAAAAAATTATATTATGATTTCTGTGCTATTAGTTATGAATTAAAATACAATTAATCACTGACTAAAACAAGTTTTTCTATTTTTTAAAAATTTTATTAACCTTTGAAATAGATGAAATGTTCCACAAAAGCAGCAAGATTCTGAGACTGACCCGTCAAAGGAAAAGTTCAGGAAACCCTGCCTGGTGTAATACTGAGTGTAAGTTGTGGACCACGGTTGTGCGCTAATCAGGTGGCTATTGTGTTCGCCAGGGACGACATCAGGGGGAGAGGGGGAGGGTGGGAGGGGGGGAGAAATAATGTTTCCCAACCTGGAGGGTGCGGGACGATGTTTCCATAATCCTCCCAAACGTCTTGTGGTCTACGCAGTCGGCTTAAAGGGTTGTGTCTTCCCGTGATGGCCGGTGCTTTTCAATGCACGTCGCATAATAATTTCTCAAGATGCTACCAGTAAGCAGCACCTTGCAGAAGCTCTGTTAATGAGAGGAGGAAGTGGAGATAGAACATGCCAGCATTCTGATCCTCGTTCTGAATTCCTGAAAGGCGTAAATGTAGAATTATTTCGTGGAGCGGTTTGGAGCAGTGGATGCCTATACGTATCTCAGTTCCGACTCGACAACCTGACATTTAGACAATGCATGGCCTAAGACTTAATTATTGATTGCTGATATCCGTCGTCGCTTTTAAGCTCGAATCCTCAAACAAAAGTAATCTTGAGATCTTTTATTAGCAGGGAGACAAGTTAGAGAAAATACACAAGGCATGTATTAAATAACTAATTGAATAAGCATGCAATATTTAAATTAGATCTAGTTCGATAATATTATAAACTAAATCATGTTGTTTTAAAGCTGAGCTAAAAATTTATTTAAGCAATTTGCAAATGTACATGTGAATTATGGCCTTATATAGTTAAATTTCATAAATCATCTGAATAATAGCTAAATCAGCATCAAAAAATGTAATTGCATAGTGCAAGCAGAGTGTTTACACACAGCAGCAAGTGCGAACATTCCTTACAGCCGCGGACTAATTCATGGATAAAGCAGTAGCAAAACCTCGGTGCTATATTGGGGCTCATAGCCCTCCAGCATAACAGCACTGCATCGCGGGCGGTCTACCTTACAAGTCGCAGGGGCTACTCGCCGAATGCCACTACTGCAATTCCGAACGCATGCTTAACAGCCAAGTGGCAATGATGTGGCTGCAGGAGAGTGCAGTCAGTGCGGACCCACTCACTTAAGCAGGGAAACATGCCCGAAAATAGGTCTCACCATATGTTGGCCCTTCAATTGCTGTATTTAGACCAGCACACGACTCCACAAACGAGCCCTCTGTGCAATTGCAGTCATCCAGCGGCCTGTTCAAATGGCTCTGAGCACTATGGGACTTAACAGCTATGGTCATCAGTCCCCTAGAACTTAGAACTACTTAAACCTAACTAACCTAAGGACATCACACAACATCCAGTCATCACGAGGCAGAGAAAATCCCTGACCCCGCCGGGAATCGAACCCAGCGGCCTGTGGTACGGCGCCAGCCCACCTAACGTGTATCATCTCCTCCGCTGCTACGTTGAGCTACCAACTGCTGTACTCGAGATACGTCGAGACTGGGCCTCTACCGTGGGGACATCATAGACGGTGTTTTGAGCCGACAAAACGCTTGTTGTGTTATTAGACAATCAGTTCCTCATGCGCCGACGTATTGACCACAGATATTGTAATTCACTTCCTCGCAGCTAACAGCCCATCAGACTTACATTTATTTTTACTTCAAAGACAGGGAGCCCCTTTTTGACCAGTCTGGTGTGACAATAGAAGATAGAAAAATGACAGCATAAGTTTTAAATTTCGCGTTCAAGAAATCCGTGATACAGGAAAACATACAAATATAACATTTGACAGAATCACGAATGGACTACATAGTAATAAGCATACCTGGTGAAGAGTAATAGTTGAAAGATTTGAAAGCAAATAAATGAGCAGGTCCGGATGAAATGCCAGTTCTACGGCTTTGGCCCCTTACCTAGCTTGCATTTATAGTGAATCTCTCGACCAGCACAAAGTCCCAAGTGACTGGATAAAGCCACAATTGACTCCAGTATATATGAAGAGTAAAAGAACGAACCCGCAGAATTACAGACCAATATGGCTAAATTATTTTTGCTTTAGAATCCTTGAAAATATTCTCAGTTCGAATATATTAAACAATTTTAAGACAGAAGCTTATGTTGTCCACGAATTCGCATCGTTTTAGAAAGCATCGCTTACGCGAAACTCAACTTGACCTTCTCTCAAATGATGTACTGAGTACTATGGACGGAGAGCAACATGTAGATTCCATATTTTTGGATTTCCGGAAAGCATTTGACATGGTGCCCCACTGCAGGCTGTTAACGAAGGTACGGACACATAGAATAAGTTCACAGATATGTGAATGGCTCGAAGGCTTCTTAAATAATAGAACCCAGTATGTTGTCCTCGATGGCGAGAATTCATCAGTGACAAGATTATCGTCAAGCGTGCCCCAGGGAAGTGCGGTAGGACTGCTGTTGTTCTGTATACACATAAATAATTTGACGGACAGGGTGGGCAGCAATCTGCGGTTGTCTATTGATGATGCCGTGGTGTACGGTAAGGTAGCGAAGATACAAGACGACGTAGACAAAATTTCCAGTTGGTGTGATGAATGGCAGCTAGACCTAAATGTAGAAAAATATAAGTTAATGCGGGTGAGTATGAAGATCAAACCTGTAATGTTCGGATACGGTATTAGTAGTGTCCAGATTGACATAGCCAAGTCGTTTAAATATCTGGGTGTAACGTTGGAAAACGGTTTGAGGTGGAACGAGCATGTGAGAAATGTCGTAGGGAAAGCGGATGGTCGACTTCGGTTTATTGGGAGAACTTTAGGAAAGAGTGGCTCATCTGTCAAGAAAACAGCATATAGGTCACTGGTGCGATTTATTCTTGAGTACTGCTCGAGTGTTTGGGATCCCTACCAGGTCGGATTGAAGGAGGGCATCGAAGCAACTCAGAGGTGTTATCGGTAGGTTCGAGCAAGACGTAAATGTTAACGGAGATACTTCGGGAACTCAAATGGGAATACCTGGAGGGAAGGTGACGTTCTTACATCTACATCTACATCTACATTTATACTCCGCAAGCCACCCAACGGTGTGTGGCGGAGGGCACTTTACGTGCCACTGTCATTACCTCCCTTTCCTGTTCCAGTCGCGTATGGTTCGCGGGAAGAACGACTGTCTGAAAGCCTCTGTGCGCGCTCTGATCTCTCTAATTTTACATTCGTGATCTCCTCGGGAGGTATAAGTAGGGGGAAGCAATATATTCGATACCTCATCCAGAAACGCACCCTCTCGAAACCTGGCGAGCAAGCTACACCGCGATGCAGAGCGCCTCTCTTGCAGAGTCTGCCACTTGAGTTTGTTAAACATCTCCGTAACGCTATCACGGTTACCAAATAACCCTGTGACGAAACGCGACGCTCTTCTTTGGATCTTCTCTACCTCCTCCGTCAACCCGATCTGGTGCGGATCCCACATTGATGAGCAATACTCAAGTATACGTCGAACGAGTGTTTTGTAAGCCACCTCCTTTGTTGATGGACTACATTTTACAAGGACTCTCCCAACGAATCTCAATCTGGTACCCGCCTTACCAACAATTAATTTTATATGATCATTCCACTTCAAATCGTTCCGCACGCATACTCCCAGATATTTTACAGAAGTAACTGCTACCAGTGTTTGTTCCGCTATCATATAATCATACAATAAAGGATCCTTCTTTCTATGTATTCTCAATACATTACATTTGTCTATGTTAAGGGTCAGTTGCCACTCCCTGCACAAAGTGCCTATCCGCTGCAGATCTTCCTGCATTTCGCTACAATTTTCTAATGCTGCAACTTCTCTGTATACTACAGCATCATCCGCGAAAAGCCGCATGGAACTTCCGACACTATCTACTAGGTCATTTATATATATTGTGAAAAGCAATGGCCCCATAACACTCCCCTGTGGCACGCCAGAGGTTACTTTAACGTCTGTAGACGTCTCTCCGTTGATAACAACATGCTGTGTTCTGTTTGCTAAAAACTCTTCAATCCAGCCACACAGCTGGTCTGATATTCCGTAGGCTCTTACTTTGTTTATCAGGCGACAGTGCGGAACTGTATCGAACGCCTTCCGGAAGTCAAGAAAAATAGCATCTACCTGGGAGCCTGTATCTAATATTTTCTGGGTCTCATGAACAAATAAAGCGAGTTGGGTGTCACACGATCGCTGTTTCCGGAATCCATGTTGATTCCTACATAGTAGATTCTGAGTTTCCAAAAACGACATGATACTCGAGCAAAAAACATGTTCTAAAATTCTACAACAGATCGACGTCAGAGATATAGGTCTATAGTTTTGCGCATCTGCTCGACGACCCTTCTTGAAGACTGGGACTACCTGTGCTCTTTTCCAATCATTTGGAACCTTCCTTTCCTCTAGTGACTTGCGGTACACGGCTGTTAGAAGGGGGGCAAGTTCTTTCGCGTACTCTGTGTAGAATCGAATTGGTATCCCGTCAGGTCCAGTGGACTTTCCTCTGTTGAGTGATTCCAGTTGCTTTTCTATTCCTTGGACACTTATTTCGATGTCAGCCATTTTTTCGTTTGTGCGAGGATTTAGAGAAGGAACTGCAGTGCGGTCTTCCTCTGTGAAACAGCTTTGGAAAAAGGTGTTTAGTATTTCAGCTTTACGCTTGTCATCCTCTGTTTCTTATCGAGAAACACTATTGAGAAAATTTACGGAACCGGCATCTTGGCTGACTACCGAACGATTCTGCTGCCGCCAACATATATTGCGCGTAAGGATCACGAAGATAAAATAAGAAAAATTAGGATTGATTTGGAGGAATACAGGCACGTACTGTACGGTTTATATCTGTTGACGTAGATGTAGACTTAACTGCGAACTGCAGTTTGTATTCTGTAGTTGCACTCTGATGAAGGGGAACTGAAATTTATATTCATTTTAATAAATATACTTTTCATTGACTACGCGGGCTTTGGTCTCTGAGCGCTGTCACTGGCAAGAAATATCACTAACATACACAGCGAAATATACAGTTCGGAAACATCAGGAACGAGTAATAAAGAACAAGTTATTGATCCAACTTTAGATCAAAAACTGCAGAAAAATTATATTAAATTTCACAACTCCTTGTAAATAGTTACATAAGGACTAAATTCGCTTGGTGTAAAAGAAACAATCGCAGAAAGCGAGTTGAAAATTCTATCGACTAACTTCGAAGTCCAGAAATATTTTCAAGTGCTGGGGTAGTGACCACAAAATATTCTAAATTCCGCAAATGCTCTCTTAGACCGTCGGCACTGTGGCTGCCCGAGATACACTGACCAACCTCTTACCCTGACTGCTCGGTGACAAAAGACCTTTCCGCTCTGAAGGAGACTAATGGTGTAAATTAGTTGGATGATGAACTGAGACACTCATGGTGATTTTACGTAGTGTGTCCATCTTGAGAAATTCGTAGTTCTGGCACTGTTTGCATGTGAATAAATAATTATTTGTAATTACTAACAGATTCCTATAGTTTGAGATTGGATCAAACATTTTCCGCTGTAAGGCCGTACGATCCAGAATCAGTAAGCCAGTCAGAGAAAATCGCAGTGATAATTGAGGCAATCATCCCACCGACGTACCAGGCTGAAGATACCGCTTTGGTAAAACATTGTGTGCTTCTGAGTGAAGCAGTTCATAACTTCCTGCTGCACATCCTCACCCGATCCGTCTCGTCGACCGCGGAAAGCCTTTTTTAAGGAACCGAAGAAGTGGTAATCGCATGGGCAGAGAGCAGGATTGCAGGGTGGGTGCTCGAGTGTTTCCCACTTGAGTTAGCGTAACTTTCCTCCCAGAACGACGGGCGTTGTGTTGAATCGCGATCAGCATGGAACTTGTCGCACCATACAACAACGCCATTTTTCGACAGACACGTTGCCACATACATGTTCTTCATTCTCCGATGGATATCTGCTCTGGCGTTTGCCAATTGGCATCAAATATTTGGAAGCATTTGGTAATAACGTCTGCATAGTTCACGCTTCAACATTTACCGTAGGTACGTCGGAAAGTCACGAATGCCACACAAATCCCTTGCCTACATATCTGTGCTTATATGCTCTCATCAAAGTTGCGCTGCAGCATCGCCCAAAGACGGAAGCTTTTTTATCATCCCTTACAGAAAGAGTAACTTGTAATTGCTGGCATCATCAGCTTTCATTTTACATATTGTACATCTAATTTACACAGGAGGTTCAGTTCTTATAATTGTTGTAAATTATAGTTATTGCAAACTTAATAAATATTTAGTCTACAGAGTTGGTATAATCTGTAATGAGCTCGTGTCACTGCAGCAATTCATAAGCTGTATTTAGTTCTGTCGTAAGATGAGTGTAAGGTACTTTATGTGTACATACACTCCTGGAAATGGAAAAAAGAACACATTGACACCGGTGTGTCAGACCCACCATACTTGCTCCGGACACTGCGAGAGGGCTGTACAAGCAATGATCACACGCACGGCACAGCGGACACACCAGGAACCGCGGTGTTGGCCGTCGAATGGCGCTAGCTGCGCAGCATTTGTGCACCGCCGCCGTCAGTGTCAGCCAGTTTGCCGTGGCATACGGAGCTCCAACGCAGTCTTTAACACTGGTAGCATGCCACGACAGCGTGGACGTGAACCGTATGTGCAGTTGACGGACTTTGAGCGAGGGCGTATAGTGGGCATGCGGGAGGCCGGGTGGACGTACCGCCGAATTGCTCAACACGTGGGGCGTGAGGTCTCCACAGTACATCGATGTTGTCGCCAGTAGTCGGCGGAAGGTGCACGTGCCCGTCGACCTGGGACCGGACCGCAGCGACGCACGGATGCACGCCAAGACCGTAGGATCCTACGCAGTGCCGTAGGGGACCGCACCGCCACTTCCCAGCAAATTAGGGACACTGTTGCTCCTGGGGTATCGGCGAGGACCATTCGCAACCGTCTCCATGAAGCTGGGCTACGGTCCCGCACACCGTTAGGCCGTCTTCCGCTCACGCCCCAACATCGTGCAGCCCGCCTCCAGTGGTGTCGCGACAGGCGTGAATGGAGGGACGAATGGAGACGTGTCGTCTTCAGCGATGAGAGTCGCTTCTGCCTTGGTGCCAATGATGGTCGTATGCGTGTTTGGCGCCGTGCAGGTGAGCGCCACAATCAGGACTGCATACGACCGAGGCACACAGGGCCAACACCCGGCATCATGGTGTGGGGAGCGATCTCCTACACTGGCCGTACACCACTGGTGATCGTCGAGGGGACACTGAATAGTGCACGGTACATCCAAACCGTCATCGAACCCATCGTTCCACCATTCCTAGACCGGCAAGGGAACTTGCTGTTCCAACAGGACAATGCACGTCCGCATGTATCCCGTGCCACACAACGTGCTCTAGAAGGTGTAAGTCAACTACCCTGGCCAGCAAGATCTCCGGATCTGTCCCCCATTGAGCATGTTTGGGACTGGATGAAGCGTCGTCTCACGCGGTCTGCACGTCCAGCACGAACGCTGGTCCAACTGAGGCGCCAGGTGGAAATGGCATGGCAAGCCGTTCCACAGGACTACATCCAGCATCTCTACGATCGTCTCCATGGGAGAATAGCAGCCTGCATTGCTGCGAAAGGTGGATATACACTGTACTAGTGCCGACATTGTGCATGCTCTGTTGCCTGTGTCTATGTGCCTGTGGTTCTGTCAGTGTGATCATGTGATGTATCTGACCCCAGGAATGTGTCAATAAAGTTTCCCCTTTCTGGGACAATGAATTCACGGTGTTCTTATTTCAATTTCCAGGAGTGTATTATACGTCTGTTTCCGCATTGCAAGTTGCTCATTGAGTAAGCACACCGCTTACTGTCCCACACTGTTTCGTCCAGCTGGGAAATTCCCACTTCTTCCTATCTAAGCTTATACCCAGCCGGTCGCTTGCGCTCCACCCAGGAACAAAAATGGTCGTCTCATTGCCCAATGGCGGCCAGTTGCCTCGTGGAGTAAAGCTTGGTGCTACTAGAGTTTTAAGCTAGCCAGCCGCTCATAATGTCACAAGCACGCGAGGCCGATCAGTCAGCTAACAGCTTTTGCTTGGCTAGTAGGAAGTCGTGCGCTCTCTGGGTTGGTGGTAGTGTTTTCGTGGTATATTTCAGAAGTCATGACATGGTGATCCTTCATGAGCAACCCAGTTATTTCAGTTATTTCCTGCAGTTCTCGTATCCGGGGGTGGACTTGGGATTGAACTTCCCTTTGTTCTCGGCTAATTTTGCCATTAAGAGAGTGTGTATGTGCTGTGTAGTCAGAGCTCTGACATGAGATAGCGTACCCGGTAACCAGCTGGACTATAGGGTTTGAGTGAACGAGACAGACTTTTAGAGAACAATAAATTCCATTTGTTCCAGTGGAAACTTTTGCAGATCTTATGTGTGTCCGTCTCGCCTTTAGACTGTTATCCAGTGTTCTTTGAGGGGGAGATATTATACACTGGATAGAGATGGTGTAATGTCTGTTTTCGGTTCTCGGTCTCAAAGCCAGTTGTCGGAAGTGAGATTCTTTTGAGGTAGTTGAATTGCTACAAGGCATTGATTACTAGTGTGTGAATAGTGTCAATTTTAACATTGTCCCGCGGCTCTAGGCGAAGCAGCCAATCCTTAATGAGCATGACAGTATATGTGTAGCAGTGCATACAAATAATCTGATTACGCCAACAAACGTTTCGGAGGAAGTCTTCTGAGCAATATGTCGCGCATCTCCCCTCGCGCATCGCACAGGGCTGAGAGTGTGGCCTTTCGCTGCAGTCATGGGTGGATCTTCACCGAATGCTACGGAAGCTGCGAACTACGGAGGAAATTTACGTTTCACTAGCTATCGTCAAGACTGCTGCTACATACCTTCCGCTGCGGGAGTGCGATCACCCCTAGCCGCACAAGTAATGCGTCGTTCCGCACCCTGTCCCCCCTCCCTCTTCTCCCTCCCCTCCCTCCACCCCCCTTAGGAATAAAGATCTACAGGACACATTGGAAGCATGTCGGAGTTCTCTGGAAGTGCCTCAGAAGTGTCCGTCAGCCTTAAGGTTTTTCTTTCCTAAAAAGGTGACAGAAAAATTTCTTACTTGTTCATCCAGTTACATAGAACTCCCGGCTGCTTATAGAGTCTCAAAATACTTTAATATATGGTCGAAGGCCACGAATTAAGGACGACTGATGGCCGCTGACGTTGACATTTATGCAGGCCCGGATCAACTATAAGCCGTTTTAGCTGAAGCAATTAAGTTTCATTGCACAGTTTACAGCCGACATCTGACATATCCTGGAGACGAAAACTTGACCCTGATGGCCTGTGTAGCGTGGGAGCCATTTTCAAAAAATAATTTTCCCTATATCTACGTTTAATTTATTCCAGCTCTGAAAACAACAAAAAGTAGAGTCCATCAGTTACGAAATAACTGTATTACACATAAAGCATTGTAGGCGATTTTTATCTGCTAATTCTCATTTCAAAGAGTTTGTAACTTAGTTTGTTTGGTGTTATTAAGCTCTCCCAGTTATTACTTCTTAATCTACATAGATTAGTCTTTAGTAGATAGCCTCCTCGCAGCCACAAGTTGTTATTTATACATTAGGCGAGATACTTTTTTAGCAACTCCTAAAAGTGACTTCATAATATTTTTCCTTACTCTTGCTGTTTTTCCTACTCGTGAAAGTCTTCGTTTGTAGGCCGGAGTGGCCGTGCGGTTCTAGGCGCTACAGTCTGGATCCGAGCGACCGCTCCGGTCGCAGGTTTGAATCCTGCCTCGGGCATGGACGTGTGTGATGTCCATAGGTTAGTTAGGTTTAATTAGTTCTAAGTTCTAGGCGACTGATGACCTCAGAAGTTAAGTCGCATAGTGCTCAGAGCCATTTGAACCATTTGTTATCGTTTACGTTGGAGACTGAGAAACAGACTTCCGGAATCAAAACTCGGGCGGTCCGTTATCCATAACGTACTGCTGAGTAATTTTTTCTTACTAATGTTAGGTACGCTATTTCCGAAAGTATGCAACTCCGACGCAGAATTTCTAAATTGTGCTTAGGAAACAAATACAGAAAGTAATCGCTGAATTACTTCGACAAAGCAGCAGTGAAACCGTAAACAAGAATGTTCTGCTATCAGGAGGAAATGTTTTTAACGCTTTCATGAAAATTTTCTTAATAATTTGATAAAAATTAATACAATAAATTTAATAAAAAAAAGAAAAAGCAGATGCCTTTGTTATATGTGATTTTTTTCCTTAAGTATTTGGCTGTCACTGTGTAATTCACAGGTTAATGCTATCAGGTTTCTCTCAGAGGAAAATTTTATGCTGTTGTTTTGCAACCGAATAAAGCAGTTCGATCTTCAACTGTGTCGTGAAATCGATAACAGTCCTTCCAGTAGTTTTCATCGATGTCCCAAAACAGATATAAGATACACTCCTGGAAATTGAAATAAGAACACCGTGAATTCATTGTCCAAGGAAGGGGAAACTTCATTGACACATTCCTGGGGTCAGATACATCACATGATCACACTGACAGAACCACAGGCACATAGACACAGGCAACAGAGCATGCACAATGTCGGCACTAGTACAGTGTATATCCACCTTTCGCAGCAATGCAGGCTGCTATTCTCCCATGGAGACGATCGTAGAGATGCTGGATGTAGTCCTGTGGAACGGCTTGCCATGCCATTTCCACCTGGCGCCTCAGATGGACCAGCGTTCGTGCTGGACGTGCAGACCGCGTGAGACGACGCTTCATCCAGTCCCAAACATGCTCAATGGGGGACAGATCCGGAGATCTTGCTGGCCAGGGTAGTTGACTTACACCTTCTAGAGCAAGTTGGGTGGCACGGGATACATGCGGACGTGCATTGTCCTGTTGGAACAGCAAGTTCCCTTGCCGGTCTAGGAATGGTAGAACGATGGGTTCGATGACGGTTTGGATGTACCGTGCACTATTCAGTGTCCCCTCGACCATCACCAGTGGTGTACGGCCAGTGAAGAAGATCGCTCCCCACACCATGATGCCGGGTGTTGGCCCTGTGTGCCTCGGTCGTATGCAGTCCTGATTGTGGCGCTCACCTGCACGGCGCCAAACACGCATACGACCATCATTGGCACCAAGGCAGAAGCGACTCTCATCGCTGAAGACGACACGTCTCCATTCGTCCCTCCATTCACGCCTGTCGCGACACCACTGGAGGCGGGCTGCACGATGTTGGGGCGTGAGCGGAAGACGGCCTAACGGTGTGCGGGACCGTAGCCCAGCTTCATGGAGACGGTTGCGAATGGTCCTCGCCGATACCCCAGGAGCAACAGTGTCCCTAATTTGCTGGGAAGTGGCGGTGCGGTCCCCTACGGCACTGCGTAGGATCCTACGGTCTTGGCGTGCATCCGTGCGTCGCTGCGGTCCGGTCCCAGGTCGACGGGCACGTGCACCTTCCGCCGACCACTGGCGACAACATCGATGTACTGTGGAGACCTCACGCCCCACGTGTTGAGCAATTCGGCGGTACGTCCACGCGGCCTCCCGCATGCCCACTATACGCCCTCGCTCAAAGTCCGTCAACTGCACATACGGTTCACGTCCACGCTGTCGCGGCATGCTACCAGTGTTAAAGACTGCGATGGAGCTCCGTATGCCACGGCAAACTGGCTGACACTGACGGCGGCGGCGTACAAATGCTGCGCAGCTAGCGCCATTCGACGGCCAACACCGCGGTTCCTGGTGTGTCCGCTGTGCCGTGCGTGTGATCATTGCTTGTACAGCCCTCTCGCAGTGTCCGGAGCAAGTATGGTGGGTCTGACACACCGGTGTCAATGTGTTCTTTTTTCCATTTCCAGGAGTGTATATACTAAAAAAAGAAAAAAGTAGCGCACACTTATTGGAACAGAACTTACTAAAAAGATATCTGTGCGTGTATGCTGCGACGTTACTCGTTTTATTTTTACGACTGTAGCAAGATTTTTACGATGACAATATGGTGTAATTTACGTGTGAAATATCTCGTAAACTACACATCGGATCCAAACAATTTATAATTAAAATTTGTTCGTCTCGGAGGTGGACATCCAATGATGCCAAACCCGAAACCCGAAACCCCGCCCCACCCTGTTTGTATGTGTGTGTGTGTGTGTGTGTGTGTGTGTGTGTGTGGAGATGAGGGTAGCTTTGAAGTATTCAATGGGAGCCCTCATTTTTTGTTGCAGATTCGGAAAGAATATGTAAGTTTCGTCCGAAAAATTTTTTTCGTTTCGTGACTGATGGTGCTGTAACCGGAAAAATAAGAATGGTTAAAAAATCGTATGTGTCAAAGTGCTATCCAATGACACGTGAATTAATCCCCCATGTTCACGTTGCGAAGGTAGGACAGGAAATTATTTCATACCTTTTAATGGGAAACCTCATTCTCAAAGTCGTATTCCGGCCGTGTAGTGAACTACGACTTATCATAACAGGAAGTGCAGAGTGATCAGAGTTCATCTTTATTTCAGAGGCAGAATTGAAAGCAGGTCTAAAAATTTTACTGTGCGAGTAGTTTTTATTCCCTGCACACTAACATTTCTAGAACAGAACTGCAAGTGGACAAAGAATGTTGCAACCGCAAAAGAAAAAATTGAAATGAATGTGATTTATGGTGAATGAAAGAGAAATGTTAACGATGTGTGGCCTTGTACGCTGCGTGTGATCGTTTAGCAGATAATATTCGCTCTTGGTTCTTTTTTTTTCCTCCTGCAAAGTTGTCAATGCCCTCTTGTCTGGTGGCACAGTAAACATCGAAGGAAGGAAACGAAACGAAGAAGACACTTACAGGAGAAGGTAATGAAATAGATATACGGACAGCTGTTCACGAGAACGCACAGATAAGCACTCGGCAATTACAATGCGATTGCGGAATTTCCCTAGGTAGTACTGTCACTATATTCCATCGTTACACGTGTCATCCATACCTCATTCCATTTCATCAAGAACTTCATGACAATGGTTTTCATAATCGAATAGTATTTTGTGAATGCGCACTTCAACAAATTTAAACTAACCTCAGTTTCTTTGCTAATGTTCTGTATTCAGATGAGTCTACATTAACAAACCATGGTACCGTTAATCGGTATAACATGTATTTTTGGAATGTAGTAAATCTCAACTGGTTACTGCATTTGAGCAGCAACGTCCTTGGTCAGTTAACGGTTGGTGTGGAATCACAGAGAACAAATTCACTGGTCCTTGTTTTATTGAAGGCAGTTTAAATGGAATCAAGTGTCGATATCTTTTGGTTCAGGAACTATCAACACTACTTGAGGATGTTGCCTTGGATGTTTGACAAAGTATGTGGTTTCAGCATGACGGTTGCCCAGCGCGTTAGTCAATTCAAGTACGGAAGTATTAGACCATGTTTACAGTGGTCGTTGGACCGGCATAGGTGCCCTGTTTATTGGCCTGCTAGATCACATGATTTGATTTCGCTGGATTCTTGCTGTACGGTCATCTATTAGATAAGGTTTATCAACAAGTGCTAACAGACCGTTGAAACGTGATAGAGCGGATAACAAACGTTTGTGCTGAAATTCCCACAAGTATGATTCTGTCCCGTGCGTAGCCATTCGGAGAAAGATCAGTAAGTGTACTGAAGGTGAACACTCAGTCTGATTGTAAAAAATACTCCGTTATGCGAGAGGGAAGGGGACTCACATTAATAAAGCACACCAAAGTGAATAGAAAATTACTAAATCCACTTCGTTCTTCATGGGTAACGCTAAACGTGGTTTTTGATTTAACGTTAAACGAATCAATGAACCTTTCTCTGAACGCACTGCTCTGCCTTTTATCAAAAGTCGTAGTTCGGCAAAAAGCTACAGTGGCACGCCGAACAGTCCTCTTCGTTTTGTCCGAAGAATCCATGTTGAGAATGGGGTTTCCCGTTAGAAGGTATGAAATAATTGCCTATAATACCCTCATAGTGTGGAGGTGGGGTGTTAATTCAAGAGCCATTTGATACCATTTTGAAACATACGATTTTTACCCATTTTGATTTTTATGACTACGGCGCCGTCTGTCGCGAAACGAAAAAAGTGTATCAGATTAAACTCAGGTATGTTTTCCGAAGAATCTGAATCTACAATAAAACATGGGGATTCCCATCTAAGATTTCAAAGTTGTTTCCCCCCCTCCCGCACACACACACACACACGCACACACACACACACACACACACACACACACACACACACACACACACACACACATGTGGTGGAGTGGGGTTCGAGTGGTATCATTGGGTGTTCCCGTCCGAGAAGAACAAATTTTATTACAAATTATTTGGATCCGATGAGTAGTTTATATTCATGCCCAGACTGACAGATATTACGACGGAGCCACAGCCAACAACAAACATATTCCGTTAAGTAACCAAGTGTCGGAAGCGCATACTGAGTGAGTACGCAGCATGTGTAAGTGTGTCATGCGGGGTGTCTTTTGTTTCCACATTCTGTCGATTGGTGACTGAAGTTGGTAGCACCAGTGGCCGCTGCGGTGGAAAGAACGATGAATCCGCCACCAAAGGAAAAGTCGCACGATGTGACGCATGATATAAACGCAGCCACGGTGGTGAGCAGCCTCGGTTAGTTCCGAGCCGACTGTGGGCTGCCAGCGAGGGCAATATCTTCAGGCTGGCAGTTGGCTGGGGAGCGGCTACACTTGAAACATCAGTCTGTGATGTTCCGATGTGCCGGTTGCTGCAGTTTAGCCAGTGAATATTATCCGGTGGGAAATTTGACTTGTGCTCAGCAACTGAGTATTGGAAGGAACCTTGTGTCAACTGTGGAGGCGGGTATGCTTCCAATCAGTCAGTTTCTATCATTGGTCATATGTGCTGCCTGTGGATTAAGCCTGTTGGTTCCTGAAACACAGCTATATAGTGAAAACACCCGCTGGCTCGCAGTCTTGGTTATTTGGAGCCGGTGCTGACTTCCTCATCGATCCTCAGAAACTAAGGTGAGCATTTTGTTTTTTACGACTCCTATGTCCTCATGTTATTTGACCTCCCGTGTGCTTGCCGTCCTGGTTACCCAAAAACTCGTCAGAAGTACAGTAAAATCAATAAACTACACTCATCAACAAAAGTTAAGCATATTTCCAACTTACCTCTCAATAGCCACTATGGATGTTCTTTTTGTGTTTATGTACGAAGGTGGTTGTGTACATAATGCGAACTCGAGCGTCGTCGGCACTCTGCCTCATCAGAGGCCGTGCAATCTCGGCTTGTAAACAAACTCAGTACACGATAACTGAAAATGTATGTGTGTGAATTCTTAAGGGACCAAACTGCTGAGGTCATCGGTCCTTAGACTTACACACTACTTACACTAACTCACGCTAAGGACAACACACACACCCATGCCCATGGGAGGACTCGAACCTCCGGCAGGAGGTGGCCGCGAGATTCGTGACACGGCGCCTCTAACCGTGCTGCCACACCGCGCGGTACGCCAGAGCTGAGTTCTTGTGAATGCACAGTTGTCCGTAGTGCCACAATGCCTCGGAAAAGGCTCTCCATTGCAGACCGTGTCAAAATTACCACACTGATGGGACAAAACATGAGACAAGTTGACTTTTCGAATATTCTTCACATTACAAAGTGTTGCTCCAGCCCGTGGAAAAAATTCCAGGAAACGCATTCAACATCGGATCGACATCGCGAAGGCCGTCCATGCAAAAGTACAGCATCTCAGGACCAGTATGTAACGGTATCTGCACGAAGACACCCTACAGAGACAGCGACTAATCCCCGCCGTGGGCTTCGAGAAGCCACAGCGTTTGCCGCAAATAACGGTACAGAAACTGTGTGCATCAGATTTCAGGATGGGGGTTTGTACAGCCGAAGACCTCCTAAGCCTCCACCGCAGCGTCTACATCACAGAGATGCTCCTGTAAGAGGGGCTATGGCAAATGAACATTGGACTCGAGACCAGTGGCCCAAAAAGCTATTCACAGACGAAGTGCAAATAGGCTTGCACCCTGACGAGAGCTCTGTTCGCATATTCAGGCGACATGGCTGTTGCAGTGTATGAAAACAACATATTCCAACCAATAGTCAGTGGTTTTGCAGGGGAAGGATTTACTCTACAAGATGATAACGCCTGACCTCATTGTACCCGCAGTGTGTGTGTCAGTATCCGATAGGATGTAGGAGCCGAAGAATGGATTGGCCAGCATGCTCACCAGATATGCATTACATGGAGCATGCATGGAGCTTACTTAAAAGAGCGATTTGTAGTCGTCAACATCCTCCATTAAGGATTGAAGTCTCAGGAATGGCCATTTAGGAGTGCGACAATATGTATCAAGAGGCCTCCAGTGTGTTGGTATTGAGCGTGCTCCGTCGTATTCAACGGTGCCTGAGAATTCGTGGAGGGCCTACAAGTTATTTAACACTGCACTGAACGCATAATTTTATGTTTTTGATATTGCGGGACATTGGAACCTTTTTCTTTGTACAAAAAAAGTTCCTTTTTCATTTCATATCGGTTAGAAGAGAACATATAGTGTAGTTTTCCTTTGTGTAATGTTCTGCATTATCAAATAATACAGTATTAGACATTTGTCTCATTTCAAGATACGAGAACCAGTTATATGTTTAATTTCTGTTGACGGGTGTAGTTATATCAGGATTCCCTACCGATTGTTTGTTATTAATTTTACTGCATCAGTGAAGCCTCTAGGCCAAGTTGGGTCGTGTTAAGTGTTGGCTCTGTTCAAAATAACAACTCCGCATGAAATTTAAGTCACCTCTGTGACGTGGTAGTTAAAGCCTCGTTTAATGTTCTTTATTGTACCTTGTGTGCACGAGCCGTCCCTTGATCTCTAGGTCATCTGTTCCGTGTGTGTATAATTTATAAATTTATTTTGATTGTTCATTCGTGGCTCTGCGCTAATTGAGCTAATCAGGCTAGCCAGCTGATTAGTCCAGTGCTCCATTTTGATTTTGCTTCCGTCGCCATCTGACTGTCCCATATTACAATCGGAATTCGGTTCTACTTCAGTTTAAATTCTGCCAAGAGCTTCCTTTCTTTAGGTCTAATAGTAATTGACAGTAGTTGACAGATGCTGTTGTGCGCGTTGATAATTTTATTTAATTTTGTCAACATTTGCATTTCTTCAGTTATAACAGTAATAGTGAAGCTAGTTGGCATATGCTGTTTTGCTCCTTCATCACTTTATTAAATTCTTCTAGTAGCAATTGTGGTAAATCATCGTAGTAAATGCTGTGGACAAGTGTTGCTCAGAACTTTAGTGCGAATGACTGCTACTCTTATGTGTAATAGTGAATCTTGTTGGAAGCGCTACTTAGTGTTTAAGTAATTTAATTGTACTGAGCTATTTTAAGTAAATTATGCCACCAGTATCTTTTTCGTGGTAGTCATATTAATAAATTCTGTTGGTTCTTATGTAATATATTTTATGATTGTGAAATTTTCTACTTGTTTAAATAAAGTGGTTTGTTTATATGTGAATAAACGTATTCTGGTAGAGCAATTTCCGACTGAACATCAGGTCCCTACCGATTTGAGTAAGCACACCTGTGGCGAAGAAGATAAATAGAATGTGCCTTCTTCAGACATTGTTACAGCAAAGTTAATATGAGGTTCACGAAACTGTGACGTTCTGACATTCATATTGTGTCAGTAAAGCGCGAGTACCGCTGAAGTGCATGAATGACGGTCGCAGTACATGACATGGTACACTTTTGCATTTCTTTTCGTTTAATGACAAGTTAGGAATGGTAAATTATCACCATCATTACATATAGATGCGAATCGGCAAATTATCGAGAAATAAAAAAAAATCCGGATGACTGTAATGTGAATGGGTGAAAAAGAACAGTGAGTCGTAGGGTGGTGAGGTTTACCGGCCGCTGTAATAGTTTCAGTTTCGGAACCACTTCTGTCAGACAAATTACCCGCGCTATTGAAAAACGTTACTCTTGTAATGGATATGGTTTACGCTTGACAGGGAACCACGTCCTTCCTACGACTCGTGCGACACTAATGAAAATGTTTAACGAGGAACTGGTCGAGGAGTTCTAGTAGGATAGCTTTTCTGTACAGCTGAGCTTGGATTTATGACTATGGGGACGTTTAAAGAAATAGAAGTAGTCCCAATTCATCGGAAAGTGAACAATTTACAGAACACGTGTCAGTGCATATGACCAAATCAGTAGGCAGCCATATCTGTTCAACGGCCAAAAGGAGGGGACAGAAAAGTAACTAAATGTAGGCGTAACACTTCCTGTAATATCAACAGACAGATGGCTACCATAGCCTTTCGTGACGGAGGCTTATAATAAAGCATTTCGCCTAGTTTTAACATGCAGTATACTTGTTGCGGTGACTTATCGTTGCATTTTCGATTATTGTGTGTCTTCCACAGTTCGCTGAACTACCGGATGTTCACTCTTCAAATTTAGGTACTTTGGTTTTCAAATGAGTGCGGACTTTTTGTGTTTACGTCAGAGGTGAAAGTGATTAATAGTCCGTTGGAGAGCATTTGTGCCGTTGTTCGGCTTGCAGCTAATCAGGAACACTACCGCAGACGATGCTGTGGCTGCTAATTTATCCCTTCAACCATGTCTGGAGATGCCGCTGCGGTGCGTGTTTTCTCGTCGTAGCCGTGAGTCCAGCGCAGAACAGTTCGCCCCCCTGCGCTTCATTCGTACTTCTTGCATTTCGCCGAGAGGTTGTTTGCAGATGCGGTGGCAGAGCGCTGATGATTGACGATCCATCACCCGGTAACTAATTATAAAGTCGTTCAGTGCGATCCCGCCGAGGTTCTTGATTCCGGCACTGTAATTACGAAAGTTTGTGGCGCGGAGCGTCAGGTCGCACACACTCGGCGCTGGCGGCGTCGTTTAATCGCAGGGCCGCCGTGTCGATGCGTCGAGGGCCCACCGGCTGCGGTTGCGCCTGCTGATATTGCCTCTTAACGCCGGAGCTCTTACAATCCATGACAGGCATTTTTATACGCAGGGCTAAGTAATGGTAGATAATTTTGGCGAATACTTTGAAATACCGTTATGGAGAACGTATTTTAATTCGAACTCAGGAAAGATGCCATTTTACGATCGTATATCAAGTATCAGCACTTATTCGAATCTTGTTGTATGTAAGCACATAAGAAAAATTGTTACCCTATATTATGTGTCCGATTCTGACAGTTCTGTAACAACCAGAATGGCGTAGATAACATCCGAAATTCGTTGCGTCATAGGAAAGACAAGGCTGCAGAAGATATCGACATTGAACCACTTGCGCAACGTATAAGTTCGTAGAGGTTCTAGAACAATGTTGCATACGTCGCAAAGTGTAAAACGACGTATGGGATATAAAAAGCAGGTGAAGCAATGGGCCAAGTCTGTTGAGCTACACAAAGAACGAGTATCAGTGTATGCTGGGGTTTTTGCTTACTGTAGGAAGACTGGTTTGATGCAATTTTCACGCTAGTGTATCAGTGTACGCCTCTTCATCACCACATATGTACTCATTTGAACCTGTACTCTGATGTTAAGCCTTGGTCTCTCTTTATATTTTTTGTTACCACCTTCACTTCCTTCCATTACCAGACTGACAACTGCTTGATGCGCCAGGATATCCCGTCGACCGGTTCCTTCTTCTTGTGAACTTTTGCAATAACCTTCTCCCCAGTTCGACTAAAGACGTCTTCTTTAGTTATCCGACAACAGAAAAGAAACAAACACCATCCGAACGGGCCTTAAAGGCCTCATGGTACCGACCGTCCGCCGTGTCATCCTCAGACCTTAGGCGTCACCGGATGCGGATACGGAGGGTCATGCGGTCAGCACACCGCTCTCCCAGCAGTTGTCAGTTTTGGTGACAGGTGCTGCTACTGCTCTGTCAAGTATCTCCTCAACTGTCCTCATAAGGGCTGAGTGCTCTCCATTTGCCAACAGCACTCGGCAGACCTGGACGGTCACACATGCAAGTGCTAGCCAAGCCTGACAGTGCTTAACTTCAGTGATCTGACGGGAACCAGTGTTACCACTGTGGCAAGGTCGTTGCCTTAGTTGTCCGACCCATCCACTTAATATTCAGCATTCTTCTGTAACAGCACATATCATAAGCTTCTATTCTCTTCTCGTCTGGTCCAGGCAAACACCTTCAGAAAATACACTCCTGGAAATTGAAATAAGAACACCGTGAATTCATTGTCCCAGGAAGGGGAAACTTTATTGACACATTCCTGGGGTCAGATACATCACATGATCACACTGACAGAACCACAGGCACATAGACACAGGCAACAGAGCATGCACAATGTCGGCACTAGTACAGTGTATATCCACCTTTCGCAGCAATGCAGGCTGCTATTCTCCCATGGAGACGATCGTAGAGATGCTGGATGTAGTCCTGTGGAACGGCTTGCCATGCCATTTCCACCTGGCGCCTCAGTTGGACCAGCGTTCGTGCTGGACGTGCAGACCGCGTGAGACGACGCTTCATCCAGTCCCAAACATGCTCAATGGGGGACAGATCCGGAGATCTTGCTGGCCAGGGTAATTGACTTACACCTTCTAGAGCACGTTGGGTGGCATGGGATACATGCGGACGTGCATTGTCCTGTTGGAACAGCATGTTCCCTTGCCGGTCTAGGAATGGTAGAACGATGGGTTCGATGACGGTTTGGATGTACCGTGCACTATTCAGTGTCCCCTCGACGATCACCAGTGGTGTACGGCCAGTGTAGGAGATCGCTCCCCACACCATGATGCCGGGTGTTGGCCCTGTGTGCCTCGGTCGTATGCAGTCCTGATTGTGGCGCTCACCTGCACGGCCCCAAACACGCATACGACCATCATTGGCACCAAGGCAGAAGCGACTCTCATCGCTGAAGACGACACGTCTCCATTCGTCCCTCCATTCACGCCTGTCGCGACACCACTGGAGGCGGGCTGCACGATGTTGGGGCGTGAGCGGAAGACGGCCTAACGGTGTGCGGGACCGTAGCCCAGCTTCATGGAGACGGTTGCGAATGGTCCTCGCCGATACCCCAGGAGCAACAGTGTCCCTAATTTGCTGGGAAGTGGCGGTGCGGTCCCCTACGGCACTGCGTAGGATCCGACGGTCTTGGCGTGCATCCGTGCGTCGCTGCGGTCCGGTCCCAGGTCGACGGGCACGTGCACCTTCCGCCGACCACTGGCGACAACATCGATGTACTGTGGAGACCTCACGCCCCACGTGTTGAGCAATTCGGCGGTACGTCCACGCGGCCTCCCGCATGCCCACTATACGCCCTCGCTCAAAGTCCGTCAACTGCACATACGGTTCACGTCCACGCTGTCGCGGCATGCTACCAGTGTTAAAGACTGCGATGGAGCTCCGTATGCCACGGCAAACTGGCTGACACTGACGGCGGCGGTGCACAAATGCTGCGCAGCTAGCGCCATTCGACGGCCAACACAGCGGTTCCTGGTGTGTCCGCTGTGCCGTGCGTGTGATCATTGCTTGTACAGCCCTCTCGCAGTGTCCGGAGCAAGTATGGTGGGTCTGACACACCGGTGTCAATGTGTTCTTTTTTCCATTTCCAGGAGTGTAGTTCCTAATGCTTAAATGTATATTCGATGCTGATAAATTCATCTTTTTCCGAACCAATTTTCGTGGTATTGTCGGTCGACATTTTGTACCCACTCAGCTTTAACAACCGTCAGTCATTTTTCTGTCCAGGTAGCAAAACCGTTTACTACTTTTGGTGTCTCATTTCCAAACCTAATTCCCTCAGCATTTCCCAGCTTAATTTGCCAACAGTCCGTTGCCATTGCATCAGTTTATTCAGCGAGGAATGTGCACAGTGCAGAAGTGAATCAGCAGGTACAAGAAAAATAACGACTTTTAACACGTATCTGGAGAATGCCCTAGCGTTTGCCTTGCATGATAAAAAACTGAAGACTTCTGGAAAAGATCGTGTTCTAACTGTAAGACCACATTACTAAACTGTATTTCTGGAGGGAGAAAAGCATTCCAAAGCGGTGTTGCGCCAGGGCTCTGCTGAACATAAAGGAAGGACCCATGGTAATTCAGCAGACAGATGTTGGGGCAGGATAACGCAAGCTGTTCCTGTGCAAGAAGCCATATTCAGGCTATGACGCGGAAGTCATCACAGGGACTCCTGAAAATTGAAGGTGCGACACCATCACAGCATACCAGGTGTGCGGTATTGCTGACATTGTGGAGAGACAGATCCACCGATGTATTGATGTCGTTGTTCCCCAGTGAGTGCGGCTCACGAAATAGTTATGCGAGAGGGCAAGCGCTGCCGTTTCAGTAATAGTAGTAGATCCAACTCACATAAATACTGACTACTTTACACAGACAGTACCAGACAGTGCCACGAGCCACCTACGAAAAGAGGTCTACGCTGGTTGGCGTCCCGAAATGGGTCATAATCAAGCTGTCGTCGCTAGCTGCGGGGCTGTCTACTCAGAATGCTGCTGACTTGGAGCCTTCCGCCCGGCGGACCATCTGCTAACTAACTCACTTCCACAGGAGGTTGCCTACCTTGACGATCCAAAGTTAGTGCCTGGGCCACTTTAGCCGCCCAGCTACCGTCGCCTCTTGCAGGCAAACTCTGCTCCTGTTAGTCGTCCAGGCGAACCCCTTGCCTGCCGTCACTCACGATGCCATCCGCTCCAGGTCCACGGTTCGACTCAGTCTACCTTGCCGCATTCCTCACTGAGCTGCGCATTTGCCCAGCTAACGCGACCCACCGACTGGCTGGGAGCCGAGGGGGCTTTGTACCGCTGGAGTGCTGGTGTACCCTCACCGTCTGCTGGTCGAAGCGACACGGCACATGGCACTAACAGGAGGCCGCTTGCTGACTTCAGCACGATTCTCTGTCCCATGCCAGCCAGCACCTTGGGGTGCTAACCGCCTATTAGGCCCACCACGACTTATGTATTCTGATGCGAAATGACGGAACGTTTGTAAATACTATTTTGATGACTGTACGTCGGATATCTACCCGGTGCCCACCCACCACGTTACTTCAGCCATGACCTCGATGGATAATTGAAGGCCATCCTGACCACAAGCATCCCAGTTGCACTACCCACCACCCGGCACGGAGATCATTCACCCTCGGTCTCTACAGTACATACTATACTCTTCACCCTCTGGTATTTATTCTGGGAAACATGCAGTGGCTCAAGCTTGAGACTTGAGGCTCAGTGTAACAGCAACAAATGTCTACATGGTAGGCCTTACTCATGGGTTCAGTCAGTTCTCCTCATCACAAAGGATCTCTTCCGTAACAAGTTGGACTTACATTACAACGTTCACTGTACAACCTGTTGATAAATTACTTGCTGTAAAATTTTCTGACTTGCAGTATTGTAATAAAAAACAAGGATCGCGCAATGCTTATCTTCCGCATTTTTTTCCTTTACCAAACTGTCATTTCCACTTTCCGAAACTTGGAGCCTTGTTCATTCTTCAAATATCTTCCCAACTCCTTTCACTAGAGCTTCCACCAAGGAAAAATCTCTACCAGTACCAGAAATTGGATCCAGATCTGCCGCATGATTCTGAAATCAGATATTTGATTGTAAGGCGTACCCAAATGTAAATATAGACCATGATTACAATTTATTAATGATGAAGAATACACTGAAGTTTAAAAGATTCGACGGGGAGAATCAATATAGAAAGAAGTGGGGTACTGAAGAAATGAGGAATGACGTCATGTATTTGTAGTTCTCTAAGGCTGGAGAGACTTCGATGATAAACACTACAATGACAGTTCATTTAAAAAGCAATGGACATCACTAAAAGGGCAATCACAAATTTTGTACATACATATATAAGTACATGGAAGGTAACTACGAAGAAACTTTGGGTATACTTCAATTGATCGACGAAAGAAGCATGTACAAAAATGTTCGGGAAAAGGTAGGAATACAGAACTACAAGTTACTTAACAATCAAATAAACAGAAAGCACAAGGAAGAAAAGTCGAAATGGCTGCAGGACAAACGTGAAGAAATCGAGAAGGAAATGGTCGTCGGAAGACTTCATTCAGTATTACTACCGATACGACTTTCATGACGCCATAGGTCATGAAATAGGAGTCTTTATGGAAGACATAGGGGATCCAGTATTAGAGTTTATCGTAGCTTTGGATAATTTGAGATAAAATAAAGCAGAAGAGATAGATAACATTTATTCAGAATTCCTAAAATCGTTGGGGAAGTGACAATCAAACACTATTCAAGTCATATTGTGGAATACATCAGGCTGAAGACGTACCACCAAACTTATGGTAAAATATCATCTACACAATCCATAAGATAACAAGGGAAGATAAGTGAGAGAACTGCCGCAGAATCAGTCTAACTGCTCCTGCATCCAAGTTGCTGAGAAGAAAAACATACAGGAGAATGGAAAAGAAAATTGAGGATTCGTTAGGTCCAGTTTGGTTATTGGACTTGTAATGGCACAAGAGAGTAATCCTTTCGTCTCGACGTATATTGGAAACGAAGCATAAACTATAATGGAAGACACGGTCATAGGATTTTTCGACCCATTAAAAGCTTTCGAGAATGTAACATCGCTCAAGACTGAAATTCTGAGAAACATAGGAGTAGCATATGTTTTCTTGGTAAGACGAATAATATACAATATATACAAGAACGAAGGAAGCAGTAAAAAAGGAATATCAAAAATAAGTGTCGGCCTTAACTGGAAGAAAAATTACCGAAAATGTTCGTTTGGAGTACAACACTGTATGGTAGTTAATTATGGGCTGTGGGAAAATCGGAAAAGAAGAGAATCGAAGCATTTGAGATGTGATGCTACAGAAGGATGTTGAAGATTAGATGGACTGAAAATATAAGGAACGAGAAGGTTCTTCGCAGAATCGGCGAAGGAAGAAACGAATGGAAAACACTGACAAGAAGAAGAGGCACAATGATAGGAGTAACTTTCGCAGTACTAGACAGAGCTGTAGAGATTTAGAGGAAGACATTTAACGAATAACGGAGGGCTTAGGGCAGCAGTGCTACTCTGAGATGAAGAGTTTGGCACAAGAAAGGAAGGTCGTATCAAACTAGTCTGAAGACTGGCGACTAAAAAAAACTATTGTGTAGCTTGTTACCTACGAAATCTAATAATATGAAAGTTACACTACGTTTGAGAGTTAATCTTTCGGGTACGGGAATTTATAATCTAAATAAATGCATCGTAGAATAATATATAGAATGAAGGTAAAATCGTCTGATTTATTGTAGTCCTGTAGTAATATATGTACTAGAAGTTATATGTGCTGGCCGTAAACTTGTTTTTGGAGCAAATTTTATCGCATAACGTCGTTTTTGGAGTAGATTTTATGCCAGGTCTGTCATATTTACGTTTGACACTTTAGCCCTTTCACTTACTTGTTTCTTGACTTTGGGTTCGTGTTGTTGCTTATGGCTTTGCGCATACGCTGTTCTGTACCTGTATAATTTTAAGTACTTGTACATTTTAACGCATTGGCTTTATTGTCGCATAGTATGTATATTTTTGGCAATATGACTTTTTGTTGTGCTTGACATTGATGCAGTTTTTTCGTACTACCTTTGTCAAAGCTGTACCATACACGATAAAATTTATATTTACCGTTTTTGTATTGCCGGTTCATTGTTACCTTTCTTTGCTTGTTTTATGATTTGTTTGTAATGCTGTTTCCATTTGTGCATTTGTATTATGTATACTGGTATCATTTATATGAAATAAATTCTTCTGTAACATTTTATTGCTGTGGCACGTGTTTTACACGTGTATGGCTCTGCTTTAGTTGCGACTTCAGATCTGTCATAACTGACAGTAGTACGTATCAACAATTTTTCACGATGGACACTGTAATACTTTCATTTCTTTATCTTATGTCAATACACATCTTAACTCTTTGGTTTTATTACCACGTAGTAAGTATTTTATTTTGGCTACATGATTTGTTTTTGCTGAAGTTGATAACGATACCATTTTCCTAGTGCCTTTGTCACAGCTGGGTTTTAAACTGGAAAAAGGCTATGTTTGGTATTGACTCTACGCTGTTCTGTTTCTGTGCCTGCTGAGTAATTCATACTTAGTGCTGTCTTGACGTTAGCATTTGTACTGTACATGCTGTCAACATTTACATGATACAAATTCTTTCGTAATGTTTTATTACTGTGGGATTTTAATGCATTACACCTGTAAGTTTCTCTTTAGTTACAACTTCATGTAACAGTTAATCAATATCTCGCTTCGTTTTTTTCAAAGTGGCCACGTTCTTCAATACTCAATTTATAGTCTTTGTGACTGTTAATTCCAGCTGCCATCTGTGATGTTTTCTTCACCGGTACGTTATCGGTTTGGCATTTGACTTCACAGATATGAGAGTTTTATTTCCAGTGACATTTGTGCTTGCTTTCCTGAGATTTGCTTTGTATTTTATTGTAAGAATGAGTAGAAATTGCTGCATAATGTATGAAAAATTTTGTTCCGTTTGCATTTCTTATATAGTATTTCTTGTTCTCGGCACAACTGTGTTCTGATGGTGATGTATCGAAACGCGTAAATGTGAATAAATTAATTTGTGGCCAAGACACTCGAAAATTGTATCCTATGCCAAATCTGAATGGTTGCTTGCCTCAAATAAGAAAGAATTTCTTAATCAAGTGACAAATAAACGAAGGATCTGCTATTGTTCTAAAAATTGTGGAGTTTTGTTACTGATTGCTTTGGGAAATCGTGAAATAAATGGGCTGAGATCTAGTTGTGGCACAGGCTAAGCAATTCAAGTAGCATCCTAAAATAGTGCAGCGTGTTTCACACATGACGCAAGCCGTGTGGCAGGCTGTTGCCCCACGACAGTGCGTTCCTTTGCTCGAAATGCGGGAGGTAGCGTATAGGTGCTATCTGAGAGGCGTGCGTGCGTACGTGCCCACGCTCGCTTGAGCAAGAGGGAGTAGCGAGGGAGGGTAGAGAGAAAGAGAGAGAGAAAGAGAGAGAGAGAATTAGACGAGTGGCTTTAGGAAGATGAGGGTGAAAAGCATTTGTCTGTTTATTACTCGGATGGCATGTCACTACCCGTCCGCTCATAGACTGTGTAGAAAATCAGAACAGAACATTCCAAAGTAAACGATAGGGCAGTGACTGACCAGTTCACTTACTGTTGCACGAAGTCATTATTGCATATTTTTTTGTGTTGAAGCACGGATGTATTTATTGGATGCGTTTATTCACAGAACAATCAACATACATTAAGACCCTCTGCATGAGGAGAAAAGAAGAGCATAGCATGTGATTAGTGCTACAAGAATTATTAAGCCAATCTTTTTCCACCAAAGTATTCTGTCATCAGAAACGCTCCTTAATACTGTCATAGAGACACTGACGATGTGTCCAGCACGAAATAGCAGTAGGTCCTTCCATCAGTTGTTAGTTCCGTGAAAGCTGCTGCTACACAAAGTTCACCGGCCGAGGTGACCGAGCCGTTCTAGGCACTGCAGTCTGGAACCGCGCGACCGCTACGGTCGCAGGTTCGAATCCTACCTCGGGCATGGATGTGTGTGATGTCCTTAGGTTAGTTAGGTTTAAGTAGTTCTAAGTTCTAGGGGACTGATGATCTCAGAAGTTAAGTCCCATAGTGCTCAGAGCCATTTGAACCATTTTTTTGAACACGAAGTTCACGTTTCTATTAGATGTTATGATCTGATGTGGACATGCATGTTCTATAATTCCTGTTTCGCAAGCTGTATCCATTAAGATTTCAGAATGTTTGATTCAGAAAACTTTTACATTGGCGGCAGAAGTTGTAGAGCTTGTTACTGTTTCGTGGAAGTCTCTTCGGAACGTTGCGGCAGCGAATTCGCGGAGACGAGAAGAAGAAATACTCAGAAAACGACCCGCTGCTTCAAAGCGCCCTGTGTGTGTATGTGTGTGTGTGTGTGTGTGTGTGTGTGTGTGTGTGGCGTGTGCCCGAAGTGTGTGCGCAGCCATTTGCCAGAGGTGAGAGCGCCGCCCTGCTCCCTGCGCTATACACGGCTGGCAGTCCGTGCCGAGTGGCGGCTCGATGGCGGCTCAGGTGACGCGGCCTCCGCCAGCGCTCGCCCTGCTCCGCAAATTAATACGGCTCACCACTCCTTCTCTCTGCCACTGATATCATCGGCGAAAAAAAGTCGCAGGTTACCGATCATGCATTTCTTTAACGGTTTCGTCCTCTCTAAAAGATACACCTCCGAAATTTTTAAGACGCATGTCTGATGTTTTAGGGATTGTCATGTCGCCACAAAACGTCCCACAACTGGCTGCCACCTTGTCGCGCCACACGCATACACACACACACACACACTCACACACACACACACACACACACACAGAGCTACGAGAGGAAGTACACAATGGGGTAATAAACGAGTAAGAATCGTCGAATATAGATAAAAACACTAAGTAACCAGTAAGAAAATTTTTAACTTCCTTTATATTTCAGATGCGTTTCGGAGGCTTTGCTGCATCATCAGGTGGCAGTTCCGATGTTTAGCTCAGATGTATTGCTCGTGGGACTCCAGCGACGTCGAAATATCTAGAAATTTTAGAGTTTATCCCTTTCACTCCTCAGCACTTTTCGTGGCTTAGTAAGAAGTAATATTTCGGAACTGCTGTGGTACACCCGACATATTTTATTTTCCGGGAGCTACAAAATTGATCTAAACACGGAAATTTCCAGCTAGTGATAGATCGAACACCCGAAACGCGTGATATATATATACCGGTTGATCAAAAATGTCAGTATAAATTTGAAAACTTAATAAACCACGGAATAATGTAGATAGAGAGGTGAAAATTGACACACATGCTTGGAATAACATGGGGTTTTATTAGAACAAAAAAAAAGTATTGCTAGACACGTGAAAATCTCTTGCACGCGTCGTTTGGTGATGATCGTGTGCTCAGCGTCCACGTCCGTCATGTTTGGCCTCCCAGGTCACCAGACCTCAGTCCGTGCGATTCTTGGCTTTGGGGTTACCTGAAGTCGCTGATAGACAACATCCGACGCCAGTGCCTCACCATAACTCCGGACATTCTTTACAGTGCTGTTCACAACATTATTCCTCGACTACAGCTATTGTTGAGGAATGATAGTGGACATATTGAGCATTTTCTGTAAAGAACATCATTTTTGCTTTGTCTTACTTTGTTATGCTAATTATTGCTATTCTGATCAGTTGAAGCGCCATCTGTCGGACATTATTTGAACGTTAGTATTTTTTTGGTTCTAATAAAACCCCATGTCATTCCAAGCATGTGTGTCAATTTGTACCTCTCTATCTACATTATTCCGTTATTTATTCAGTTTTCAAATTTATACTGTGTTTTTGGTCACCTGGTACATTAATGTGACCACCTCTCAACATACTTAATAAACACCTTTTGCAGCGCGGAGGAGCAAGAGGAGAGTAATTGAGATTCTGGAGGGCGTGGGAAGCCATGTCGACTCCTGTGAAGTGGCCAGATGCGCTAGGTTTCACAGTTTAGGATACATGGCGCAAAGATCCGAATCGAGGTGGTCTTACAGATTTTAGATTAGTTTTAGATCCAAGGTCCAATGGGTCGGGGGTGGGGGGGAGGTGGGGGGTGGCACTGTGGTTGATGGTCAGGCCAGTACGACAAACTCATCCTGGTGCACTTCGAACAGAATACGTACACTGCGAGCTGTGTGACATCGTGTTGAGGAGAAACAAACAATGTAGGAGGGACACCATCCCCACAGATATATGCATACTTCTGTTGATCTACTATGCCTTCCAGAATTACGAGACTACCAAAGGAATGCCACGAAAACATTCGTTAGACCATAACGCTCCCTACTCTGGCCTTGACCATTCCGACGATTGTTGTAGGGTCGTACACGACAAATTCCATCTGTCTGATGGAGCGCAAAAAGTGATTCATCTGAAAAGAGCACCAGTCGGCACTCAGTGACTTCCAGTTGCGGTATTGGTGTACAAATTCCAGCCTTCGTGGCTGATGAACAGCAGTCAGCATGGGTGCATGAACCACACGCATGCTGCACAAGTCCATACGTAGCAATGTTCGCTGAACGGTCGTCGAGGAGACACTGTTGGTAACGCCTTGGTTGATCTGGGGGTTAGTTGCTCAACAGTTGCACGTCTCTTCGCCCATACACTTCTCCGCAACCGTCGTTCCCCACTGTCATCTATGAACCGTAGTTCGCCATAGTTGCTTCGGCTCCGGTTTTGGATAGCGTTATTTTGTCATGCACTTTATACTTCAACCACTGCAACACGTGAACAGTTTACAAACTTATTTACAAACTTAACCTTTTCTGAATGCTTCCACTCTTGATCCGAAAGTCAATTTGGACCCTCCGTTTCTGCTTTATGACAAAGACGACACTGTTTACCACGTTCCCCCAGACACGCTTTACGTACCCTCCATTGCTACTTCTGCCTTCTGTCTATTGCACGTTGACATCAAACATAGGAGGTGATCACGTTAATATGAGTGCTTATATTGTGTTTTTATTTGTACTTTAAACAAGCGGGATAGTAATATTTGTATAAGTGAATGCACTGCGAAAAGAAATGTTTTGATAGGATTATGGCGCATTCTGTAAGCGCGAGTCAGATAGCGACGTCAACACGACTCTTAACCTAAACAAATCTCAAGCATTCCATTGGGTGGCGCCAGTATGGAGACGCTAGAGAAGAGACTAGATCACCTGATCTGACCGGAGATGACTTTCTCCAGAGGGATAACGGCTGTGACGAGGAGATTGATTTCCCATTCCGACTAGGAAACATGACCAGCACCGCAGACACAATGAGAATAGCTTACGGAGAGCTCTGAGTGGAGATGCCAACAGCACAGCAGTGGAAATATTCAAGTAGAAGAATGAGATTTTTCAATCTGCAGCGGAGTGTGCGCTGATATGAAACTTCCTCGCAGATTAAAACTGTTTGCCGGACCGAGACTCGAACTCGGGACCTTTGCCTTTCGCGGGCAAGTGCTGTACCATCTGATCAACCCAAGCACTACTCACGCCCCGCCCCCACAACTTTTAGAAGGTAGGAGACGAGGTACTGGCAGAAGTAAAGTTGTGGGGATGGGGCGTGAGTCGTGCTTGGGTGGCTCAGATGGTAGAGCAATTGCCCGCGAAAGGCAAAGGTCCCGAGTTCGAGTCTCGGCCCGGCACACATTTTTAATCTGCCAGAAAGTTTTAATATTCAAGTAGCTATCCTCTGTCTTTTGGGAACAAAAGGGATTATCACGTACCCGACAGAGAAGGTATACATTTTCGGATACGTACATTTTTAAAATTTGTGTGTATGGAAAGTTTGCCAGAAGACATCTTTCTCGCGGATCAGTTGAAGTTTAGAACAGCTGGAAAGTTGAAACATCCTTCGAATTTCATTTATCTACAGATATCGCACAGTGCTCAGCGCAGTTGACTCGTGTTCGGGAGGACGACGGTTCAAGTCCCCGTTCGATCATACGGACGTAAGTTTTCTTGGTTTCGTTAACTCACTCCAGGGTATGCCAGGGTGGTTTCTTTGAAAAGGGCACAGGAGATTTCCTTCCCAATCCGTTCGTAACCCGACCATGTACTCCGTCTCCTAATGACGGCGCTGCAGACAGGACGATAAACTGTAATCTTCCTTACTTTCTAATTTCACTTTATTATGGTTGGAAATTTTTTGTGCGTAAATGTTATGTGGCAGAGAATCATTTGAGTAACTGAAACGTTTCTTCAACAATGTTACTTAGCTTTAATTCAACCAGCGCGGTTCCACAGTACGTTACAGAAGGGAAGATTAATATTTAATTTCCCGTAGACAACAAGCAAGGTCATTAGAGATGCAGCAAAAACTAGGACTGAGCTTCGGGAAGAAAATCGGCCTCACTCTTCTCAAAGCAACCGTCCCGAATTTGCCTTAACCGATATAGTGACATCAGGGAAAACCAGGTCTGTAAGGCTGAACGCCGATTTGAACCGCTCTCCTACTTTTTTTCTTTTTTTTCCATTTCTCCATCTTCTCATGTTAACAAGCTTTTGAAGAGCGAAGTATGTCTAGATACGTTGTAATGTAAAGATACAAAAGAAAAGTCTTGAGCGTAAAGACTATTTTTTGCTTCCCTCTAGTGAATAGATTTAAAGGAATCGTACGTAATAGTATTTACATTGACAGACATAATAACTTAAACATTTATTTTTAAAAGTAGTTGCAATTGTTGCAGGAAACGGCTTTCATATGAATATGCTTTTTGAATATATGTCACGAAACAGTAAAAAGGAAGAAACTTGTCTTGTCGATGGACAAAAAACAACGCTAGTCAAGAGATCTAAGACTGTTAACGGAAATAGAAGACATCGCTACGCTCCAGTCACGGCGGGTGATGACTCTACCGGCCGGCCGCGGTGGTCTAGCGGTTCTAGGCACTCAGTCCGGAACCGCGGGACTGCTACGGTCGCAGGTTCGAATCCTGCCTCGGGCATGGATGTGTGTGATGTCCTTAGGTTAGTTAGGTTTAAGTAGTTCTAAGTTCTAGGGGACTGATGACCACAGATGTTAAGTCCTATAGTGCTCAGAGCCATTTGAACCATTTTTTTATGACTCTATCGATCAGTTCATCTCGCTACAGAAATTTCGTTTTTGTGGTGCTCTTAGTTTGCGATGGAATTCACTCTGCAGTTCTCTGAATTTCGTTTCTGTGAGGCTCCTAGTTTCCGATGGAACTGGTATGGAATTTCTACTGAATTACAAGAGTTTTAAGAACATTACCCTAGACTAACTGTGTCTTCCCTAATTATGATTTTGCTGTCTGAAACGTTTTCCCGGACACACGCCTTGTCAGTAGATACTCATTAAAAGAGAGAGCGAAATGAGAGTAACATACACGTTAACAAGACGTAGCAGCTTTTACATATTAACTGGTTATCCCCCTCACCTCACTCGAGTTTTGCGATATAAATAAAAAACTTTCATCTGAGACGCACAGAAGCCTTACAAGGCTCGATATAGTAGTAGCAACCAATATAAAGTTAACGTGTGGTTTAAAGTGAATTAAAAACAGAACATAAGGTATCTGATAAAAAGTATCCGGACATTCCTATGTAATGCGGAATCGATCACTAAATGCCGCGAAAAGCGGACTCATCAGTGGAAAAGGAAGAGGGGAGTACTGTGTTATCAGCAGCAAGGCAATAACAACAGAATGGGTCGGGTAGGAGAGGTAAGTGACTTCGAACGTGGACTGGATATCACCTACATAAAAATATTAGCGGCGTTTCAGCCCTTCTAGAGCTACCCAGTCGGCTGTTGGTGATGTGGTTGTGAAGTGGAAAAGCGAAGGAACAACCACAGCTAACCCAGATCGGGAAGACCTCGTGTAGTGACCATCCAGCATTGCGGAGGGTGGTTCTAACAAATTGCATGAAATCTGCAGAAGGAATCACTTGTGAGTTCCAAAAAGCTGCCAGTGGTTCAGGTACACAGTGACTGTATTCAAGGAGTTAAAAAAATGGGCTACAGTGAAACAGAACGTGGGTTACAATGAAACAGAACATGCGATAAGGCAGGACGACAGACTGTTCTACATATAAACGGCTCTACGAAAGGCAAACGGAGAGCACCGAGTACAATTACAAATAACCTAAATTGGAATGATCACATAGATAATATTGTGGGCAGAATTAACCAAAGACTGCTATTCATTCGCACTTAGAAGGTGCAACAGATCTACCAAAGTGACTGCTTACATTACGCTTGTCCGCCCTATTCTGGAGTACTGCTGTGCGGTGTGGGATCCGCATCAGGTGGGACTGACGGATGACATCGAAAAAGTACAAAGAAGGGCAGCTCGTTTTGTATTATCGCGAAATAGGGGAGATAATGTCACAGACATGATACGAGAATTGGAGTGGCAATCATTAAAACAAAGGCGTTTTTCGCTGCGACGGGATCTTCTCATGAAATTTCAATCACCAGTTTTCTCCTCCGATTGCGAAAACATTCTGTTGGCACCCACCTACGTAGGGAGAAATGATCATCACGACAAAATAAGAGAAATCAGGGCTCGCACCGAAAAATTTAAGTGCTCGTTTTTTCCGCGTGCCGTTCGAGAGTGGAACTGTAGAGAGACAGCATGAAGGTGGTTCATTGAACCCTCTGCCAGGCACTTTATTGTGAATAGCAGAGTAATCACGTAGAAGTAGATGAGTATGATATTCTGGACAACGTCCGTTAATAAAGAGTGCAATTATAACTGTCAGAAACCCACCATCCTAACACACACAGGAACAGAGACAACTAATACAGGCAAAGGTACAAATCGGCTTTGACAAGGACGAGAGGCTGGCGGCGAGCCGTTGTCTGGAGGCAAGGCGTGGGGCTATTACAAACCGCAAACACAGATATTTATACAAACTTTATGCCTCAGTTCTCGGAGACAATCCAATTTAGGAACTTCAGCATTGCCCACTATATACACTCCTGGAAATTGAAATAAGAACACCGTGAATTCATTGTCCCAGGAAGGGGAAACTTTATTGACACATTCCTGGGGTCGGATACATCACATGATCACACTGACAGAACCACAGGCACATAGACACAGGCAACAGAGCATGCACAATGTCGGCACTAGTACAGTGTATATCCACCTTTTGCAGCAATGCAGGCTGCTATTCTCCCAAGGAGACGATCGTAGAGATGCTGGATGTAGTCCTGTGGAACGGCTTGCCATGCCATTTCCACCTGGCGCCTCAGTTGGACCAGCGTTCGTGCTGGACGTGCAGACCGCGTGAGACGACGCTTCATCCAGTCCAAAACATGCTCAATGGGGGACAGATCCGGAGATCTTGCTGGCCAGGGTAGTTAACTTACACCTTCTAGAGCACGTTGGGTGGCACGGGATACATGCGGACGTGCATTGTCCTGTTGGAACAGCAACTTCCCTTGCCGGTCTAGGAATGGTAGAACGATGGATTCGATGACGGTTTGGATGTACCGTGCACTATTCAGTGTCCCCTCGACGATCACCAGTGGTGTACGGCCAGTGTAGGAGATCGCTCCCCACACCATGATGCCGGGTGTTGGCCCTGTGTGCCTCGGTCGTATGCAGTCCTGATTGTGGCGCTCACCTGCACGGCGCCAAACACGCATACGACCATCATTGGCACCAAGGCAGAAGCATTCGTCCCTCCATTCACGCCTGTCGCGACACCACTGGAGGCGGGCTGCACGATGTTGGGGCGTGAGCGGAAGACGGCCTAACGGTGTGCGGGACCGTAGCCCAGCTTCATGGAGACGGTTGCGAATGGTCCTCGCCGATACCCCAGGAGCAACAGTGTCCCTAATTTGCTGGGAAGTGGCGGTGCGGTCCCCTACGGCACTGCGTAGGATCCTACGGTCTTGGCGTGCATCCGTGCGTCGCTGCGGTCCGGTCCCAGGTCGACGGGCACGTGCACCTTCCGCCGACCACTGGCGACAACATCGATGTACTGTGGAGACCTCACGCCCCACGTGTTGAGCAATTCGGCGGTACGTCCACCAGGCCTCCCGCATGCCCACTATACGCCCTCGCTCAAAGTCCGTCAACTGCACATACGGTTCACGTCCACGCTGTCGCGGCATGCTACCAGTGTTAAAGACTGCGATGGAGCTCCGTATGCCACGGCAAACTGGCTGACACTGACGGCGGCGGTGCACAAATGCTGCGCAGCTAGCGCCATTCGACGGCCAACACCGCGGTTCCTGGTGTGTCCGCTGTGCCGTGCGTGTGATCATTGCTTGTACAGCCCTCTCGCAGTGTCCGGAGCAAGTATGGTGGGTCTGACACACCGGTGTCAATGTGTTCTTTTTTCCATTTCCAGGAGTGTAGATGATATGTGCCTACACAGTGCAGATGAATATGAAGTGGCTAGGCACCTGAAACATCACATGTTTGATTGGGCCATCTTCCATGCTGGTCTCTTTTTACGAGTTGACGAACTGAAGACAAAATAGTACGAGATAGTACAGAGAAGTGTAACGATATCCTTCAAAATCCTGAGAATGAAGATGTCACAGAGTTCACAAGAAATGCAACGTCAAGGACGACACATACAGAGACAACAGCACACTACCCGCACAAGTAGAATATGATACAGCCAAATGTAGATTCTGTATTACACCAGTTCGCTTTGTCTACGGGGGTAGCGCACACAGTCACCATGAAAAACAAAGCAGTAAGGTAGCTGAACGGAAAGACACGTCCTGCACCGGCACAATACCAGACAAAATCACCCCAGAAACAGATATACAACAGTCAACTTTCATGAAGAAGTACCAGGTAGAGATAAAAACAACGAGTCTCTATCGAGGGGCCGGACAGTGTGGCTGAGCGGTTCTAGGCGCTTCAATCTGGAACCGCGTGACCGCTACGGTCGCAGGTTCGAATCCTGCCTCGGGCATGGATGTGTGTGATGTCCTTAGGTCAGTTAGGTTTAAGTAGTTCTAAGTGCTATGGGACTGATGACCTCAGATGTTAAGTCCCATAGTGCTCAGAACAATTTGAACCATTTTTTTCTATCAGGGGAAACGCTCAGCGAAAAGACATGAAACTCTACACTACCAGAAACCATAAAGCAGGGAAAACATGCTAAACTACAAAATTACTCGAAAGCGGAGCAACAAACGAATAGTAAAGAACACCAACCAGACACAGCCAAGGACCCCTAGGTAAACACCATTAACCGAGTAAACTACAGCAACTTAGAAGCTAACCTATGGCTTAGAAGACTAGAAAAAAGGATATATTTGAAACAGATCTTCGCTATGTAACACGAAATAAGTATGAAAACTGGGATAAAATCTGCTTCCCAACTACAGAACAAACTGCCAGAGTGATCCTAATAGTTGAAAATCTCCCAATGAAACCCAAAGAATTATGTAAGCTTTCAGGGGAGGCGCGGGCGCCAAGCGAGAGGGCCTAAACCTACGGAAGGTATACAAGGTGTTCGTGAGGGCACGAGGACGTATGTTTCTTGAGTTTTAAACAAACCACAGCCAAGTGTTTTCCCTTTACTAGATACCCCTTCTGAAGGTAATACAACTGAATTGCCAGGGTAGTACCCTCGTAAATATGGAACTATGTAGACTCTTAGATGAAACAAAAGCAGACATCGCCTGCATTCAGGAACCCTTTCTGTGATGCTTAAGGAATCTTGGGCACTCCTTACATTACATCATAATAGCAGGAACACCAAACGCGAAAGCCTGGGTAGTAGTAGTTAATAATAACCTCATAGTAACACAGATCAAGCAGATTTGCTCTGAACACATCGCCACAGCAGAAATAACAGACGGACAGGATGTATGGCTCATGTGGTCCATATACGGTCAGTACTGGTGTGATATAGAAGCTTTCTTGGGTAAAATAAAAAGACATTGCACGACACTCAGAAAGAGAAAGGCTGCTCATTCAAACAGATATCAACGAAGAATCCCCCGTGACGAACTCAGATAGAACTGACGACAGAGAGTAACTAGTGCATGACGTGGTAAATGTAAATGAGGGCAACCTCTTTATACTTAATAGGGAGGGACAGCCACCTATCAACCGCGGAGACTTCGGTGGCGTAAATAGCATAGATCTTTCTCTAGGGAACGCAAAACCTCTTCCACTAGTCAACACATGGTCAGATAGCGCCACACACAGTGACCACAACGTAATCGCCATAACCACAGACAGATATGTCAATACACATTACGTGGACCCTGAACAGCATTCATAGCAAGGGCCGACTGGCAAATAGTTCTAGACGTTGTTGAGGCGTTGTCGCTACACACTGTTCAAGGCAGTATAGAATACAAAACGCATATTCTGACAAAGGTCCCACAAAGAGTACACGAAGCAGCTATACCGCAGGCTAATCTGGGTGGGACAGAAACAACTGTGGTCGACAGAATTGGTAAGATAAAGAAAGGATTCACGGGACTAAAGAGAGTACTACCAAATATCAAAGACAGCTCCTGAAAGACTGATAAGACTCGACCTGTATAGTGATGCTAAACAGAAATACCAAAAACAACTGAAGACAACAGGGGAAGACTACTGGACCAATTTCGTCAAAACCCAGCTACATAACATCTTGGGGTAACCATTCAAGACAGAAACAGAGCGACTTAAGACACCGACAATTCTGTCAGCACTAAAACAAGCTGACGGCACAATGACCAGAGGATGGAGAAGCACTGCAGAATATCTCCTGAACAGGCTCCTCCCAGATGGCGACCCCACACAAGACGAGTGACACCACACTGACTTAAGGGAGAGCATGAGGCAACGATACATCACTGACGGTGTAATCATACCATTCTCACAAGAAGAAGTAGCGACGGTAGTCAGCAGGCTTCAAAACCGAAAAACACCCCACTCAGGTAGAATTATTTCAGAAATGTTAAAACGAACAATAACACAAGTCACACCTTTCCTTTCTAACATGTTCAACGAGGCACTACCAACAGGCAGAATTCCAAACATCTTGAAAACTGCTAAATGTACTAATAATCAGGAAATCAAAAGACAAAGAACCAACAGATCCCAAAACATACCGACCAATGTGCCTCTTAAACACTCTCCCCAATACACAGGAAAGGCTCCTGTTTGCCGCTTTCAATCGCATAGACGTCTCCTCGGCCTAACGCCCCATCAGTTTGGCTTTAGGGAAGGTAGATCAGTAGAAGACGCTGTCAACCAAGCACTGACAGAAACAAATAGTATCAGCGACAAATACGTGGCCGCCAAACTAATCAACATAGCCGAGGCTTTTGTCAACCTGTGGTGGTCGTCCCTCTTCGCCAGGTTAAGGGAAATGCGGCCATCAGCTTCCCTCTACAATAGCCTCCTCGACTAATTCAGAGGCAGAGTGGCGGAGTGGAGGGCTGCTACAAGCAAGGTTGTCAAAAGAATAACAAAGGGATGTCCACAGAGATCGATCTGCGGACCAAAATTTTGGGATATCGCAATCGCGCCCTCGCTGAACACCTTGCACGGTGACGACAGGATAAAAGGTGTGGTGGCATACGTAGAAGACTGCTCTTAGTGGTGTCAGCCAACTCGAGAGCAGCACTAGAGACAAAAGGTACGAAACTGTTCCAGAAAATGAACAACTGGTGCAAAGAAAATAAATTAAAAATGACGCCCAGCAAAACTGTGTATTCACTGCTCAGTGAGACACACCAGAGGAACCCAATTCTAAAAGTAAAATATACTAGCCCACAGAGGAAACAAGCCACACTTTATCTAGGACTGCATCTTTTAAAGCAGATTTTCAGCGATCATGACAAAGCCTTCCAAATTATGCACGAACTAGCAAGACTCAACTGAACCCAGTACAAACAACCAATTAAGGCGATAAGGACCTACCACATTGCGATATTTGAATCCATCACATGCTTCGCCGCAAGTGCTTGGGCTCACAGGCTGAATATACAGACTAACTGGGCAACCGCAAGACGAGTTGAACGTAGTGTACTCCTGAGAATGACCAGAGGCTTCAACACCACATCCCATGAGGCACTTTGCGTTGTGACGGGAACCTGCCGTGTGGACATAACAATAGGTTATAGAACTGCACTTTACTGGTTTAAGAGGGACAGGCTCTATAAAGTCATTGAAATTACAGATACCAGCAGTATAAACAAAATACAAATGAAATAATGGTGGATTCGAACAAGGTAGAGAGAGTGGGAGGCATCCGACAAGGATCGCCGAGTACAGTCTTTCTTTCCTGGCGAGAGCGAAAGATTACAACTAAAATAATTTCGACCCAAGCCGGGAGATGGTCCATTTGCTGACAAGCCATGGGCCGTGCCCGGTACACGTAAACCGCATGGGACTAACTAACAATGAAATATGAATTTGCAGAGAAACTGGGACACTAGAACGTGTCACACTGCTATGCAACACGCTAGCAAGCGCGAGACTATACAGAACGACAGTGACATCGCCAGAATAATGGGTAATCCCGTTGACTGGAACACAATAAATAGTGTAGCCGATATTTCATCGAACTCCCGACACGAAGAATACAAGCTCCAAAGCCCACATGGAAGGAGGCGTAGACAAGCGCAAGCAACACAACAAACCACATGGGAGAACACAAGTACGACCACAGATTCCGAAACCGAGGAAGGAACCAGCACACGAAGTGAAAACGACTCAGAAGGGGTCAACACGTGAGCGATCCAAACCAACAACACATGACACTGCAAGCCATAACACAGTCAAAAACAACACAACAGGCAGTAACAATCATAAAACAAACAACCACCGACACCCCCTACTAAGTCTCAAGTAATATGGTTACGTCGCTTGGGAGGAAAAGGCTCGAAAAACTTTTATTCCGAGGCTCCTCCTCCCCAACGATACATGGCATATTGTTTAAAGTATACCGTACACAAGCAGTAATGTATTATTCGTCCTATTATGTGTAGATAAAAGTATATTCTGTTGTTTATTTAAAGCTACAATCAATGTATTTTATGTATCTGTATAAACTAGTATAAAACTAAAAATGTTGTGTATTAAGTTATTAAAGGGTTACTGCACTCAAGTAGCAATGAACTACATTCTATATCTAGTAACAAATTTACAACCATAAGCGTATTCTTCACGTAAAGCTAAAATTAATGTATTACGAGTATCAAATGCTCAATCAGTACTTAATCTGTATAATACTGAGTGTATATACGTAAGGTATCACACAGATTATACCAGAACTACCAACAACAAGACAAACAAACTACAGAATATCATTTTGTATCCTGACATGGAATGCTCCAAGTAATATATCAATACACACAAACACAGTAAACATACATAAACACAAACCATTTCCGATGAGAATAGCTCGAGGTACTACAGAGATACTCTCACCTGAAATAGGTAGAGATAGGCTATTATCAACCAACAAGCTACTTAGACTATATTACACATCCAAATATAGGACATCACTTCCCTCTACATATTGCATCTTATTTTCACCACACTTACTGTATTACATTTTTTTTATTTATCTATTTTATCATCTTCGATATTTGCATTATATGATTTATATTCTCCTAAACTAGGCAGAAACAAATTGTATAGAAGCATTTTAACAATTGTTAAGCATTTAATTCTCTATAACCTCAGAGAAATTTTTATTTATTGTGTTCTTAATATTATTTAAAAAGCATTAACAACCTATATCAATAAGACAGTAATAATAAGAAGTCTTTGCTGCTAGATTTAGAAGCATCCGACCCACTTTACGTTTCAAGGCGTTGGGTTAGTCTCTACTGTTAATAAGATAAATGAAAAATAAAGTACAATGGTCATGAGCCACAGATATCTGCAATCAGTTCTAAGTGACCCTTGAGGCAGTGTAAAGAGCGACGGCATGGGACAGTGGATGACTGGAAACGAGAGATTTAGCGCGCTGTGTTCTATGGCAGTCGGAGGGAAGGTTTTGGGCTTGCCGAATGTGTGGATAACGCTACCTGCCCTCTGTATAGCACCTACAGTGAAGTACGAAGCAAGTGATGTTACGGTATGGTGATGTTTCTCGTGGTTAGGGTGTGGTTTCATTACTGTCCTAAAAGCGGAATTATATGAGCCAGTGTACAGCGCTTTGTACTACTTACTGTAAGGGAAAGGTTTGGAGACGACGATTGTATCAGAATGAGAATGCAACTGTCACACAGCAGTATCTGTGGGACAGTAGTGTGTGGCCAATAACATTCCTAAAATGGACTGGCCTGCCCAGAATACCAACCTGACGCCAATGGAACACTTTTGGGATGAGGTAGAACATCGACTTTGCTCCGGACTCCACCGTCCAGCATCATTACTTTGTTTGGTTTATGCTGCTGAGAATAGACATCCACTCCACCACAGACATTCAGACCTAGTATTAATATCCGGATACTTTTGATCAGATAGTGTATCCAAAATAAGGCAGCAGTGTAGTTCAAAGTGAGTTTCCAAGGGTGATACTTCATTTGATGTCAATGACACGTCATACTGCTGAAAAAAAAAAAGAAATGACCGATGCATAAAACTATTTACAAAAGTTTCGTTTACATATCGACTTTTATCTCTGAAGAAGTAAGAGTCTCCCGCAGATGGCCTCCCAGCAGGAGATCGTTAGATGCCGATCGATACGTCGACTCTTTTTCTATTTTAATTTCACAATATGATGCTGCTTTATTCGGATATACATGTAGTGGAAATAATTGTAGGAACATTTAAATATGTAGCTGCAACTGTAAGTAGCCGATGGCAGTGGCGGTAATGTTTGCACTTGCTCGGGCGGCCTGGTGTGGGCTCACCTTTGAAGTAGGCGGCGAGTCCCCCGGCGATGGCGAGCAGCGCGATGGCGTTGACCAGCACCTGCGCGAACCGGAAGCGCAGCCGCCCCTGTGTGATGTAGTGCGTCGAAGGCCGCCGCATGTCTCGGATTATCTGCAGCACACACCGACGCTCTGCAACACCAGCTACGAACAGCCAAGCACAGGAGAAGGGGGAGCATTCGTCATCTAATTGCTTACAGCTTTCTAGCCCAATGCGAACCCAAATTGCGTGACCCATGTTCGTACCTGTTCGGATATTCTAAGTAATTCAACATTGCTATACAAGCTCTTAGTAGATGAACTTCTGATAAGGAACCCGTGTCGGAAAATCTACCGGTTTGATATAAAATAAGTTTGAAGATCGGATCATTTACAAATCTCCTACTTCAAGTACGCACACAAGCTGAGAAGAGGACGCCTCCCCTGTTGTAGTTACATCACATGACGCCTTCATCCGACTACAACAAAGGTTGCGAGAAATTGATAGGTTCGAAACTAGAAGGGTTGACTATGGTATTCCACGGACGAGCTGCACTCTCGACGTTGAAGAGGACGTCCTTCATCACGTACAAGAGGAAACACTTGAAAAACTAATCATACCATATGTCCCTACAACACGCATGTCAGAGCTCATTGTTTCCGCTGTGTGCATAGTAAGAAGTGGTAGATTTGAAAATGATCAGACCCTCAAACTGATTTTACGTCCAAACGATACATCTCTGGACATGGGTTCTTTGTCAAAACTTCATCCACCAATTTGCCTTTACAACTCCTAGAAACCTGTAATACGAATTTTGAATCATCCTGCATGTACAGGGTGAGGCATTTAAAATCGTTTGTCGGAATATTTTCCAAAATAAATATTAGATTAAAAAGAAGTGATAATGAACGTTGTTCACCTCGTAGAGGGACGTCCGTTAGCATAACGCTCGATCCTCCTGCACCACCCCTGGAGACGGAAGGGGCGGGAGGGGGGGGGGTGAATTTCAAATCCTAAGTAGGAACCCCTATTTTTTATTGACGTTTTGGATTTTAAGCGAAAAAAATATATAACTTTTGTACGAAACATTTCTTTCCTTCCATGATAGGTAGCACTGTAATCGGCACAAGTGAAAATGGGGTGACAATTGTTGCAAAACGGTAGTATCTCGCAAAAATACACATCCGATTTGGAAAATAAAAGTACATTATTTGGTATTTGGGAAAATGCTATCATGTGACACCGTCTACCCGCTCGCATTGCATTCTTAGACTACATTTAGTGTTACCCAGGAAGAACGACGTGGACGTAATAGTAATGTTTTCTCTCTTAATTTTGGTGAGTAACCTTGCCTCTCACAAGCGTTTCAGTGCAGCAAATGCTCGAAATGTCGTCCGTTGCTTCTAATGCACATTACAACTCTGTGTCTGAACGACAATCCGACATGTATTAATGTCTCTGCGCTAATGTTTGCACATTAATTCGAAATTCGCTACCGCATATCTTCGGGGGTTGTTGGTACTTCTATGTAAACTCTCTCTTTTAGCCATCCCCACAGGAAAAAATCTGCATAAGTCAAACCGGGTGATCGTGCGGGCCACATTTGAGGACCTCCTCGTCCAATCAATTGATCCGGATAGTTTCTATCCAATACTGCTCGAGCTAGTCATGAATAATGCTCTGGGCATTCATCGTGTTGAAACCACATATCCAGTCTCATTTGAAGTGGAACATCGTCCATTAGTATGGGTAAAACGTTATTCACAATATCACTGTACATTGGATCAGTCAGATTACCTTCTACGAAGTATGGACCGATTACCTGCGCACCTAAAATACCGCACCAAATGTTGCCACAACATGGCCGTTGATGTTCAACTTGCCTTACCCAATGGGGATTCTCCACTGACCAATAATGCATTTTATGTCGATTCACTTGACCACGATTCGTAAAATTATATTCATCAGAGAAAAGTGTCTGTGAGATTAAATTATCATTGACTTCCAGTTATTTCTGTACCCAGTTGCAGAAATTCAGCAGATTGTGAAAATCGTCAACATTCAGTTCTTGATGCAGCGAAAAATGAAATGTACGCAATTCGTGTGCGTGCAGTATGCGTAGAACACTTCTTTGCGACATTCCTGAACCTCGAGCAATTTGCCGAAAACTAATGTGAGGATTTGCAGCAATCGCAGCTAAAACATTCACTATGCTGTTTACTTTGGTCTCAGGCCGTGGTGGGCACTTTCTTTAGGTTTAACGCTTCCCGTTTCAGTAAAAAGGTCGGCGTTACTGCGAAATGTTGCAGAGGGAACATTGTTATCGGGCAACAAAGCATACCTTTGACGAACTTCGTCAACATTTCTATGAGCCTCAAAGTACGCGTCAATGATATCAACCCCCTCTGCAATTGTTAATTTCACGGACAATCCAAATCTACAATAAAAAATCGGGGTTCCAGTTTCAGATTTCCAAGCCACCACCTACCACCCCCGCCTTCCCGCCCCCGGGGCTGGTGTAATGGGGAGGCCGAGTGATATGTTAATGGATGTCCCTCTTCGAGTTGATCAGCATTTATTACAACTTTTTTTTAATCCGATGTGTATTTCGCCAAATATTCCGACAAACAGCTTTAAATGTGTGGTGGTCAAAAAATATCTGAAACGCTTGTAGGGATGATGATGATGTTTGGTTTGTGGGGCGCTCAACTGCTACAATCCTGCCTCGGGCATGGATATGTGTGATGTACTTAGGTTGGTTAGGTTTAAATAGTTCTAAGTCTAGGGGACTGATGACCTCCGATGTTAAGTCCCATAGTGCTTAGAGCCATATGAACCATTTGAACAAGTGGCGAGATTGTGATCTTGTTTGTCCTAACAAGCCAGAAGAGCAATACAGTACCCCTTTTCTTGAGGTGCGGTACTGTCTCAGGTGATGGTCATGGTTCAAGCGTCTGGAGACTAATGTATGTGGCGCCTGTAATTCCCTATCGCGGGCACGAAAGATGCAAAGTTGCAGTCAGCGGTCTGTTGGTAAATCGCAGTTACTCTCTATAGAGCCCTGAAACCTTGACAGATTCCAGCGTGTGATACTCCCAGCTCGTGGTCTCGCGGTAGCTGGGTTATTGCGTTGTTGTTTTTGTATTCTCCACATGGCTCCTGCTCACGTAGTGTGTGGAAGTGCAAGTAATATATTCCAACAGACTGCTGGAAACTACGTTGCAGCATGTCACGACTTAACGTTACTTAGTGGTCTTTATCAGTCCACGTATGTACTACTTATATTTCAGTTTTAACACTGTGTAACTTTATTTTTAATGCCAGCGTATTTCGGATTGAGACAATGTTCACTTTCAATATGCTTGAAATTCGGAAATTTGTGGTAAGGTCTTATGGGACCAAACAGCTGAGGTCATCGGTCCCTAAGCTTACACACCACTTAATCTAACTTAAACTAACTTACGCTAAGGACAACACACACACCCATGCCGGAGGGAGGACTCGAACCTCCGACGGGGGAAGCCGCACGGACCGTGACAAGGCGCCCTAGACAGCGTGACTACACCGCGCGGACCAATGGGATTGAAAATGACGAAATGTTGAAACAGCAATCGTAGTAATTAATATTTTCAACAGCCGTAAGCGGAATAATTGCATTCAGTAATTACATAAATTACAATGAAATGAATACCCCTTGCTGCATACAGGCTTTGATATAAGTCAACGGGGACACGTGAAAATAAGTGCCCCGACCGCGACTCGAACCCAGGATCTCCTGCGTACATGGCAGATGATCTATCCATCTTTTTTTCCGTAGTTGATCGTTGTGTCTTGTCGTTGCGGACGTCACATGACATCCGTTCAAGTTCGTATGTTGATCCTTCCACTCAGTTTTTTTATTTTTTTGTTACAGAGGTCAACCGGCTGTCTGACCGAACTCGCTGAGCTACAGTTTTATGGGGGGAGGGGGGAGGGATTTGGCGGGATTGTTGACCGTGGCCATCGAAAGGGTACAGTCCCGGCATTTGCCTGGAGTGACTAAGGAAACCACGGAAACCTCAGTCAAGACTGCCGGACTGGGAATTGAACCCAGGTCCTCTCGAATGCCAGGCCCGAACATTACCGCTCACCCACCAGGCTCGGTGTCCATCTGAGCCACCGAGGACGCAGAGGGTAGTGCGACTGCAGGAACTTATCTCTGGCTCTCCTCCCGTGAAACCAACATTCGTAACTTATCGTGCCGCACTATGTTCATAGTGCCCCTGCTCATTATACTCATTACTCGCGGCTTTACTGCCGATTCCCGTGAGATTTCAGGCACTGTGTGTGCATTCGCACAGATGAAGATGGTCAAATGGCCGGTGAGCTTTAACTGTCCAAAAGAACAGATACCATCTTCATATATAAATATAATTACATAAATGTTGTGGACCCAGTCACAAAAATAATTTTTTGGGCAACTGAATTCTAAATTTTCAGTTCTCATATTGTTTTCACAGCGCGAATACTCTAAAAACATCAGTTAGTAATTTTATGGCAAAACGGAAATGACAGTTACTTAGAAAAACAGTAACTTAAGGTCGTACTTGTACATGTTACAAAACGACACATGCAGATTGTAATAATTTGACGCAGATGAAGGAGAAGGCAGCCGAGCGAAATTGCCAATTTTAGAAATATAAAAATTTTAGTGAAACTTTATCATTGAATACTTCTGGTTGACGTGCAGCTCACGACGTAGAGAAGGATGGATTACAAGAGATTTTTGCGTATAATGGATTTTATTGTGAAAAACTGCTAATATAGGTGCATCTGATAGTAATTTAATTTAGCTGATTTGACTGACATTGCATGTGAGGCGTGTATACATCACCCGTCGCTCTCCTTGTTGATTATTCTGCTTAAACGTTTTTGATAATGTAGTTTCAAGTTAGGTAAACTGTAACATAGTAGATGTACTGGAGCTTCAAGATGTAATTTATTAGTATTTCAGTTACACTGATAACTGTTCAGTACTAATTACGTAACATTGATTATTAATTATACTACATTAATTATTTTATTATTTAATAGATGTAATTTTATTAGATTTTTGTCTTAATATATTTTGTAAAATTTATTTTTTTATCATAGTTTATTAGTAATGTAACTGGGTTATAATTTTTTTATTTAAGTTTATTAAAATATTTTTGTTTATCATGCTTTTTATACCAGTATGTATCGAAATCTTAGTATTTATTTACTTATCGCGATCTAGGTTGATTTACAATTAATTCATAATTGTTGCTGTTGTGGTCTTCAGTCCAGAGACTGGCGTGATGCAGCTCTCCATACTACTCTATCGTGTGCAAGCTTCTTCATCTCCCAGTACCTACTGCAACCTACATCCTTCTGAATCTGCATAGTGTATTCTTCTCTTGGCCTCCCTCTACGATTTTTACCCTCCACGCTGCCCTCCAATACTAAATTGGTGATCTGTTGATGCCTCATAGTGTCCTACCAACCGAGCCCTTCTTCTAGTCAAATTGTGCCATAAATTTCTCTTCTCCCCAATTCTATTCAATACCTCCTCATTAGTTATGTGATCTATCCATCTAATCTTCAGCATTCTTCTGTGAGCCGTGGTAAAAATTGCTGTTTTGAACAGCGCGCCGCAGCGCGCAGTTTGAAGCAGTCGCCCTCCGTTTCTGGCGGTGGCGCCGCTGTGGCAACCGCAGCATTGGTGTCTCCCTCCGGTGGGAAAGGGGAAAGGTTGCCTGTTCACGTGCATTTAAGGGGCGCTATGAGCTTGCCAGGCAATGGTCAGTTGGTCAGCCGGGTCAAATGGTTCAAATGGCTCTGAGCACTATGGGACTTAACTTCTGAGGTCATTGAAGTGGCTAGCAGTGGATGGTTCGGGAGAGCGTTTTGGGGGTGCTGCGCCAGGTCTTCGCCAGACATCGCTATTTATTAGAAGTTAGGTGATTCGTGATATGTTGTTTCATTTACTTGTTAAATTCTACTTGTTTTCTTGGTCAGTCTCTCGTCCCCAGCTTGCTCGTCTGTCTCCCGTCCGCATTTGTTAGGCAGTTAGTGTCTGTCTGTTGGTCTACCGTACGTTAATAGCTGCCTCGGTCATTTTGTCGGATTAGGTGTTAACGAATTTATTGCTTGAAGTGTAACGGCGGAATTCCTGAAATATTTTGCTATCTTGCCTATCATCTTGAGAGGCGGTATATCTGTAATGTAGAGCAGGTTTGGCCAACCTTGTATATTTTATGTAAGACTGCATTTCATGGGTTTTTATTTAAATGGCCATTTTAGTACATAAAGTTGCCATACTTCCACCGTAAGACTTTTTTAAAAAATCAAGTTGCACCTTCCGTGACAAGTTAATCTTTTAATGTTAGTGTTTTGTACCATTTCCATCCCTCCTACGGGGTGCATAGTTTATGCGCTTGTGCGAGTTGTTAAACTTTTTAGTTTAAAGTAATCTGGTCTGGTGCAGATTTGCACCAGTGTAGTCTGTCAGAAGTTGTTGTGAGTGGTCGTGACTACGGCCGTGTCAAAAGGGAGCGGCATGGTTCTCAGCCCGAAAGCTCATACAGTCAAAAATTTGTTCTTTCTGCCCCTGAATAAATTGTAACTTGATATTTAGAGGGTGCTTTCTGATTATAATTTTAAATCTGTTTCTAAAAAAAAGGCTTTTAGGAATAAAATTTCCATTTGTTGAAAGAAATTTGATTTGTATTCATTAGTTACCCACTGGCAACTACTTCCACGCTCACATAGTGTGATTAAATTTATTAATGTTCTTGATGAATCGCTAGTAAATAAAGTAAATTCACGGTTCATTCTGTAGCACCACATTTCGAAAGCTTCTATTCTCTTCTTGTCTAAACTATCTACCGTCCACGTGTCACTTCCATACATGGCTACACTCCATACAAATACTTCAGAAAAGACTTCCTGACACTTAAATTTGTACTCGATGTTAACAAATTTCTCTTCTTCAGAAACGCTTTCCTTGCCATTGCCAGTCAACATTTTATATCCTCTCTACTCCGACCATCATCAGTTATTCTTTTCCCCAAATAGCAAAACTCGTTTACTACTTTAAGCGTCTCATTTCCTAATCTAATTCCCTCGGCGTCACCCGATGTAATTCAACTACATTCCATTATCCTCGTTTTGCTTTTTTTCATGTTCATCTTATATCCTCCTTTCAAGACACTATCCATTCCGTTCAACTGCTCTTCTAGGTCCTTTGCTGTATTATTAAATTAACTGTACAAATGAAATATTGTTTTGTTAGAGATTTAGTTTATTAAGAAAAAATTTATTGTTACAGTTCATTTGTTTTTATTTAAATTTTTTAAGTGGAAATAGTGACTTCTTTATTCTATACGGGGATAAGGTCTGAAGTTTATAACCTACAATTTATTTAGTTTAAGATAAAATAGTAACCATAAACCCGCTATATTTAAAATTACATTTTAGTTACTTATTTTAAAGTTTGATTTTACAATTATTTTAGCTTCTTTAAAATATAGTGGAGTTAAAAAAATGTAGAGATAAAATTAAACATTAGAAAAGTAATGCTGGAAACAAGGTCGATACACAAGAGTATGAATAGATCATGAGTCAGATAAATTATTATTTTATTTTCTGTATTTTTATTAGTTAGGTACAGTGTGTTCGTAACATTACTAACTGGTGCTCGAACAGCTGCTGTAGACGCGGCTACGTGACCGTGACCGGGCGTTGGAAAAACTGCCCCGCGGCGTGTGCACCTGTTGCGGCAGCTGCGGCTGTACCACTGTGGATGCCCACGTGAAATGCAGTGTCCTGCCGGATACTATGGATAAATCCTGGCACGCTAGGACACAGACAGAACAGGTGAGGATCCGTGTGCTTCCAAACCTACAAACGTATTCGTACTCCACAGCTCCAAGTACGTTTCGTTTCCCAACAAGAATTACCGAGAAGGTACACGGACATTAAAGAGTTACATTGCAAAATGAAACGTGTTACACAATGTTTGTAATGGAAAATCTCAGGGATAGGTTATTCGAAAGTGGTTCTGAGCTGCCCTGTTATTGTCGACCACAACGATGAATGCTTCTTATCGGTGCGCAAGGTAATCAGTCTCGGGGTAGAAAACCAGATGGTCACATGACATCAGATTTCGTTGTTTAGTGGAGTGTGTCTTTCTCTGTACTGTGTGCGGGTACCATCTACTTGCGACCTATACACCATAGTAAACAGTCGAAACATACAGATGTTAGTATTGTTCCTGAATAACATCGTTCAAATCAAGTGCAACGAGTAGCTTGCGAAATGATTTCTGTTGCGAAAGTAAGGAGGGAAGGTAGCTAAAGGTGGGTTTACTTCCCATCGACAATTAAGTCAAGAATGTTATGGTTGAGGAAGGGAATTGGCTGTGTTGTTTCCAATGAAATCATGACAATAATTATCTGAAAGGAAAGAAAATCGAAATAAGGAGAACTGAGATTGCAATCGCTCACGGCAGCCAGAACTGAAGCAGCGACCTTTATCAATCGGAGCAATTTCAGAAATTTACCGAGACGTGTCGGCTGGACCAGAATACGTACATCGCTTGGGATTCGTACACCGCCTCCCACTCATCCTAATGTTTTCCACCACATCACAAAAGACGAATACTCTTCCACTTTAATAAGCGGAAAAGTTAAACAAAAACTTCAACCTCCGGTTTCCAATGAAACAAACAGCTTATTGAGTTCAATGAAAATATCGCCAAGTTCATTTCGCTCGCTGAATACCAGTCTCCAAGTAGCTACTGGGCTCCATGACCTAATTTATTTCCGTCTACTGAGCAGCTGCACACTCGCTGCAAGGCAACACTCGCCTAGAAGACCAGAAAAACTCCACTCGAAATCCTTGAACGCACTTTAGGATTATCTAAGTGTTCCGTACTGTGAGATATAACCCGGCTAATCACCAAGGATCACTTTCCTTCGACTACTAAAACACACTACGGAAACATCACCTCCGCCGCAGAGCGAATACGACTTTTACGCCTTATAACCCTCTGAGTTCCGCCCACAACCCATTTAGGAGGACGAAGAAAGTTTCGCCGACGATTTCCGAGCTGGGAGAAATCTTCCTTTCCCCCCTTCTGCCCCCACCCACCATAGTTGCCATGACGTACGCAATAGCCTCGAAGCGAGCAAACAAGCGCGGCCTACATCTACTTCTATACACCTAAATCGCTACTCTGTAAATCACACTTAAGTGCCTGGCACAGGCTTCATCGAACCACTTTCACACTAATTTTCTGTTATTCTACTCTAGAACAGTGCACAGAAAAATCGATCTCCTACACAAATGGCTATTAAAGTTGCTACACAACGAAGATGACGTGCTACAGACGCGAAATTTAACCGACAGGCAGAAGGTGCTGTGATATGCAAATGATTAGCTTTTCAGAGCATTCACACAAGGTTGGCGCCGGTGGCGACACCTACAACGTGCTGACACAAACAGCAGTTGACCGGCGTTGCCTCGTGAAACGTTGCTGTGATTCCTCGTGTAAGGAGGAGAAATGCTTACAATCCCGTTTCCGACTTTTATAAAGGTCGGATTGTAGCCCATCGCGATTGCGGTTTATCGTATCGCGACATTGCTGCTCGCATGGACTCTCAGCTCGGAGACCTTGGCTGCAGTTACCCTTGACGCTGCATCACAGACAGGAGCGCCTGCGATTGTGTACTCAACGACGAACCTGGGTGCACGAATGGCAAAACTTCATTTTTTCGGATGAATCCGGGTTCTGTTTCCAGCATCATGATGGTTGCATCCGTGTTTGGCGACATCGCGGTGAACGCACATTGAGAGCGTGTGTTCGTCATCGCCATACTGGCGTACTCGTATCATCCAGCGTGACGGTATGGGGTGCCATTGGATTACACGTCTCGGTCACCTCTTGTTCGCATTGACGGCACTTTGGACAGTGGACGTTACATTTCAGACGTGTTACGACCCGAGGCTCTACCCTTCATTCGATCCCTGCGAAACCCTACATTTCAGCAGGATAATGCACGACCGCACGTTGCAGGTCCTGTTCGGGCCTTTCTGGATACAGAAAATGTTCGACTGCTGCCCTGGCCAGCACATTCTCCAGATCTCGCACCAATTGAAAACGTCTGATCAACGGTGGTCGAGCAACTGGCTCGTCACAATACGCCAGTCACTACTCTTGATGAATTGTGGTATCGTGTTGAAGCTGCATGGGCAGCTGTACCTGTACACACCATCCAAGCTCTGTTTGACTCAATGCCCAAGCGTATCAAAAAAAAAAAAAGAAAAAAAAGGGACTTAACGTCTGAGGTCATCAGTCCCCTAGAACGTAGAGCTACTTACACCTAACTAAACTAAGGACGTCACACACATCCATGCCCGAGGCAGGATTCGAACCTGCGACCGTAGCAGTCGCGCGGTTCCGGACTGAAGCGCCTAGAACCGCTCGGCCACCGTGGCCGGCCCAGGCGTATCAAGGCCGTTATTACGTCAGAGGTGGTTGTTCTGGGTACGGATTTCTCAGGATCTATGCACCCAAACTGCGTGAAAATGTAATCACATGTCTGTTCTAGAATAATATATTTGTCCAATGAATACCCGTATATCATCTGCATTTCTTCTTGGTGTAGCAGTTTTAATGGCCAGTAGTGTATATACTTCCATGTATGTTAATGATCGTTTCTCCCTACGTAGGTCGGCGTCAACAAAGCATTTTCGCGTTCGGAGGAGAAAGTTGGTGATTAAAATTTCGTGCGAAGATCCCATCGCGACGAGAAACGCCTTTGTTTTGATGATGTCCACCCCAAATCCTGTATCATGTCCATGATACTCTCTCTCCTACTTCTCGATAGTACAAAACGTGCCGCTCTGCGTTGGGCTGTCTCGATTGAATGATGTGTAACAACTTTATAACGGAATGTACGAAAAAAAAGGAAACATCTGTATGTAGACAATGGTAGGGTTTAGGAAGACCGACAACAGGTACTGAACATACAGTGTTTCGAAAAATACGATGTTGGCGCTGTGTTGTGATCATAAAAGTAAGACCTCAGGCGGTTTCGGGGGAATTTAGCGTAGTTTTGACGTCTAGTGGGCTGTAGAAGTTGGCGGAGACCGGCGCCTCGACGAAGTTTGCAGAAGCAGGCGGCGGCGGCGGGCCTGCGGTATTAGCTGCGAGTCGTTAATCAGCTGCTCCAGAGGCCGCCTCCCGCCTCCCGCTGCGCCGCGACGCGCAAAGTTTTACGCAAAGACGCCGAAGCCAATACGCAGCCAGCTTGCCAGACGTCCAAGCGGTTGCCAAGACTCGGAGGCTCGTGCAATTAATCTAGTTCTCATTTCTTGACTGTGGCTACTTACCACCTTGTAGAGCTTCTACTACTATTGATAGCAATAAAGCCACATCATTTATGTCGTTCTGATTTCTTCTTCACCGTGGCTAAATTTTGTCAAAAATCTTGCTGCACGCGTTACCATTTTTATTTTTCATTCTCCAGTACCGTCTGAAATTGCATACTATTGACTTAGTTTTTAGTCTTGCAGTCTTCCCTCCAAAATTCTGATTTATATGGGTTGTACTTTTGAACATTGTTCACCTTGCTTCATCTACGATCAAGTGAGAATTCCATCTTGCTATAGGGGAATCAAAAGCCAAAGAAAACAAAAGCTTGTCTCTCGACGCACATACTGCGTACCTCATGCACAAAAAATACGAATCATAATGCTTTTTGTCACACAAAAATCGTATTTTATTGAATCACACCATGCATTTCGGACCCTATAGGCCAATAATCGGGTGCAAATAGTTTCATGCATTGTTTACATCTGCTCTTGAGCGAGGCGACGTAAAATTTACGCCCTTTTTCTGAGAATATTAGATGTTCAGTTTCGAAATATGCAAATCAAACAACGGACTATACGATTCGCGAAGTTCGAAATTTAATATCTAACCTTCCAAAGCAGGAACGTACATTTCACATCCCTTTGCTTAAGCACAGACGTGAATAACGAATTTAACGTTTGGGACCTGATTAGGGACCCGCAGCGTCCGAAATCATCATGTGATGTAATAAAACACAAATTCTTTTGTGACTGAAGACATTATTTATAATTCTTGTGTACTGAAAAGAGTCACATTCAAAACTGCAAGATATGGATAAAACTAGGTTTACCTAATATCTTAGATAAATGATATCAGCATCTAGCCATTCTTACTATTGTGGTAGAGGAGCTTGCTTGAGGAACCTCAACGACACTCAACACTATGAAAGTACGAAACGTCCAATTTTAAAATGCCATTTGATATATCAATTCTTTTGAGGCCGTACTTCACTAGTTACAGATTAAAAGAAACTTAGATATGACATCTTTTGCTACTGTTAAAAATCTCTATTTTGAACAAACCATTTACGCTCGCTTTCAAATCAAAAGTTTCCTCTACAACAATTCGTTTACAGAGTGCTTAAAAGAGAGAAAGATTCTGAACAACTGAAGAAAACTTTACTTCAGGTCATATTTTTTATTTCAGCGGTATCTTATTGAAATGGTCGTATAATACACTGAAGAACCAAAGAAACTGGTACACCTGCCTAACATCGTGAAGGCCCCCGCGATCACGTAGAAGTGCCGCAGCAGGACGTGCCAGACTCGACTAATCTCTGAAGTAGTGCGGGAGGGAACTGACACCAGGAATCCTGCAGGGCTGTCAATAAATCCGTAATAGTACGAGGGGTGCAGATCTCTTCTGAACAGCACGTTGCAAGTGATCTCAGATATGATCAATAATGTTCATATCTCGGGAGTTTGGTGGCCAGCGGAAGTGTTTAAACTCAGTAGACTTTTCTTCGAGCCACTCTGTAACAATTCTGGACTTGTGGAGTGTCACATTGTCTTGCTTGAATTCCCCAAATCCGTCGAAATGCTCAATATACATGAATGGACACAGGTGAACAGACAAGATGCTTAAGAACGTGTCACCTATCAGAGTCGTATATAGATATATCAGGGGTCCCATATCACTCCAGCTGCAAACGCCCCACACCATTACAACAGCCTCCAACATCTTGAACAGTCCCCTACTGACATGCAGGGTTCATGGATTCATGAGATTGTCTCCATACCCGTACAGGTCCATCCGCTCGATACGATTTGAAAAGAGACTCGTCCGACCACGCAATATGTTTTCAGTCATCAACAGTCCAATGGCGAGGCCTGTGTCGTGCAGTCATCAAGAGTACACGAGTGGTCCTTCGGCTCCGAAAACCCATATCGATGATATTCCGTTGAATGGCTCACACGCTGACACTTATTGATGCGCCAGTTGAAATCTGCAGCAATTTGGGGAAGGATTGCACTTGTGTCATGTTGAACGATTCCCTTCAGTCGTCGTTGGTCCCCTTCTTGCAGGATCTTTTTCCGGCCGCAGCGATATCTGAGATTTGATGTTCTACTGGATTCATGATATTCACGGTACACTCGTGAAATAATAGTACAGGAAAATCCCCACTTCATCGCTGTCTCGAAGGTACTGTGTCCCATTGCTCGTACGCATACTATATCACCACATTCAAACTCACTCCAATCTTGATAACCTGCCATTGCAGCAGCAGTAACCTTAATGTTGTTATCAAGCCCGGTAGGGTATATAAGTGGCGTCAACTGTCTGAGGCGTTGAGTCACCACCGATAAGGATACGGAGATGCCACGTACACATCTGGGACAGCATAATTAGCACCAGACAGAGTTTGAAAGGCGCCTCATCCTGAGTCTGCAGTTTTCCGGTTAGCCGAATCACGCATTATCTAGATCTGTAGGACGTTCGGATGTGACAAGGGGCCTCTGCGGGATTGTATGGGAACGTGAGTTCCAGCTGGCCACTCGTGTGACCACCACACTGGAGGATCGCAGTGTTGTGCACCAAGCATATCGTAACCACTCCACATTTCCACATGCCTTCCGAGAATAAGAGGTGGACTCCCTGTCACATCCTGTGTCATACTACCCGAATGGTCAGAGACTAGCAGCATCTGGACTGGGAAACTACCGTCCCATTCTTGGGCTGCTGTTAATACCAAAACACAGAACGACGGGTGTGGAATAATGCCGTGACCGGGAAGCATTGCCTGGCGATGAATAGCATCGCACTATGTTCATTGGTAGCTCGTTGTTTTACGCTATCCTGAAGGGCCATCGTCGGTGAGAAAGGCGGCGTCCTGGGGAACCGTTCCATCCTTCCAATGTTTTGGAGACGCATGTCTTTGCTAGTACTGGCGTCCTGGTGTGGAGATAGCGCGTATGACTTCAGGTCAGGGGTGGTAATGATCGAAGGAACTTTTTCGGCACAACACCACATCCTGGACATCGTTAATCTTCTTGGGTTACCTCTCAAGCGACAGTTTCGTGGTGCCATTTTTCAACAGGACAATGGTCGTCCGACTTGTCACTTGTCTCTATGAGCTTGTCTGCGTGATGTTGAAATAATACAGTAGCCAGCAAGATCCTTAGATCTGAGCGCGATAGAAAATGCGTTGGACCAGCTCGAATGTCAGATTGATCTCAGTGCCTCTTTGCAAGATATCACAGCAGTTGTGGATCAGCCTGCAGCAGGAGGCAATTTTAGTGCCTTCTCAACCGAATCACTACATGTATCTGGGCCAGTGAGGGTGAAACTACTGATAATGGAGTTTTTACTGCTAAGTTCTTTGTGAATTTGTCTCTGTTTTATAATCCCAGAAATAACATCACATGTCCTCTCAACCACTTCTTTTCCTCCTCAGCTTCTAGGTGGTTCATTTTCTTTGTCAGAGTTAACGCCCAGACGACCGAAATATGAACGTGACAGTGAACTGGACAACCTATAACGCAACCAACGTAATACAATCGACCTAGAGGACGTTGGTATGGGTTTTCTTCATAGACGTAGTTAGTGCTACCGTTATTTTTCACTTCGCGGTAAAGATGGAGAAATTCTAGGGAATTGGCTTTGTCTGGTAATTACCATATAGGACCTATGAGACTATTAAACAATATCGAATATAGGTGGTTCAAATGGTTCAAATGGCTCTGAGCACTATGGACTTAACAGCTGTGGTCATCAGTCCCCTAGAACTTAGAACTACTTAAACCTAACTAACCTAAGGACATCACACACATCCATGCCCGAGGCAGGATTCGAACCTGCGACCGTAGCAGTCGCGCGGTTCCGGACTGCGCGCCTAGAACCGCGAGACCACCGCGGCCGGCTGAATATAGGTGGCTAAATAACTTCTGTTCATGAGAGAGAGTCCAGGAAACACTGCAATACCTATGAAAGTCTTAAATAAGCATGCTGTTGTAGGCCTAGGAAGTTTATAGAGTTGGTTTTCAGTAAAATATCAGAAAAAAGCAACCCTCCTCTATGTGGGAGTGCATATGTAAATAAGATGTACGAAGGTAAGAGAAAATGTTCCAGGAAGAATATGTTTTTGGGTAAAAAGCGTTCTTATTTTTCATCATAGTTGTGTTTTAGATCAATGCACTTTGTCCACAGTAATCCATGTTAGCAAATTCGATATTTGAGTCAAAGCGTTTCAAGCTTCAAATACAAAAAACAACACTGTCTAAAGAGGGCTTGAAGGCCGCTATGTCATCCTCAGACCTTAGGCGTACTGGGAGCGGATACGGAGGGGCATGGGGTCAGCACACCGCTCTCCCGGCCGTTATCAGTTTTCGTGATCAGTGCCGCTAGTTTAAGTCAGGTAGCTCCTCAGTTTGTCTTACAAGGGCTGCCATACAACGGCTGAGTGCACTCTGCATGCCAACGGCACTCGACTGGACGACTACTTTAAAGAAAGCCGTGTAAACATAAGTATTTCATAAACCAAGTGGACGGTTGTTTCTAAGATATGTGGATGTAAAATTCATGCATAAATACGTCAACTCTGCACCAGAAAAAAAAAACATGTTTAACCTGTTCATTGTACACTGTCTGGTCACTTATTTATGATAGCTTAATTTTCCTCACTAACGGAAGACCTTGGTTTGTTTCGAAATACACTCAAAAACTAAAGAACTTTTAGTAAAAAGCTTACAAATAATTATCTGCCTGGATCACGCTTTATTTATCCACACTGATTTCGTCAGATTTCCACGATGAGACAGAAATGCAAGGGAAACGACAATACAGTGTCACGCCAAACAGTATTCAAACGTACCATGATGTGTGCAGACATCGATGATGTCAGTCTGCCGAAACGCGTAACACATGTGGAAAAAGTAAATGCGAAATAGACGTTTCATTTTGTACATTGCTTCTTCGTGGTCACCAACCAAATAACGACTTTACGTCTTCCATTATCAAAACTTAGTCAGGAAGTGACTTTTGGCTGTGGGCGAACAGTCACTTTGGGTGTGGTCATATCTGAGGGTACACCATCCCAGAAACTATCGGTGAAGGACTTGATTCTCCACAGATCCTCCACGATCACCGACCAGTGCCCACACACCAATGAACGACATGCACTGTGAGTGTGGATGTAAGGTGCAGGTTGACCATACCTACTCACTGAAGAAATCTCGTAACCCCCAGAATCCAAGCCATTTCCTATATAACCCATTTCTCTTATTGTGTTTGACGAATCACTGCCCACGTTAACAGGAAATGCAAAATAAAACTGCCTGGAAAAAAATATTACATGCACCTTAAGATATGCAACCCGACTTAAAAATTCTTAAGGACGCCAGTTAATTATGTGAGGGTTCTCTCTCTCTCTCTCTCTGTCTCTCTCTCACTCTATCTCTTTCTTTCTCTCTCTCTTCTTTATATTGGTCCTTCCTGCCCCCTTGATGAAATGAAATGGGAACCCCTTCTTCACGTAAGGTTTACCCTATACTTTTAAAATAATCCAATTTATTTCATATGTTTATGTTTTTGCCTCATTCCACTAAAAACACCTATTAGGTTGCTCGCAAATTGAGTTTATGAAACAAAATGTTCACCGTTATAATGGTAAATATTCCGCGGATGAAAAATTTGAAGTGAGATTTTACATTTGCTGTCCTGCCCTTAAATGAGATTCGGTGAGATTTTGCCGCACCCCTGTCAGCATGAGCTCACGTAGTTAATGGACACTTCATTACCTGGGGTGGATGTTGTAAGACGGATAGCCTATCCGAAACTGTATTTTCTGGACCAATGTTATCTTGCTAAGTAGTCTATAAATCCACCTACAATTTTGGGTAATCGTCTTGCTGTCTGACCAGGAGCTATCTGTGGACCTGTAGGAGTCTCAGATGCTGTAGTCAGTACAACGAGAGAAGAGCCCTAACATTCAAAGTGGGCTCGGCTTATCTCGGCTACTTCGTGCGTGTAGCTCACTCAGTCACGTGAAACGATTTTGTACACATGTCTGTGGCAACGCAGATCGTTAAAACTCTATTTTCTCAGTCACATGACTTCGGTACTGCAGGCAGCCTTGAGCTCTCCAGTTACAAGTTCGCAAGAGCCCTGCTAGCAGTCAGAGCTTTTCTTTAGCCGTACGGAGTACAGCGAATCCCACAATGCGGTGACTGGCCCAGCGTATGCCTGTCATAATTATGTCCAGTTACTGGAACCCAGCGTATACGCCGGCCGGAGTCGCCGAGCGGTTCTAGGCGTTACAGCCTGGAACCGCGCGACCGCAATGGTCGCAGGTTCGAATCCTGCCTTGGGCATGGATGTGTGTGATCGGCTAGTTAGGTTTAAGTAGTTCTAAGTTCTAGGGGACTGATGACCTCAGAAGTTAAGTCCCATAGTGCTCAGAGCCATTTGAACCAGAGTATATGCTGCTTGTTACACATACTCCTTGATTACAAGAGTCGTAGGATAGCGATAAGCAGATATATAGAGATGACGGTACTATCACTTACACAAGCTATAGAGAGGTAGTTCATTGACTCAGCTGTCATTTGTGCTTATGTGATTCATGTGAAGAGGTTTCCGAGGTGATTATGGCCGTACGATATCAATTACCAGACTTCGAACGCAGAATGTTAGTTGTAGGTATACAAATAGTACATTCGATTTCGGAAATCGTTAGGGAATTCAATATTCCGAGATCCACAGTATTAAGAGTGTGTGGAGAATACCAAATTTCAGGTATTACCTCTCAGCAAGGACAACGCAGTGACCTACGGGATTTACTTTATGATCGAGAGCAGTGCCGTTTGCGTAGAATTGTCAGTGCTAACAGGCGAGTAACAGTCGGTGAAATAACCGTAGAAATCAATGTGGGACGTACGACGAACGTATCCGTTAGGACAGGGCGGCGAAGTGTGGTATTAATAGGCTATGGCAGCAGACCACCGACACGACTGCCTTTGATATCAGCACGACATCGCCTGCAACGCCTCTCCTAGGCTCGTGACCATACCTGTTGGATTCTATAGACGACTGGAAAACCGTGGCACGGTCAAATATGACCCGATTTCACTTGGTAAGAGCTGGTAGTAGGGTTCGAGTGTGGCGCAGACCCCACAAAGCCATGAACCCAAAACGTCAACAAGGCACTGTGCAAGCTGGTGGTGGCTCCATAACTGTGAGAGCTGTGTTTACACGGAATGGTCTGGGTCCTCTGGTCCAACTATACCGATCATTGACTTAAGAGACCATTTGAAGCTATTCAAGGACTTCATGTTCCCAAACAACGATGGAATGTTTAAGGATGTCAATGGGCCTTGTCACCGGCCCACAACTGTTCGTGATTGATTTGAAGGTCATTTGGATAACTCGAGCGAATGACTTGGCCACCAACCAATCGAACATTTATGGGACATATCTGAGAGGTAGGTCATTTCACACACAAACCCATCACCGACAACACTTTCGCAGTTATGGACAGCTGTAGAGGTTGCATGGCTCAATAATTCTGCACGGGACGTCCAATGACGTGTTGAGTCCATGCCACGTCGAGTTGCTGCAGTACGCCGAGCACAAGGACGTCCGACACGTTATTAGGAGCTATCCCATGACTTTCGTCAACTCAGTGTAAGAGCAAACGTGTTGTAAATAGGACGGACGCCGATACAACTCGCCGCGCGTCTGGAAGCGGCGATCGAATTGGTCCCCCACTTATTCATCTCGGTCAAGATTTTCTCTCTTTCCTAGGGTTTATCCCATCTTAGAGGGTCTGCAGTTCTCATGAGACAAGAAATTAATTTTTTTTTTGAACTTTTGTAGCTGTGTCCTATACCTGTCGCCACAATCGTCAGTTGAAGTAAGGGGGGGAAGTCGCTTGTGTCGTCTGTCTTTGAATGGTGTAGAGTCTTTTCTGTGCCTTATAGTATTTCAGCTGCCCGTGTACTATGTTTTCTGAGGCGGGGTTTGAGGACTAGCCCAGAATTTTCCTGAACGAGTGTGGAAAACCACCTAAATCCACACTCACTCTAGTCGACCTAACAGACTAACGGTCATAATGTACCAACTAGTACGTACCGTACTTCCAAGAACGTGGTTAGAAGTAATATCTTTCTGAAATAATCCATCATCCTTAGGGAAGCAATCACCATGTAGTGGGGACATGATTTCCACTGATGGATTCGTAAAAAAATCTCTCGGAAGTGTTTTACATTTGTGGTACATTTCCTGGAGATTGCTACAGAAATTTTCCCCAGATCATAAAGCGCCTACAGTACCTCTGAGTACGGTCGCATGCTGCGCACTGGTCGAGCTTAGAGGCAATACCGAGTGGGCTGAGGCGTGTATGGGAATTTGGATTGAGGAGGGAGGCGTGGGCGGGCAGTCCGTGCAGTTGTGCAAAGTCGCGGTGCTAGGATGGCATGGTGGTCAGAGGATCTGCCTAGTGAGCGGCATACCAGCGTTAGAATCCCGGCCTCGGCACTGATTTTAATTCGTCGCTTCACTCTGCGTATGCATAAAGGGACTCGTCGGTGCAACTTTGGAAAGGCATTCAGTGGCGCCAGCTCGCCCACCTGCTCGCTTCCAACAGCCAGGAGCAGCCAGCTCGCTGCCCGGTAACTCTTTGGTTTTGTCCGGAAGGCCGTTTTAGTGCGTCAGCGGCGCGTTCAGCAGTTCGCCGAATTCCTGGGCGGCAGCTGCGCTACCGTGAAAAATTGAGAGCTTTCACGGAGTGAGAGGTGAGCTGGCCAGGGCAGCAAAACAAGGCGGCAGCCCCCACCTGGCAGCCGTACTCGTATTGCGCCGCGGCACTACAAACAGCCGCTGCGTGCGACGTGCCGACAGCTGCCGCTGGTAATGGTGTGCCACTCCGTTTCACAACTAAGCACTTACTCTCTTCATACGGCATTACCTGGCTGTGAGCGTGTCGGGTGCTTTCACGTTAACACAAACCGTGCTCGCGACAACGTCGTTACTGCCAGAAAAGAACTGCTCCTGCTGTACGGCGATGCGTCGGCGTGGCGTGGTTTAAAAGTAGCGGAAAGAAGTGAAAGCCAATAATCTGAAAATCTGACAGCAGCCCAACGCAGTTTCCACAATAATAGTCATATGGAGAGAGAACTTTGTTGAAATAATGAAGTTAGTTACAGAATTATTGTTAAAGAGATAGGGATTAACGACAGCTTGGCTAACGAGCCAGGGTGTGAATTGGACGTTCAAAAAACGTACGATCCCCTCCTGAAAATGTCATCCACAGATGGGGACGGAGCGTTAGGCTACGGCATAATAGCCCGATATATTTTATTAATCGTAGGATTTCCGGCAGTGGAAATTTACTTTTTACAACGTCGCTATTACCTGGAAGGTGATCAGAAAAAGGAAGAAAACAATTTATTAAGGTACGAGAGTATTGGTAGAGCTGATTGACAGTCGCTAACACCATACTTGAAAGATGAAATGAGAACGGTTTTTTCGAATCCTACAAACGTAGAAGAGCTGTGGATAATGCTAAAACATGCAAAAAACACAGTCTAGATGACTACGTATCAAATAAGGAACGAAAGACGGTAAGCATCCACCACAGTTTAATGGTGCTATTCTGAGGATGAAGCTACAAACGACAATTTAAGGAAACCGGTAGGGTGCACTCAGTGATAACACCGGCATCCGGCAGAGGAGCTAAGCGTCACACCCACAATACTTTCCACCTTGAGATGCTAACGAAGGACTGGTGATATGTAATACAAACCACCCACTCGATCTGTCATTCAAAACAGATTAAGACAAAATTAAGAGAACAGAAAATATAAATCTAAAATTTCGTATTGAAGAATTGAGGGTAGTATTACACCAAGGTTTGATTACTGGCGAGCAACAGAAAAATATTGTTATACTGTTCCTGGTACCAAAAAAGGGCGGATGTAGGGCTATACTATTTTAATAGTATTTTAGCCGAACGTCGGTAACGTACGTCTCTTGTTGGATTCTGTCATAAACGATAGTAGATGCAGGTGAAGATATAAATCCTAACTTCCTAGTTTCCGTTCGGCATTGGTAACATCGTCGGCTATTCACTAATATTGAACATTGGAATACTCATAAGTGTATAATAGGTTCGAAGAAGACTTGACTATTAGAACCCCGTGTGTAGTATCGGACGCCGAATGTTAAGGACAAACGAAAGTAACAGCTGTGTGTCCTATGAAAGCGTAATAGGACCGGCGATGATTTCAGCAGCGCTAAGGAATTTGTCAGTTAGCTTCAGCAGCACTATCAGATCTTTTCCTCACGATGCCATCTGCAAGCAAGTATCGTAGCTGGTTGGTCATAAGAAAATGCTGAGCGACTTGGTCAGAATTCCCATTTGCTGTAATGAGTGGTACCTCTCTTTAAATGAGTATCAATACAAGGTAACGTATACAAGGTGTAAGTAGGCTGTTTATGTTTTCTTATTGGCACCGTTACGTAGCTGTCTTGCAGTAGTTCGAGTAACCTTCCGTAGTTTGAATCTTTTATTTAGCTGGCAATAGTGGCGCTCGCTGTATTGCAGTAATTCGAGTAACGAAGATTTTTGTGAGGTAAGTGATTTGTGAAAGGTATAGGTTAATGTTAGTCAGGGCCATTCTTTTGTAGAGATTTTTGAAAGTCAGATTGCGTTGCGCTAAAGATATTGTATGTCAGTTTAAGCTCAGTCCTGTATAATTTTTCTAAGGGGACGTTTCATACTCTGTGTAGTTTCATAGAATTTTTTCTTCTTTTTATACTAAGCTACATTCACTATGATGAGGAATACTGTTATCTTCAAATAAAATTAACATTAATAATATGTTATTTACCTTGTAAATATGCTTAGACATTATTTATTCTGTTTTGTTTTAATGCTCATGTGTGAAGTTGATGTTTCAAAAGTTATTCTGATCATTTATGTATGTACTCATGTCATAATTCCTGTAACACTGATGTATATGTTATTTCGATTCTTTTGTAAAGCTCGTATTACTACAAATGTTATCTGTATTGTTATGTTCTTTAATGATGTATTTTGTACCTTTGTAATTGTATTCTTATGTTATAAAATTGTAATTGACACCAGTTCATCAAATTAAGTAACTTGTAAATTACATTTCACTGCACACGATTCTGTTGGTCATAGTATATGGAGAATATGTGAGAAGTGGGGACTGTTAGTGTAATAATTCAGCAAGGGACTGGATAACAGCATTGCTGGTTCTAAGGACAATTCCAAAAACTTTGTGAGTGCACAAGTGGTGGTTATGGACTTGCTCTATTATCCACAAGACTCGTCAATGGTGATTGTGAATCTGCACAGTCACAACAGATGGCTGCTGGCTATCTCTACAAGGACTACAGTGGGTCTGCATCTTTGCTGACTCACCAGTACCATTATTTCTACAAGGACTACAGTGGGTCTACACCTTTGCTGACTCACCAGTACCATTATTTCTACAAAGACTACAGTGGGTCTACACCTTTGCTGACTCACCAATACCATTATTTCTACAAGGACTGCAGTGGGTCTGCACCTCTGGTGGCCCACCAATACCGTAATCTCTACCAGGACTACAGTGGGTCTGCTCTGTGATGACCTACCTACCAATCTTCTCCAAAACGTCGAATGACTCTGCTGTGGGTTTGCTCTGTTATGGCCCATTACCTGTCTGCATGTCAAGAGTCAGCACTGTCTTTCCGTTGGAAGGGCAACACTATTTCTTCAAGACTGCATGGAAATCCACTACTTCTGTGTGCAATTTCTTATAGTAATGAGACTTTGTAAAAGAAAAACACTTGTAATGTGATGGATGATCAGGACTGTCTTATGGACTGTGAGAAAATTTTAGCTTTTGACCAACATTGTATTAATAAGTGTGTGCATTTAATATTTTTCTTACTGTAATTATGAAAAAATTTTATCAAATCATTCTTGGCCACTGCCCAAAACAATTTGTAAAATTTTTTGTGGGGAGCATGGGGGCTATGTAAGTAGGCTGTTTATGTTTTCTTATTGGCAACGTTACGTAGCGCTCTGTATGAAAATCACTGGCTGTGCTGTGTGCAGTCTGTGGCTAGTTTGCATTGTTGTCTGCCATTGTAGTGTTTGGCAGCGGCAGCTGGATGTGAACAGCGCGTAGCGTTGCGCAGTTGGAGGTGAGCCGCCAGCAGTGGTGGATGTGGGGAGAGAAATGGCGGAGTTTTGAAATTTGTAAAAATGGATGTCATGAACTGCTGTATATATTATGACTTTTGATGACTATTAAGGTAAATACATTGTTTGTTCCCTATTAACATCTTTCAATTGCTAACTATGCCTATCAGTAGTTAGTGCCTTCAGTAGTTTGAATCTTTCATTTAGCTGGCAGTAGTGGCGCTCGCTGTATTGCAGTAGTTCGAGTAACGAAGATTTTTGGTGAGGTAAGTGATTTGTGAAACGTATAGGTTAATGTTAGTCAGGGCCATTCTTTTGTAGGGATTTTTGAAAGTCAGATTGCGTTGCGCTAAAAATATTGTGTGTCAGTTTAAGCTCAGTCATGTATAATTTGTTCAAAGGGGACGTTTCAAAGGTAAAGTACATACGAAGCGCGACAATATCTCGTTACAAGATTAGTAGCTACCTTCTGGAACCCACGATGACATATGGTAATCTATGAAGCGATACAAAGTGGGAGGAAAACGGTAAATCAGTAGTGGTGAAGGCGTACCAAAAATCCGAATTAGTTGGAAATGAAGAGGGAAAGCGCAGGAAATCAGATATGGGACGCTAGCAGAAGCACTGTTCCAGCATTTCGAGTCGCTATTAAGTATGGTAACCATGACTCATCATCTTCGTCATCATAATGAGACGGGGTACTTAATGTTAGCCGGCCAGAGTGGCCGAGCGGTTCTAGGCGCTGCAGTCTGGAACCGCGCGACCGCTATGGTCGCAGGTTCGAATCCTTCCACGGGCATGGATGTGTGTGATGTCCTTAGGTTAGTTAGGTTTAAGTAGTTCTAAGTTCTAGGGGACTGATGACCTCAGAAGTTAAGTCCCATAGTGCTCAGAGCCATTTGAACTTAATGTTATTCGGTAAACGCGTCTAATTCAGTTACTCGTTACTGTATTTATTTTATTTTCTCTCATTTTCTGCTCCTTTTTTTTAGATCTTGTTTAACTGATTAATAAAAACTACTATTGAAAACATGAAATAGAAGCAGTGCTTCCCTTGTTTATGTAGTGTTCGTGGGAAATTTCGAGAAAGTGAACACGGTGACAATTGCAGCATAGCAAACTGTTACTTCACCAATACTGTAAATAAAGATGAAAGTCGGCTTTACCTTCTCGTAATTCACTGCGTTTTAAGTAAATATTTGAAAACAGAATAGACATTAGAATTTATTAAACATTTCCGAACTGTAAGCTAATTCCTTGACTATTGGTAATGCAAGAAACACGTAAGGGAAACAATTTAGAAAACATGACTGTTTGTAAAAATATTTCTCCGTCAGGATACTGTAAAGTGTGATAGTAAGTATTCATTACGCCTTCTCAGAATTCAGATGTCGACTGAATATTATTATTACTTTCCTTGTGGACCGAACCGAAGGCATCACCGTATCACCAAGAGACACTACGTTAAAAATATTGGCCGTTATTCCACTTGAAAATAAAGGCACATTCTGCTCACAGAAAGCAATATAATTTTGCAACAGTACGAATCCTTGAAAGCGCACAATTCATAATACTGGGAACATAGGGCTCACAGGAGTGAATGAGATCAAGAAGAATGCAATATCCATGTCTCCCCGAGTAATATATTTCTGGATTTTTTCACAGGTATGTGAGATACGTCTTCGACAGTATAAAGCGGGATAAGCGTTCTCTGTTCTCAGAAGAATGGGAGAGCTGAAGATACAGTCAAGCGATTTCTATTAGAATGTAAAATAATGTAAGAGAGAAGGAGACACATGGAGGAGGACGCGAAAATAATTAGGAAATGAAGAAAGACATGTTCGAGTTAGCAATGTATAATGTACTGAGTCATCAGTATGACAACGCCATGTTCTTATGGCCTCCTCTAAAGAGGACATTCTATCTACAAAACAGGATATTTAGTTCGCCCAATGACTTAGCCACCATGTAGATATATGTAAGACGACTTGTAAAACTCACAAGATATGCTTTAAGTCGCGGTAGTAAGACGGCTTTGCAATAACGGATGGAAATATAAATGTTGCTTTAGAAGAAATTTGAAACATTTTTTTAAAAAACTGAAGTATAGTGAAGCGAAAAAAACTGTTAATTAATGAAAAGTTGTGTGTAATACGGTGAATCATCATTGATGTCTAGGTTTATGCTGACATCGATGTTACAATATTCACTATGGAAAACCCAGGTGCTGATCAAAGGGAAGGACAACGTTGTACGAGCAAAGAAAACGTTAGTCGGTGCGAATGGCGCGTAAAATCGCAAAATCTGTCTGTAGCGGAAGGAATCCTACTATTATTCTGTCCTGGCTTTAGCGAAACGCTATGCCTAACTGAACAGTTTCTCAGAACGGTGATTAAGTTGCCGTGTTACAAATTTGACGAGCTGTCAGCCTGTACTGTGTGGTACAGCGACTGCAAAAGCGGCGTAACTCATGTGGGGTCGTAAAGAACGACTGCAGCGTCTAGATGCTGGCTCAGATGGGCAGTTATGAGGAATATGGAAACAGAGGGAAGATACGTCTGAAGAGGATTTAAAATTAACAAAGAGAGATCGTTGTGACGAGAGATCCATTGTCACGCAGGTAAAGAGTCTCTTGTAAATGTTTCCATAGACTTTTACTGTACCAGATTGCAGCCGCGAGTCGCCATTGGCCGCAATGAAAGAAAATCTGGAAATGAAGGTTAGTGGGAAACGATCCAAGAATTGTGCAGTATAGTATTCTTCCCTGAACACGACAGTGTCTGTGCGGTCTGTGTGTATATTGTGGAAGTTTTGACTAACAGAGACCACGCGAAGTTCCCTTTCTGCAGCACTGATTGCCGCATGACTGCTACACTATTACCGCTCTCGTTCCAGGAAAATGTTGGAAGTTTTACTTCTTGAAGCTCAGTCTATTGTACCTACTGCTAAGTCACATAGCTGTCCACAGAACGTTAATAATGGAAAACGTGATATTTTATGAATAATATAACGGTTTGACTGAACATAATGATAGTGGTCGTAGATTTAACTTTGTGTACTCCAGAGCATGACACGATTTTAGGTTTTAACATCCCGTCGGAAGTGCGGTCCTTAGAAAGAAAATGACTAGAAACGGAGCAAATCGATGATTAATAGTTACTGAGGATTCCATTACGCAGCTTAAACAATTATTTCTATGTTAAATGTTGCATTCTGTTCTGAGCAGTGTGCATTTGGTTAGAATCGTAGTTCGAATTTCTGCTTGGGACAGCAAAACTATTTGCATATTACTATCCCATACACGTAACTTGATGGTGACTGTCCTATACTTTATCTCAAGCACTTTCCTGAATCTCCTGAAGACAGTAAAACTGTATGTTACGCAATAACATCCACTAATTTATTACTTTAACATTGAGTATGGATACCATATCCAAGTACAAAAATAAGTTTATAAAAGACTGAGACGTCAGTAACACAAACGTACTCTGTGGTCGAAGTATTTCATTATTTTACTATTGAATGTTGTGCTTACAAAAGGTCGTTGTATTATGTCAATGTATTTGGTAACACGGAAGCTAAAAGTGAGACATTGTCCCGATATTTTGCTATATTTTTCAGCCTCGGTTCACACAGTTGGCATCATACCTAGTGTCGACTTCTTAGCAAGTCTACATAAGATGACGTATTTAAAAAGAAAGGTAAAGCACATGAATTCAGAAATCAGTTTGGACAGATAGCTCAAACGCTGTATCATGCTAGTCCACAAGACACCAACAACTATTTGATCACCATGGACAAGTTCTCACTGTCCGCGAGACCACGAAGCAAAGGAAGCAGTGGAAACATGTGGCTCCACCACGATCGAAAAAGCGAAGATGCAACCATCGTCATCGGATGAAATAATGCTGAGTGTTTCCTGGAACTACCATTGCCAGCCGCTGTGGCCGAGCGATTGTAGGCGCTTCAGTCCGGAACCGCGTGACTGCTACAGTCGCAGGTTCGAATCCTGCCTCGGGCATGGATGTGTGTGATGTCCTTAGGTTAGTTAGGTTTAAGTAGTTCTAAGTTCTAGGGGACTGATGACCTCAGATGTTAAGTCCCATAGTGCTCAGATCCGTTTGAAACATTTTGAACTACCATTGTGTGATGCTAGCAGGTAAGAGGCAAACCGTCACAGGAGCATAAAATCGAAATTTCCATATGAGGATATGGGACACTGTGAACGTACATGGTAACGCACCTGCTTATTCTGCACAGGACACACCCAGACATGCTCCTATCAAATTTTGCCTCACCCCTTGTATCTCTTGATATGACTTCATTGACTTCTGCCTCTTTCCTCGTATGAGGAAACCATTGTGTGGCAGGCATTTCCGAAAATATGAGTGTTCGTAACAGCCCAGATGCAGACTTCTACAATCAAGGTCTCCGAAAAATCTGCTACCGTTGGGGAGAATGTGTCGCATTGAAGGGTGAAAATGTGGGGAAGGCCTAACACCATCATCAGAATTTCTCGCCGAGACTTGATTTTTTGGGAACTGATAAGTCATGACCAGCCTTCGTCTACACAGCTACAGGTGATCGGATAATTTATATAACAGTTGTGTGCAGAAAGTAATAAGATTTTGCGGTTTCCTTTCCTAGTATTTTGCGGTCCTCTTCTTACTTTTATGCTAGCCTATGTAGCTGAGTGATCAGTGTGGATAACTGCCATGTAGAGGACCCAGATTCGATTCCTGGTACTGTCAACTATTTGGTGGGAGCGCTAGAATGAGGTGCACTGAGTGTCGTGATGCCAACTGAGCAGCTACTTGACCGAATAGTAGCGGCTCCAGATCATGAAAAGTCACAACGGGGAGAATGGTGTGCTGATCCCGTGCCCTCCATGCCGTATCGAATGACGCCACTGGAAGAGAAAGACATTGTGGATTGTCGGTACCGCTAGTGCCTGTGGATGGAGTTTACGTTTACTTTTCCTTTTATGCGATGATGACTTCCTAAGAAGTTGCAACCAGTATCCTACATTTTGTCTGATCTAAGGCTGAGAAACGCAGTAGAAGGATGTCGCTTAGAGGATGGAAGTGTGTAATATCTAGATATCCTGGGATATGACAGCAGAGACTACAGACTGAGAAATCATTTTCATGGGTACATCAGGACTGTCACTATCAAAGTTGAACTCACTCTGTGATGCAAAGACATGTTGGAGCCGTGGTGGAACCGGACGATGGTCTGGAGCGAGGCAGGAGTGGAGATGCTCTTGGTGAGGGCAGCGCTGCCGTTGGCGATGGCGGGGCTGGCCGACGCTCCGGAGGCGTCAGCTGCGGCTGCCGCCTCCCCCAGTCCGGCCCCGCCCACGCCGCCCCCGCCCTTGGACGCGCCAAAGCCACGAGGCGCTCCGGCGCTCGAAGAGTGCGCCTGGTACGACCGCGGCAGCAGTGGCGTCTCCATAGACTTGGTCGTGTAGCTCGGCGACGAGTTCTGGCTGAAGCTGTCGCTCGACACATTCGAATCTTGGCGCACAGATACCTTGCCGCCATTCGGCGTCGAGCTGGAGGTACCGGTCCCTGCCGCCGGCGTCGTCGGCGTCTGTTGCTGAGCTACTTGTGGCTGCTGTTGAGTTTTATGCTGTTGCTGTTCCTGTTGATGCTGTGAGGAAACTTGTGGCATCTGCTGGTTTGGTTTGCTCTGTGGCCTTTGTTGTCCCTGTTGTTGCTGTGGTACATTCTGAGGTGGTTGTTGTTGTTGTTGTGGGTGTGGTTGCTGATTAACCTGGGACTGGCTCTGTTGTTTGATGTACTGTGCGTGATTCTGTTGTTGTTTCTGTTGTTGTTGTTGGATTTGTGCTTGGATCTGGGCCTTTTGTTGGGCCTGTCGTTGTTGATCTTGCTTGTACAGCTGTTGCTGTTGGCTTTCTGTTTGCTGATTCTGCCTTCCAGACAAATGCTGTACGTCAGTACGCGCTGGATGGGTTCGCTGAGGAGACTCGTGCAGTTGTTGTTGCTGCTGTTGCTGCAGTTTCTGCGCTTGTTGGTACTGCTGCTGCGCTTTTTGCTTTTGCTGTTGTTGTTTGAAAAGCTGGTAGCGCTGCTGGAGTTCCTGGCACTGCAGCTGGTGAGGCTGTTGTGGGAACTCTGGACGTTCCGGTGGCTGCTGGAGTCGGTGTTGTTGCTGCATCCTAGACTGGTGAAGCGACTGCTGGTCATTTGGGTGCATCTGCTGAGTCTGGAGGTCCACTAGTTTATGTTCTTGCTGTTGCTGTCGCTCTATCTGCTGCTGCTGCTGTGAGAGGTCCTGGTTAAACTGCAGCTGTTGCTTTTCTTGTTCCTGCCTCGTCTGCCGATAGTTTCCCATGTGGTCTTGCTTAACAGACTGCACCTGCTGCTGTTGTGTCTTGTGCTGGAAGTACGCGTCAATATTGTTCTGTTTGGGCTGGTACTGCTGGACCTGTTGTTGCTTGTAGCCGTTCTGCTGAAGTGCATCCTGGTGCTGCCGCACCTGTTGATACTGTTCCACATAGTCCGGTCTGCCGTGGCCTTGCTGGAAGGCTGAGGGGCGGTGCTGGTCGATAGCGATGTGCTGCTGCTGCTGCCGGGCCTGCTGGTAGAGGTGGTAGTCCTGCTGGGTGCCGGGCTGCGAGTACTTGAGCTGGTGCTCCTGCTTGTGCTGCTGCTGCAGCTTGAGCAGCTCGGCCTGCTGCTGCTGGCGCAGCTGGCGGTACTGCTCCAGCTGGTCGTGCTCCTGCGGCGGCGCCTTGTGCTGGCCCGCCGCCTTGTCCTGCTGCTGCTGCTGCTTGGAGGCGGCGTGCTGCGCCAGCGCCTGCGAGAAGTGCTTGCTGAGCGGCGACACGGGCGGCGACCCCTTGCGGCCGAGCGCCTGCGTGCCGCCTCCGGCCAGCACGGGAGGCAGCTTGGGATGCTTGCCGGCGAACGGCGGCGGCAGCGGAGGCGGCGCCTGCTGCTGCAGTCCGTGGAAGCCGTAGCGCAGCGCCGCCGCCGCGGCGGCAGCTGCGGCCGCCGTTGTCGTTGGCGTGGCCGCCCCCGCTGCCGCCCCCGCTCCTCCTGCCGCCTGCTTGCCGCTGCGCTCGGGCACCGCCGGCGGCCTCAGCGGCAGCGGCGGCACCTGCTGCCCGCCGTCCACCTGCACACACGTCCACCCGTCAGTTTGACAGCTTGCTGCGCTAACAGTCGTACTGCCAAACATGAAAACTGAAATAACATTTATAACATATTCAACCTTTTTAAACCCGTTTTGTAAGCAGAGCAGAATAAAAAATGTAACCTCTGAAGAAATTTCGTATATTTAAACTACAGGACAAAAGTTTTCGATCACAAATGATGAAAATCGTGTAGGGTTAAGTCCAAGATATTTGGACTATTTCTTTTCTTCAGCGTAAAATTTTTGGGTTTTTCAACTTTTTTCTCTTATGGCACCATATTCATATAGAGTGTCATATAAACTTAATTACAATACGGGGTGAGTCACCTAACATTACCGCTGGATATATTTCGTAAACCACATCAAATACTGACGAATCGATTCCACAGACCGAACGTGAGGAGAGGAGCTACTGTAATTAGTTAATACAAACCATAAAAAAATGCACGGAAGTACGTTTTTTTAAATGGAACCCCGTTAGTTTTGTTAGCACATCTGAACATATAAACAAATACGTAATCAGTGCCGTTTGTTGCATTGTAAAATGTTAATTACATCCCGAGATATTGTAACCTAAAGTTGACGCTTGAGTACCACTGCTACGCTGTTCGATCGTGTGTATCGGAGAGCACCGAATTACGTAGGGATCCAAAGGGAACGGTGATGGACCTTAGGTACAAAAGAGACTGGAACGGCACATTATGTCCACATGCTAACACCTTTTTATTGGTCTTTTTCACTGACACACATGTACATTACCATGAGGGGTGAGGTACACGTTCGACGGGCGTTTCATAGGACGTGGAGGACGCATAAATTGGCCAGCCCGTTCTCCTGATCTTACACCTCTGGAATTCTTTCTGCGGGGTACGTTAAAGGAGAATGTGCACCGTGATGTGCCTACAACCGCAGAGGACATGAAACAACGTATTGTGGCAGCCCGCGGCAACATTACACCAAATGTACTGCGGCATGTACGACATTCATTACGCCAGAGATTGCAGTTGTGTGCAGCAAATGATGGCCACCACATTGAACATCTATTGGCCTGACATGTCGGGACACACTCTATTCCACTCCATAATTGAAAACGGAAACCACGTGTGTACGTGTACCTCACCCCTCATGGTAATGTACAAGTGCGTCAGTGAAAAAGACCAATAAAAAGGTGTTAGCATGTGGACGTAATGTGTTGTTCCAGTCTCTTCTGTACCTAAGGTCCATCACCGTTCCCTTTGGATGCCTACGTAATTCGGTGCTCTCCGATACACACGATCGAACAGCGGAGGAGTGGTACTCAAGCGTCAACTTTAGGTTACAATATCTCCGGATGTAATTAACATTTTACAATGCAACAAACGGCACTGATTACGTATTTATTTATATGTTCAGATGTGCTAACAAAACTAACGGGGTTCCATTTAAAAAAAAAACGTAGGTTTGTGTTAAAAAACATACTTCCGTGCATTTTTGTATGGTTTGTATTAACCAATTACACTAGCCCCTCTCCTCACGTTCGGCCTGTGGAATCGATTCGTCAGTATTTGATGTGGTTTACGAAATATATCCAGCGGTAACGTTAGGTGACTCACCCTGTATATTATTGCCCGTATAGGCTGAAGAATCAGCATTGATCAATGGCATGAGGATGCAGAAGACAACGGAAACCACTGCATTAAAGACACATAACGTATATCTACAGGACATGTGGCTTGTACTTGAAAAAGTGTCATGATGATCCCTCCATTGGAAAGAGATTCCGGAATAGGCTCCCCCGTTCGGATCTCCGGGAGGGGACTGGTAAGAAGGAGGTGACCATGATAAAAGGACTGAATAACCAACGAAAGGATAACGTTCTACAAGTCGGTGCGTGGAATGTCAGAAGCTTGAACATGGTACCGGGAGCTAGAAAATCTGAAAACCGAAACGCAAATCCTGAGTCCAGATAAGTAGGGGTCAGTGAAGTGAAATAGAAAGAAGACGTGGATTTCTGGTCAGATGAGTATAGGGTATTATCAACAGCAGCAGAAAAAGATATAAAGGAAGTAGGATTCGTTATGAGTAGAGAGGTAGGGCAGAGAGTGTACTACTGTAAACAGTTCAGTGATAGGGTTGTTCTTATCAGAACAGACAACAAACCAACAACGACAACGATAGTTCACGTATACATGCCGACGTCGAAAGCTCAAGATGAAGAGATAGAGAAAATACATGAAGATACTGAAAGGGTAATTCAGTACTTAAATGGAGATGAAAATCTAATAGCTATGGGGGACTTGAATGCAGTTCTAGGGGAAAGAGTAAAGAAAAGGTTACAGGAGAATATTACCTTGAGACAAGGAATGAGACAGGAGTAAGACTAATTGACCTATATAATAAATTTCAGCTTGTAATAGATAATACTTTGTTCAAGAATTACAAGAGGAGGAGGTATACTTGGAAAAGGTCGGGTGTACGGAAAAGTTAGATTACATCATGGTCAGATAGAGATTCCGAAATCAGATACTGGATTGTAAGACGTACCCAGGAGCAGACCTAGACTCAGATCACAATATAGTAGTGATGAAGAGTAGGCTCAGGGTCAATACAGAAAGAAGTGGGATTCGGAAGTACTAAGGAATGACGATATACGGTTGAAGTTCTCTAAGATTATAGACACAGCAATAAGGAATAGCTCAGTAGGCAGTACAGTTGAAGAGTAATGGACATATCTAAAAAGGGCCATCACAGAAGTTGGGAAGGGAAACATAGATACAAAGAAGGTAACTGCGAAGGAACCATGGGTAACAGAAAAAAACACTTCATTTGATCGATGAAAGGAGGAAGTACAAAAACGTTCAGGGAAATTCAGGAACAACAAATTACAAGTCACTGAATAATGAAATATATAGGAAGTGCAGGGAAGCTAAGACAAAATGGCTGCATGAACAATGTGAAGAAATCGAAAAAGAAGCGATTGTCGGAAGAACTGTTCAGCATATAGGAATGTCAAAACAACCTTCAGTGAAATCAAAAGCAACGGTTGTAATATTATTGCTCAGGCTTCCGCGCCCAGAGTCAGTTGACATAAAAGTTTCTGGGTATGGTACTTCGTCATATTGTATAAAACTACTGCTAGAGAAAACCAACTTTTTGGACTTGGCAACAAAACGACTGTTCACGTTGGTGTGTACGATGTATGAGTCTGGCGAAATACCATCTGACTTTCGTAAAAATATCATGCACACAATTCCGAAGACTGTAAGAACCGACAAGAGCGAGAATTATTGCACAATCAGCTCATGCGTCCAATTTGCTGACAAGATTAGTACACAGCAGAATGGAAAAGAAAATTGAGGATGTGTCAGATGACGATCAGTTTGGCTTTAAGAAAAGTGAAGCCACCAGAAAGGAGATCCTAACGTTGCGGTTGATAATGGTAGCAAGACTAAAGAAAATTCAAGACACGTTTATAGGATTTGTCGACCTGGGAAAAGCGTTCGACAATGTAAAATGGTGCAAGATGTTTGAAATTCTGAGAAAATTATGGGTAAGCTACAGGGAGAAACGGTAATATACAATATGTACAAGAGCCAGGAGGGAATAATAAATGGACGACCAAAAACGAAGTGCTCGGATTAAAAAGTGTGTAAGGCAGAGGTGTACTCTTCCACCCCTACTGTTCAATTTGTACATCGTAGAAGCAATGACGGAAATAAAAAAGTGGTTTAGGAGTGGAATTAAAATTGAATGTGAAAGGATATCAGTGATACGATTCCCTGATGAAATTACTATCCTAAGTGAAAGTGAAGAAGAATTACGCGATCTGTTCAACCGAATGAACAGCCTAATGAGTACAGGATATGGACTGCGAATAAGTAGAAAGACGAAAGTAGTGAGAAGTAACTGAAATGAGAAAAGCGATAAAAGTAAACATGAGGATTGATGGTCACAATGTAGATGGAGTTAAGGAATTCTACTACCTAGGCTGCAAAATAACAAATAATGGAAAAGCAAGGAGGACATCAAAAGCAGACTAGAACTGGCAGAGACGACAGTCCTGCCCATGAGAAGTCTCCCAGTATCAAACTTAGGCCTTAATTTGAGGAAGAAATTTCTGAGAATGTGCCTTTGGAGCCCAGTGTTGTATGGTAATGGTACATGGACTGTGGGAAAACCGGATGCATTTGAGATGTGGTGCTACAGACGAATATTGATAAGGTAAGGAAGGAATGAGGAGTTTCTGCACAGAATCTGACAGGAAAGGGATATACGGATAACACTGACAAGGAGAATGGCAGGATGAGAGGACATCTGTTAAGACATCAGGGTATGATTTCCATGGTACTATAAGGAGCTGTAGAGGGCAAAAACTGTAGAGGAATTCAGAGATTGGAATACATCCAGCAGATAATCGAGGACGTAGGTTGCAAGTGCTACTCTGAGATGAAGAAGCTGGCACAGGAGGGGAATTGGTGGCGGGTTGTATTAAACCAGGCAGAGTCCTGATGAGTCAAAGAAAAATTGTTGTGTAACTGACAAAATAAATACAAGAGATATGATAAAACGAAAATATACATGAGTAGTCCATCTCACCCATAGGTGTTTGGTTGAGATGGGCCAGTCTACTAAGAGAGATGGACCATATCAAAAAAGCAATACACCCCTGAATAAAAGAGTCAATTCAAATTTCATATTTTTCTTTGGAATATGTTGTAATGAATACAGAAGTATAGTGTTAAATATTTTTGTTCACGACAGTTTTATCAGTTTATTATAAATCTTGACTGAACATTGGCTTTTCCAGTCAGTTGTTGGTTTTGTTCAAGTATTGGCTGTCTTTCTCTCACCACAACAATTACACTTATTACCAAATGTTGACCATAGTGAACAGGAAACAGAAAATCCAATCGTAATTTCTATTAGTTTCGCCATAGATTTCACCACAGTCAATACATTCATCCTCATCTCATTTATCAAAGTTTTTTCGTATTCTTCCTCAATGTTTGCATCTGTTGAACACAGTAGATATTTAGTTTCTTTTTCTTATGAGCTTCTTCAGTTTGTTTTTTTCTTCACTAGTATTTCCCTTCCGTGATATTTTTGTGACCTTTTTCTAGTTCCTTTCTTTAATTATCTCTCTTTTTTCTTTACAGTTTCAATATTTTCAGCACATGTTAGTTCTTAGCACACAGTTCCTGTCTTCTCCTTAAAACTGACTGTTTTATCTATAGAAGGAACAAGTGACATTTATTCCAAAAGTTTTGTCTGTGGTCGGCTTAGGAATAGTCAGTTATGAGGTGGTCATCTTGAAAGTCTTAGGTTTAGTAGGAGTGGAGTCCAGAGTTATGTCAGTGAGGAAATTTGCCTTCTACAGATAAATACGTTATTTTGATGTACTTGGGCTCAGCAGGTCATCTGATGGCCCTGAAGTGGTTTGTTGGTCTGCGTGTCCAATTGTGGTCACAGACATATCTTCATATATACGAGTAAGCATAGTGTGAGACTGCGGCCATCTTCAGGGCAATTATTGCACATGGCTTGAAGCTAAATGTAATTGTGCTCCATCTCTTTTACATTAAAACAAGAGGTTAATCTCTCACAAATAAAACTGATCCATCTCTCCAGTTTGTCTGGGAGAGATGGACCTCCACGACTTCTGCCTCTAGGCAGTGATGCCGGTGGTCATATTAGTGTAGTTTCATGTCTACATATGTGTCAAGCTCGCAACAAAAATAACTGGATCAATATTGGGCAAACTATGCATTATTACTATAATTATGTAGCCACACGATGGCACCTTTCAGCTTCCCAGAACAAAGAATGCGATTTTTTTCCGGAACTAACAACACAGTGACAGCAACACTTCGGCATCACATGTGGTCACAAAAATGTTTCCCCACCAGTAGCGGGAGGTGCTCTCCAGTTGCCCATTGCTGAAATACGCCACTGGCCCTCTCACCCATGACCCAGCTCTCCTGGACTTACCCTACTTTATTTCAATGTACAGACACATCGAATAAACTGAATAGTAAAATAATTCAAATAATCTGCCAAGAATCATTACTGATCTCCTATCTGAATATGTAAGATTAAGTCATTTTCTGTAAATTTTAAACAGCATATGATGCCTAGCGTGAATATGCGAAACAATTCTGGTAAACACAAATAAAACATTCATTTGCAAAAGATAAAAGGTTTTTCTCATCCGTATGTTAAAATATAATTGAAACAGCAACTGAAAAAAAGTTGCTGCACATATTAACAATAGTAAAGTCTAAATTTTGTGCACGCCATTTCCTCACTTGGGCCACCACAGACAAACAAAGGAATTATGTCGTGTGGCGGACAGCCTACCCAATAACAAGGCGTGGAGACACGCAGTTGCTGGTTGCCATTAGTAGCCATTAGTAGCTGGCGACTTGTCAAAGCGTGTAATAAACCCCATTTAATGCTGAGGCCTATCAAAAGAGCAAGTAATTTCCCATACTGTGGAAATCATTGCAAATAAGATAGAAGGGACTGAGGCTTAAGGAATTAGGTATATGTGGGACAAATTTATGCAAATAGTGGCGAGGGGGTCAAACACCCGACATGATCCTTCACTGGCCTCCACTTAGATCCACTGCATTAGGCAGACATCATCTTGCTGTGCTGGTTCCGTCTGTGATCCCTGCTCCTCTGTACCAGAGATCCGCCATCTTGCTCTGCTAGTTCGATCTCTGACCTCCAAAGTTGTTGCAATGGTAGTTCGAACTCTGACCCCCTTCCCCACGATTTTTGTTCTCTTCGTTTGATCTCTGACTTCCAAAGATGTTACAGTGTTTGTTCGACTTATAACTCCCTTCTCCACCATCTTTGTTCTTTTAGTTCGATATTTCATCTCCTATTCTACCTTTGTTATAATACTTCGTTCTATGTAGCCAATGAACATTCTTCATCATCTTGAACAGTATGCAGCCCCAGGCTGGGTCCGTTTGGAACATTAAGCTCATCATCTTGCCCTGTTTTCCCTCCATCTTTCTGTGTTCACTCTAATCCAGTCCTCAATTCTTTTTTCAACACATTCCTCCACACCTTTCCGCCATAGATTCTTTGGTATTTCTTTTGGTCGTGTCGTACTCATCTCCATTTAATGTATCTTCTTGAGAATCCTCTTGTTTTCCATTCTCTTCAAGTGCTGACACCATCTTAGCCTTCAAGTTTCTATCCTTCTTTGCAAGGGTTCCTCTTTCACTACTTCCCTTACCCTTTCATATCTTATCCTATCTCTCCTTATTACTCCTACTTCTGAGGAACTCCATTATACATAGCTTTAATCTGCTTGCACTTCGTTTCATCATTACTCATGCTTCAGACGAATATGTCAATACTGGGATATAGTAACCTTTATATATCACTTCTTTCATTTTTGGTGGGACGTATTTGTTACAAACCAGTCTCCTAACACTTCCCAGATATGCTCCTGACCGTCTGCCAAGTTCAATGATCTCTTATTTCATTTCTTCAATTCTTTCTATCACACTTTCCAAATACTTACACTTACCATCTTCTTCAGCTGTTCACCTCTAACCCTTATTCCGCTAGCTGGTCTAGCTTCGTTTCTAGTTGTAACCAGGATCCCGCATTTGTTTACATTAAATTTCACTCCATACTGTCTGACAGTTTCTTGCCAAACATTAAGCTGTTCCTGAATCTTGTGCTGTCCGTTTCTCCAGATCGCGAAGTCATCTGCGAAACCATTGCTTTCATCTAGTCTTCTCCAGTTATTTCTGCCACCTTAGACCCATCGAATCTACATACAACAAACTGGTGGGCAGCTGTTGTCTAGCTTTAGAGACTGATCCAGGTTCCCATCCGCACGGTATAGATCATCCCAGTGTTTCGAGTGCTGTAGAATACTCGTTATTCAGAAACGAGTACATATGGTATGCGCTAGCACTTGTGATACAGAAGTTTAGCGCTGTCTACAGACCGATTTCACTTTTGCCAGCATTCTCAAAAATTTTAGAAAAAGTAATGTACAGCCAGGTTCTTAACCATCTGACCACAAATAACATATTATCAAGAACACAGTTTGGATTTCTGGAGGGTTCTGATATCGAGAAGGCTATTTACACCTACAGTGAAAATGTACTTAATTCATTAAATAACAAATTACAAGCAGCAGGTATTTTCTGTGATTTGTCAAAGGCATTTGATTGTGTGAACCACAACATCCTTTTAAATAAATTAGAATTCTATGGTGACACGGGCAGCGCTGCAAAATGGTTCAAGTCATACCTCGCTAACAGGAAACAAAGGGTTTCAGTGGAAGGGACTAGTGAATTAAGTCATCAGCGATCATCAGAATGGGAAGAAATTACATGTGGCGTCCCACAAGGATCCATTTTAGGGCCATTGCTTTTTCTTGTGTACATTAATGATCTCCCATCAGTTACACTGCCAGAAGCAGAGTTCGTTTTTTTTGCAGATGACACAAGTATTGCAATAAATAGTATGTCGAGTGTAGTTCTAGAAAGATCTGCTAATGGTGTTTTCATGGATATTAATAAATGGTTTAAAGCCAAGTCAATGACAGTAAACTTCGAAAAGACTCACTATATGCAATTCAGATCCTGTAAGAGGTTTCCACCTAGCATATGCATAAAGTATGAAGAAGAGCAGATAGAAGAGGTTGATAGTCTTAAATTCCTGGGATTACAACTTTATAATAAATTCAGTTGGGAGGAGCACACTAGAGAACTGCAGAAACGCCTTAACAAATCTGTATTTGGAATTCGAATGTTAGCAGACATATGCGATATAAAAATGAAAAAGCTTGCGTACTTTGCCTACTTTCATTCCATAATGTCATATGGTATAATATTTTGGGGTAACTCTTCAAGTCAAACAAATGTTTTCAGAGTCCAAAAGCGTGTAACACGTATTATTTGTGGAGTAAATTCTCGCACGTCCTGTAGAAACCTCTTCAAAGAACTGGGTATACTAACTACTGCCTCTCAGTATATTTACTCCTTAATGAAATTTGTCCTAAATAATATATCTCTTTTTCCAACAAACAGCTCAGTCCATACATACAATACTAGGAACAAAATGATCTGCACAAGGGCTATAAAGCACTTACTTTAGTTCAAAAAGGGGTGCACTACTCAGGAACACTCATCTTCAATAATTTGCTAGCAAACATACAAAATTTAGTTACAAATACAGGTCAGTTTAGAAGAAGCCTGAAAGACTTACTAATGGCTAACTCCTTCTACTCCACTGACGAATTTTTTAATAGAAACAAATGTTGTATTGTATATACTCATACTATTAGTATTGTTATTTCAGCTTAAAAAAAGTGACATGTTGCACATCTACGAGGATCTCCTCAGTACGGATCTATGGAACGAAAAACTAATCTAATCTAGTCTGTGCACAGAAGAAGGCGTGAGAACGGTAGTTACCATGGCGAGGTGCGCGTCGTCTTCGGTGGGGTAGCAGTGCGCGGAGTGCCTCCTGGGGAAGGCGTGGTGCTGGTGCTGGTGCTGCAGCTGGTGCTGGTGCTGGAGCGGGTCGCGCTCCCTGGCCAGCAGAAGCTCGAGCAGCGCCAGCTCGGCGCCGCCGCCCGCCACCACCGACACGCTGCCCGACCGGCTGCACCTGCCACAGCTTTCCTCTCAGCTACACTGCAGAAAACGTGCTGGCGCTGTGCTTTTCCTACTACTTCTCTTATGTGGCTAGTCCACTTTAGTTCGTTCGAGAGTAACTATCAAGATCGACCTAAAGTCGACAAATACACTACTGGTCATTAAAATTGCTACACCAAGAACAAATGCAGATGATAAACGGGTATTCATTGGACAAATATATTATACTAGAACTGACATGTGATTACATTTTCACGAAATTTGGGTGCATAGATCCAGAAAATCAGTACCCAGAACAACCACCTCTGGCCGTAATAACGGCCTTGATACGCCTGGACAGTGAGTCAAACAGAGCTTGGATGGCGTGTACAGCTACAGCTGCCCATGCAGCTCCAACACGATACCGCAGTTCATCAACAGTAGTGACTGGCATATTGTGACGAGCCAGATGCTCGGCCACCATTGACCAGACGTTTTCAGTTGGTGAGAGATCTGGAGAATGTGCTGGCCAGGGCAGCAGTCGAACATTTTCTATAACCAGAAAGGCCCGTACAGGACCTGCAACATGCGGTCGTGCATTATCCTGCTGAAATGTAGGGTTTCGCCGGGAATAAAGGGTAGGGCCACGGGTCGTAACACACCTGAAATGTAACGTCCATTGTTCAAAGTGCCGTCAATGCGAACAAGAGATGACCGAGACGTGTAACCAATGGCACCCCATACCATCACACCAGGTGGTACGCCAGTATGGCGATGACGAATACACGCTTCCAATGTGCGTTCACCGCGATGTCGCCATACACGGATGCGACCATCATGATGCTGTAAACAGAACCTGGAGTCATCCGAAAAAATGACGTTTTGCCACTCGTGCACCCAGGTTCGTCGTTGAGTACACCATCGCAGGCGCTCTTGTCTGTGATGCAGCGTCAAGGGTAACCGCAGCCATGGTCTCCGAGCTGATTGTCTATGCTGCTGCAAACGTCGTCGAACTGTTCGTGCAGATGGTTTTTGTCTTGCAAACGTCCCCATCTGTTGAATCAGGGATCGAGACGTGGCTGCACGATCCGTTACAGCCATCCAGATAAGATGCCAAGATGCCTGTCATCTCGACTGCTAGTGATATGGGCCGTTGGGATCTAGCACGGCGCTCCGTATTACCCTCCTCAACCCACCGATTCCATATTCTGCTAACAGTCATTGGGTCTCGACCAACGCGAGCAGCAATGTCGCAATACGATAAACCGCAATCGCGATAGGCTACAATCATACCTTTATCAAAATCGGAAACTTGATGGTAAGCATTTCTCCTCCTTACAAGAGGCATCACAACAACGTTTCACCAGGCAACGCCGGTCAACTGTTGACTGTGTATGAGAAATCGGTTGTAAACTTTCCTCATGTCAGCACGTTGTAGGTGTCGCCACCGGAGCCAACCTTGTGTGAATGCTCTGAAATGATAATCATTTTGCATATCACAGTATCTTCTTCCTGTCGGTTAAATTTCGCGTCTGTGGCACGTCATCTTCGTGGTGTAGCAATTTTAATGGCCAGTAGTGTAGTATAAAAACAAGACGTCCGACTGAGATCAATTTTGAGAATGTAAGGAAATGTAATTCATCCATAAGCGAGATGGTCTACAAAACACTACTTCAACCAATTCCTGGGTACTGTTCGTCAGTCTGGGACCATTACGAAGTACGTTCGCCAGAGTAAGTAGATCAAATCCGAAGAAGTGTGGTACGTTTCGTTATGGGATAAATTCCGCATGCCGGCCGCGGTGGTCTAGCGGTTCTGGCGCTGCAGTCCGGAACCGCGGGACTGCTACGGTCGCAGGTTCGAATCCTGCCTCGGGCATGGGTGTGTGTGATGTCCTTAGGTTAGTTAGGTTTAAGTAGTTCTAAGTTCTAGGGGACTTATGACCTAAGATGTTGAGTCCCATAGTGCTCAGAACCATTTGAACCATTTTTAAATTCCGCATTACATAGGAATTTTCGGATACTTTTGATCAAATAGTGTGTCCAGAGCGTTAAGAGGGTGCTCAATAAACTTCAAAGCTTGAAAAAAGGTGACCTGCAGCACTGGATGCCTCCAGACGTATTTTAATTTGATCTCTCACACTAAGCCCAGTTTCGGAATTCTTGGGATATCTCGAACTCATGATTCAGCAGTTGGTGGACAACTTAAATTGGAAAGAAGGCATAGAAAATGTTGTGTGAATAGCAAAATTAAGACTATATTTTATTGGTAGAAGACATAGAAAACGTAACACATCTGCTAAAGAGACTGCGTACACTACGCTTGTCCGTCCTTTTTGGAGTACAGTTACGCGGTTGGATTCACTACCAGATAGGATTAAAGGAGTACATCGAGAAAGTCCAAAGAAGAGCAGCACGTATTATAATAGGGCTACGAAATGGTTCAAATGGCTCTGAGTACCATGGGACGTAACATCTGAGGTCATCAGTCCCCTAGACTTAGAACTACTTAAATCTAACTAACCTAAGGACATCACACACATCAATGCTCGAGGCAGGGTTCAAACCTGCAACCGCAGCAGCAGCGCGGTTCTGGACTGCAGTGCCTAGAACCGCTCGGCCACAACGGCCGGCTCAGCACGTTTTGTATTGCCACGAAATAGGACAGACAGTGTCACTGACATGATACAGTATTTGTGGAGAACATCAGCAAAACAAAGGTGTTTTTCGGTGCCACAGAATCTTCTCACGAAATTTCAATTACCAACTTTTCCTCCGAATGCAAAAATATTTTGTTGACGCCAACCTACATACGAAGAAACTATCTTCATAATAAAAGGAGGGGAACGGAGCTCGCACGGAAAGGTATAGGTGTTCACTTTTTCCGCGCGCTGTTCAAGAGCGGGATAATAGAGAATGACTGCGAAGGTGTCAGTCACATAAGTGTGATTTGCAGAGTATCCATGTAGAGATGTATATGCTACTAGTACCATGACTATTGATTCCAGATCTTTTAGTGCCACCAAAGACGCCAGGAGAATGCGAAAGACAATTAAGGACCTGTTAGATGACGATTAGTTTGGATTCAGGGAAGTTAAAGGCATTTATGACTTTTAGCTTGATAACGGAAGTAAAATTCTAAAAACAATCACTACATATTCGTTGTATTTGACGACCTAGAAAGAGCATATGACAATGTATAATTTACAAGAAGTTTGAAATTCTCAGGATGTAGGTATAACCAATCGTGAAAAATAATATACAATATGTACAACCAACAAATGGAAAATTAAGAACGGAAGAGCAATGACTAAGTTTTAGGATTAGTAAGGGTGTAAGCAGGAATGTAGACTTTTCAACTTTCTGTTCAATCTATACATCGAAGAAGTACTGGCAGAAAAAAAAGAAAAGTTCAAAATTCCTGAAGACATTGCTGTCTTCAGTAAGGAATAATTACAGGACATGTGGGGAAACCGAAGAACTACGAATTTAATGACGAGAAGCAAAAATGAGTTTTGGGACAAGCTTTATGTCAAACTAGGCACCATGATGTAGATATAGCGAAGGAATTCTGCTACATGGGAAGCAAATTTATACTTGGCAGGCGAAAGGAGGAGGAAATGAAAACAAGAAAACAATAAAAATGAAATTTGTAAGAACGTACGTTTGGAGCACAGCACTGACTGGAAGTGAATAATGGATTGTCGGAAAAAACGGAAAGAAGTGTCTCAGATGTGGTTGTATAGAAGGATGATGAAAATTAGATTCTCTGATAAGAAATGAAGTAATTCTCACCAGAAAAGAGAAGAAGATGTGGAAACCATTAACAATAAGAATGGAGAGGGTGGTAAGATATGTATGAAGACATCAGACATTGACAATAACGCCGGGAAGCAGCGTTTGTGGTATGGATCGCTCCCCATACACGTGAAACAATGCTGCGAGCTACACCAAACTCCTGCGCTACATTCGTCACACTTCTTCCTTCTTCCAGTTTTCCGATGATTCTTCCCGTGTGAAGTCAAACAGACGTTATCTCCTAGTTATGCTGTAATGAAGAACACACAGCACAGTGCACTTTAAGTGCCTCGTGTTCAGGAGCCAGCGCTATTTGGTGCTTTAGTCACGCTGACCTCACGCCATCTGACTTCCGACTTCCTGTGCACGACTTCGAGACCTGTGGCAACATGCTCCCATTCTTTCATTTCCAACGAGTACATAACATGCTATGTTACTTTATCTATCTCATCCTTAAGACTTGCAGAGCAGTGCACGAGTTTCAGAGTATAAAAAGTGCTACTGTTTTAGATACAGTTGTTTACGTGTTAAATCATGTAAGCGTGCTTATGACGGTAGTGTAGAGACTCATTAATGTTAAGAATTGGAAATTTTAAAGACATGTGATATATCATTTCCCAGCCACGAATGTTTGTTTATGTTGTGCACTAATGCGTTCATCAGATCCACTTTTCGATTATTGGCGGGAAGAGGAATTTTGCCTGGCGTGAAGCTGATGGGCTATTTCCCTAATTCTCGTAAGTGAGTGGTACTTGGAGCCACCTTAGCCAATTTCAAAGGCAAGTAATTTTTCCTTAGTGACCGTTATTTTCCAAGACTCGCTACAGAGAAATTTCTGAACACTCGGGCAGAGAGCAGCACCTTACAAAAGGTGTATTAGTGGGAACAGGAAACGGCCAATGATCGCTGAAAGGGCTAAATGCCAAATAACTTCGTAGAGCTTTTTTTGAGCGTGCGAAATCGCGGTGAAGTTGACCTGGAGTGAAGGGCCACTTCTGTGCAAGTTTGGCTTGCAGCAGTGAATCGTGGCGAAGGTTCAGGCGAGAGTCAGCACACATAAACAACATTAAAATCAAATACATCATTAAAACTCGTCCGACTACACATGACGCATTGCGGCGCGGCAGCCATGTCCGCTCTCATCAGGTGGCAAGGACAGCGTGTGGTGCGAGGCCACCAATCGTCCGCTAGGCAGCGACTGCGCCCAGGAATGTTGACGAAAGGAGTTCGCTCAGCAGCAAACTGCACGGCTGACCACAAGAGGTACCAGCGATGCAGAAGATTCCAGAATACTTGCATCAGGTGACAGACTCCGGTGATGGGACCCACTTCTGCCAATGACAGCACGCGGCACCAGGGGGCCCGTAAGATCAGAGAAAGGTGAGTAGTTGTACCACCTCAGACTAGATCTTCTGCCCTCCAGGGCAACAGTTTCGCTTTTGTTAGTGTGAGCCTGGAGGAAACCCACCAATGGGAAGGTATCAAGTCCAGGAAGGAGGAATTGGTGCTAGAAGATGGTGTGACGGCGGAGGTCTAAACTGGTGGTGACTGCTAGTTGTTCCTTATCAGAACAGTATAACACATGGACATTTATTTAGATTAAGAGCTCACTTGTCATTCTCACATGCTACTTTCAGTCATGTTCAGAACAACAAATCTTTCACCTTGTAACCTAGAAAGTGCTCGACCAATCCTGCAAGAGCCCTATCTTGTTGCTGTGTTGGCAGGAATATAGTGCTGGGCTTTATCAGCCTTACAACGCACAACCAGCTGTCTTGCTGCAAGTGGTATGCTACACCTTCGTGCCTTCTGGATACTTGACGCTCTTTCAGTTGCTGGTACTGAGTGTTTAGTTTCTGAAGTAACGCCCTAAAAGTAAAGGTACACTACAATAGCTCACTCCTTCGGGAGCCCTGCTCCCAGGTCTCTTCTCTGGACTAGTCTGCAACAAAAATTAGCATACATGGCCAACAATGTACAAAATTTACAATTTTTCTTCTTAAGTACAAGGCAGCGTGAGCCACTAGGTACAGAAATTGTGAATTTAGAGATTTTACCTCTTTGTCTCCAAGCTCAAATACGCTCCACAATTCCCTGACGTCTTCTCTTACAGTGAGTAATTCCTCATAAACTATTACAACATGACGTACAACTGCTGTTGTCACCTCTTATTAGCCATGATTCCGGGGAATTCTCCATATGTTGCTTAACACCTCATAACATTTCTCAAGGGCACCACGCCCTGCTCTACTGTTTTATAACTTGTTAAAAAACAGGAAACGTATTTCTTAACACCACTTTCACAATAAATCTCACTCTCAATTTTCATTCTCTGAGCCTCATACAGGATTGGTGATCCGCTACGAGTGGTGGGGGTCACATGGTGGTCAGCTCTCTATCTATCGTAGATGAAGGTTGTACGGAACAGAGTCAGAGCTACTACGGTGCCAGATATTGTGACACTCAAGGTCATGACCGTCCGTTGTTGTTTCTCCCGATACTGCCACAAGTAACAAATTATTCCATACATTCTTTTCATAACACCAAACTGCTTCCCGGTAATTGCATTTTATACACCTTAATACTACATAATGTCATAACCACATTACAACACAGTACAAAATACGCACAATATTACTCATTACTTCCTCAATATTAATCCATATAGCATTTCTCACGTGAGTGGCACAAAATCTTCACACGTACTCTTTTCTTACTTCCTTTCCCCTTCCTCTTTGCTTCGGATGTTGATATTAGTGCTAATGAAGTGGACGCAGGGTTCCACTATGGACTATCGTTGCTCTGCTTGCAAATGCAGCTTGATGTTGATTGGAGACATTGTCTCCAATCACTTTGTATGCTCCTTGACACCTTCTCACCAACTTTTGTGTTTTACCCTTCAGGGTTTAATGCCTTAATAACATTACCTATTGCCCTACCGTATACTGCGGCAATCTCACTGTGCATTCCACCATACTTACCGATTTTCGGTCTAACCATAATAAATGGTGAAGGTTTCTTCCCCCCGTAAACCGCCTGATAGGGGGTAGCCCAGTACTAGTGTGAAGCTTCGAGCTGTAAGCTGCCACAGCAATTCATAAATACGTATCCCAATCATGCCTGCCCGGTTAGCCGTGCAGTCTAACGCACAGCTTTCCGGATTGGGAAGGAGCGCCTGGTCCGAGGCACGAATCCGCCCTGAGCCAGCCAGTCTGTGTATGGTTTTAAGGCATTTTTCCACCTGCTTCGGCGAATGCGGGCTGGTTCCCCTTATTCCGCCTCAGCTACACTACGTCGGCGATTGCTGCGCAAACAAGTTCTCCACGTACGCGTACACCACCATTACTCTACCACGCAAAAATAATGGTTACACTCGTCTGGTGTCAGACGTTCCCTGGGGGCGTCCACCGGGTGCCGAACCGCGCAGTAACTCTGAAAGAGTGGGCGGAGGGGTGAATTGGACTGCGGTAGTCGTCGTGGGGTTGTGGACCACTGCGGCTGCGGTGGGGCCGGCCGGAGTGCCCGAGCGGTTCTAGGCGCTTCAGTCTGGAACCGCGCGACTGCTACAGCCTCGGGCAAGGATGTGTGTGATGTCCTTAGGGTAGTTAGTTTTAAGTAGTTCTAAATTATAGGGGACTGATGACCTCAGATCTTAAGACCCATAGTGCTCAGAGCCGTTTGAACCATCTTGAGCTGCGGCGGGGACGGAACCTCTCCATCGTTTCTAGCACCCGGTTAACATACAATACAATACAGTCCCAATTATTATGGTGAGAGTTTACGTAGTAATTCAACATTCTATCAATAGTGCGATGCACAAGCTCCATTCTACCATTAGTTTACACGTGCAGCAGTCCAGGTCTTAATTTGCAAACCCATAGCAAATGACACTGTTGTTTCATAAAATCTGACATGACATTGGTCCCTCGATCTGGATTACCATCTCAGGTACACAGACCGGAGCAACCAGTTATTGACCATGACCTACAACATCACCATAGTTGCTTGCTGATTCACGATGTGGATCAATTCCCTACACCGTGACAGACAGTAATCGTTAAAACGGAATACTTTCCAACTGAGTCTGGTTAAATGCACATAGAACTTCCATCCCTGTCATTTCGAATGGCTTACTTGCCTCTGGTACGTTGTGTCACTGTAGAGAATTCAGTGTCTATTGGTCCACATCTTTCTTCCTCCCACCAGTACCAAGCCTCAACCCTTTTGTTCATTGTCCTCCGACCTCCATGCCAGGTAGCACGTGTTTGTGTTTCCCTTAACACTTCTTCCTTGAGCTTTGCTGGTACTACCACTAGTGATCCCAATCCAAAAATTTAATACCTCTGCCCTAATGGCTTTACGCCAATGTCTCCCACCCCAAACAACCCATAACGTAGTGGGTTTAACTGCTTGTGATTTGCGAGGCGCCAACTTGCCCCTGACGCATCAACACTTATGTACAACAAAAAGTTATGTTTCTTGGCCCCCACAGTTCCCACTGTACCACATTCCATCTCTGTATACTTACATGTAGCATAAAATATTAGCGGGAACGACAATCAGTGAACTTAAGTATTGTTGTGTCTAACTACTGTCGAGTTCAGCCATGTCTAACATTACTATTACATCTCCCATCCCATTGTTGTTATCCAGCCACACCATTTCAACCATTTCAACCCCACTGATGCTGCCTACAATGGTTGTGGAGATGTCCCTATCGTCCACACGTATAACATTTAGTGGAAAACGCCAGTCGGGTGTCACATACCCATGTTGCTTGTCAATTTATTCAAACTCCATAGCCAGCTTGAGAGCAGTGCAGTTTTGGAGGTATAAAGTGGCAATTTCCCCCTCTTCCCCCCCCCCCCCCCCCCCCAGAAAGGTGAAATGTATCTAGTGCCCAATGTTTTGCTTCGTGGAGTAAAATCTTATTAGCCTAATCACTGCTCCTCAACGCGAGTGTTTGATCATTATTCTGAGTCCTATCTGTGAATCCTTTGAGTGTTTCACCGTACTTCTTCTCTCACGGGAAAAACACGCGCTGTTTGCTTCTTATATCTCTGTAGGAGGTTTTCCTTTAACTGATTAAACGACTGTGCCTTCCTCAATACCTACATACACCGAACAAACGTTTTTGCATCCCCTACCAACCATAATTTCGTTACCCGCAATAACTGAGCTTCTGGCCAACCTCTCATCTTCACTGATGGTACGAGGTCATCCGAGTAAGACATTACATCCGCAGCTGACTTACCAGCAAAGGGAGTAATTAAGTTGGCGGTGGCCGGTACTTTCTGAGGACCAGGCTGTTTGGTTAACGTTAACTGCTCATCTTTAATCGCTATATGCCCTGGCAACTCCACCTTACTTTCTCTGCACTATGCGACTTGTTAAGTAAAAACTGTATTGTGTGTCCTACTGGATAAAAGCCCTGTGTCCTGGATTCTGTCGTTGTGATGTCTTTATTCCCAATACACAAGAAAATGTAACAGAATATGAATCAATATTAGCCCAAACATCCACAATTTCAATACAACTACATAAGATTTATGCCTCATAATGAGCCATTTCGATTCCATGCATTACTTAGACATATGACTGTTCTAAAGACAACTATTGCCACTGACTCAGCAGGATTATGAAATGTGCCCAAGGGATCACATTGGGACACCTTATGTTTTTAAGTACTGCTCTCTGGCATTATCTCGAAATTACAGCACATCAGCCAGTTTTACTAACTTAATCGTTAAATTCAAACGAATCTCCAACCTGTAGGCCATGTCTTCTGCACACAGAAGCAGAATACGTCTGTATGAGAACATGATAGACTCCAACTGAAGTGGGCCGAAGGTCAAGGAGCACTTCTGTGCTGGGTTGGGTTGCAGAAATGAGTCGTAACGACGGAGCAGGCAGGTGTCAGCTTAGGAGCTGTACTTGCAGCATCGCGGTGTGTCAGCCTCGCCTCCTCTCATCATGTGGAGAGAAGTGTGGCCAGCTGTCAGCCAGTAGGCCGTGACGCCTGCGCCCAGGAATGGTGGTGCCAGGAGGTTGCAGAACGCTGTACAGCTGCTCGCTAGAGGTGCCATGCACCGCGGAAGACTGCTGGAAAACCTGCAGTTGAAGGCGGTCATCGAAGGCGTATCTCGCACCTGCGAGTGATGGTGCGTAGCGCTAGGGCACCCCTGTTTGTGTAGAATGGTGAGTGGATGTGCTGCCCTGGTCTCGATCTGCTGTCATCCAGGCAGGAGTCTGGTTGCTGCTGCAGTATGGAAATGGCCAACCAGTGGAGGGCACCAAGTTCAGCAATGGTGCGGCGGTGGAGGTTCGAACTCGTGACGACTGCCTGCCGTCTCATGTTGCTCCGATGCCTGGCGTTCCCCTCTCATTGTAATAGACGCTGCCACACTGTTCATTCCTCTGCTAGAGCTGACAATTATTTATACGGGTTAGGACATCACCTGTCGTACTAGTGCGCTGCTTCCAAACATATTCGGAACAGCAAGTATAGACACCATGTCCCCTCCTGCAATGGCTCTGTGTTACGACTGCATTGTCAGGGTTGTGGTGCTTGGCCTGGCTTGCATTGCAATGGATAAACAGTCTTGTTCTGCAGGCAGCATGCCGACACCTTATCAGGCACCGGCTGCTTGTGGCTTCACCTACTGCTGTGGCTGAGCTGCCAGTTTCCGCAGTAACGCCCAAACAACCGTGATGGCGCTGCAGGGGAGTCGACTAGCAGCCCTCATGAGATTTTTGTTGCAAGTCGAGTGCACGTGACTGAGTGCACTGAGTCATTGAGTCTGTGGATTCGACAGCATTACTGATTTCTGTGTTCGAGGACTTGGTGATCTGTAAAGTATTTCTTCCAGATCAGAAAGCGAAGAGAACTGGAAAGAGCGTTACATTTCCATTGCGTGGAAGTGAAGTGCTCAATGGTTTTACGGTTTTATGTAGGAAATCGTTGCTGTTTAACGAGTGTGCACTACGCTAGTTGAACGGTAGTGTGTTAGTGAACAAGACGGACTGGGTTTAGTAGAAAGCAATAAATTCCATTCGTTTCCGTGAAAATCTGCGATGTTTCCCTATTGGTTTTAAACTATATTCCTGTTGCGTGGATTACGCGCAAGAATTGGTGGGAGTCAGATGGAGAGTTCGCATGACCTGTTAGTGGTATCGCATTCCACTGCAGTGTTTGACTCTCGGGCTCTTCCAGAGAGAGACAGGTACCGGGATTTAATTAATGACTTGATGTAGTCACAAATTTAGCTCTGTCTCGCGGATCAAAGAGAAGCTGGTGTCCCCTCGGTTAGACTGATTTTACGTGTGTAGCAGTTTAGAGAATAGATCGGGTCAACCAACAGACGCTTTTCATTAAATCCATTTAGTACGTCGCGTAATCTACTTCGCGCATCGCATATCGCCAAGAGTGCGTGATTCACAAGCGCGGCAGTTAGTGTGATTTTGCGTGACGCCAGAAATTCACCGAGAAATGGACGAAAGGTACGTTTCGCTGTTAGTATTAAGAAACTTGAAGTTCGCAAAAGTAGCAATTTTCTGAGTTTCTTTCATTGAATGGAGCACAGATCAAAAACTGTAGCTTCATTTGACCAAACAGCATTTTTGTTTTTGTATATTTGAACGTTATACCTTAAAACCAGAGAACGCCTGGACTCTGGGAGCAAACTCACTGGACAAACTATTAGTCACACCTGTAATAGTCCACAGAGGTTACTTTGAAGTGCTGTAGGTGGTGTAGCACTGGTACCAGATTGTCGGCTGACTCTCCATAGTTCATGTAAATTAAGTGGTGTGTTTAGAACCAGCGCCGAAGACATACTGTGTCATAATGGCAGAAAGCGGTATCATGCCTGCAAGTTCCTATGGTCTTAGGATGAATGAAATATGTCGATTTGTTAATGTACCAATTTGAATAGTTCAATGTGTGTGCAAGGTGTGAGGTACCACGTGCAGGCATTTAATACGTCGTAAGAACAGTGGTCATAAAAAGATTCGAACCCACAGGCTCCCGACTGATATGAGTGTCGTGCCTTGCCAGCGGCGGTCTGTTTCGAACACAGCAGGAATCTCTGCTGTCAGTGAATGCAGGTATATATGGATCCGTTTCAGAGCTAAAACTGCGAAGGGAACGGTATGTGGCCGGCATTAGGAGTAGATTATCTCTCAGAAGGTTCTTTTTCACAACTGCACATAAGCTGCACGTCTTCAATGAGTCACACAGCACAGAAACACAACAGTAATTGACTGCAGGCGTGTAAAGTAGTATGACGACGCGTTCGTGCACCTTTTCTAATGATTCAAGACGTTTAGTTAGCCGACGGCCCAAACAGGCTTTTAACCCGCAGTATTTGGATGGTATAGTTTAAAAAAGAGCTCGCTATGTGATGTTTCGGTGACGCTTCTCGTACTACGAATCGGCTCCATTCATTCAGGTTACGGCGAACACGAAGAGGATGTTTATTTCATCATTCTCTACGATCAAGAGCCGCCCTTTTTGCTACACCATCATGCTGAGTATTCTGTGGATACTCGCATTTTCCAGGATGAAAATAACCGTGTTCACAAGGCCTAAATTTTGATTGGCACCCGAAACCATCCGAAACTAATAAATGTAGTCTTGTGTTTACGGCCGTTAGATATATTTATTGTGATGGCAAATTCGACATTTTTTGATTTTACACCATACTCTGATCATATATAATCATCAAATGAAATATAGAGGCATAAAAATAAAGTAATATAGTGATAAAACTGAGCACATAAGTAGTCCTTACGTAGGCTACTCTACAACGTAAAGTCACTACACGCCGGAACCTAGTTTCCAGCTGTCTTAATGCAATAACTTATGGCAGAGTAAGTTCACAAGTGGAACCACACACAATATTGGCATGAGTCATGTGGGGAACACAGAAACAGCATTTCTGCTACATAAAAATAAAACTTCTTCTACAACATACACAGAAATGAATCACTCCTGCAGCCGATGTGGTGGTTGGGTTACAACAAAGGTGTAAACACTCAGGAAGTGTGAGCTTGGAAGTTGGGTTGGGTTATTTGGGGGAAGAGAGCAAACTGCGAGGTCATCGGTCTCATCGGATTAGGGAAGGACGGGGAAGGAAGTCGGCCGTGCCCTTTCATTTGCCTGGAGCGATTTAGGGAAATCACGGAAAACCTAAATCAGGATGTGTTCTACAATGGACGAATGTGATTGATATGTACATAGTTATGTAAGTAGCATACCCATGGTGTCTCACACAGTTTGACCTTCAAGTCTCTGGTTAAGGGTACCACATGCATACATCACATCTTCAATGAAAATTGATGTCATCAGTGTGGTGGATGGTGGGAAATTTGAAAATGAAAGATGGCAGGTGGTGGGAAATTTAAAAATTAATGATGGAGGATGCTGGGAAATTTAAAGTTTCAAGATGGCGATGGGGGTAAATAAAAAGAAAAACTTAAAACGGCACTCTCAGGAAGTATTTTTCAGTCAGTCCAAGTGCAAGCTGTCATAGTCACCTATCTATATCTTTGCACTTAATGTTTATGTCAGATTCTAACTCTCTTGCCAGTAAATTTGTTCTCACATCTGACTTATCACTAAATTTCATTTCTCTCTTTATGTCGAATACAGTACCACCTCATTAGCACAATTCATGTTTGTTTTTGTAATGTGTTACAGAGTGAAGGAGCAGAAAAAATGCGAAAACGAAATAATATAGATACAAAATTTATTACAAAACAAATGATTACATTTCGAAGAAAGTTAAATATGCACTTGGTCGAATGCGCATATTTACATAGACTCTGGGTAACTACAAGAGAATTCAGTTTAAATGTTGCAATTTCTTACATTTCATATTTTTACATTTTTCGTACTTTCATCATTTTCACATATTTCACAATACAAAAATTCTCTAAATGTAAAGGAGATGACATTCCAATCCATCAAGTTTTCACATATATTCTAAAATTACCCCGAACTTTGATTTGCAGCACATATCGTTTGACATTAAATGTTATGATACATAGTGGAAACAAGAATTCCACTTCACCTTCAACATTTTTAGAACGATCTATTATAAACAGTATGTGGTTACAATGTAAGTAAATTGTTAAATTATCTCCGCTACCTAATCAGGTTTCGACAGCTGCATTAATAAAGCCAAAATGACTCTGAATTTCATTTTGTGAGCATAGACTATACAATATGAACAAGGCAAAAGTAAAGTTCTGCGTTCTAGCCTTAGATGGGCTATTCAAGCTCCGACAGCTGCCGTGTCATCGTCTACCAATGGCGTCATTGGACGTGGCATGTGAGGTATGTGACCAGCTCACTGCTCTTCCGTCGTTTTCAGGTTTCTTGAGCTTGAAACCTCTACTACCCCGTCGAGTAGCTGAGCAGCTGGTCTCAAAAGGTTGAATGTACCTCACTCCTCCCCGGCAGTAACAGGAATCGAATCAGGGTCTCCTGCATGGCACTCAATTGCACTGACCACTCAGCTACGGAGACAGACGTAGGACTAAGTATGAATAATATATCCTTAGTGTAGAAATCAACCAGTTAGGTACATTTGAAACATAGCCACTTCAGTAAAATAACTGTATTTATACTTACCATGCACTTCAATAGCAACGCAGTATTTAGAATCTGTAAAGCACTCCCTCTTGAGTGGCTGTATTATTTTCACATTCACTTCAGGAATAGCGTTTAGATCAGAACCAAAAATAAATAACTTTATATATAAGAACAAAACACTCTTGAAAATTAAGCACAGAGCACACAGTCTTCTTATAGAAAGCGAACATTAATATCTCTCACAGTTTCATTGCATGATATCTTTTGAATGGGAACTGACAGTTTTGTGTACATGGTTTTCTACAAGGCACATGAGAAAACACGTCAGTTTGTATTACTGTTTTTTGAAATAAACCGTGTCCACGATGTTCACTCTTCTGTGATATATTACGCACATCCTGCCACTGTTGAGAAAGTCAAGTTTACCATCTCTGATAGCTGAGAATCTTGATGATATATATTCGTGCAGTCCTTCAAATAAACCAGCAATGCCACTATAAATTTGGTGTTGATGCGTCTTGTGCTCAAGACTGGGTGTCTTTCTCCCTTCTCCACTTCTGTCGCACTCGGTACTCACTGTGCTCCCGCCATCTACGCAGACTGCATCTACATAAATACTCCGCAATCCACTTTAAGGGTCGTGGCAAACGGTAAGGTACGCAAATAGAGTGAAGGAGAAACGTCTATCTATATGCTTTCATGTGAGCCCCAAATTTCTCGTATCTTGTCTTGCAGGTCCTTATGAGTGATGTATGTTGGCGGCAGTAGAATCGTCCTATAGTCAGCTTCAAATGCCAGTTTTCTAATTTTTCTCAAGTGTTCCTCGAAAAGAACGACGCCTTACATCCACGGATTCGAGTTTAAATTCCCAAAGCATCTCATTTTGCAGTGGGGCACCGTGTCAAATGCTTTTCGGAAAACTAGAAATATGGAACCTGCGTGTAGCCCTTCATCCACATTTCACACTATATCTTGTGAGAAAAGGGCGAATTTAGTATTGCACGAACGTTGCTTTCTAAAGCCGTGCTGATTTGTGGACAGAAGCTATTGGGTCTCAAGGAAATTTTTTATATTCGAACTCAGAATATGTTTAAGAATTTTGCTGCAAACCAATGTTGTGAATGTTGGTCTGTAGTTTCCGTTACTTTACCTTTCTTATAAACAGGAGTCACCTGCCCTTTTTTCCAACCGCTTGGGACTTTGCTCTGGGCAAGAGATTCGTAATAAATACAAGCTAAGTAAGGGGCCAGTGCTGTAGGCAACACTTCGTACAACCTAATTGAGATTCCATCTGGTCCTGCCGACTTACTTGTTTCCAACTCTTTCCGTTCTTTCTCTACGCCAGGGACGCCTATTACTATGTAGTGCACATGGGAGTCTGTGCGATAGTCAAACGATTGTGTGTTTGTACTTCTCTCCTGATTGAACGATTTCTTAAACACGAAATTTTAAACTTCTTTCCTTTTGCTATCTTCTGCTGCCATACCAAACTGGGCAATGAGTGACCGGGTGGAATCTTAGACCCGCTTAGCGATTTTTCCATAGAACCAGAATTTTCTCGGGTCCTCAGCCAGGTCTTTTGTTAAGCTATGATAGTGGTAGTTGTTGCATGCTTCGTGCATAGATCTTTTTACACACACACGAATTTCTACTAACTTCCGCCTGTCGTCATTTGCTCGTTCTCTTTTGATCTGAAGGTGCAACGGCCTTTTCTTCCTCGGAATTTTCCAAATTTAGTTGTTAAACTACGGTGGGTATTTACTGTCCTTAATCCACTTACTATTCTCACACTTCTCCAGGGCACGATTTACAATCTATTTAAACTTTGCCCATAATTCCTCTACGCCTACCACACTGGATCTAAATGATGCCAGTTTATTGTCTAAGTAAGCTACTAACAACTGTTTTCTGCTCTTTCTAGCGGAAACACTCTCCTAGTTTTCTTGACTGATTTATTACATTCAGTAACCATAGTCGCTGTGATGACATCACCCAACATTAACTATTTGCTTCAAGTTCTGTAACATGGAAGGAGAAGAATTCCTGCTTTTTTTGGATTGTAATGAGTAACTGATAAGCAGAATACAATTTACATTAGTAGTAGTGCATATGAGACTCACATTTTTTGTAATTCTCTGATTCATGCACAGAGGACAGCATCAGCAACATCAACGACTCACTTCTACCAGAAACTGTCTTGTATTTACTCATAGATTCCTGCGGAGGCAGCAATTTCAAAGTTATTCTGACTAATTCCGACTCGCAAAACTGCTTAGTCAGCAAATCAATAAGTTTCACAACTTCCAGGTGTCTCATATTTCACCGTCTCGAAAAGCCACGATCAGCTGGATTATTTCAACAAGTAAAAACGTTTAATAAATGAGTTCAGGTTTGCCGTTGTATCCCAACGGGTGTCATAATTCACCAGAACGACAGTATAATCATTTGGCGAGACACATGACTTCATTTATCAGTGAAAATATCGAGTGTTTGGCACACAGCTGTGCATATTTATGACACACGTGCCACCTGTTAGGATGTCACAGACCCATATCGCTCCACATCACCTTTGAGCAACCGCTATTGTGGAACAGTTGCATAATCTAATTACGCTTTTAATAAAGGCATTCATTTTACCGGGCGATCAAAAAGTCAGTATAAATTTGAAAACTTAATAAACCACGGAATAATGTAGATAGAGAGGTAAAAATTGACACACATGCTTGAAATGACATGGGGTTTTATTAGAACAAAAAAAAGACAAAGTGCTGCTAGACGCGTGAAAGATCTCTTGCGAGCGTCGTTTGGTGATGATCGTGTGCTCAGTCGCCACTTTCGTCATGCTTGGCCTCCCAGGACCCCAGACCTCAGTCCGTGCGATTATTGGCTTTGGGGTTGCCTGAAGACGCAAGTGTATCGTGATCGACCGACATCTCTAGGGATGCTGAAAGACAACATCCGACGCCAATGCCGGACCATAACTCCGGGCATGCTTTACAGTGCTGTTCACACAACATTATTCCTCGACTACAGCTATTCTTGAGGAATGATGGTGGACATATTGAACATCTCCTGTAAAGACCATCATCTTTGCTTTGTCTTACTTTGTTATGCTAATTATAGCTATTCTAATCAGATGAAGCGCCATCTGTCGGAAATTTTTTGAACGTTTGTGTTTTTTGGTTCAAATAAAACCCCATAACATTCGAAGCATGTGTGACAATTTGTAACTCTCTATCCACATTATTCCGTGATTTTTTTATTCAGTTTCCAAATTTATACTGACTTTTCGATCACCCGGTTGTTTTAAAAACAGGTGTCATAAACTTCGATGGGATGCTAAAGCACATGCTTCTTGAATCGCATCTTCTCGTGATACTCTTTCTAAACTCTGGATGTCACTATATATATGCTCCCTCCTTGGCCATTTATCAGTATCAGTACATTTTCATGAAGTCACTGTCTGCGGAATTCTTTATTCTTTGTGTAATGTTTGGGTTTCGTTAAAAAAAAAGAACAGTTTTATCCAGTTCTTGCTAAGTTTTACACCTTAGAAAGGAGTATCCAACTTCACCTCTGTAACTAGTTTGAGGACACTTTCCATTAGGGAATCCATTCTTTTGACTCTCCAAGATCAGCTTAACAGAGCTTCATATTCTTCACGCAGTACACAGGTGCGGGCCCATCTCTCTTTGAACTGGATATTTACTAGAATTTATGTACATCAGAGGTTGATGTGGGAACTTGTGACCAAACCCTTACGATTTCACCTAAATTCAATTTTTTCCTTTTGAGTGGAAAGAAATTGCATAATATCGTTTCTAGTTTCTTATTTGACAGTTTTTATAAAACTGATATTTTTTCGACTCTTTGGTCTTATAACTGCTGTTGCATATGTTGTTGTTCTTGTGGTCTTCAGTCCTGAGACTGGTTTGATGCAGCTCTCCATGCTACTCTATCCTGTGCAAGCTTCTTCATCTCTCAGTACCTACCGCAACCTACATCCTTCTGAATCTGCTTAGTGTATTCATCTCTTGATCTCCTTCTACGATTTTTACCCTCTATGCTGCCCTCCAGTACTAAATTGGTGATCCCTTGATGTCTCAGAACATGTCCTACCAACCAATCCCTCCCTCTAGTCGAGTTGTGCCACAAACTCCTCTTCACCACAATTCTATTCAATACCTCCTCATTAGTTATGTGATCTACCCATCTAATATTCAGCATTCTTCTGTAGCACCTCATTTCTAAAGCGTCTATTCTCTTCTTCTCGAAACTGTTTATCGTCCATGTGTCACTTCCATACATGGCTAAATTCCAGACAAATACTTTCCGAAACGACTTCCTGACACTTAAATCTATACTCGATGTTAACAAATTTCTCTTCTTCAGAAACGCTTTCCTTGCCATTGCCAGTCTACATTTTATATCCTCTCTACTTCGACCATCATCAGTTATTTTGCTCCCCAAATAGCAAAACTCCTTTACTACTTTAAGTGTCTCATTTCCTAATCTAATTCCCTCAGCATCATCCGACTTAATTCGACTACATTCCATTATTCTCGTTTTGCTTTTGTTAATGTCCATCTTATATCCTCCTTTCAAGAAACTGTCCATTCCGTTCAACTGCTCTTCCAGGTCCTTTGGTGCGTCTGATAGAATTATCATGTCATCGGCGAACCTCAAAGTTTTTATTTCTTCTCCATGGATTTTAATACCTACCCCGAGCCGGCCGGTGTGGCCGTGCGGTTCTAGGCGCTTCAGTCTGGAACCGCGTGACCGCTACGGTCGCAGGTTCGAATCCTGCCTCGGGCATGGAAGTGTGTGATGTCCTTAGGTTAGTTTGGATTAAGCAGTTTTAAGTTCTAGGGGACTGATGACCACAGATGTTAAGTCCCATAATGCTCAGAGCCATTTGAACCAACCTACTCCGAATTTCTGTTTTGTTTCTTTTACTGCTTGCTCAATATACAGATTGAATAAGATCGGGGAGGGGCTACAACCCTCTCTCACTCCCTTCCCAACCACTGCTTCCCTTTCATGCCCCTCGACTCTTATAACTGCCATCTGCTTTCTGTACAAATTGTAAATAGCCTTTCGCTCCCTGTATTTTACGCCTGCCACCTTCAGAATTTGAAAGAGAGTATTCCGGTCAACATTGTCAAAAGCCTTCTCTCAGTCTACAAATACTAGAAACGTAGGTTTGCCTTTCCTTAATCTATTTTCTAAGGTAAGTCCTAGGGTCAGTATTGCCTCACATGTTCCAATATTTCTACGGAATCCAAACTGTTCTTCCCCGAGGTCGGTTTCTTTCAGTTTTTGCATTCGTCTGTAAATAATTCGCGTTAGTATTTTGCAGCTGTGACTTATTAAACAGATATTTCGGTAATTTTCACATCTGTCAACACCTGCTTTCTTTGGGATTGGAATTATTATATTCTTCCAGAAGTGTGAGGGTATTTCGCCTGCCTCGTACATCTTGCTCACCAGATGGTAGAGTATTTTCAGGACGGGCTCTCCCAAGGCTGTCAGTAATTCTAATGGAATGTTGTCCACTCCCGGGACCTTGTTTTGAATCAGGTCTTTCAGTATTCTGTCAAGCTCTTCACGCAGTATTGTATCTCCCATTTCATCTTCATCTACATACTCTTCCATTTCCATAATATTGCCCTAAAGTACATTGACTTTGTGTAGACCCTCTATATATTCCTTCCACCGTCCTGCTTTCCCTTCATTGCTTAGAACTGGGTTTCCAACTGAGATCTTGATATTCATGCAAGTGTTTCTCTTTTCTCCAAAGACCTCTTTAATTTTCCTGTAGGCAGTATCTATCTTACCCCTAGCGAGATAAGCCTCTACATCCTTACATTTGTCCTTGCATATGTTAATATCGTTTAAATCTATCCAGAGTGGTCAAAACGTTTATAGTGAATTAGGAAAATTATTGTTCCGTGTCACCTGCCGTTCCGCCCGAAACCGGTTGTTGGCAGCTGCCGTCTGTGTAGGCGTGGCATGTCGATCGTAAAATTCACGCACTATTACAGAACACTGCTTTCATCATAGCACTGCATACCTTCAGTATCATTATGATACTATGAACACATCCACCCGCTAGACAGTTTATGTTGCAGGCACAGAAAAGAGATGATTGCCTCTTCCCTTATTAAATCTTCTGGAACAAATAATATATCTAGATTATTAGGGTCGTCAAACTCTGAAGCATCTAATTTAATTTTAATTAATTTTGAAATTTATTGTGAATTGATTCTAATGCCAGGTTCTTGCAGCCACCTTTAAACTGTTTTAGGAAATTAAATATTAAAAATTATTCACTGGATTGTAAATATTCAGTTACCAAAATTTACGTCAGTAAATGGGAAAGTAAAGGCTACCAATGCATTGAGCTAACTTTATTCAGTCTGCAATGTTAGCGTTGTTACCTGTAGTACTAAATTCTGATAATGCTATTAAGATTCTGAAAATTGTAGTTTTTAGACACGTTACTATTTGTAGTATATGATAAAGGATTAGGATAGAACAGTGATGGAATGATCAAATAAAAGTTTGATCACTGTTACTAATAAACCATCACGTTCAAATTGTTATTCCACTGTGGCCTATCGTGACTGTTACTCCATTTACGATACCACTTTGGTGAACATAATGAAAGTCTCATCGTGATAAGCGTCGTCGGAAACTTGATCGTGGATGCGTCGTCGGAACAGTGGGGGACAATGTTATCAAACAGCTTCTTGACGTCACTGATAAATCAATACACGCCATTTTTCCATCGGCACCCACGGTTCAGAGACTTTCACAGCGTCATAAGTCCGAAAATTCTTGTATCTGCGACTTGATAATTTCAGAAATGACTTAATATCTTGTAAGTTAAAGGCGACGTCACTTTGATGAAGATTCTACGCGCTTTTCAATTTCACAACAACCTTGCGTACGTGACACTGTCTGTCTTCCCTCTCCTGTTGCTTACGGCACCACGAAGTGCTCTAAGCGCGTCGCCCGATCTGATTACTCGATTCTCGCGTTATTAATTTTACTTTTAGTTAACTCATTGTCTAAATCCTAAGAGTAGATGGTCGCTGACAATTAAAGAAACAGGTGTTACATCTTTTCATCACATTTAAAGAGTAATACATTTTATAATTTTACGAAGATATCCAGATTGTTAACATTCACATGCTGTTTTTAAAGATGAAACGATCGATAGTTGTATCGAAAATGATTTGGAAAAAAATATTATTAATGTGTCCAGGTATAATTGTTCCGTTATAAACATTGTGCAGTTTACTACCACTTCCTACATTTTTTACTGCTTCTTGAAATAAAAGCATTTTATTTCGAATCTTCTTTTTCATTTCTTTATCATGTCAATTTAGAGTTGGTAAGCTGAATCGGAATAATACGATAAGCTTCGAAATGAAGTTACACGTCTATACTCGTGATCCTGTGATCGCGTCTTTGACTAATGACAAAACATACTGCGTTCCGAGTTCGAACTTAAGCACGGCTTAAATTTTGAATAAAATAATCAGCAATGGTGGTTGACGACTTCTGGCATAAGAAGATGCCCCCGTTCTGCCAACTACCTTAGGAAAGAGGGCGGAGGACTGAACAGATATTCAAGGCACTCTCTTGCTCTTAGGGTGTGCAACTACCTGTAAAAGGCGGACGAATCACCAGGACGAACAGCACGAGATGCAGAAGGAAATGGAAGTCACTGCATTAAAGACACATAATGTGTATCCACAGGACATGTGGTATGTAATTGGACAAGTATCATGATAGGTGGGAATTTAAGGAGATGGGACCTGGATAAACTGACTAAACCAGACGTTGTACAGAGTTTCAGGGAGAGCGTAAGGGAACAATTGACAGGAATGGGGGAAAGAAATACAGTAGAAGAAGAGTGGGTAGCTCTGAGGGATGAAGTAGTGAAGGCAGAAGAGAATGAAGTAGGTAAAAAGACGAGGGCTAGTAGAAATCCTTGGGTAACAGAAGAAATATTGAATATAATTGATGAAAGGAGAAAATATAAAAATGCAGTAAGTGAAGCAGGCAAAAAGGAATACAAACGTCTCAAAAATGAGATCGACAGGAAGTGCAAAATGGCTAAACTGGGATTGCTAGAGGACAAATGTAACGATGTAGAGGCTTACCTCACTAGGGGCAAGATAGATACTGCCTACAGGAAAATTAGAGAGACCTTTGGAGAAAGGAGAGCCACTTGTATGAACATCAAGAGCTCAGATGAAAACCCAGAATCTGGTATTACATACCTCTATGTTAACAGCCTCTATAACTGGGCAATGATGCAGCACCTACCTTTGTTGGATTTTACGTGGCTCTCTGCAGGAATGCTAGATAGTTTCGTTATACGGGCGTATTAGATGATTCAGACGTAGGTTACATTTTAGAAGTAGACTTTCAGTATCCATAAACGTATACGGGCGTATTAGATGATTCAGACGTAGGTTATATTTTAGAAGTAGACTTTCAGTATCCATAAACGTATATGAACTTTACTCTGATCTACCATTACGACAAGAGTAAATGGTACCAACGCCTAACATCAACCAGAAAGGAATTACAAAAAGCTGATTTGAATATTATATAATAAAACATCATGTAGGTCGCTATAGGAATTTAAAGCAGTGCGTGGACAATAACCTCATATAAGCAAAATTCGCTGAATATTATGATTCCATCAAGCTCCATGAACGAAATCATAAAACAATATTTATGACGAGTAACGTATGAATGCAAAAGATAAAAGTGTAAACAAAAATAAAACGATTTCGTAAGACTGTTTCAAACATATGAATAACAAAATTTGTGGCAAAATAATGAAAAATGTGCAAAAGTGATTAGAGCTAGTAACATGTTGGGACACTGGATAAGGAGATGCTGCTCTAATGGGCAGACCAAATCTGATTGCTACCAGTTTAAGTAGACGTGACATAGTTTCTGTAATACAAAGCTCTACGAATGACTATTTTAGATATTTCTATAACGCTTCTTGTTGAATGGGTTGATGAAATGTGAGGCAAAATATATTAAAATGTGTTACACAGACACGGATAGCTTAATATAATACGAGGGTTGGAAGTTAAATAGTGGCAACTATTTATTCACAACCGATACATGTTTGCACCTGTTCCTGTCCTTCAAAGTAATCACCAGCGTTGTGTAGAAACCTCTGCCGGCGATGTGGAAGGCGTAGTATACCTTTAGCAGAGCCTGTTCTGTTGATGGTGCGAATGTAGTGGTCTACTGCGCTGTCAAATCTCTGGTACAGTTCTGAAGCGAATGCCACGAAGTGGTTCCTTCATCTTCGGAATCAAATCAAAGTCACACGGACTCAATTCTGGGGAGTATGGTGGATGATACAGTACCTCCCAGTCGCATCGAACCATAGCTTGCGCTGCATGCGCCCGCGCATTGTAGTTCAAAATGATGGGTGGGTTGCGCAGAAAGTGTCGCCGCTTCTTTCGCAAAGCTGGTCGCAGTTGACGCTCCAAAAACGACCGTGTCGTTGTTCTACTGGTAGATGCCATGGTGCTGAGGAAAAATAAACTGCATGTGGATCCCCAATGATAGATGCATTCTGGCGGTGGTCCATTACGCCTTCCAGAATGACGAGATCACCCAGGGAATGCCACGAAAACATTAGCCAGGTCATAACGCGCTCTCCTGCGGCCAGGAACCTTCAACGGATGTAGCACGGCGTTTGATTTCAGACGTTTCACGTGTCCGACGTGACAGAAAGAGTATAAAACGTGATTAATCTGCAAAGGCCACTCAGTGTACGTTTAGCTGCGGTAATGGCCTGCAGCTTTCAGCCCACGTTGCCGATGAACAGCAGTTAGCAAAGGTGCGTGAACCAGGTACCTGCTGTGGAGGTCCGTATGCAGCAACTTTCACGGAACGGTGGTTGAGGAGATACTGTTGGTAGCCCCTAGGGGCATCTGGACTGTCAGATGCTCAACAGCTGCATGTCTATTTGCCCGTACTCATTTACATCTACATATATACTCCGCTAGTCACCAAGCGGTGTGTGGCGGAGGGCACAATTCGCGCCAAAGTCATATCCCCCCCCCCCTGTGTTTCACTCGGGGATCACGCGAGGGAAAAACGATTGTCTGAACGCCTCAGTACGAGCTCTTATTTCCCTTATCTTTGAATGGTGATAATTGCGCAATTTGAAAGTTGGTGGTAATAATATATGCTCTACATCCTCGGTGAAGATTGGATTTCGGAACATAGTGAGCAGCCCCTTCTGTTTAGCGCGTCGTCTATCTGCAAGTGTGTCCCACTTCAAACTTTCTATGAGATCTGTAACGCTCTCGCGATTGCTAAATGTACCAGTCACGAATCTTGCCGCTCTTCTTTGGACCTTCTCAATCTCATGAATCAGACCCAACTGGTAAAGGTCCCATGAAGACGAACAGTACTCTAAGACTGGACGACTACCGTATTGTAAGCAATTTCCTTTGTTGAAGAGCTGCATCGCTTCAGGATTCTACCAATAAACCGCAATCTAGAGTTCGCCTTAACCGTTACTTGTGTAATCTGATCATTCCATTTGAGATCATTTCGAATAGTCACACCCAGATACTTGACTGATGTTACCGTTTCCAAAGACTGATCATTTATTTAGTACTCATACATTAATGGCGATTTTCGCCTTGTTATACGCAGTAGGTTACACTTACTAATATAGAGAGATAACTGCCAGTCACTGCACCACACATTTATTTTCTACAAATCCTCATTGATTTGTTCACAACTTTCGTGTGACACTATATTCCTGTGGACTACAGCATCATCGCCAAACAGTCTAAGGCCGGTGTCAATACCATCAACCAAATCGTTTACGTAAATCGTAAAAAGCAGAGGACCTATTACGCTGCTCTGGGGCACACCTGAAGTTACTCTTGTTTCTGTTGAAGCTACCCCGTTCAGGACGACATACTGCTCCCAGTCTGTTAGAAAATTTTCTATACAACCACAGGTGTCACTGGATAGACCATAAGTGCGCACTTTTTGTAACAAGCGACAGTGTGGAACTGAGTCGAACGCCTTTCGATAGTCGAGAAATATGGCATCAACCTGGGAGCCGGTATCTAGAGCCTGTTGTATACCATGCACAAAGAGGGCCAGCTGTGTCTCGCATTAACGCTGTTTCCTAAAACCGCGCTGGTTTCTGCAGATGAGCTTTTCAGAGTCTAGAAAGATCATTATGTCTGAACACAAAATATGTTCCATGATTCTACAATAAATCGATGTCAGTGAAATTGGCCGATAATTATGTGCATCCGATTTTCTACCCTTTTTATAGATTTCTATGACCTGGGCCTTCTTCCGATCCCGTGGAACTTTCCGCCGTTCCAATGATCTCTGATAGATGACGGATAAGAGTGGTGCTATATTTGTAGCATAGTCAACATAAAATCTTACGGGGATACCGTCTGGGCCAGATGCCTTTCTGGCTTCTAAGGATCTTAACTGTTTTACAGTCCCAGATACACTAAACACTATGTCAGCTATCCTTTCGTTTGTTCGATAATTGAAAGGAGGAATGGTGCTGCAGTCCTCTAACGTAAACGTGTTTTTGAAAGCTAGGTTTAGAATTTCGGCCTTCTGTTTATCATCGTCAGTTACATTACCCGTACTGTCAGTAAGAGAAGGTATTGAATTATTTTTATGTACGACCATAATATTTTGGGGCTATTTTTAGAATCTGCAGATGAAATATTGCTTTCAAATTCGTTAAAAGAGTCTCTCATTGTCCTTCTGACAGCTGCTTTCATTTCGCATAATTTCTGTTTGTCAGCGGGGCAGTGACTACACTGCAGCTGTCCTTAAGCACTCATCTATGGTCGCAGTTACCACTGCGACAGTTGTGAATAGTGCCATTTTCTGATGCAAGGTAGGTATTAACCATGGCTGCAAACAAACGGTTTACAAACTTACCCGTTTCGGAAGTTCTTAAACACTTGACCCGAAAACGAATGATCACGCCGTTTCGGGTGTCAGATGAATCGCTCAATTTCCTCATTACGACAACGAATGCACCGTTTACCGCACCTTTCTCCGCCCTCCGGATGACGCCCTGTAGACGCTTTATGTACCGTACACTGTCAGTGCTGACCCGTGCCGTCTGTGAGTAGTTATTGCAAGTTGACGTCGAACATAGGCGGTGGTCACATTAACGCGACTGGACCGTGTAAATTTAAATGTGGGAAAAGTCTACTCTGCTGTTACAGGTACAGAGTATAGTCTTTTACGGAAATGAAATGTAGACGACATGCATTTCAGCTAAACAGTTCAGATAAGAAGAGATGGTTCTGAAATGTAATGGTACAGAAGTGGCTGCTGATTACATAGGTAGATCAGATAAGAATCGTACTGGAAAGAAAAGAGATTTATTACAATAACTTGATTGATTAATTGATAGGACACGTTTTAAGGCGTCGAGGAATGGACAAATTCGTACTGGAGGGAAGTGTTGGGATTAAAAATTGAAGAGGGAGAGCAAGCGGGAGCAAAGTTTGACTATAGTAAGCAGGTTCAAATGGATGCAAATTGTAATAGTTATGAAGAGGAGACTTGCTCAGGATAGACTAGCGTGGAATGCTGCATTAGATCAGTCTTCGGACAGGAGACCACAGCAATAACAACAATGTGTGTGTGTGTGTGTGTGTGTGTGTGTGTGTGTATTTGTGTGGGTTTGTGGGTAGGTGTGGCGGGGGGTTGGTGGTGGGGTGGAGGTGGCGTTTGGGTGTTATCGCCGCTGGCTCTCGGAGTGAAGAGCAGTACTTACCTATTGAGGCGACGATCAGGCGAGGAGTCTAGCGATCCGTCGAGGCGAGAGACGCTGGGCCGCCGCCGCAGGTCGCTGAAGTCTAGCGACATGGTGGAGCTGGCCGGGAACTTGCTGGAGGGGGCCGCCGCCGCTGCCGCTGCCGCCGCCGCTGCTGCTACCGCCGCGTCTGAAACACAGCGCGTTCAGCGGCGACAACCAGGGCGCTGGCGCACAAACGACCAACCGACGACCATCGCCTGACAGCCCGAGGAAGTCTTCGGAGGTAACCCGTATCTCACTCATCGAGCACCAGTCAGCTGATTTCAAGCACCACGCTCTGCACGTGCTCTCTAAGACTGATACTGTACCAAATTCTGTTCAATAGGCGCGTTAGATCGTCAGTATCACGGGCTGGTTGGAAGGCCCTGTCCATAATGCTCCAAATGTTCTCCACTGGCGAGAGATCCGGTGACCTTGCTGGTCGAGGCAGGGTTTGGCAAGCACGAAGGCAAGCAGTAGAAACTCTTGACATGTGCGGGCTGGCATTGTTTTGCTGAAATATAAGCCCAGGATGGATTGCCATGAAGGGTAACAAAATGGGGCGTAGAATATTGTCGAATTACCGTTGTGGGGTGTCGCAGATGAACACCAAACAGGTACTGCTAAGAAAAGGAATGACACCTCAGAACTTGTAGGGCGTGTGGCGGGCGCCAGTCAGGTTGGTTTTCCAGCGCCTTCTGAGGAGTCTCCAGACACGTTTTCGGCATAGAATCTCATTCACTTGACTAGAATTGTCTTGAGTGCTTAGCCCCGTTTGGAATGGAACGCTGATGCCCAGCGAAAACCTATCTGGAGACACTCAGGACAGCTGTGGGATGCCCAAACTGACTGTCTCCCATGATGATCGTTGGGGTAGAATTTATTTTCATAGCAGCTCTCCTTTGGTTCCCATCCGCGGCACCCTTACTGCATAGCGGTACGTCCACGATATTCTACGGTCCGTTTTATTGCCCTTTATGGCAAGCCATCCTTGGCTCATATTTCAGCAAAGTAATGCCCGTGCGCATAGGGCGAGAGTTCCTACTATTTGTCCTCCTGTTTGCCAAACCGTACTTTGGTCAGCAAGGTCGCCGGATCTCTCCTCAATTGAGAACCTGTGGGGCAAAGCGGGCAGAGCCCTCCAACCAGCTCAGAATTCGACGATCTAACGCTCCAATTGGACAGAACAACTCTAGTAACCAATGTCAAGCCGAATAACAGGTTGCATAACGGGCAGAAGTGGACGAACGCTTTATTGACTTGTTCAGTTGGTGAAGCTCTTTCTCTTCAATATATCATCAAGTTATTCTGAAATTGCAAGCATCTCTTTGTCTGTAGTTGTATATCAGATTTACTGATTTTCCGATTTCCATTACATTCGGATAATTCTTTCGTGGTGACGTTGCTCAGAGATGATGTTCGGTCTGGAAAATACAAGATTGTTCTTGAGTACCTTCACGGTTTCAGAGGACGACTTTGTGAAAACTACAAGACGTGCAGAATAATGACATACATCAGTGGGTTGAGCATCTCTCCAAGTTTTGGTTGGTAATATGCACCATGAAGTAGAGGGTAGGCGTGTCAGTACCTCTAGGCAAATCATCAGAACTACATCTCGCCCATGTAGACAGGCAATCCAATAACAGAGTTGTAAAGTGGGCTGCGCCTTCCTGGACAGCAACAGGGGCGACTTAATGAGTCGCACACAGGTGACATTCGCCAGGCCACAACAGTGCTCATATTGAGAGTTTCTTATGTGAGTTAAGAAAGAGCGATGCTCTATCTATTGTTTTGTCGAATTTTTCTGTATATACTACAATTTTCAAGCTGTCGTTTCCTGAGACGCCTGATGTACTTATGAATAACCTTTTACGCCGACAGACATTGAATCTGTAACACCAGGGACACCTTGAGCGACTGGTAACAGACTAAAACTCCGATATTTCCACGACTGTGGCATATTTAGGTTGAACTTCCATTCTCCAGTGAATTTATTTTCACTACAGATTAAAAATAGAAAAAACATTGCTGCAGTTGATGACTGGCGTGAGTACCTGACGGCTGTTGGGTGAGTGTAATATTACTGGAACTCTTCAAGAAGCGATCACAATATATTAAGAGGACAAGTACGTGTAGCTTTATTGTGATTTCTTAGACGCTCAGAAAGCTCAAATCATTGGCATGAGGAACACTGGAGAACTTTAACTGACAAGTGGCACACAGAGTTGGCTGTAGTGCAATTATAGCAGAACGAGTAGTGACGAGACGGGCTTATTACAAAAGTGCGGCAAGAAAGAGTAGGCGCAAGTCCTTCTAGGAACGCTACACAGCGAGATCTTAGGATTGTTCGACTGACTCTGACTAATGGATGGGTGGTTACAATAGGAATCCAGACAGAACTTGCAGGCCGAATGCCACGACTAACTGATGGAAGCAGACTTCTAACGCCTAGGTTTACTGCTGACACCATACGACAGACAACAGAAGCTTGCATGTTGTAAAGCCAAAGTATTCTGTGGCGTTCAGCGATGAAACTCACCTCAGTTTGTGACGGCCAAATCGACCACACAAAGTAGTTGTTTTCGAAACTCATATCTTTACATCTCCTTGAATCATGTTTCGGGGTTGTTTGATATGACGTCACGACTGATTTGGTGACTGCTGTAGGGAGGCTGAGTGTTCTCCTGTCTCTGACAAGAATGGTAAACGCTGTTTCACATCCTTGATGCCCACGACACCAAATGGCATATTCCAACAGGATAATTCGTGACCCCACACAGTTGTTAACCAATGATGCATTGATGAATGTATCAATTCCTTCCAGGAAATTACAGTCGACGACGTCATTGTATGCGGTGAACTGAGTCGAAGTATGGAAAAGGAAGCAACAGTGTTAGCTTAAAAACCGATACCGACATCAGCGAGAGGAGATGTGATGGAAGCATTTAAAACACAAATAAAAGTGATGGCACAGGGATTTCGACCCTGATTCTCGTGCTTCACCCCCCTCTCGCTCACTGTCCCCCATTCGGTAGATTGGTAAAAGGACGAAAAACGCATAGTAACTTCATTTATCATGTTTAACGTCCCTTCGACATGGTGGTCTATGAAGAAATTGAGTTATTTAGGCAGGGACGGGAACAAGGAAAGAATTTTGATTTCATAAAAGGTACAACACTACTTCATTGTAAAGGTCTTTTAGAGAATTACAGTGTACACGTTGGAATCTGAATCACTCGCAACAGTCGGAATAGTCCATTATAGCTACAAATTGTATGCGATGAGTACCTTAGCCCGTGCAATGCTGTATTCATATTGACTGTGTATGTTTTACGTTATAGGATTTTAATAACAATTTTCCAGAGTCACTCGGTGCGTTTTTAGCACATGACTGGTGTCGGGACACAAACGACGTACGGGGTATTGACGAACGGTGCAGGCTCTGGCATTTGAAGCCGAACGTAAATAAATGTAACATGTTGCACACAGATAAGAAAAGAAATCCGTTAATTACACTCTGGATGACAAACTGCTGGAAACGATATCTACTGTAAAATTTCTAGCAGTAGCTATCGAGAGCGACCTAAAGTGGAACAACCAAATAAAACAAGTAGTACGAAATGCAGACGCCAGACTCAGATGGGTAGGAAGAACCTTAAGGAAATGTAAGTCATCCACGAAAGAAGAGGCTTACAAGGCGCTTGTTCAACCGATTCTTGAGTACTGTTCATCAAACTGTGACCTTCACCAGGTAGGACTGATAGAAGGGGTGGATTCGATCCAACTAAGAGCGGCGCGTTTCGTACGGGGATCATACAGTCGGAGCGTTACGGAGATGGTCTACAAACCCCAGTACCAGACGCTACACGAGAGGCGTTGTGCATCACGCAGAGGTTTACTACCGACATTTCGAGAGACTGCTTTCCGGGGAGAGCTGGACAACATATTACTTCCTCGCACTTACATCTCGCGAAACGACCACGAGGAGAAATTTTGAGAAATTAGAGCTAATGCAGAGGCTTACCGTCAATCATTCTTTCCATGCGACATTCGCGAGTGGAGGAGGGAAAAGGCACCAGAAGTACCATCCGCCACTCACCGGCAGGTGGTTTGCGGAGTACTGACGTAGATGTAGAATGCCCAATTCACAAATATCTCCAAACATTTAACTCATAGGAAGAATTAATATTACATGATAAACATAAACGTGTTCAGTACATCTTTCCATATGCATTCCCTAAATGGTTGCATACTAGAGCACAAGACCAATATAGCTATATACATAAAATTTCTTATCAAAAGTTTTCCGTAAGGAATTTCCCAATAATTCGTCCTACTATGTAAGGGAATTATTCTAGGAAGTAATGAAAAACATTATTTGACTGTCGCAGTTAAATGGGAGGCTGTACGTCAGCTTCCTGTTCTGATTATTATAAAAAAAAGGCAGGTATCACCTGAGGGACGAATGTAGAGATACTCACGTGTGAAAACCTTAAATGTAAAATACCGAATTCGGGGATGAGCGTGATCAGCTGAGAATCATGAACAGATTTACTTGGAGCTAGATGATATATAGCCTGTCTCCTTTACGGACGTTATACGTCTTCTCTGGGCGAATTGTGGCGGTATGCAAACTTCTTATATTCGTGACTCAGCATTTGTCTAATATTATAACTCTGAGAAAGAAATCATTTTCTTATATTGAAAATGAAAATCACTAGCTAAGGGAAGATCTTGCAGAAGACTTCCATCTAAGTCAGTCACACATCGGGTGCGGCACATAATCGCTCATTGTATGTAGTAGGGCAGGCAGAGCCAAATGCTGAAACACAGCCTTAAAAGACGGTGTATCCAGATTAAACAAATGATAATAGAAAATGTAATAATTTGAGACCTAACTGAGATATTTATAGGACGTTTGCTTCTACAAGTACGGTAACTCAAAATGTTCTCTGTGTTTACTGGCGGCAGTTGTCACCACCTGCCTATGTGCGTTACTGCTTTTTTCACGTAAACGTGGATCAGTAACCATTTAGGCTACACAGAAGAAGCTGTTGCGTATGCGTTCTCTCTCGGAGTTAAAGTCTGAAAGTCTGTTTCACTGTTACAACCTCGTTTTCGGCGTCAGTATGGACTGCGGTCAACTGACGATGTTGCCACTTCCCTAACAATCAAGAAACGGGACAAGCGGCTTCGGGAAAGTGGGAGTTTGCTTTCGACATCGAGCCGTTATTCCAAGCACACAGGTCCAGAAGCTACTGCTGAATTAATTTATACGTTATTCCAGCGGAGCCCTCATAAACCAGTCAGACAACCAAGTAGGCAATTACAATTACCTCGTTCGAAAATTCCCAGGTTACTGGACTGGGAGCGGTACTCCATCGATTGCTAGGCCCCCTGGAAGCCCAGTCGTTACACCACTTTTTTCCTGTGGCGGGTTTATCGAGAACCAAATATACCAGACACCAGTTCATGATCTACCACGTCAGCACCATTGGATTCGTGCAGCTGTCGCAAATGCTACGCCTGGAAACCGTAAAACTCTTACAGGGAAATGGAATACAGATTAGATGTCTGTCACCTCACTATTGGTGCGCGTATCGAGGTGTACTAGCTGTTTAAAAAAGAATTTTCAGTCAGAATACCTGTAGAAACATAGTCAACAAATATATCAGTTATTTATCAAACTCTTACATTTTATATCTTTATTTGTTTAACGCGGACACACTACATGTGGAAGATCCAGAGGCTGTCTAATTAGAAACATTCTGTTTATGTATGTATTTGGAGGTACTGATTTCCGTCAGTTGAGGGTAAAGTAAAGATTATTCGAACCATGGGCGTTTTAGCTAAATTCTCTTAGTCGAACGATTTCTAGGTGCAAGATATTTTTTCTTCTTCAATTCAGGCCTTACATTAAACATTTCTAATTGCAGCTGGGTCACAAAATTTTTACAGTGTTCCACAGTTGTTCTTTTACTAATTCGACTGTACTCAGTAACAATAAAAGCTTTCGAAACTAAAAAAACTCTGCCTGTAGGCTTTCTAGTAGACGATATCGATGCCGTCTTCCTTGATGTTGTTCCTAGAGCTTCCATCCGCTGCTACTCTCGCTTGAAATGGCGAATCCACGAGTCATCCGTAGCAACAAATCGGCTCATAAAATCGGATACCTCCTAACACGCTCTTATCATCGTTAAGAAATTCACTTTACGATTTGCTTTCAACATCACATGGCTTTACACATTATAGATCACAATGCGTAAATATCGCTTCGCTACATGGTTACGACCTTCGCTTATCGACATTTAAAATTATCAAATCGAAACAGAAAAACAAAGTTCAGTACATGTTTCAGTGTTCCCCTTCGCGCTGTTTTCACAAACTGTTTTGTATCGAGGCCAACATGTCTCCCGAAATTTCCGTCTTTTACGTCACGAGTAAAAGAACCACTGCGCCTTTTAACACCGGAATTGTAGAGAAGCTTTGCTTGCTCAATCGGAGAATTGCCCGCCTGTCCCTACCCTTTATGTGAATCCAATAGAGTGCGTCGCTGAACGTAATAAACGTCAACAAGCAGATACTGCAGAAACACGCGCTTTCCTCGTGAATAATTATTTCCAAGTGAGTTCTGAAGCACTTGGGTTGCGAAGGCCGGCTCCTGCAGGGGGGGAATTCAATTTCCTATAAAAGGTTTTCTGAAGGCGGCCGTGATAGGCCACGGTTGGGAGGCGGGGTGGGGTGAGAGGTCGGAGTGGCACTGTCTCCGGCGGCGACTGGCAGGTCGGCTGTGTGGGTGTGTGTGTGGGTGAGTGTGAGCGCGGCGTGGGAACAAAGGCGCCGCCCAGCCAGCTGCTGTACGTGCTCCATTGTTTAGAGCGCCCGCAGAAACTGCACGTGAGGTCCATCCCGGCAAAGGCGGGGCTCTTAGGAGACGAACGTTTCCTGCTTGTTGTTTCTTTAGCCAAGAGCAGAAGTTCAACCTCATCTCACTGCAAAACAAAAGAGCGAAAAAGTGCTCTAATCAGTTATGTTGAGTAAAGGTTGTAGCTGAATTCCTCTGTTATTACATGTTTGTACAGCAGATTATTCCATTTGTATACCTCCTAATAAGGTAACGTCACAAACATGACCTCACACTTGGAAGATATCAGCCCCAGAAATCGACCAACACGAAAATTTTGGCCATAATTCTGACTGTGAGAAGTTATGACCTTCTGAATGCACAGTTATTAAACTTCACGTCCTCTGATTGTCTCTCACTCCACCCCACTGCACCCACCTAACGCCCGAGCGCGAAGCACGTAGAATGAAGCGACAGCCAGAGCCGTCCTCTTTGGGATATTTACGACAAAGGAAGAGGAGGGGACAGATAGGCACGTCTATGAAACATGTTTTGAAACCTTGTTTGAGAACTCATGTTATTCTACGCGTGCCGGCCGAAGTGGCCGTGCGGTTAAAGGCGCTGCAGTCTGGAGCCGCAAGACCGCTACGGTCGCAGGTTCGAATCCTGCCTCGGGCATGGATGTTTGTGATGTCCTTAGGTTAGTTAGGTTGAACTAGTTCTAAGTTCTAGGGGACTAATGACCTCAGCAGTTGAGTCCCATAGTGCTCAGAGCCATTTGAACCATTTATTCTACTCGAAAAATAGATAAGTAATTTGAGTATGTAATGTATCAACCTCACGTCCATATGCATTTAATATTATTTTAACAATATTGGTATGTATTGATATTCTGCAGCTATATATACTCCTCAATATCAGAATGAATAAACCTGATCAGGGGACTGATGACCTCAGATGTTAAGTCCCATAGTGCACAGAGCCATTTGAACCATTTGAAACCTGAGCAACTGAGAAATTATCATGAAACTAGCTGTAACTGACAGCTGTGCTCCCATGTCCTTAGTTTTGTTCTGACGGGGCCCTCACGTGTCTACCTGTTTTCGATAAGCGTAGTAGAAGCGTCCACATCCTCCCCCAACCCACCACCCCGACACACGACACGGCAGGGTGAGTAGCGTCGCTGGCGAACGGTTCGTGCAGAGGCGTGTGAGCAGGAGCGCTTATCTATGAATGCTGCAACTGAAGTAACTACACATCATACAAACTGTACATCATTCAACAGATTTAATAAGTTTTTGCCGCGCGGGATTAGCCGAGCGGTCTAGGGGCTGGAGTCATGTACTGCGTGGCTGGTCCCGGCGGAGGTTCGAGTCCTCCGTCGGGCATGGGTGTGTGTGTTTGTCCATAGGATAATTTAGGTTAAGTAGTGTGTAAGCTTAGGGACTGATGACCTCAGCAGTTAAGTACCATAAGGTTAAAAAATAAAAAAAATAAGTTTTTAACGTAGTTTATGTTCACTGATGTAAAGTAGAGCCATCCATCGTCTGCACACACAACTCACTACTTCCAGTAAAATTCGAGGAGGGGGACGATGAGCTCTGACATCACGTTCAATCACATCGCAGATGTTCTCTATCTGGTTCAGATCTGGCGAATTTGGGGATCAGCACATAAATTTGAACTCACCATTGTGTTCCTCGAACCACTCCATCACACTCCTGGCCTTGTGAAGTGGCGGGCTATCTTGCTGAAAAATGCCACTGCCGTCGGGAAATGAGATCGTCATGTAGGGGTGTACATGGTTTGCAACCAGTGTAAGATACTCCTCGAACGTCATGGTGCATTGCACGAGCTCCACTGGAGCCATGGATGGCCACGGGGATGTTTCCCAGAGCGCAATGGAACCGCCGTCAGCCTGTCTTCGTCCTGCAGTACAGGTGTCAAGGAACTGTTACACTGGAAGACGACGGCTTCCCGACCTCCCCTAGGTACGATGTAGAGGGTGTCAGTATTCATCATATCATGCAACGCTGATGTTAGTTTGGCCACAGTTCGCCTCCTGTTCTGTTTTACCAGACCGCCCAGCCTACAGCGTCCGATATCAGTGATGAGGGGTGGTCGCCCAACCCTTCGACGTCTGGACGTGGTTTCCCCTTGCTTTTGCCACGTGTTGAAGACATTCACCACAACACTCCTCGAACGCCCGACAAGTCGTGAAGTTTTCAAAGTGCTCGTGAAGAGCCTCCGGCCCATCACAATATGCCCTCGGTCAAACTACGACAGATTTCGCGCCTTCCCAATTCTACACTCGGACAGTCGCTCACTGATATTATATGCAACGTCCATGTGTCTGACTAGCAGTCATTCTTCGCCAGGTGACGCTGGTTTATGTCGATAGTAGGTCCGTGGTCACAATGTTCTGGCTGATCAGCGTACATTCAGAAGGTAGCAACTGCATGCTGTCATAATTATGCCCGAGATTTTCACACAGAATCAGTAACTGGAACTGATATCTTGCAAACTTGCTTTTATCTCTGATCAGCGTACATTCAGAAGGTAGCAACTGCATGCTGTCATAATTATGTCCGAGATTTTCACACAGAATCAGTAACTGGAACTGATATCTTGCAAACGTGCTTTTATCTCTTTAAGGCACGAGGTCCTATTTGCAATGTTTCCTCATAAGAATTCTACATCTTATAACTTACTTGCCCACATCGGTCAGATTTTCACTAACTAGTTACTGCTGTAGCCCGTAATATCCATGATATTGTGTTCTCGTCTGGCTGCGACGATGATCTGGCTGATATACCGATATAATCAACGTCGTGCAGCACTTGTGGGGCAGGCCGTGCCACTGCTGACGCCAACTGCGCTGGACAGACACTCCAGTTTTTAACACAAATTGCCCTCCAATAGACATCAGAGAGAAAGCTGTTGGGAACGCACCATACTAATCTACTGTTGACGATATTGCTGTGTAAGATTTGGTATTGGATTGCTCTTCGGTGAGATTACACTCTGCTGTTGACGGTCTCTGCCGTGTGCGCGTAACCGTCGGCTTGCAAAATCTCCCGTGAAGTCACTCCCACATACTAACTGTTACGAACTCTGAACGTAGCCTTTGGGTTGTCCAGCTATTCCATTGGCATTTAGCCATTGTGAGCTCGAACCCGAGAACGGCTTTTTGGGACTATCGCTCGGTGTATGTTTAGATCTTGCGGAAAACAATTCGCCAATCTTCCTCCGATCTGTCGATTGCTATGATACTAGATCCGTTCCTTTCTTCACCAGATCTGCTTGAGTGCGCTCACTGCATATTACTTCAACCGGAGTATTTCTGCCTCTTGTACTACGCCTTACTGGCTCAGTCCAATCCACAGAGCCGGCCGGCGTGACCGAGCGGTTCTAGGCGCTACAGTCTAGAACCGCGCGGCCGCTACGGTCGCAGGTTCGAATCCTGCCTCAGTCATGGATGTGTGTGATGTCCTTAGGTTAGTTAGGTTTAAGTAGTTCTAAGTTCTAGGGGACTGACGGTCTCAGAAGTTAAGTACCATAGTGCTCAGAGCCATTTGAGCCACACCGTCCAATCCACAGAATTCATTCCAAACTGATACAAAACTGCTCTTACTCCACGTGGAACCTCTCTATCCATGTACATCTCACTGTATTCTTACTGCAAAATAGTTTCCTTGAAGCTATATCCACCGACAATTTCATTCAGCCTGTTTTACCTGCCCACACGCCCTCACGCCCTTTGTTGCTACTCACAGGATGGCATTGAATCTATCCATGTTTGCACTCTCCCACAAACCAGGAAACTCAGTAGTTCCATTCTGAACCATGAAAAAAATTTGATAATTTCCAACTGAAAAAGAAACGCAATGGCCGTTTAACAACTACTGGATAGTGTTGAGAAATCATATAAATTTTGACGACTGTTTCTCCAATAATAGTCGTCAAAAGCTTGAGAAAAACGCGTGGTTGAGAGCAGTTACGAAACTTTCAAAGGCAATGGATTTCTAATACAAAAAGCCACTAGAATACTTTTTACACATGGTGCTCGTAAAGTTTTATAGCTTTTATGTTTTTACGCTTGATAATTAATCCATAAAAACGTTCGTCATGATGTATAAACTCTGGTTGTATGCATACTGAACGACATGAAAATCGTATACAATTTGGCAATAATATATGCATCATGCCGTCACACGGTAATAGAAGCTGAGACTAAAATATTGCCGTGTGCTGTTTTTATACAGCTTAGGGCAGAGAGAGGTACGGAAAAGGAGTCGGGTGGAAATGGGGGGTTGGGGGAAGGTCACTAAGGACAGAGGCGAAGCGGGGCAGTCAACAACGTATTCCGTATCCTCTTACTTGTGCTATATGCAACATTTGTAGTAATACGTTGAAAACATATGCAGGCGTAAAAAAAAAGCTGATATGTTATGATTTTGTGATATAACAGCCAAGATCTCTGAAGGTGGTAATAATTTGATGAAACCGGGTAAAGTGAATATCTATAGTGTAATAGGCGATCCTGACATAGTAATTTGTTATATGAAAAGCTGTGAAATATGAAGCGTTATAATTGCTTTTGAGCAACACGTTTTATATGCGTTTTAGTTATGTGGCTGTCTCATGACCGTAACGTTACTTGTTTTGGTTCTGGTAAACAGTGTAAATAACAGTAAACGCCTTTTGAGATAACAAGTTTAAAACTGATTTCCAAAATGACAATTACCGCGGCCACCGGCCTGAATTTGTCACTACTTGGCTCAAGGAATGTTTGCAGCGACTATCAACGTTGATTCATTGCCCATGGTCTGAACCCCGTGAAACTCTTTGGAATCTCCAGCAAAAATTCAGGAATCGTAAGAGACTCATAGGCATAGTGTTGCCGAAAGCGCCAGTGGTTTATCTCTTGTACATTCACAGTTTAGAGTACAGCGTCCTTAGACACTATGCCACTGCAAACTGTAGATGTTAGAGTAGTGTGTTAACACGACGGTAATGAAGTTTTCTTAATTTTATGCTCCCCGTTTTCTATGTGTAAGTGCAGCACATGCGTTTACCAGCATATTGTTCAAAAGGACACACATCCTTGCATCGGTCTCGCAGCTGCAAGGCCTCAGATGCATTCAGTTTCAGTGAGGTTCTCTGCTGTTGCAGGTCAAATACCTCTCAGGAGCTAGATCTGTGACGAAACAGAACGCAGACAAATCTGTTTTCAAAGGGTTATTTTCTACATACCTGTAGGGAAATCTAGTCTGTTTTAAGTTCTGTACTTTAAAAAATCAAACTGAAATCTGACGGGATTAACAAGTATTTCCCAACCTCGGTTTCATTCCTTTTTTTCCCGATGTTCATAGAATTTTTATGTTGCATCAGTAATATGCGTTTAACCACAGGTGAATAGCTGTCACCAAATTATTCAAGGGATGCTGATCATATATTCATGTACTGGAATTTTTATTCGCTTTTGTGTTTAAATTATCGTTGTTCTGGTATTATTGGCCAGTGCAGGAAGACATCAATAGAGATTACTGTCGCTGACAGCTAAAAAAAGAGAAACACGCAACGAGTCAATAAACGTATATACCATTTGGTTGTCGAGAAGTGGTCAGTGGTGCATCTTTAATGTACAATTATCGTCACGGGCGGTTCCACCTCCCAACTCGAAATGGAAAGATATCCAGTAACATTTTGTAACAAATGACGTTTGGAGGGATGAATTGTCTTGTAACTATTGAGGTTACGGAGATTTCAACTCCCTGTGGTGTACTTTTAAGGCACTGAATGGAATTTATTTTTTGAAACAGAGTTTTTCGTTATTACATGTGCCGAAAATCATGGAAATGTACGCTCAGTATCATTTTATGGCAGAATGGTATATTCTCGAAACGTCGTCTTGTTTATAAAGCACAGGGCTTCATAATCATTGCAACACTATCACTCTTATCGAAAGTATTAATTTTGTAGTACACATTATGCTGTCTGTATTACCGAAGCTACAAAGAAGTGGAACGTAGGGCATTTGAAGCTGTTAGCACCGTCCGAAGTACTTTATTTTGCACAATAGTAATATACTCGTATTCGGAGCTGTTGATACTACACAAACCTCTTCTTCTCTCTAATTCTTTTTTCTGTGGTTAACGTCACATTCGCTAATGTCAAGTGAAGTACACTATCTGATCAAAAGTATACGGTCATGTATTAGAACACATTAACGTGTGGTGTGTCCACCCCTTGATGTACAAAGTCCATACCTAACTCACCACAAAGGAGTTCCAGGTGTTCAAGTCGGGACTCTGGTGGACCAGTCCGTTTCAGGAATGTTAGTGTGCACAAACCATGCTGCTTTATGACAGGGTGTCATGCTGACACAATTATCGTTTCCGAACAGTCCCTCTACTGTACGTGGTACACAGGTCTATAGAACGTGTTCGTATCCTTCCGTATTTAAAATTTCTTAAGCTCAAGAAGGGGTCTACACCATAACTACGAGAAGCATCCCAATACCACAACACCACTTCCTCTGCACTTCACTGTTGTCACTACACACAATGGCAAGCAACGTTTTACAGGTGTTCGCCAAACCCAAACCCTCCCGGATAACCCTGTGTGCTAATGCGCCGTTTCCGGGACGCGGAAAGGCGATCCAAACCAAATCCAATCCGCCTCGCGGATTAACAACGAGGCCTGGTGAAACCTCCAGCTTGGATGTTGTTTGTAGGTGATTTCTCACATCCCACTAAATGAATACCGGGCTGGTACCAAAGTACGCAAACATATAGAACACGCTCTCACCCATGTACACAGGATTAACTCTAGACCCAGATACGAAGGGTACACAGATTCCGCCGGAGAGGGGGTGGGAGGGGGGGGGGGGTGTACAAGAGACTGATGACATTACAGGTTTAGTCCCCTCGAACCCTTAATGATCTTCATCATCAGCAGCAGCAACCAAACAGGAGCCCTTCCAACGCACTGCCACAAGATATAGGGTGATTCACAAGTGCAAATCATTCGTTTAGAGTCATCCTCCATCCAGCAGCGTCGCTTAAGATTGACTACAGAAGTGTATGGCTTATGAGGAGCTGCTGGACAATATTACTCCATCCTTTTCAACTCTCAAAGCACAGCCATTGTCCTAGCTGGACACAGCCATTGTCCTAGCTGGATTGCTGGTAGCAGTTTAAAATTCAGGAGTGACACCTTCCGCTGATTTCATGCTGTTTTTTTATAACGCCTGTACGTCAGTAATGAGACCTGCCTGCTTTTGGTTAGTTCTAGTTGATCCTTCGCATTTCCACTTCACAATCATATCACCAAAAGTCGACATGAGTGTTTTTATAAAACTGAAACTTACCTGATTGATTTGCTGCTCAGGTGACATCTAACGTTAGTCCACATTCGAAGTCACTGAGCTGTCCTGCCTAACAAGTTAAGTTGTTACTGCTCCTCTACTTACAACTCAGTACCAACCGCCTCCTTCTATACTGGCTGGCCCTCCTGTGCTGATGCCTATTGCTCTATTCCGCTTTACATACGGATGTCCATACTTTCGATGAGGTAGCGTACATGAAAATATTTTAAATGAGCGTCGTATATTTTAGAAATTTATTCCACTTGATGCAATAAAAGGACAAATGCTTCATCATTTCTCCACATTTAAGTATGGAAACTATTAATCCATTTATGACAGGTCACACCTACGTTGTGTTAGGATGGAAAGTGTTCATTTTCTGGATAATTATCCAGTCATATTGTTTTGTGTTTACAGCAGTTTTTATAAGCGACTACGAGTGAATATCTCGATAGTTTAGCGCTTAAAGTTACAGCGCATTTTCGCCATACAACAATGCATCGACGGAAGAAAGTGCTAACCCTCGGTTTAGTACAGAGTAATCTATGACTTAATTTCTTGTGTTTTCGAATACACCATGTGCTGCCAACGGGTAGTTCCTTATTACCGCTGCAACTCACTGTCTGATATGAAAATTGCTTTGTTTTATTGTAATTTAGTTCCTATCCTTAAATTTAACGAAACACGTGAGATGTAGCATCTCGAAATAAGCTCCTGTTTGATAGCACTATTTTACACCCATCCTTGTTAAAATATATAGCCTATTTTTATCGAAAATACGTAACGCGAATATCGGAAGAAGGAGGCTGATGATAAGTACTACCACAAACTACAACGATATTTGTGATATGTGCCATTTTTGGGAATCATATGACCTGTAATTACACCTATCTGGAAAGAATGGTGACTCAATAATCAAATGGAATTTGTAGTTTCACTTTTGTAAACAATATGCCTAACCTCAATCAACATAAAGAAGATACAGAGACCAAATAATTACCACTACTGTTCTGTATTTACAAGTGAAAAAAGGGCTGTTTCACCGAATAACAAAAATCTAATATTTAGTACATGCCAAACACAACTAACGCTATTGTTTCTAATAGCACACTGATATTTTCCACTGCAATGTATTCTGTTCACAATAGAAGAAATGTAATGCAGACTATGGTTCTCCAGTGTTGGCAGATGGAAGATGCATTCTCAAAATGCGGATTTTGTAAGCAGTTGAAGAACTGCGTGAGGACATAATAATACACTCCTGGAAATGGAAAAAAGAACACATTGACACCGGTGTGTCAGACCCACCATACTTGCTCCGGACACTGCGAGAGGGCTGTATAAGCAATGATCACACGCACCGCACAGCGGACACACCAGGAACCGCGGTGTTGGCCGTCGAATGGCGCTAGCTGCGCAGCATTTGTGCACCGCCGCCGTCAGTGTCAGCCAGTTTGCCGTGGCATACGGAGCTCCATCGCAGTCTTTAACACTGGTAGCATGCCGCGACAGCGTGGACGTGAACCGTATGTGCAGTTGACGGACTTTAAGCGAGGGCGTATAGTGGGCATGCGGGAGGCCGGGTGGACGTACCGCCGAATTGCTCAACACGTGGGGCGTGAGGTCTCCACAGTACATCGATGTTGTCGCCAGTGGTCGGCGGAAGGTGCACGTGCCCGTCGACCTGGGACCGGACCGCAGCGACGCACGGATGCACGCCAAGACCGTAGGATCCTACGCAGTGCCGTAGGGGACCGCACCGCCACTTCCCAGCAAATTAGGGACACTGTTGCTCCTGGGGTATCGGCGAGGACCATTCGCAACCGTCTCCATGATGCTGGGCTACGGTCCCGCACACCGTTAGGCCGTCTTCCGCTCACGCCCCAACATCGTGCAGCCCGCCTCCAGTGGTGTCGCGACAGGCGTGAATGGAGGGACGAATGGAGACGTGTCGTCTTCAGCGATGAGAGTCGCTTCTGCCTTGGTGCCAATGATGGTCGTATGCGTGTTTGGCGCCGTGCAGGTGAGCGCCACAATCAGGACTGCATACGACCGAGGCACACAGGGCCAACACCCGGCATCATGGAGTGGGGAGCGATCTCCTACACTGGCCGTACACCACTGGTGATCGTCGAGGGGACACTGAATAGTGCACGGTACATCCAAACCGTCATCGAACCCATCGTTCTACCATTCCTAGACCGGCAAGGGAACTTGCTGTTCCAACAGGACAATGCACGTCCGCATGTATCCCGTGCCACCCAACGTGCTCTAGAAGGTGTAAGTCAACTACCCTGGCCAGCAAGATCTCCGGATCTGTCCCCCATTGAGCATGTTTGGGACTGGATGAAGCGTCGTCTCACGCGGTCTGCACGTCCAGCACGAACGCTGGTCCAACTGAGGCGCCAGGTGGAAATGGCATGGCAAGCCGTTCCACAGGACTACATCCAGCATCTCTACGATCGTCTCCATGGGAGAATAGCAGCCTGCATTGCTGCGAAAGGTGGATATACACTGTACTAGTGCCGACATTGTGCATGCTCTGTTGCCTGTGTCTATGTGCCTGTGGTTCTGTCAGTGTGATCATGTGATGTATCTGACCCCAGGAATGTGTCAATAAAGTTTCCCCTTCCTGGGACAATGTATTCACGGTGTTCTTATTTCAATTTCCAGGAGTGTACATGTGTGAAGAAACGGAGATAATGTGCGGTAAAAACTGGACGCTAAAACGACGAAATAAGCTGTCACGTATTATCAGGGCAGTATCTAATGTCGATCTGGAATAAAAATAACATAAATTCCTTCTCATCTGGTACGGGCTAATAATCTTTCAACTGCAGGCCATAAACCTAAGGCACCACAGTTTCCAATGAGTGATGGGTGTCATAGAAATTTACTGACTTGCAGACGACACAGCAGCAGTTACGGTTAGGGATAAAAAGACTGAAATGACTGGTGCTAGTAAAACTGCTCCAAATACGGTGCCATGGAGTGGCACAATCAGCGAATAGTCGACGCCGGGTCCAATTAAAATCAACAACGTTCATTTGAAAAGAACAGCGGATGTATTTCCAGCGAAGTTTGATGAAGATTGATTACATAGCAGAATTAGAAGAGACACAAAATGTTTGCCGTGTCAAAGAAATAATACGTAAAATTTTTAGAAGCAGAAGCATAAATTCTTAGTTTTCTGGCCAACAGTTTTAAGGCAGCAGGTGTCAGAATAGTGCTAATCATTCAGTTAAAAATCCAAGTGCTGTTGGAAGCCGAGGTAGTTCATGGACTTCGCAGAACTGACGCAGTGAAGTTATGAAGTTCTTTTTAAGTTACGTTGGAACACAGAGATGGTGAGCTCATTGATGACAAAACAGTTGCCGGGAAGAAGCTGGAGTTGTCCTAACTGTACTGGAGAAACAGTATTCTGTGGCAGAGAAAAGGTGCACAGAGAACACATTTTCTGCTGAAGAGCGCACGCCAGATGAAAATAATCAGACTGGGCAAGTTGAAGAGGTTTTGCAGAACGTCGAGAACGTACGCAATGTGGCACGAGGAGCCGAGACGGAAATGTCACAGTTCGTTTCCCAATACAAAAATATTTTCTCAGATGAGCCTTGAATGATTAAAAACCATATATCAAGATAAAAATAAATTAGTATAAATATAAGTGTATATAATAAATATAATAAGTATAAATTAGTATAAATCGTCATGTGTATCATTGTGCTGTGTCGCAACAAAAAGCACAGAAGGATTAGACAAAACCGGAAGGTGGCAGTGTTCGTATTGGATAAAAAAGGAGAGTGGGCATCTTAATTCAAAATATTGAGGTCTCATTATATAAATTTTCTGGTTCAGATTGTTTTTGGAGAATTTAAGGGAAATTAAGTAAGTACCCATAATTCAGCCACCCAGGTATGTCTACATCTGAGCGTGACGATTTAAGCGCTAGCGTAGGCCTATAACAGAAAGGAGATGATGGCTAAATAAAGACCATGTTATTCGCCAGCTATACCTTACTGAAAAGAGGACGAAAATTTATTGTGAACAGGAAGGCAGTATATTTGCTGCAGTACTTGGGTTTGGCGCATTACGGTACTACTATCTGCTTGGAAGAAGATCACGTCACTTACAGATACTAAATAAAAGCGCGTTTCTTTTCTATTAAACTGCTGAATTAGAAGTGCAATTCACACGTGGGAGTCACAATGTGGAGCCAGATGTGCCCCAAAGTTTACCTACTAGAGGAGACTGAGCATCACACACAATACGAATGCCTCATTTTCTAAATTTTCTGGTTCCCCCATATTTGACCTTCATGGTGATACAGACGGAAAAGTACAGTATGAAATGTTTTGTTCAAAATATTTTCATGTTTTATGTCTAACGTCGTAACCAAGCACCAAAGTCAAATAACGTTGTGTTCTAGAAGAGCAACCGTAATACAAGAAAACCGAAACATTAATTCATATGAACAACGAAAACTTTTCCTACTTATTTCATTTTTGATGTTTTGTATCAAGGGCAACGCGACCACACAGGAGCGTCAGCTTCTGGTGGTCTGTGTGGTGGTGGGTGAGGGGCAGACACTGGGCCAGAGCTGTACTGTTGACGTTTCCCACGTCAGGTTATGGCGTGCGGGCGACCATGGAAAAGGGCCCTCGTCCATCTTATATAAGGCTAAGAGAACACAGAGTGCTACACTGAAGTAAACTTTCTTGACAATATATATATATATATATAGGCCATATTTACAAAAGACTCAGATTCTGTATGAGTTTATACGGGGAATCACATTTTCCGTATGTGTTAGGTATAATGCGTTCACTCATAAAGTTTCATACCAAGGATGGCCCGGATAAAAAACGTATTCTGTATTGGTTCTTAAATGTGTTTTTTCGAGACAGAAGATATTTTGTGCTGTTTGAGGCTGAAGATATTTTGTCTTATCCTTTTGTATCTGTATCAACTTCAGACATTATGTACTAATTCTAAAATAGCTTTATCTGTTATTCATATAATTATCTTTATGCTGCTGCACAAAAATATGCTGCGGTGACAATTAAGATGGCTAGTAACACAATGCAGACAATTTAAATCGAAAATGATGTGTTTTGAGCTTCTGATTATGTCATTTAGTTTGAAAGCCGCTCAATACATAACTGAGGAAGTAACCATTACATTCGGTTTTGCTTTATATAAGTAGATTGAGGTTTTCGATTTAAGTAACATTTTTTGAGTTATATTCGGGACAGACAGATTTATTTTTAATTTAAAAATTCAGTCTGAGAAAGAAACATACTTGGTGAAAAAAATTGTTGTTGTCGTTGTTGCGGTCTTCAAAAATGGTTCAAATGGCTCTGAGCACTATGGGACTTAACATCTGAGGTTATCAATCCCCTAGACTTAGAACTACTTAAACCTAGGACATCACACACATCCATGCCCGAGGCAGGATTTGAACCTGCGACCATAGCAGTAGCGCGGTTCCGGACTGAAGCGGCTAGAACCGCTCGGCCACAGTGGCCGGCTGCGGTCTTCAGTCCACAGTATAGTTTGACGCTGCTCTCCATGCTACTCTATCCCGTGCAAGTCTACTCATCTCCGAGTAATTACGGCAACCTACATCCTTCTGAATCTGTTTAGTGTATTCATCTCTTGGTCTCCGTTTACGATTTTTACACTGCCCGCTTTCCTCCAATACTAAATTGGTGATCCCTTGATGCCTCAGAAAGTGTCCTACCAACCGATTCCTTCTTCGAGTCAAGTTGTGCCTCAAATTCCGTTTCTCCCCAGTTCTATTCAGTACCTCCTCATTAGTTATGTGATCTACCCATCTAAGCTTCAGCATTCTTCTGTAGCACCACATTTCAAAAGATTCTATTTTCTTCTTGTCTAAACTGTTTATCGTCCATGTTTCGCAGCCATACATGTCTACACTCCATGCAAATAAAACTTAGTAATATCAATTACCTAACGGAACGATCTAGTAATACGCTTCACTGCTGATACATTATTTATGGTTTTCTACGAGATTATGGAGCGGTCTGGGAGTACGCGCCACAGAAGAACTTACCGATAACCAGTCAACCATTAAAGCCCTCAATGTGTAGCAGGGGATCAGCGTTATTGACCTGAGGCAGTTCGTGACGAAGATCCGTTGTGGCGTGCACATGTGTAAGTTGCGCTGGTGCATGCTTTTCTAACATTATGGTACAGTGTATTACACTGTACACGTGTTCGGTATTGCATATCTCCCAAAATGCATTATAGTAATTTATAACATTATGAGTGCATCTAAGGCTGTGTGCATAGCGTCATTGCCTTGTCATAAGTGGAGTATTAGATTCAGTTTTATAGAGAAGTTCAAACATTATGTTGATTACAGATAACGAAAGACATCAAGACTGCAGCAATTAAGTGTGTGTGTGTGTGTGTGGGTGGGTGTGTAGACTAGGACACACTACCAAGATCAAACCACATTTGCGTCAAATAACGGTTTATGTTTGAAGAAGGCCCATTCGTTATAAATAACAGTTTATCTGACCGGCATGTATGGCGTGTGTTCGTTTGGGCACACAGATGTTGCTCAGCGTGACTTGAACCCTGATCTGTGGAATACGGACCAGTATTTGCCCCCTAAGCCTTTCGTTGATACGATATAGTCTATCTGATATTTTACTTTGTCTTCTTGTGATCATTTCGACGGAGTGTTTAGTAGAAATAATCGACATACGTAGAAAAATTTAATATTTCTTTCTCTTCTTCCGTCACATTCCTCTTTTCAGCACATTCTCTAGCATTGTTCTTCCTTTTTCATTTCTTGTGCTAGCCTTTCAATGTTACTATCAGTCATTTCAACATATCTTTCAGTTATTCGGTATCTTCATGTCATTTATTTCATCCTGATCAACTTGCTACTTGCACATATAAACCTGCAAAAGATAGTTCAACCTCGGTTTCATTTATTACAAGAGAACGGTAACTTCGTCGCTGCGTCGCTTAACCAAAGGTAGCGTTCCTCGTTCAAGTTGAGTTTGCGTTCCCCCACATCGTTCGATATTATAACACTCCATGTTTGGCCTGGTATAATATTAGCGTTACTGATTCCTTTTCTGAGCCGGCCGAAGTGGCCGAGCGGTTCTAGGCACTTCAGTCTGGAACCACGCGACCGCTACGGTCGATGTCGAGTCCCATAGTGCTCAGAGCCATTCCTTTTCTGACAACCATTTCATGTTATAGATTCCATAGCCAGAGATCCGTACAAGAGACTGAGTTATCCCCAGGGTTTTGTAAAAGGAGGAACAGTGTGTTGCAGTCACACCTTTAACTTCCATAAAATGTCGTTGGGACAGTGCTGGTGATATATTTTACAAGAGGTACTTTGTTAGTCAGAACACGCTATTTCTGTGCGAAGACTTAGAAATAACTAGAATATAAAGAAATAGATCGTTCAGATTATTCATAAAAGCCTTTAGCCACTACCCCACAGTTTTCGCAAAGAAGATAATTAAGTCCAGAATGAGATTTCCACTCTGCAGCGGAGTGTGCGCTGATATGAAACTTCCTGGCAGATTAAAACTGTGTGCCCGACCGAGCTGCTGTCAAGTTTGGAAGGTAGGAGACGAGATACTGGCAGAAGTAAAGCTGTGAGTACCGGACGTGAGTGGTGAGCGTGAGTCGTGCTTCGGTAGCTCAGTTGGTAGAGAACTTGCCCGCCAAAGGCAAAGGTCCCGAGTTCGAGTCCCGGTCGGGCACACTGTTTTAATCTGCCAGGAAGTTTCAAGATAATTAAGTAATTATCGCCACAGTCATAAAAAATTGATTAGTATTTTATAGTTGAGTACTGTTTTCTTTTATCCATCCAACCATCCAGTTGATGCTAGGAGCGAATGGACGAGTTTGCTTCTGAGAACAGTGAGTGGGCTCAGTTGTACGTGTAGCTGGCCGCTCTGCCTCTCGACTCGCCGGCTGCCCTCTGTGCAGGAGGCTGTGCAGGTGCGGCGGCCGCTGGCCCTCCCGCCTCCCTGCGTTATCGGCCAGTGCAGGAGGCGGCTTCTTGTGGATCGCAAATCCCCGCACTGGCACAACGTGAGGGCACCAGGTGCCGTCCCTAAGGGAATTTCTGACTGCACGGAATCCAGTAGAGCTAAATAATTTAAAGACTTCATTCGAGGATAGAACTGGAGATGCGACATCGTTTCATAGTGTTTAGAATGAAGAAAATCATTTGACTACAAATCGTCAGTGTTTATCCTTTGGTATAGATATTTTACGGTATTTTTCTCTAAAGGGTTTTTAATATGGCGCCTGTATCGAATAACCTTTTTTTGTTTTAGACCAAAGTAGGATAATATTGCCCAATGCAGATCTAAAAAGGCTAGCAGATTTGGCTGCGTGAAGTTCTTAAATTTCTCCTCCTCGCATTTAAGGGGGAATTCTAGTAACATTAAAAAAGGAAAGAAGGGAGCCCTTCCAACTGAGGCTGTCTTTGGTGCTGGGTAGAGTGTCATCAGAATCTTGGTTGATTATGTCTGCTCAACAGACCACTGACAGTATGTTTGTTTCAGAAGTACCGTATGCTGAAAATACTTTGCTCGACTGAAGTGCAGTTTTACATAAAATTTTACACTGTGTAAATAAATGTGCTGTTTCTGGTGAAAGTTGCAGAGAATGTGAGTAAAATTTCTCCCTTCTCTGTCTTCTGTTAACGCACACGAAAATATGATATCCATGTACCAATGCACAAATCTCAATAGGTCAGATTTTATAAAATGGTTCAAATAGCTCTGAGCACTATGACACTTAAAATCTGAGGTCATCAGTCCCCTAGAACTCAGAACTACTTAAACCTAACTAACCTAAGGACATCACACATATCCATGCCCGAGGCAGGATTCGAACCTGCGACCGTAGCGGTCGTGCGGTTCCAGACTGAAGCGCCTAGAAACGCTCGGCCACACCGGCCGATCAGTTTTTATACTCATCGTGTGTGAGATGTGTTTGGGAAGTAATAGTAAGTTTTGTGGCACTTCATGGAGCGTGGAATTCAGACGAACAAGCACTGCCTTCTGCACTATGCCTTTCTTGAAACTTCTGGAAGAGGAGCTCACCAAGGGCCTGGATCGCCAAAATGTCAGCTAGTGAGGCATGGTTGCCACTCGGCTCACCTGGCTGAGCAAACAGATTGCTCATCGATATCGCTTTTTTCCTCGGACAGACACTTCTGTCCCCTTGTTCCGGTTACACAAAAACTGCGTGGGTTTCAGCCTGGGGTATTGCTGGTGAATCGCCATAGAAGCTGCCAGTGGTTTCCTGTATATCTCAAACATGTCTACCATGTCCACAGGGAAGACCACTCAAACTATGTCCTACATTTTTCAGTCGAAGCGTACCCAGAAAACATTTCCTTTACCTGAGACCATCAGTTCAGCTCAGTCTGCTCCACACGTCACCCCAACATCTATAGACCTCAATACCACCAGCCGCTCTGAATGTCAGCAGGGTTAGTTGGTTGGTTGTTTTGGGGAACGAGACCAGACAGCGAGGTCATCGGTCTCATCGGATCAAGGAAGGACGGGGAAGGAATTCGGCCATGCCCTTTGAAAGGAACCATCCCGGCATTTGCCGGAGTGACTTAGGGAAATCACGGAAAACCTAAATCAGGATGGCCGGACGCGGGTGTCAGCAGGGACCCAGCCCCTTCCAGGAATGTGAGATGAGCCTATGGAGTGAGAGGTTGGCGGGGGAATGCTGTGTCAAGGTGTTGCACCTACTAAGCCAGCAACCAAGAACACAAACCGGTTATGTGGTCATGGACCTCACAGGGGATGGGCTCACTCTGCCTGGGCACCAGGTGACAGCCCAAGCGCTGCTAGAAGTCACTGTGAACATTTTCTCCTCCACAGGAAAGTGCCTGAAAGTAATACCTGCAGTGTCCCGGCACACAGGCAATATTTAAGCCAGCACCTGGGCTACGCTGCGGTAATTCGCTCTGACTTAGTTTTGTAAGCCAGGCGCCGATAGCAAAAACGTTCCCACAATCAAGATCTCACTATGAAACCGTTGCTACAGTGACGCCGTCATCCACATCAGCCTTTGCCCCCATGAGATGCCAGTTTCAGATGTACACTGAAGAGGTGTTGTTTCGGATACCGTGCCCAGCAACTGGAATTTGTAATATTTGTCTTTGTTTTTCATTGGGAATATGCCCGACTTATTCTTTTCTGCATCGATTTTGGACTTTAACTTTTGATTTTACTCTTGAGACTAACTTTTGCGTGTCCTGTTTGAACTTTGTATCACATGTAGTGTATGGAAATTGGATTTTGGAACGTTCAGTTTACTGTGACTTTTTAATGGCTTCAGCCTTCAGATGTTATTATTGTTCTTTCTGTATTTAAGAAGTGACTTGTTTTCAATTATTGTTTCCCGGCTATCTTGTACTTGTTATATTGTGTATTTGTGTCACAATAAGCTACATATTCATTTTATACCTGAGTATTTTTCCTGTATTGCCTTCGGCGGGTACATAAGAAGTAGTCATACTTAAGGTCACTTGCTAGTGAATCTGTTCCAAAAATTAGAATTTTTTTCCGTCTTAAATCAATATTTAGAGTTTTTGAACAAAATGGTAGTTAAATGAATCGATTCGGACATCGAGAACATCTTTAAAAACAAATTTAAATATATGTCAGTATGCGGTAACGACGGTGTTTCCGCTGCGGTCGGATCTCAAATGCCACCAAAGAGTTTGCAAATGAGTTGGAAAATATGCCTTACGGAAGAACTGTGAAAATTGAAAAGTTAGAGTGTGTTGGTCATGTCCAAAAGAAGATGGGCACACGTTTACGTAAGCTAATAAAATGTATGAAGGGGAAAAAGCTCAGTGATGGCAAACCAATTGGTGGTCGGGGTCGTCTTACTAAGGAAGAGGTGGACAAACTGCAGCTCTACTATGGTTTAGCCATAAGAAGGAATCGAGACAATATTGAGGCCATAAAGAAAGCAGTACGGGCTACCTTTTTCCATAAAGCTCCTACGGATGACCATCCACAGCATTTTCTCTGCGACAGTGGCGTAGACACATGGTGTGGCTACAAAAAAGCAACAGCAAATGGTGAGACTTGTGCACACCATCACTCCCTGCCATTTGAGGTATTGGAAGCAATTAAGCCCATATACAGGGACCTACGCGACACTAAACTATGTCACGTTGCTTACATGGAAAGACACAAAATGTTAATGAATGTTTCAACCATGTGATATGGGAACGCCTGCCTAAAACTGTGTTTGTTGGTTTCAATACCATGAGATTAGGTGTATAAGATGCAGTTATTTGCTTTAGTGATGCGGCAGTTAACAGATGTGATGTTTCAGAGTTGTTGTAACTAACTCCTGGTTTCAATATGAGACAAGCACTGATGGCAATTGATTCCTTGAGAGTGTCTGAAGGCGAAAAATGGGTTCTTGAGGCAACTAAAGAGGCCAGAATAGCAAAGAGGAGCAAGAAAAGGAAGAGAGGAGATGAGGAACACACAAACCAAGAATATTACGCAACTGGAGGGTTTTAAGAACAGCAGAGGTGAGTAACAGATGAAATGTACCTTTAAACTGAATTTCCCAAGAATCAAATTTTCTGACATGTTTATTTTGTGCAAAGAAAAAAAGCTGTTTGAGCTAGAGGTCTGAAATTTGTGTGGTATTTTAGGTTATAATTTGGTGAAAAGTAGACTACAGACACCAGCTTACTATCACCAGGAGGAAAAATATACCCTTATTAATTATAAAAAAATTATGTGTTTATAGTATAAAAACTATTAATTGAAATCAATTGATTGTAGTCTACTTTTTAGGTAACAATGGCATAAATGTGTGCACAAAGTTTGAAGCATCTAAGAAAAGTAGTTAATAAGTCTCTAGACTTCAAACTTGGACTGGCAGGAAAAATTTTGAATTACTGACCGACATATATGTTTATACACTCCTGGAAATTGAAATAAGAACACCGTGAATTCATTGTCCCAGGAAGGGGAAACTTTATTGACACATTCCTGGGGTCAGATACATCACATGATCACACTGACAGAACCACAGGCACATAGACACAGGCAACAGAGCATGCACAATGTCGGCACTAGTACAGTGTATATCCACCTTTCGCAGCAATGCAGGCTGCTATTCTCCCATGGAGACGATCGTAGAGATGCTGGATGTAGTCCTGTGGAACGGCTTGCCATGCCATTTCCACCTGGCACCTCAGTTGGACCAACGTTCGTGCTGGACGTGCAGACCGCGTGAGACGACGCTTCATCCAGTCCCAAACATGCTCAATGGTGGACAGATCCGGAGATCTTGCTGGCCAGGGTAGTTGACTTACACCTTCTAGAGCACATTGGGTGGCACGGGATACATGCGGACGTGCATTGTCCTGTTGGAACAGCAAGTTCCCTTGCCGGTCTAGGAATGGTAGAACGATGGGTTCGATGACGGTTTGGATGTACCGTGCACTATTCAGTGTCCCCTCGACGATCACCAGTGGTGTACGGCCAGTGTAGGAGATCGCTCCCCACTCCATGATGCCGGGTGTTGGCCCTGTGTGCCTCGGTCGTATGCAGTCCTGATTGTGGCGCTCACCTGCACGGCGCCAAACACGCATACGACCATCATTGGCACCAAGGCAGAAGCGACTCTCATCGCTGAAGACGACACGTCTCCATTCGTCCCTCCATTCACGCCTGTCGCGACACCACTGGAGGCGGGCTGCACGATGTTGGGGCGTGAGCGGAAGACGGCCTAACGGTGAGCGGGACCGTAGCCCAGCTTCATGGAGACGGTTGCGAATGGTCCTCGCCGATACCCCAGGAGCAACAGTGTCCGTAATTTGCTGGGAAGTGGCGGTGCGGTCCCCTACGGCACTGCGTAGGATCCTACGGTCTTGGCGTGCATCCGTGCGTCGCTGCGGTCCAGTCCCAGGTCGACGGGCACGTGCACCTTCCGCCGACCACTGGCGACAACATCGATGTACTGTGGAGACCTCACGCCCCACGTGTTGAGCAATTCGGCGGTACGCCCACCCGGCCTCCCGCATGCCCACTATACGCCCTCGCTCAAAGTCCGTCAACTGCACATACGGTTCACGTCCACGCTGTCGCGGCATGCTACCAGTGTTAAAGACTGCGATGGAGCTCCGTATGCCACGGAAAACTGGCTGACACTGACGGCGGCGGTGCACAAATGCTGCGCAGCTAGCGCCATTCGACGGCCAACACCGCGGTTCCTGGTGTGTCCGCTGTGCCGTGCGTGTGATCATTGCTTGTACAGCCCTCTCGCAGTGTCCGGAGCAAGTATGGTGGGTCTGACACACCGGTGTCAATGTGTTCTTTTTTCCATTTCCAGGAGTGTATAATAAAGTTTAGATCTAAGCTATTCTGATTATTCTTATACCAAAATCTTCATCCTTAAAACACTTTCATTTTCCTAGAATTTCTTTGTATTCAGAGTTCACATTATGTAGTTAGACCCTCATAAACTTTACGAAAATTCTTACTGGTTTTCCAGCCGTTCACTGGCAAGTTACTTTAATAGACTTTTAGGGAGTATCTTAAGGAACGTTGTAGGGCGTATGTAACTGACCTTGTTGTTCAGGTTGCGCTCTACTACAAGAATCCAAAAGTTCTGACACATGATTAATAAAAGCCGGCCGTTGTGGTCGAGCGGTTTTTGGCGCTTCAGTCCAGAACCACGCTGCTGCTACGGTCGCAGGTTCGAATCCTGCCTCGGGCATGGATGTGTGTGATGTCCTTAGGTTAGTTAGGTTTAAGTAGTTCTGAGTTCTAGGGGACTGATGAGCTCAGATGTTAAGTCCCATAGTGCTTAGAGCCATTTGAACCATTTTGATTCATAAAAACAGCAACATGTTAAGATGATAGCTTTAATGCTTCAGGTGTTCTACTTAGTCTTCCTCACTTGAATTCAAGGCACAGAACATTCATATAATCATGTGAAACTGTTCAAATGTCCTCTTTTGGGATATTGTACAACTCGTGTCAAAATGGCTAGAGTGTTAGTTACGCCGCCAAAGCATTGGCCCTTGTGTGAATTTCTGCACTGTCGTGTTGTTGTATGTTAGTACTGATATCATGATATCTCATCACCAATGACGATTTTTTGCGGTAGAGGAATCTGCAGGTTTTGCATTTCAATAAAGCCACGTCAGGCATCCACTCGCCGTTGTTTTCGTTTGGGAACCAGGTGTACATAGCTTTCTTTTCTTCAACACATTCTGGAGAACGTCTTGAACAGTTGTAGAGATGTTACGCCACAGCTATTTGTGATACAACAACGTCGCACCTTGATTACCCATCGAGACAGTCTGGCCTGGTCACAACTGATTGCTCGAACGCATTTCTATTGCTTAGAGTCGTTAATTCAAGGTGCCAGCGCAGTTGTTGCGTTCACATTGTTTATACGCCTGGAATAGAATCAGTCTTTAAACTCCTTGACATACGGTGCATAAAACGTACAAGAACCAAGAGGGAACCATAAGTGTGAAAGACCAATAAAGAAGTGCTCTGATTAAAAATAGTGTAAGACAGCGATGTGGACTGTTGCCCCTACTGTTTAGTCTATACATTGAAGAAGTAATGAAGGAAATAAAAGAAAGATTCAAAAGTGAGATTAAAATTCAGAGTGAAAGGATATCAGCGATAAATTCGTTGTTGGCATTGCTGTCCTCAGTGAATGTGAAGAAGAATTACAGGACAATTGAATGGGATTAACAGTTAATGTTTACAAAGTATGTATTATGAATAAACAGAAAATGATCAACAAATATAGAGTAGCACAAACGAGATTAACGATAAACTTACGATCATAATTGGGTACCACGACGTAGTTGAAGGTAAGGAATTCTGTTGCCTGGGAACCATCAGACTTGGAACTTTAGGACGGATGGCCAATGTTCCATAGTTGGTGGACTGTATTACCTGCGCGGGAATCACATCACCGTGAAACTATATCAAACTGAAACGCTTCCAGATGATCGGATTTTGATCCAGAAACTCACAGCAGATCATGAATATAATCCAGTGAAACGTATTGCGGATAAGTGCGTGGATAAACCAATTTTCAGTCAACGTACCGTTGGTGATCGACTACTAGGCAAGCGCACAATTATAGAATATAGCAGGACATAAATTCATTTAAAAAATATGTCCCGCCTCAACCTCCTCTCGCGCTCCCAGCCTCTTTATCGGACGGTAGCACTTGCAGCTTACATCCTCAATTATATGTAGGATCTATTCAAATCTCTATCTTCCTTTACAGTTTTTAGCTCTAGAGTTCCCTCTAGTACCACTGAAATTAGTCTCTGGTGTCTTAACACATCCTGTCCATTCTGCATTATGTCCATTACTTCACCGGTCCGGTGGAGAACCTCTTCACCTGTCATCTTACAAGTCTACACAATTTTCAGTATCCTTCGACAGTAATACATCTCAAACGCTTTGATTTTCTTATTTTCCGGTTGTCTCACATTCCATAATGCACTACTTCATAATATTGTGGTCCAGACGTACATCCTCTAAAATTTTTTCCTCAGATTAAGGCCGGTGTTTGATATTTGCAGACTTCTCTTTTTTAAATCTTTCTTGCTTCGTCCGTCTTGTGTGATAATGCGTTGTTTTGCTTGCAAAATTGCAAAATTCCGTACCTATACCGACTTGTGGTCTGCAGTTTTGATGTTAAGATTATCGTTAGTCTCATTTCTTCAGCGTCTCATTACGTTTGCTTTTCTTCGGTTTACTGTCAGTTCATATTCTGTGTCCAGTAGACTATCCGTTCCGTTCAATATGTCCTGCAATTCTTCTGCGCTTTCACTGAGCATAGCAATGCAATGCCATCAGCGAATTTATCATTGATATCCTTTTACACTGAGTTTTAATCTAACTTTTGAATCTTTCTTTTATTTCCTTTATGACTTCTTCGATGCACATATTGAACAGCAGGGACGAAAAACTAAATCGCTGTCGTACCCCATTTTTAATCTTAAGCACTTAGTTCTTGGTCTTCCTTTCTTGTGGTTCCCTCTTGGTTCTTGAACATAATGTGCACCGTCTAACAAAACGTTCCTAGACTGATTTCATTCCAGACTTATAGGCAACGTAAGCGCACCACCTATGATGGCAGCTTGAACTAACAGCTATAAGCGACAGTCAGTTGTGACCAGGCAGTGTTAAGTGGTGAACGTGCATCCGTAGCGTGTCAACGTTGTTGTATCACAAAGTGCAGGGGAGCAATATTCCTGAACCATATGTTCAAGAAATCCTCCAGAATGTTGTGAAGAAGAGAAAAGTGTGTGGAATGGTTGTCCCGCACAACTTGACTCCCGTGCAAAGACAACGGCGTATGGACGCCTGCTGCTACTTCAGTTAAATTCAAAACCCGAACAAACATCAAGGCTAACGAGACTCGATGTTATCAATGTGAACATAGCACAAAAGACCAAAGGGCAGTAATTCACGAGAAGAGTGAACGCTTTGACGACATAACCGACATTTAAGCCATAGTGATGAGCGAATGGAATAACATCCCAAAGAAGAACTTTTTATGAGCTCCTCATGATTGTATGAGCGTTCTGTGCGTAGCAGCCTACTCAATTACAGGGGGAGTATGTAGAACACCTGAAGCGTTAAAACTAGCATCTTAACGTCTTTCTGTATTTTTGTAAATCCAGTCTCGAAAGATTTTGAACTGACAGGAGATATTATCCGTCATTACCCGTAGCTTACACTTATTTTCCACAGAATTTCGAACATCTTGCAGCAACTTGTCTGTCAAACACTTTCTTCAGGTCAACGTATCCTAGAAATGTGTATTGATTATTCTTTCGAAAAGCCAAACTGATACTCATCTTATAGAACCACCCTTTGTTTAACTTCACCTGTATATCATTTTTATGAGGATTTCAGATGGTTGAGGCTTTAAACTGACTGTGCGATGGGTTTTGCACTTATCCCATAGTCTCATGGTACGTCTCCGGGCTCATAGATTCTGCATTGCACTATTTTTGACCAACTTGGCCGCTATCCTTAATGATTTAATAAATTTATCTCTCACTTCCTAATATCGTGTCGGACTTCCTTTTCGTCGGCGTAGTGCAGCAACTCGACGTGGCATTGACTCAACAAGCCGTTGGAAGTCCACTGCAGATATATTGAGCCATGCTGCCTCTGTAGCCGTCCGTAATTTCGAAGGTGTTGCCTGTCCAGCATTCTGTGCACGAACTGACCCCTCGATTACTACCAACAAATGTTCGATGGGGCTCATGTCGGGCGACCTGTCATCGAAGTGTCCAGAATGTTCTGCAACCAATCGCGAGCAGTTGTCGTCTGCTGAGGTGGCACGTTGTCATCCATAAGAATTCATCGTTGTGTGTGAACATGAGATCCACGAATGGCTACAAATGGACTCCAAGCAGCCGAACTTAACCGTTTCCAGACAATGATCGTTTCAGCTGAACTAGAGGACTCAGTCAGTACTACGTAAACACAGCGCGCACCATAATGGAGCCACCACCAGCCTGCACAGAGCCTTGTTGACAACACGGGTCCATAGCTTCGTAGGATCTGCGTCACACTCGAACACTACCGTCAGCTCTTACCAACTGAAATCTGGACACATCTGACCAGGCCACGATTTTCCAGTTGTCTAGGGTCGACAGAGGCCAGGAGAGGCGCTGCAGACCCTGTCGTGTTGTTAGCCAAAGGATCTCGCGTCGGTCGTCTGCTGCCATTGCCCATTAACACCAAATTTTGCCACACTGTCCTCACAGATACGTTCGTTGTACATCCAACATTGATTTCTGTGGTTATTTCACGCAATGTTGCTTGTATGTTAGCACTGAAAACTCTATGCAAACGCCGTTCTCTCAGTCGTTAAGTGAAGGCCGCCGGCCACTGCGTTGTCCGTGGTGAGAGATAATGCCGCATATTTTGTCTCCTCGGCACACTCTTGACGCTGTGGATCTCGGAATATTGAATTCCCTAAAGATTTCCGATGTGGAACTTCCCATACGTCTAGCTCCAACTGCCGTTCTGCACTGAAAGTCTGTTAATTGCCGTCGTGTGGCCACAAATGCGTCGGGAACCTTTTTATGTGAATCAGCTGATCGCAAATGCGAGCTCCACCAATGCACTACCCTTTCGTAACTCGTGTACGCGATACTACCCCCATCTGTATAAATGCAAATCGCTATCTCATGAGCTCTGTCACCTCAGTGTGTTGCCCTGTTCCAGTCACAGACGTTCATGCAATGATTTTCTGTGGCCTTATTCAGCTGAATGTTTCAGTGGAACGCTTATATGAATTCAACCAACACTCAGCTTTCAATCCTCTGGCTTCCTAGCGTCAAATCCACTTGTGACGTCGGATAAAACGCGTTGCAATTTAGTTGGCGAAAGAGTAAGCGATCTTTAAAAGAATGCTTAACAAAATTTTGGTAGAATTGACCTTTTCGCGCAAAGCCATATTCCTTCATCTCTCTTTTCATCCAAAGCACAACCCACTGCATTCTTTTCTTCCTGCCGCTTGACACGTATACTGATTTTGAAGCTTGGGAAAACCAGTTTCATATAATGTTATTCGTTTAGGAGATATTATGTCCAACGTTTAAGATGTCGTAAGATCCATAGCGTGAGACAGATAACTTACTGACTCGTGATATCGAAGGAAGGTCTAGCGACCAACTGGAGTGCTTTATGGGAAATCCTGCTTACGCTAAGTGATATTTTAAGACAACTGTTATGACGATATTATAAGTAGCTTCATTAAAAGCAAGTATAGATGCAAAGCAATTAAATAAAACTCTCATTTTAAGATCTGTTGTTTGGGAAAGTATTGTATGTGAACTTAATATAAGCAAAATTTAATTGCCTGTTTACTCTTTTAATCTTGCATTTTCCCAATGGATATACATGCACATATTTAATATACGCTATTTCTAAAACAGAAATATTATTTTATCAGGGAAATGAATATCGACATTTAGTAATATTTCTGTATATAAATTTATTTGTTCAAGGCAATGTTAGTAAAATTAAATGAGTAACTTAACGATTTAAGTTATTTTCATTTTTAAAAGTTATCACATTATTAAATTATAAACCCATCATAAACATCAATTAAAAAACAAAAATGAAATTCTGCGTAAAAGGCTTTTAGTTCGAAAATTGTTCCAAAATGCCATTTTTGTCTGTTAGTTGTCAGAAAAGTTCCTCTTTATCTACATCCTACTCAGCCACCAAGCGATGTGTGGCAGAGGGTACTTCTGCTACCACTAAACGATCTCCTCTTCCCTGTTACACTCCGAATGGCGCCTGGAAAGAATGGTTGTTGGTAAGGTAAGCCTCTGTATTAGTTCTAATTTCTCGAATTTACTCGTCATAGTTGTTTGGTGAGATGTGGGTGGAAGGAAATAATACGTTCACCGACTCTTATCGGTAGGTGATCTCTCGAAATTTCGATAGTAATCCTCTCTGTGACGCACAACGCCTCCCTCGTAACATCTGCTACAGGACTCTGATGAGTGTCTTCCGCACCGGCTAAACGATCCCGTGACAAACGCGCAGCTCTTCGTTGGATGCTCTGTATCTCTTCTATCAGTCCTATTTGGCAAGAGTCCAAGATTGATGAACAATACTCCAGAATCGGTCTAACAAGTGCCTTGTAAGGCAATTCCTTCGTGGATGAATTAAATTTCCTTGAGGCTCTTCCTACGAACCTCAGTCTGGAATCTGCTTTTCATATCATTCGTTTTATGTGGTCACTACACTTAAGATCGCTTTGGATAGCTACTCTAAGATATTATACGGCAGATGCTGTTCCCAGAAATTTGTCATCAATAGTGTAGTTGAACATCAACAAAAGCAAAACGAGGATAATGGAATGAAGCCTGGTGATGCTGAGGGAATTAGATTAAGAAGTAAGACACTTAAAGTAGTAACGGAGTTTTGCTATTTGGGGAGCAAAATAACTGATGATGGTCGAAGTAGAGAGGATGTAAAATGTAGACTGGCAATGGCAAGGAAAGCGTTTCTGAAGAAGAGGAATTTGTTAACATCGAGTACAGATTTAAGTGTCAGGAAGTCGTTTCTGAAAGTATTTGTATGGAGTGTAGCCATGTACGGAAGTGAAACGTGGACGATAGAAGCTTTCGAAATGTGGTGCTACAGAAGAATGCTGAAGATTAGATGTGTAGATCACATAACTAATGAGGAGGTGTTGAATAGGAATGGGGAGGAGTTTGTGGCACAACTTGACTAGAAGAAGGGATCGGTTGGTAGGACATGTTCTGAGGCATCAAGGGATCACCAGTTTAGTACTGGAGGGCAGCGTGGAGGGTAAAAATCGTAGAGGGAGACCAACAGATGAATACACTAAGCAGATTCAGAAGGGTGTATGCTGCAGAGGTACTGGGAGACGAAGAAGCTTGCACAGGATAGAGTAGCACGGAGAGCTGCATCAAACCAATCTCAGGACTGAAGACCACAACAACAACAGTGTATTTGTACACCAGTGGATTTATTTTCCTAGGGATGCGCAATATGTTACTTTTGTTTACGTTTCTGGTCAGTTTTACCATTCATGAATCGTTTGCAAGTCACTTTGAAAATCGATACTTTCTTCTGGTGTTGCTACTTTCTTGAATATAACCATATAATTTGGGAACGGTCTTATAGAGCTTCCGATGCTTTGTAATGTATCATTTACATACATTGTAGACACTAACGGTCCTATCGCTAGTCCTTGGTGTACTCTGAACATTACCTTTACATCTGTCGATTTTGTTATGTTAAGAGCGATGTGTTACGTTCTATCTGCAGGGAGGTCTTGAATCCAATCGCAAATCTGGTCCGATACTCGGTAAGCTCGTAATTTTTTTATTTATTTTTTTAGTTATTATTACCTAACGGCAGTGCGGGACGGTATCAAAAGCCTTCCTGAAGTCAAGGAACACGGCATCAACCTGAGCGACGTTATCTGCCCGTACTGCAGGTTCAGTCTCCTCTGTAGATTCTAAATCTAGCCCTCCACTGTACTGTAGGGCGACTTAGGTGGCCAAACTGTTTAATACGGTAAATGAACAATGTCTGAGACGACTGTACAACGCTAAGCACCAGATCATCATAAAGAGGCATTCTTCAAAATATGTACATTACTGTAGTAGTCGAATATGTTTTTTATTCTGTAACAGTGAGCGTTGAAGTGTAGCGGGAATAAAGTGTAATTTGATGATACTTCCCTGTCTGGAGAGACGTTTCGATGAAAGCAGTGCGGCCACAGAGCCGGCGGTGCTGCCAAACACTTACAGTGAGTAGTCGGTAAGCCGACGGTGCCGTGGGTGCGCAGCCTGGTCGGGGATTACCCGGCAATCAGGTGGGGCAGCACGTCGGCCAATGGCGGCTCACCGCACCGCAGCCACGGCACTGCATAGTAATGGCCGCGCTCGCAGCCGGCGCTTCCTTCTGAGAGCACACTGCTGCCGCCGCTGCCGCTGCCGCTGCTCGCCGACCTGGCGCAGTTACCGCGAACGCCGGGCCCCGGGCTACTGAGGTGCTCGCATTTTGCAGGAGATAGCGCGGATGTAGTGCTGTTTGTGGTTGGAGTAACGTGCTCAAGTACGTGTAAAGGGTGTGGTTTACGCGCAGACTGCATACCACAGGGATCTTTTCCAGTCGCTCGAGACCAATAAAAAAAAAGTTATGAGAAGCCTTTGCTTGTCAGATTAGATTTGGCGGCATCTACTTGTTCAGCTGACTCATAGTTGACAGAAGGGCAAAAGATTATCTCAAGGATATTTACTCGTATTGATGGTGACACAAACAAACGATGAAGAACATGATTTTGTAGACGCGACTGAAAAGGGGGCCGTGCGTCTTGTCATCAGGGCTTGGCTAGAAATGAACTGAAGTGTGAGCTCCAGAGGGCGAAGCGTTTAGAAAAAAATAGCATTTTTGGTGCGGGTCGGGCGAGGAATGAGCTACTGTATTTAAGTTAACGTCGTTTCCAGCCAGCGGTTGGCACAGTTGGAAAGTATACGTACCAACAATTCGAGGGGCGCGGGGTCGAGACCCCATGTCAAAATTTTGGCTTATTTTATTTTCAGTTTTTACATTAATTACTCTGAAAATAAGCCAAAATTCAATATATTTTGTTTATTTATGTTTTATTAATTAAAAAAAAAGAATGCATGAAAAGGAGAGGCATCGTAAATAAACTGCCAGTAAGGTATTGTACGCTGTAATTAAATTCCCCTCATGAAAAGTTATTTGGTGTGTCCTCATGGACGCTATAAATACAGTCCTTTGTTGCAAACTTATTTGCAATCTTGGTTTTTCCTTTGCCACTCCTTATCATGCCGTTTGTAGCATTAATAAACGCAATGTAAGTTATTCAGCAGTATTTCGCTTGATTTGCCCTGTAAGTAACATAAAAATTGAAAATAAAAAAGAGAAAACTAACATTTCCAGAGAGGGACTCCACCCTACGACCCTCAGTTTATTATTCTGTACTCTTTCCACTGCGCTGGTAAGCTACGCTAACTTAACAACTCATCTCTCGCTCGATCAGCGCCAAAATGCTATTTTTTCCAAACGCTTTACCATCTGGACATCCCACTTCCGTCACTTTCATTTCTGGCCAAACCCTGCATGCATCGTAAATCTGGACGAAATCGCTGATGACCAGCAGGTTGCCACCGCTTGTGGAAAGAGCTACTTACGGAGCGACGCGGCTCAATTCGGCATACTGGTATGTCTTAGTCTCTTTTGGAAACACTGGTTGTACTTTATTTGTTATTGTGTCAATTACTATATCGAATCCAATACATTGTCAACCTAATACCGAGGGCGCTCTGTCGACAGGTCACATAAAATTGTAGGGCATGTTCGGAAATTCCTGTTACAGACTTCTGGGACTTGTAGAGGTGAGTGCCCGCATCTCGTGGTCGTGCGGTAGCGTTCTCGCTTCCCACGCCCGGGTTCCCGGGTTCGATTCCCGGCGGGGTCAGGGATTTTCTCTGCCTCGTGATGGCTGGGTGTTGTGTGCTGTCCTTAGGTTAGTTAGGTTTAAGTAGTTCTAAGTTCTAGGGGACTGATGACCATAGATGTTAAGTCCCATAGTGCTCAGAGCCATTTTGTAGAGGTGAGTGAATACATATAACGTTTCCGTTCTAGAACGGTTTCAGTTCAGATGTGTAATGCGTTCATGTCTGCTAAGAGAAGAGAAAAGTCTCAGAATTATTGCCCTGGTATGTAACAGGGCAGACAGGATGACTAGTACTACGCAAGATTATCACCTGATTTCCTAATTGTTACGTAATAGTACTGCGTCACGCCTTGTTTAATTCCTCAAGTAGATGTGGATGAGTTAAACATCAGGAATGAAACTATCTTAGAACGGAAACGGTACACTTTCGCACATGGATTGCTTTTCAGAATATTATGTACTCACTCTCATCTACAAGTCGTAGAAGTTTGTAACGCGATGTTCTGAACACTTTGTACCTTAAAGAATGGTCTAACATCAACTAACAAACAAAACCGAAGTTTTCCATTAGCACTGGTCGCCTTGAGAGACATCTCATGGACGTTTCATACTGACTGCGTCTACATACCTTCAAGATAAAGTATTCAGGAAAATGGGAGAACGATCTAAATTGGCTTCCTTTATGAATAATAGGACATACGAAATAATATTCAGTGTGTAATTCAACATCATCTGTGGAGATAAAAGTACGATGTTCACAGCAAGAAGATGTGACCAAATATTAAAACTAATAGCCCGAAATTCAACGGTAATTACTGCATTTCCTACAATGACTTGCAGGCAGCTTTTAGCGGTAATAACGAAGAATTTTGTGTGGTATGATCTATTTTAGTTAGAAACAATATACGAATTTTTTGCGATGTCTAAATATTCTTCAAGTTTTGGTCGATTGCCGTGACTTGTCTGCGAGAAACGTTTTCCTAGAAAATGGAACTTGATGTCAACCATTTCTAATTTTATTTCTGTCTTTCTGTTTTACTGCTTTGGGTTCTGTATGAATTGTCAGTTACATATAGTGGTTGATGTAAAGACCTACAAAACACTATTAAATCGAAATGGGATGCCTGAGGTCGATACATAGGCAGTGGGAAACAACTGAATCACGAAGAAGCAGCCAAAGAATTTACAAGAGCGCTGTAATGCGTGTTGCCTATGCACTGCAATCAACTGTGGCACAAGGACGAAGTGAAACTGCTGATGCTAAGATAATGTGATATTGGAGACTAAACTAATTATGAGAAGTCATGTGTATGGGACAATGGAAAAGAATATTTTTAAAGACAAGAAGTGCGTCTATATGCACGTCACGACAATACCCAACGTAACTGCAGCTTGCGTACTGGTATGTGACCATCCACAATAATGACTGACGTACATGAATTCAAAAGCTTCCAAACGTATTTAGTATTATTAAACTGTTTGAATTTTTTATGTAATATTTTTGTTACTCTCAACTGCTAACTTCATATCTACAATTTAATTCAAAAGATACATTCATAGTGTAGTGTTGAAAGTATTGCATATGCTTTTCCCTATAATTTCCTGGACCGTGAAGAAGCCTGGAAATCAGTAATGTTCGTGCCATTGGCAATTCAGAGCAACCCCTCTCGATCTTCTTCGGTAACAGCATCTTGTTCCTCAAGAGCAGTTCTAAATCTTTCGAATAGTTTTTCTGTCGCACTTTTGCGAGTTTCATTTTCGAGAATGTTTCGTTCTTCGTGTAACTCTTCCCTCCATTTTTACAATTCATGCTCAGATTTTACGAAACGAAACCGGCTTTGCACACTGCTTACGTGTAAGTATTTTTTCCCATCTTCATTAGTTAAAAAAAATTATAGGCTATTCTTTCTCACTGAAAGCTATTACTGTAAATGTTTTTTTGGACATGGTAGGTATTCCATTTTTGTTCTAGACTTTAATTGGCACAACAGTCATCGTTGTTAACACACGGCGATGCCTCAAAGGCAACTGCTAATTATTATGGATATTATATGAGTTGCAAATTCGAGGAAATAGAAAATGCGAACAATTGTGTCACAGAAACCATGAACGGAAACTGAAATTCGCTTTACAAATTGCGATCGCTTTGTGGCGTGTTGCATCTGTTTACCGATTCACCGTCAACCAAGTATATGTGCCCGACCTTTTACACACGCACTGTCTGTTACATGTACGGCATGGATACATTTCTCCAGCCATGGCAAGCTACGAATATGGTAAATTTCATCATTTGAAAAAAATGCTTGCAGCGTGTCTTAGCATCAAAAATTTTGACACGGTGTTTCTTTCAGTGTAGTCTGCCTGTACGAAAAATTTCAGAGCAGATTTCCATATGTCGAATTGGACAGTTTCCTTGTTAGTTTACCAGTTTCACTTGTCTTCAAAGTTCTACATTTTACAAAGTACTGCATGTACAAATATGACTGATGTATGAAGAGAACGCACCGGATTTGCATTGCACCCACCACTTGGTGGTACGAGTGCAGTTTCTTGACAAAATGCAGAAAGCGCTTGAGGATGAAGATTTCGCTTCCAAGTCGATATTCAGTGACAAAGCAAGCTTCCATTTATCTGGAAAAGTTAATAATAATAACATGAAAGTGTGAGGCATAATTTAGTGGCATATATTATATAAATCTGTCTCCTTAGATGCCTTGACAAATGTGTAAGTTGAATGAATTTGCATGACAGGTATTTTCTTGATGGTTTCTAGTATTTCATTATAACTCTGTCTCCTTAGATGCCTTGACAAATGTGTATGTCGAATGAATTTGCATGCCAGGCAGTTTCTTCATGGTTCCTAGTATTTCCTTTAGCAGGCATACTAAAATTCTTAAGAGCATCAGACAACTGAGATTTCTCATCACATGTGTGGCACTATCCCATAATGCAAGCCGGTTATGGAAATCAAACAAATGAGCAGTGTTCCAGTATAGATTTTATAAGCAATCCGTATTGCACAGAGATTGTAGTTCCTGAGTGTTGTACTACTGAACCGATTCCTGCTACTTACACTGTTTGTCAACTTATGAGGTCGGTTCGCATTACATCTACATGTACCTTCTTGCTAGCAGATACTTAACTAAAACTAACTGCCTCGGTTGATCTATCACTAACGCATTTTATTTTCATATCTCTAAACTGACACTTCGCTGCCATGCAATACAGCTATGACATCACTGTTTTCGAAGCCTTGCGTACTGATGTAATGTTAGGAAACTATACTAACGTCTTTCATTGGTTTCTTTTTTTTTGGGGGGGGGAGGGGGGAGAGGGGGAGGAGTAAAAGAAGAATGGTATATGTATTAATACCAGAGTCAGTGGCTCAGGTGGCACTCAAACTCGTAATGTTTCTCAGACGGCACAGAGGTCAGAACTCAGCAGTTCTTTAGCCAAAATGATTCCTATACCGGATCTCTTAGAGCTCTGGGTTCACAGAGTGAGGTGGTGCAGTGATTAGCACAATGGACCCGCATTCGGGAGGTCAACGGGTCAAACAGGCGTCCGGCCATCCTGTTTTAGGTAGGTTTTCCGTCATTTCCCTAAATCGCTTCAGGCAAATTCCGGGATTATTCTTTTGAAATTGCACGGCTGACTTCCTTTCCCATCCTTCCCTAATCCTATTGTACCGATGACCTCACGGTTTGGTCCCCTACCCCAAATCAAACAACAAGCCACCCTCTGGTTTCAAAATCATGCAGATAGTGGACGATCTGCAACAGAATATTTTCAGGTTAGGTACTAAGGACATATTTAACTTACCCCTACGGCAACATCTTATGCTAATAGCAAGTGCTCAAAGTAACGACCGCTAGTGCTGTTTAAAAGACAAGTTCAAGGCAAACTTTACTTTATAAATTAACTCATTGCTAGGGAACTGTTACCTTACTACTTTTTTAAATATAAGGTGGATATTCGGCTACAGAACCATTTAATTTTTATCATTCTACTGATCAATACTCAGTGTCTACTATGGTGTAATAAATATACACTACTGTTCATGGTCCCCCCCCCCCCCCCCATGAACCATGGACCTTGCCGTTTGTGGGGAGGTTTGCGTGCCTCAGTGATACAGATACCCGTACCGTAGGTACAACCACAACGGAGGGGTATCTGTTGAGAGGCCAGACAAACGTGTGGTTCCTCAAGAGGGGCAGCAGCCTTTTCAGTAGTTGCAAGGGCAACAGTCTGGATGATCGACTGATCTGGCCTTGGTAACAATAACCAAAACGGCCTTGCTGTGCTGGTACTGCGAACGGCTGAAAGTAAGGGGAAACTACGGCCGTAATTTTTCCCGAGGGCATGCAGCTTTACTGTATGATTAAATGATGAAGGCGTCCTCTTGGGTAAAATATTCCGGAGGTAAAATAGTCCCCCATTCGGATCTCCGGGCGGGGACTACTCAAGAGGATGTCGTTATCAGGAGAAAGAAAACTGGCGTTCTACGGATCGGAGCGTGGAATGTCAGATCCCTTAATCGGGCAGATAGGTTAGAAAATTTAAAAAGGGAAATGGATAGGTTAAAGTTATATATATAGTGGGAATTAGTGAAGTTCGGTGGCAGGAGGAACAAGACTTCTGGTCAGGTGACTACAGGGTTATAAACACAAAGTCAAATAGGGGTAATGCAGGAGTAGGTTTAATAATGAATAGGAAAATAGGAATGCGGGTAAGCTACTACAAACAGCATAGTGAACGCATTATTGTGGGCAAGATAGATACGAAGCCCACACCTACTACAGTAGTACAAGTTTATATGCCAACTAGCTCTGCAGATGACGAAGAAATTGAAGAAATGTATGATGAAATAAAAGAAATTATTCAGATAGAGAAGGGAGACAAAAATTTAATAGTCATGGGTGACTGGAATTCGCGTGTAGGAAAAGGGAGAGAAGGAAACGTAGTAGGTGAATATGGATTGGGGCTAAGAAATGAAAGAGGAAGCTGCCTGGTAGAATTGTGCACAGAGCACAACTTAATCATAGCTAACACTTGGTTTAAGAATCATGATAGAAGGTTGAATACATGGAAGAACCCTGGAGATACTAAAAGGTATCAGATAGATTATATAATGGTAAGACAGAGATTTAGGAACCAGGCTTTAAATCTTAAGACATTTCCAGGGGCAGATGTGGACTCTGACCACAATCTATTGGTTATGAACTGTAGATTAAAACTGAAGAAACTGCAAAAAGGTGGGAATTTAAGGAGATGGGACCTAATTAAACTGACTAAACCAGAGGTTGTACAGAGTTTCAGGGAGAGCATAAGGGAACAATTGACAGGAATGGGGGAAAGAAATACAGTAGAAGAAGAATGGGTAGCTTTGAGGGATGAAGTAGTGAAGGCAGCAGAGGATCAAGTAGGTAAAAAGACGAGGGCTAGTAGAAATCCTTGGGTAACAGAAGAAATATTGAATTTAATTGATGAAAGGAGAAAATATAAAAATGCAGTAAATGAAGCAGGCAAAAAGGAATACAAACGTCTCAAAAATGAGATCGACAGGAAGTGTAAAATAGCTAAGGAGGGATGACTAGAGGACAAATGTAAGGATGTAGAGGCTTATCTCACTAGGGGTAAGATAGACACTGCCTACAGGAAAATTAAAGAGACCTTTGGAGATAAGAGAACCAATTGTATGAACATCAAGAGCTCAGATGGAAACCCAGTTCTAAGCAAAGAAGGGAAAGCAGAGAGATGGAAGGAGTATATGGAGGGTCTATACAAGGGCGATGCACTTGAGGACAATATTATGGAAATGGAAGAGGATGTAGATTAAGATGAAATGTGAGATACGATACTGCGTGAAGAGTTTGACAGAGCACTGAAAGACCTGAGTCGAAACAAGGCCCCCGGAGTAGACAACATTCCATTGGAACTACTGACGGCCTTGGGAGAGCCAGTCCTGACAAAACTCTACCATCTGGTGAGCAAGATGTATGACACAGGCGAAATACCATCAGACTTCAAGAAGAATATAATAATTCCAATCTCAAAGAAAGCAGGTATTGACAGATGTGAAAATTACCGAACAATCAGTTTAATAAGCCACAGCTGCAAAATACTAACACGAATTCTTTGCAGACGAATGGAAAAACTAGTAGAAGCCGACCTCGGGGAAGATCAGTTTGGATTCCGTAGAAATACTGGAACACGTGAGGCAATACTGACCCTACGACTTATCTTAGAAGAAAGATTAAGGAAAGGCAAACCTACGTATCTAGCATTTGTAGACTTAGAGAAAGCTTTACACAATGTTGACTGGAATACACTCTTTGAAATTCTAAAGGTGGCAGGGGTAAAATACAGGGAGCGAAAGGCTATTTACAATTTGTACAGAAACCAGATGGCAGTTATAAGAGTCAATGGGCATGAAGGGGAAGCAGCGGTTGGGAAGGGAGTGAGACAGTGTTGTAGCCTGTCCCCGATGTTATTCAATGTGTATATTGAGCAAGCAGTAAAGGAAACAAAAGAAAAATTCGGAGTAGGTATTAAAGTCCATGGAGAAGAAATAAAAACTTTGAGGTTTGCCGATGACATTGTAATTCTGTCAGAGATAGCAAAGGACTTGGAAGAGCAGTTGAACGGAATGGATGGTGTCTTGAAGGGAGGATATAAGATGAACATCAACAAAAGCAAAACGGGGATAATGGAATGTAGTCGAATTAAGTCGAGTCATGTTCAGGGTATTAGATTAGGAAATGAGACACTTAAAGTAGTAAAGGAGTTTTGCTATTTGGGGAGCAAAATAACTGATGATGGTCGAAGTAGAGAGGATATAAAATGTAGACTGGCAATGGTAAGGAAAGCGTTTCTGAAGAAGAAAAATTTGTTAACATCGAGTATAGATTTAAGTGTCAGGAGGTCATTTCTGAAAGTATTTGTATGGAGTGTAGCTATGTATGGAAGTGAAACATGGACGATAAATAGTTTGGACAAGAAGAGAATAGAAGCTTTCGAAATGTGGTGCTACAGAAGAATGCTGAAGATTAGATGGGTAGATCGCATAACTAATGAGGAAGTATTGAATAGGATTGGGGAGAAGAGAAGTTTGTGGCACAACTTGACCAGAAGAAGGGATCGGTTGGTAGGACATGCTATGAGGCATCAAGGGGTCACCAATTTAGTATTGGAGGGCAGCGTGGAGGGTAAAAATCGTAGGTGGAGACCAAGAGATGAATACAGATTCAGAAGGATGTAGGCTGCAGTAGGTACTGGGAGATGAAGAAGCTTGCACAGGATAGAGTAGCATGGAGAGCTGCATCAAACCAGTCTCAGGACTGAAGACCACAACAACAACAACTGTTTATGGTAATACATGACCACCAGCCTGAGCAGAGCTGAACATAGGATTAAAAAAAAAATTAGTCTCATCACTTGCAGTCAACGAATGAAAATCGGGGGAAAGATTGTGCAGCCGCAATTTATTGTACATTGATAGGAGGGAGTGTCGTGTTGTCATGAAGAACATGCTACAAATTCCAAATCCCCACATGTGGAGTGTGAGAGTGTTCTGGGGTTTGGGTGGGAGGCATTTAAGGGTCATTTTATTGTGTTTTTCTTTAATAGCTCGAAACTAGCAGCTTCTAGTCATTCCCAGTGCAAAATTTCCTTCACAAAAGGTGCTATTCGTTTTTTCTGTAGGACTGATAGTTTCCACTTGACGGAGGAAGGAAAAATCGCAGGTTATTAATAGTATTGTTTTAATGGTGTAAAATTAATATTCAATGATAAATGAAGAAAAGTTATTAAATGTCTAAGTGAAATAGAACCCTGTTACGGGATAAAATGTGGCTCATGGTGGTGGTTGGGGGCGGGGGGAGAATGGAGGTTAGAAGAGTGAGGGAAGGTAGGTCATCAGAATGTGGACAAGTAGTTCCCTCCATCATAGGTTTGAAAACTGAAGAGGGAGCAGATGATGCCCACTCCATCAATCCTACTACCTCACAAAAAACAACAGCAGGGTGTTACACAAAGTTACTCTGACCATCCGCAGCGCTCCTTATGAGTCACTGGTGATGGAGTCTGCAGACATGCAAACGCTTTGTTTGTTTTCCACAAAGTGTGTAAACACTACATGGAAAACAAATATGAGTTGCTGACAATACTACCACAAAAAACACATAAGGATACAATACATATAAATCTGCACACACTGCTCTACATTCCTAGAGGGGAATCTGATCGTTTTTCATCCTGTACGGCAGCTGTAGCATTCTTCCAGGAAAGATACCTCCCCCTACTACAAGCGCTGTTCGCTTTTGAGTTTAGAGACAGACTATACCTCCTCAGAATTTCCTGTTCAATTCTCTTATGTGAGTAGATAAAATAACTTCATTGAGCTCGTTTTTATATAATGGAATAATTTTCAGTTTAGTCGTTTACCAATAAACATTAATTTTATTCCATTAAAACTCTATTTTAACAACCTGAAATTTTTCCACTCCCTGCGTCGTAGAAAAGATTAGTCCTAGAGAAAAACTGGATCAGACCTTTTTTGTAGGACATTTAATGTAGTTTAATTTTGTACCGTGTACACTTTCGCTACAAGCCATGGTTTTCGAGTTATTCAAGAAAAACATAAAAAAGTGGCCTTTAAACGCCTTCCTCCAGCCACACGCTCATACCTCACCGTTAGGATTTTTGACCGTTGTACAGGACACTCCCTCTTGCCACTGTAGAAAATTTGCAACTACACGGTTTTTTCCCGTATTCGACCCTCCGTTGACTGGGCCGTACGTTGTTCGTAGCGGAGTTGTAAATACTGTTCCATCACTTCCTTGCACTGTGAAGTTTTTCTAGAGAATAATGGACGTGTGTCAGTGGATTCAACGATCAAGTTTCTTGTAAGGTACTGCCAATGATGATCAGTTTCTTCAAATTTACGTGACTCCTGTTGCGGAACTATCTTTGTATCTTCGTTTGGCTTTTTGTACATTACATAATACTGCATCATGCATTAAAAGCATGTCTGCAAGTTCTTGTAATGATCGATTGCCCTTCTACAACTATTCTTTGACTGAAGTGCTAAACTCCTTCGTGGAGACATTAAATTGTGTTACCTTCGTGATTTTCGGGATAGCACCACTAAATTCGATGTGGTAGACATTGTCCGTTACAAAACATAAGCAGTTTTGCGAACGTGCATCACGCGCATTGCTCATTAAAAATCTTGTATAGTCTAAAATGTTCACGCCCTACCAGGGCAGTAGCGAGAGAATGGCGTTATAGGTCCCAGTCAACTGTAAGGCACAAAAAGAGCCAAAAACTATCCGTAAGAAACCAAGACAATAGACCAATTTAAGAATTAATCGGGAAATGCAGTGAGTTCTCCTACACCTAGTGTTGCTTCCTGCATCATAAAGAATCTAATACTACCGAACCGGTATAATATCCTCTACCCTCCGTATAATTTCGGCTTTAAGTGTTTGGGTCACATTGTGCATGTATACAACTCAAATTGTCCTACATCTGTTCCATTTAATGTGCAAGCATTTCAGTGTTGCACTTTCGGGTGGGATGGGGAAGGGGGTTGCCTAAGATACTGATAGAGGTCGGATCCCTAGTTCATCACTGCCAATCGCTGGAAACGGGTATAACGATGATGTCGTATAGCTCAACGTGCCGGTTCAAGTCCTTCAGCTGGACAACACTTCAACAGCTTGCGTGTCCTTAAGACAATGGTACGCGGTTTTCAGTCACCCATCCATGTACTACGCGGGCCCGTTGTTGCTCAACGTCGGTGATTGTGGAAGAACCGGTGTATCCGCCATGGCAAGGCCGCTAGAACAGTTTTTTTTTTTACTTTTTGCAGATCAGTTTGCTTTATCTTGCGTGTTGCTCGTTCTTTTTCTTTTATTATTTTGAAACGTGTGAAAAGGATACTCTGGGTTCATAAGGGGGCTTGAGTATGATGGCCACGACCCCAGAATTATAGCTTGGACACGACTACAGATCACAAAGATTCAAATGTATCTTACTCGATTTAGGTTAGTTAATTTTATGCCTACAAAAAAATCGAGATAATAATACTTCTTTTAATGCAACGATGAACTTCCATCGTGGTTTTAGAGAGCCTTTTTAAAAAAAGAATTTTGTGATATAACGCTTTTTTTATTTTTTTACGAAAACGTTTCGCAAAATTAACCGGCAAGTAAGTTGTATGTTACGATGAAATCTCCCAGCAGTAGGCAGTTTAAAGTACAGTATCTTGTGACATTAGCAGAGGTTGCATCGCGAGGTGAGAGCGGTGGTAAGTTTCTGAAGGCACGACAGGTCGGGCGGCAGGACGGCTGAAGCAGGTGAGGCAGCTCGGAGAGGGCGGGCGCAGGGACGCTGGTGTGCTGGCCGCTGCTGACCACAGCGAATTAGCGGCAGAATCCCACTCCAGAGGACTGGCAGGGCAGAATGTCCAATGACGTCCATGGTTGGTTGATGAGAGAATGAGTGCTGTATTTCCAAGAAAAATATGTAACATACCTTACAGACGAGATACGCAAGATCAAGATACATCAGACAAATAGCAGTGACGAGACAAGCTCATTTGCAACATAAAACTTAATTCTCAGACCTAAACTTTAAAAGACATGTATAGTTTCAACTACAGTAGTTTATACTATTAATGACAAATGAACTAATGAAGCATTTTTTCCTTATGATGCATGACGTCAAACCTGACGATGTCAATAATCACATAAACATGTTACTTTTGCAATCAAGCATGTAAATAACTCTACCCCCATGAACCATGGACCTTGCCGTTGGTGGGGAGGCTTCCGTGCCTCAGCGATACAGATGGCCGTACCGTAGGTGCAACCACAACGGAGGGGTATCTGTTGAGAGTCCAGACAAACGTGTGGTTCCTCAAGAGGGGCAGCAGCCTTTTCAGTAGTTGCAGGGGCAACAGTCTCGATGATTCACTGATCTGGCCTTGCAACACTAACCAAAACGGCCTTGCTGTGCTCGTACTGCGAACGGCTGAAAGCAAGGGGAAACTACAGCCGTAATTTTTCCCGGGGGCTTGCAGCTTTACTCTATGGTTAATTGATGATGGCGTCGTCTTGGGTAAAATATTCCGGAGGTAAAATAGTCCCCCATTCGGATCTCCGGGGGGGGGGGGGGGGGGGGCTACTCAAGAGGATGTCGTTATCAGGAGAAAGAAAACTGGCGTTCTACAAATCGGAGCGTGAAATGTCAGATCCCTTAATTAGGCAGGTAGGTTAGAAAATTTAAAAAGGGAAATGGATAGGTTGAAGTTAGATATAGAGGGAATTAGTGAAGTTCGGTGACAGGAGGAACAAGACTTTTGGTCAGGTGAATACAGGGTTATAAATACAAAATCAAATAGGGGTAATGCAGGAGTAGGTTTAATAATGAATAAAAAAATAGGAGTGCGGGTAAGCTACTACAAACAGCATAGTGAACGCATTATTGTGGCCAAGATAGACACGAAGCCCATGCCTACTACAGTAGTACAAGTTTACATGCCAACTAGCTCTGCAGATGATGAAGAAATTGATGAAATGTATGATGAGATAAAAGAAATTATTCAAGTAGTGAAGGGAGACGAAAATTTAATAGTTATGGGTGACTGGCATTCGAGAGTAGGAAAAGGGAGAGAAGGAAACATAGTGGGTGAATATGGATTGGGGGAGAGAAATGAAAGAGGAAGCCGCCTGGTAGAATTTTGCACAGAGCATAACTTAATCATAGCTAACACTTGGTTCAAGAATCATAAAAGAAGGTTGTATACGTGGAAGAATCCTGGAGATACTAAAAGGTATCAGATAGATTATATAATGGTAAGACAGAGATTTAGGAACCAGGTTTTAAATTTTAAGACATTTCCAGGGTCAGATGTGGACTTTGACCACAATCTATTGGTTATGAACTGTAGATTAAAACTGAAGAAACTGCAAAAAGGTGGGAATTTAAAGAGGTGGGACCTAATTAAACTGACTAAACCAGAGGTTGTACAGAGTTTCAGGGAGAGCATAAGGGAACAATTGACAGGAATGAGGGAAAGAAATACAGTAGAAGAAGAATGGGTCGCTCTGAGGGATGAAGTAGTGAAGACAGCAGAGTATAAAATAGGTAAAAAGACGAGGGCTAGTAGAAATCCTTGGGTAACAAAAGAAATATTGAATTTAATTGATGAGAGGAGAAAATATAAAAATGCAGTAAATGAAGCAGGCAAAAGGGAATACAAACGTCTCAAAAATGAGATTGTCAGGAAGTGCAAAATGGCTAAGCAAGGATGGCTAGAGGACAAATGTAAGGGATGTAGAGGCTTATCTCACTGCCTACAGGAAAATTAAAGAGACCTTTGGAGAAAAGACAGCCAGTTGTATGAATATCAAGAGCTCAGATGGAAACCCAGTTCTATGCAAAGAAGGGAAAGCAGAAAGGTGGAAGGAGTATATAGAGGGTCTATACGAGCGCGATGTACTTGAGGACAATATTATGGAAATGGAAGAGGATGGAGATGAAGATGAAATGGGAGATACGATACTGCGTGAAGAGTTTGACAGAGCACTGAAAGACCTGAGTCGAAACAAGGCCCCGGGAATAGACAACATTCCCTTGGAACTACTGACGGCCTTGGGAGAGCCAGTTCTGACAAAACTCTACCATCTGGTGAGCAAGATGTATGAGACAGGCGAAATACCCTCAGGCTTCAAGAAGAATATAATAATTCCAATCCCAAAAATAACAGGTGTTGACAGATGTGAAAATTACCGAACTATCAGTTTAATGAGTCACAGCTGCAAAATACTAACGCGAATTCTCTACAGACGAATGGAAAAACTGGTAGAAGCCGACCTCGGCGAAGATCAGTTTGGATTCAGCAGAAATGTTGGAACACGTGAGGAAATACTGACCCTACGACTTATCTTAGAAGAAAGATTAAGGAAAGGCAAACCTAGTATTCTAGCATTTGTAGACTTAGAGAAAGCTTTAGACAATGTCGACTGGAATACTCTCTTTCAACTTCTGAAGGTGGCAGGGGTAAAATACAGGGAGCGAAAGGCTATTTACAATTTGTACAGAAACCAGATGGCAGTTATAAGAGTCGATGGGCATGAAAGGGAAGCAGCGGTTGGGAAGGGAGTGAGACAGTGTTGTAGCCTGTCCCCGATGTTATTCAATGTGTATATTGTTCAAGCAGTAAGTCGGGTGATGCTGAGGGAATTAGATTAGGAAATGAGACACTTAAAGTAGTAAAGGAGTTTTGCTATTTGAGGAGCAAAATAACTGAGAGAGAGTATAAAATGTAGATTGGCAATGGCAAGGAAAGCGTTTCTGAAGAAGAGAAATTTGTTAACATCGAGTATAGATTTAAGTGTCAGGAAATCGTTTCTGAAAGTATTTGTATGGAGTGTAGCCATGTATGGAAGTGAAACATGGACGATAAATAGTTTGGAGAAGAAGAGAATAGAAGCTTTCGAAATGTGGTGCTACAGAAGAATGCTGAAGATTAGATGGGTAGATCACATAATTAATGAAGATTTATTGAATAGAATTGGGGAGAAGCGGAGCTTGTGGCACAATTTGACAAGAAGAAGGGACCGGTTGGTAGGACATGTTCTGAGGCATCAAGGGATTACAAATTTAGCATTGGAGGGCACCGTGGAGGGTGAAAATGGTAGAGGGAGACCAAGAGATGAATACACTAAGCAGATTCAGAAGGATGTAGGTTGCAGTAAGTACTGGGAGATGAAGGAGCTTGCACAGGATAGAGTAGCATGGAGAGCTGCATCCAACCAGTCTCAGGACTGAAGACAACAACAACAACAACATGTAAATAACTAATTGTTGACGGTATACGAAATTCGTTTGCAAATTGTGTCACCTCAACGGATATCCGCAGCATACACATAAGGACAACACGTGTATCCCAGATCTTTTCCCAATATTCCTAAAGTGTGGGAAATCATAATTGCACGATTTAAGAAGGATCTGTGATTTGGAAATTGAGCTTAAACACGTTGCCTATCCGCATGTAAATCTAACTTCGTTTAATGTGTGTGAAATCTTATGGGACTTAATTGCTAAGGTCATCAGTCCCTAAGCGAACACACTACTCAACCTAAATTATGCTAAGGACAAACACACACACACCCATGCCCGAGGGAGGACTCGAACCTCCGCCGTGTTCGTTTAATGGTTTCACAATAATGTACAAAGTTTCTAGTGAGAAGTCACAAAGTGACTGTAATATTTTCTGTATTACTAGTGTATTGTGTGTATGTGTAATAGCTTTTATGACACAATGGTGCTCAATTCCTTATTGTTTAAATTGAACTCAGTAGTCATGACTTCACAAAGTGCTTAAGGGCAGGCAAATCTCCACGCAGTGTCTTATGTCGGTGATCTGTCGGAGCGCAAGGTTGAAGAGGTACTGTGAGGCCAAAATTATGAGTGTCTTGGCTCAACATTCGCTAGACTTCGAAAATTTCTTGAGGGCACAAGCTGAATACTTTGAAATTTTACGGAACTCCGAATAATTTTGTGAGCGTGGCTTCTGGACTCTAAATTCTAACGAAACTTTGAATTATTTGTGAGGTTTTAGGTGACTGCTCTTGTGACCACGCAAACTTTAACTTTGTTGAAGCGCTTTGGAGCAGTTGTGAGCTGAATTATTTCGCTGGATTTATTATTTATCGTGCTGTAACAAACTTGTTAAATGTTTCGTTAAGATAATGAGGGAGCTTTACGGACTTTTGTTTCCGTGGCTACTGTAAGTGAGGTTTCCACGCTATCGAACTTCACATATTTTCTGCTGATTTCTGAGATTAATGTCCTGTTGCATGAACTTTATTTGTACATACTTCTGTGTTTAAATGCTGTGCTCACACTGCATGCGTAACATCTATTTTCGACCTATTTTGTGCCTGTGTCGATATTTCTATGTCAATTTGTAGTGTTGCTTATGTAGAGTATTGTATCTATCATGGAAATTCTTTGACTATGTATACTCATGTCAATTATGTGAACTTTTGAACGGTGATGTTTAAATTAAGCTTGTGGATTTAAATAAATACTGGAATAGTTGTTATATAAGATACTGAAATTAACTTTGTCCGTAGTCAGAGAACTTAGGGATGAATGCAAAAGATGTGGGGAGGCCCAGCTGCTACGGAAGTAGTCTGGCGGAGTGGGAAAGGTGTGGTTTGCGCGCAAGTTGCAACTCGCCTTTTGTGATGGGTGAGGAGTCTGGACTGCGCACTGCTGTTGGTAACATCTCGCTAGCTGTAGCGGGTCATTGTGGCTCGTATTCATGGAATTCTGAGGCCAGAAAGGCTTAAGAGCAGTATTTATGGGCCTCGGATCCTGCATGTGGTGACAGTATTATCATGGCATGGTTTTTGGCCCCGGAAAAATACAGAGGGGTCCTAAAAAATGTATCCACTGTTTAAAAGTCCATAACTTGGAAACTAATTGCCGGAGTTGTCTCACTTTTGGTGAAAGTGTAGCGCAAAGTTCAACTTAAAGATATTACTGTAGGTGTTCGAAATGGTCACCATAAACATCCACACACAAACGATGCCGCCGAACTACAGCACGAACTACTGACTGCAATGTGTTCAGTTGGATATTTGTACATGAATGTACGATGGATTCTCGAAGTTCATCCAGTGTGCATGGATTTTGTCGATAAACGACGTCCTTTAGTGTTCCCCACAGGTAAATGTGCGGAGGAGTTTGGTCTGGGGAACGTGGTGGATACTCCACAGCACCTCTACGGCCTATCCATCTTCCTGGTAGATTTTCGTCGAGATACGCCCTAACACGATTTTGGTAGTGGGTTGGGGCACCATCTTGTTGAAAGTAAACTCTTCCGTCTCCATACAAGTCTCGGATGGCAGGTAAAATGGATGTCTGAAGCTTCTGAAGGTACACCTCACCGGTAACTGTGGCCCAGTCAAGCTCCGGTAAGACAATCCACATCACACATTTACTCCTGGCAAATTCACGGCTTTGTCTACATGAACGTTCGGATTTTCGGCGGCCCAGTAGATGCACTTGTGGCGATTTACTGTACCATTAAGTTTCAATTGTGCCTCATCAGACTACACAATCATCTCTGCAAACTCCTCATCGTTGCGCACCATGTTAGTAAACCACTCGCAGTACTCCATTCTACTATTTGGGTCGTCCTCGTTCATTGCGCGTAGCAATCGTGGGATGTAGCACTTCCACTTTGCTGTCTTCAAAATTAGCCGAACACTTGAGCGATTCACTCCAGTTTCACGGGAACACTGTCTCACTGACTTCTGTGGTGAGCGGGTGAATTGTTGTAACACACGACGGGAGTTAGCTGGACTTGCTACTGTTACAGGTCGTCCAGATCGTTGTTTGTGTACATCTTTAACACAGCCTTCCGCTTCAGATTTGTCTCGAATGCGACGAATCGTTAAACGTGTCGGTGGCTCTGTTTGATACTCATTTCGCCATTGCCGTTGAACCTCATTAATGTTTTCGTACTTAAAATACCACTTAAAAACTGACTTCCTTTCAACGAATGTAAACCTTGCGCCAGCCATGTTTACTCGAGTAACTAGGTGCAACTAAGAACAAAACACTGACTATCTGGCGACTGTCATCTCACAAAACAAAACAACGCAATACAACGCTTGTGTGGTGTTTGCCGGAACTACAAACTATTACATTACCAAAGATGAGACAACTCCGTCAGTTAGTTTGCCAGTTATGTACTTTTAAACAGTGGATGCATTTTTTTGGACCCCTCTGTATAATTCTGACGCCAAGAAGATCTGTATCAGGGCGGGGCCAGCAATACTCCTATGACTGCACCACCGCCATGTTAACAGCCACTGCAAATTACGCCACTGGTGCTACCAGCCTTCCACTAAATTGTTTTTATTTGGTAATCTGTAAATGAATCAGGTATTAGTGAAATTTGGTTGATTTTAATAATACTCGTTGTGTTGCTAAAAGTTGTGATTATCGCAAATCATAAACCTGGACAGGAATCCTATCCTAGCGAAGTTAATTCCGAGTGTCCTAATTTATTAATGAAAGACTTACTTGGAAATTGTAAAAATAGTTGGTAGCTTTCTAATGTGTGGAGTTATAGTATTTAAAGTTCAGTTTTATAGTTTGAGAAATGCTACACAACCAGTGCAGTTTTAAAACAAGCAGCAGCCATTTCCTTAAACAATTTGCCTTACTTGCAAAGCTGCCTGAAAATTGTAAAGTTAATCTGAAATGAAAAAAATATTAATTGTTGCATTTATGCACTTTGATCAGAATTACAAAGTTTTCTTAGTGTTCATTCCATGAGAAAGTTGTTGCACCTGACTTTAATGTTATGTTGGCATTTCCACAGCCAATTATATTTTGAGTAAGTTAAAAGACTGCTTATCAAAGCACATTTGTTATTTAAAGAGTTATTATTTGTTTTGCTTTACTTGATTAATGATTATTAATAAGAATACTTACCATGTCTCATACATAGTAGAGTAGTTTTGTTAATGAGCATGGGTCTTCAAACCATGAAAGTTTAAGGGCCCTCATGTATTAGGATAGTTAGTTAACAATGAAGCAAAGCAAAGGCTTCTTTAAAGCCAGTGCAGTTAGATTTGGATTCTGTGTAATTGCTTCCAACAAAGAAATATTTACGTGTTTGCTATTCCAATGCAAGTTGGTTAATGCACAGCTATAGAGATCCTATACTAAGCAACGAAGTTATAGAGTACGATCATTAACAGACCCCCTGATTTAAATCAGAATCATTTTATGCTCTTCCCTGTTTAGTATTGCTACTAGTTTCATGCACGTTGGTTCTATAAACTGTTGCATCTAGTTCATTTAAGGTACGTGTTGCTGAGAGCGATATGTTACTGTTTGCTTTCTCGTTGGGCATTTGTTTGTCTGATTTTCAAGTTAGTGGTACGTTTATCTGCAAGGTTAAGTTACTGTGTTGTAGTGTGAATGGGTATAAAGAAGGAGTTTAGTGTGTGTGTCAAGGAAGGTTAGGTTAGCCTTAGCGCTGACTTCTGGTTTATTACATTGCTTGACACAGGAATGCCTAATTAGGCTGGCGACCTATATTAATATGTAATGTTACAACTTACTTTTGTGCTGGGAGAACGTCTGTTCTTCATCCACTTGTTTACTGTTAGTTATACTCTGTGGGAGTGTTTCGGAACCGAATTCCACTTTGACTGTTCTGTTTCCAATAGACTATCTGACGGTCACAATTTCTCAGAAATTCCTCGCAGAGGTATAACGTTAGCATCCATTGTCGTTTGAAATGGTCGGTGTTACCGTTACAGGTGACTAAATTTTTCAATGTTTAGCTAATTATTGTTCAACTAATTTACTTTTTTTAAATCCGTAGACCAAGTAAGTCCATCATTTGTACGTCTACTTAATAAATATTCTTTGGAATTGAACTTCAAACTATTTGTATGGGTGTATGCTATTATCCTACCGGATTTTATTCATTCATCCCAAATAGTTTAGCTACTTTTTTATTTTTAATTTTATTCGATTTTGCTAACATAGCCTACCTGCTATTTAAAGGATGAGTATCTATACGTTAATTAATGATTTGGGCTTAAAAGCGTCGGTGCACTACAGATCCTGCCTGATTTAACAATAAAATTTGCTCGTGTGCATTTGAGCAGGCCAACAGAGGTTTAGTCTAAAATACATACAGTCGTAATCCTATGAACAAAGTCAAAATGTGCAGAAACTACGCTACATCAGCCAAAATAGTAGTTGGGAGATTATCTTGGCAGATAAAAAAGTGACGAATCCAAACGTTACAGAAAATATTGAGCCGATTGCTATTGTCAGTTACAGAAAATAGAATATAATATACAGCGAACTAAAGCCAACGGCAACAGTTCAGATATACAGAACGAGATCACAAGTTGAAGATGAGGAGCTAGTGAAAATATTTGAGGATACTGAACGAAAAATTCAGTAAGTAAAGGGAGATGATATCTAATATGGGAGACTGGAACCTTATCGAACTCGGCAAGAAATACCAGCTGTTAATATCAAATACAATGTTCGAAAGTCACTCGAGGAGGTGGTTTTATTTAGGCCGCTATCAGCGAGGGTAGTTCATGACTTCATTGGTTTTAAAGGCTCTGAGCACTATGGGACTTAACATCTAAGGTCATCAGTCCCCTAGAACTTAGAACTACTTAAACCTAACTAACCTAAGGACAGCACACAACACCCAGCCATCACGAGGCAGAGAAAATCCCTGACCCCGCCGGGAATCGAACCCGGGAACCCGGGCGCGGGAAGCGAGAACGCTACCGCACGACCACGAGATGCGGGCAATTGGTTTTAAAGCCCATTCATTTCATACAGAATTATCTTTCAAACCATTCTAGTAAGGAAATTTAGCGAATAATATATGAACATGTGAAATGTCTGTGTAAATGTTGTAGGATTAATAATGTTGAAGAAACCAGAGGATTATATCTTAAACAAAATAAATGTTTACTAGATAATGTTCACATACGTGTGAATGGAGACCTCGCAATTCATTATGGATTCCAAAGAAAAAATTATTAGATGATAATTCATACATGTACTGAGAGCAGAGCATCAGAAACAGAAACATATGCACACGAAATTCATTTAACTGCACATTAATTCATGAAAAATCAACAGCGAACATTGAGAGGGCTAAAGTGCAGTTTCCACTACCAACCACAACGTAAAATTAAAGTTCGTTATTCGGAATGCTGACGAATATAAATATCAATTGCAGCAATAATTATAGTTAACGGTTACCTCAAATCTCACAAGCAATGTTAATATAGTCATGTGAAATCAATGTATGAAAATAGAATGAAATAATTTAAGTCCAATAGAAAGTTAGTCTGTAACTCACTCTCTCAAAAATTATTCCAAACCCAACAAAAAAGTTACTGTGTGTAACTAATGCTCAAAAAAAAAATTATTTTAAGTCCAATGAAGAGCAAAGTATGTAACTCATGAGGCTGTCTGGCTACACAGCCACTTGACAAAATCACACTCACCAATACCAAAGGAAGACAAAAGACACAAAGACAACCAATAAAAGGCCACCCATACCACACCGCTAAACCTTAAATACTTTCTGTTTGTCACACATTGCTGAATAGAAGTTAGACAAATAGTGACCACCATTCAGGTTAAAAGCTAATTATATACATATTCAGTAACATACAAGAAGACAGCCATTTTGCAGCGTCCTTTTAAAATAACAACACAATACTATATAAATCGTTAACAAAGTTCAAAATGTATGCCTACATCCAGGCGTTCAATGTGAGAAAAGTAGCACAAAATTATAAGTCCATATGAACCGAGGGTACAAGTTCAATAGGACGATTAGACATGGATATGGAAAACTCATGCTGCCTTCATATTACGTGGAGGATTTGTATTATTATAAAATTTTCATACAATCGTTTGAAAAACTCATCTACTTTGTAAAATTCTGTATGCACTTGCCTGATTGGAAAATCAGCTTCCAGTGATCTTTACTGAGGTCTTCATTTTGTAAATACTTGTTATGATCAGATTAATCCACTGGGTTAGTTTTTATTACTTTTATAATCTATAGTGATTAAAAAATTTCGATTTCCTTCGTATTTATCCTAGAATAATGTTTAAAGTTGCAAGCAGTCATCTTAGTGTAGCGATTTTCCTGGTGTTCTTCAATTCTGTATCAAGTTTGAAGGATATTTAACGTATTTTCGTTGAATCAGATATAATTCTTCTTTCATTTCTGCCCTCTTAGCTGCCATCCTGCATATGCTCCGGCTTCAGGAAATTGCTTACCTGCATTCCTCGCTCTGTTGACAGCTGTCACGAGCTGTCAGACCACTCACTACTGCCTCTCAGTCCGTGAGCCGCTCCTTTAATGCCACAAGGAATGTTTGAAAAACGCCTGGAGACATGGGAAGATTCCAGATGGATTACAAAAAATAATAAAAAAAATCGAATTCAGAAACTGGTTTCTAAAGCACATCCAGGATCAGATATAGATTTCGATCACAGTTTAGGAGTGATGAGAATCGTTTGGTAAAATTAATGTGGGAAGCAGTGGGCTATTGAAGTAAAGAGGAATGATGGGATGCTGAGGAATGATACAGTCCGTTTGAAGTTTCTAAAGACTAGATATTGCAATGATGAATGCCACAGTTGACATTTCAGAGGAAGAACAATAAACGTAAAAGGGCAATTCTAGAAATTGTTCATACAAATGTAGGTAGAAGTATGGTAACTGCAAAGAAACCTTACGCAACTGAAGAAATACTTCAACTAATTGACGAGAGGAGGAATTACAAAAATGTTCACGAAAAAACTGAAATACGGTAATATACGTCACTTAGGGACGAAATGAATAGGAAGTGCAGGGAAGCTAAGGCGAATGGTAGAAGGAGAAACTCTAAGAAATCGTAAAACAAATTTGCCACTAGGTATGATGCAGCATATAAAAAAGTCAAAACAACGTACGGTAAAATTAAAAGCAAGGGCTGTGACATAAAGAGTCTGACGTGAATTCCACTGCTAAGGGCAGAGTAGAGAGCGGGTAGGTGAAAAAAGTGCACTGAAGGCCTCACGAGAGTGACAACTTTTCTGATGATGTGGTAGAACGAGAAATGCGAGTCGATAACGGAGATGTAGCGAATGTATTATTACAGTAAGAGTTTAGCAGAACCTTGGAAGTTTTGCGATGAAATAAGGCAGAAGGGACAGATAATATTGCTTCAGAATGTCTAAAATCGTTTGAGGAATTAGCAGTCAAATGTCTATTCGAGTTAGTGTGTGCAGGTTATGAGACCAGAGACATACCATCACGCTTTCGAAGAAACAGTATCCACACAACTCCAAAGATAGCAAGGGTAGACGAGTTCGAAAACTATCGCTCAATCCAACGGCTCATGCATCCAATTTGCTAAGAAGAATTCTATACAAAAGAATGGAATAGAAAATCGAGGATCTGTATTTTGACGATCAGTTAAGCTTTGGGAAAGATAAAGGCATGATAGAGGCAGCTCTGATGTTACAGTTGATAACAGAAGCACGATCTATCAAATATCAAGACATATTCATAGGATTTATTGACCTACAAAAAGCGCTCGACTATGTAAAATGGTGCAAGGTATCCGATATTTCGAGTAAAATAGGAGTAACTGCGAGGAAAGGTGTAAAATACGTGCAATGACTAAGAGTGAAGTGTAAGAACGGAAGACCAAGAACAATGTACTACGATTAACTTTTCTGATGATGTGGTAGAACGAGATGTAGTCTTTCGTCTCTACTGTTCAATCTATATATCGAAGAAACTATGGCAAAATGAAACAATGGTTCAAGAGTGAGATTAAAATTTAGGGTCAAAGGATATTAGTGGTAAGCTCCAGTGATGAGACTGCTTAGCTGAGTGAAAGTAAGTTAGAAGTTCCAGGCACTCGTTGACTGTGATAAACAGTGTAATGGGTGAACTCTGTTGATTGACTGTAAACCGAAGAAAGACGAAAATAATTATGAGTAGCCGAAATGCATTTGCGATAATCTTAACATCAGAACTTAAGGCAACGAAGTAGACGAAGTTAAGGAAGTCTGCCACCCTGGAACTAAAATAACACATGTTGGAGGAAGCAAGAATGACATAAAAAACAGACTACAACATACAAAGCCGACATTAATGACCAAAAGAAGACTACTATTGACAAACGGAGGCCTTAATTTGAAGAAGAAATTTCTGAGAAGGTATGTTTGGAGCACAGCATTGTATGATACTGAATTATGGTCTGTGAGAAAAACGGGAAAGCAGGGACTCGATGCGTTTGAGATGTGTTGCTATGTATGAAATCTGAAAAGTTAGATAGACTGATAATATAGGGAATGAGGCAGTAATACACTATATCCGCTAAGAAAGAAACATATCCAGAGAGACTGAAATATGCCATTGTTAAACCCCTCTATATGGAAGGTGATAGGAGAGGTGTAAGTAGCTACCGACATGTTTCACTGCTGACATCATTCTCCAAAATTTTTGAGAAGATGATGTATTCTAGAATAGTACATGACCTTAGCAACAATAGAATCCTTAAAAAATCACAGTTGGGGTTTTACAAGTATTGGTCACTGAGAATGCCATGTGCGTGTTCACTCACAAGATTTTAAAAGCATTACCTAATAAAATAGAGCCTGTTGGTACTTTCTGCGACCTCTCTAAGGCATCTGACTGTGTGAATCACAGTATTCTCCTAGATAAATTGACGTTTTATGGGACTGATGGTATAGCTAACCAATGGATTATGTCATATCTAACCAAAAGAATGCAGAAAGTTATACTTAGCAAATAAAGCAATATAGTTCAAATGGCTCTAAGCACTATGGGACTTAACATCTGAGGTCATCAATCCCCTAGAATTAGAACTACTTAAACCTAACTAACCTAAGGATGTCACACACATCCATGCCCGAGGCAGGATTCGAACCAGTGACCGTAGCAGCAGCGCGGTTCCCGACTGAAGCGCCTAGAACCGCTCGGCCACAGCGGCCTATATAGCGGCCTATACAGTCCAGGGACATAAGTATGACCTGGGAAAAGGTCACATATAGGGCTCCCAAGGTTCAATATTAGTCCGCCGGCCGCTGTGGCCGAGCGGTTCTAGAATTTAAATTGGTAAAAACACACTTTGGAACTCCTAAAAAAACTTAGATCAGCAACATGGCGCTTGAATTATTGCAAATCTTCGGGAGAGACAAATCAGTAAGTTAACATTTTTGCGTATTTTCATTCAATAATGTCAAAGAAGAAACCGCTCATTACGCAAAAACATGCTGTAAGAATAATATGTGTTGCTAACCCACGATCATTTTGTAGAATCTGTTCAGGGAGTTGGTTATTCTGAGTACTGCTTCACTGTATATTATTCCCTCATGAAGCTTGTTGTTCATAAGGAACTATGAGGTGCATAATTACAATATCTGAAGGAAAAATTACACTCATTACTCTACATTAAGGTTGTCTTTGGCACAAAAAGGGGGGCACGCTGCTACAACAAAAAATTTTGATGGCTTACCCTGTGATATAAAATATCTGATATACAACAAAGTACAGTTTGGCAACAAACTTAGAAAGTTTCTCCTTTACAGCTCGTTCTCTTCTGAAGAATAATTTCTATCACTGTAACGTGTAAAAGGTGGTGGATAGGAATTATTAACTCAGATCTATATATCTCTTTTCCTTTTGTAAAAAAAGTTAGAAATGTTCAGAATGTAACGGTATGTAAAATTAACTGCGGTATGACTGTAAAATGACTCGCTCCACATTATTATGAACTATCGTGCAAAACGATCTGTGGAAGGTGCAACTAACTAGCTATGAAAAACACTGAAAATAAACCCGGATAGGGTGATAGTATATGTATTAAGACATCGGGAAATAACTTGCATGGAACCAGATGGAACTTTAGTGGGTAAAAACTGCAGGAGGAGACAAAGATTGGAATACATTCGACGAATATTCAGGACGTAGAGTGCAAGTGCTACTCCGAGGTGAAGAGACTGACACAGGAGAGGAATTCTTTGCACCTCATATCAGATCAAACTGAGGACTCCAAAGATCATCTACCTACATAGACCTTTTTACCACTCTATGTAGTGCACTGTCATTTAGTCACTGACATATTTGAGATGACTGAGTGATTGTGCACTACGTGGAGTGGCACAATGGTCTATGTATGTAGACGATCTGAAGATGTTAGTTTAACTTGCTGGAAATAATAGTCTACATATACATTAATAGCGATCTGGGCAAATAAACTTTTCTAGTAAGAAGATTACATTATTCAAATTCAGAGATCAGTCTCCTGATGTCAGTGTCAGGTAAACCATTAACACCTATAAGCTGCCTTCTTCATGATTGTATCAGCCTAATTATTTATGGAAATGGACTTCAGCAGGATTGATTTGTTCCTACTGATTGCACTAGGGGCGTTGTTACCAATCTCCGGCCTTCCAAAACTACGAAAGATAGTTATTCAAGTACAGACAGAGTTTCCTTACTCGTATTAGCTTGTTATTGGTGTGCTTCACTTTCACTCATTAAAAGTTATAAAGACAGCATTATTGATTTTTTCATTAAGTTTACACTCTGTGGCCTTTAGTTTTATGTAAGAGATTAGCATGTATTCATAGAAGCAAATAAATCTTGTAAACATACCCCAAAAAGTGACATTTTCGCTAAAAATCTTGCACATATTTCTGGAAAATGTTATTAACATACATCCAGGCAAGAATTTATACAGCTTATCACAATGCGTTTCATACTTAGCAGCCATGAATTACTGAAAAGCAACAGTCTTCCCTCTTTTTTTATGAATATTCTTCTTTTGTGGACTAGAGAAGTGAAATTCTAATGACGTCATATCATCCCAGCTACGTCGTGCTTGTTACTGTCTATGAGTTCACAAATAAATTTAAGTAAGTGAGATGGACACAATATTACAGTATTCAGGGACATCACATTGTTTTGCTTACAACGTTGCAGTGTATATAGTTGATATACTTACCTTTGCCAGAGAAAGCCATTATGAGAATGTTATGATACAAAATTTCATCCTTAAATAACACAGGCCAACAGATATATTTTCAGGTATTTTTTCTTGGGTAATAGTGTACCTCATAGTTCTTTGTGTAATGACTCGGTAACTGACTTTAGTTTTTTCTATCATGTATAGTTGTATGAGAATGTGGCACGTTATAAAACGAAAAATTAGAAAAACACAAGTAACTGGAAAAGACTGGAATACAATTTTTCAATGAGAATAAAGATTTTAATGGAGTACAAGCATAAAAACAATTTTTTGTTATATAATAATTATATGTTCATTGTTCTATATTTCCTTTCTCTGTCCTCCCTGTAGTTTTTGATAAAACTGTTTCTCCAAATCACTGCCTGTTGTTCTTATCGGTTATTTCCAACAAATGTTCCTCTGATTTTGTTTAATCACAAACTCATCATAATCACAAAAATAGCTGTCAGAATAGTTTTTGCAAACACGACTAATCATTCTACTTTACACATGCACTGTGGCTACGTTGTTTCAAATTGAATAGCTGTAAATTAAGGAGAAGAACTAAAGAGTTTGACTTAGTAATTACCATGTATAATAACAAGTGCAGCCACTACCGAAATTTCATACTGCCAATTGATGTGGCGTATAGAAAACAAATAATTATCTCAATAAAATGTGTTTAAAATATTGTTATTAGTCAAAGAAATTGAGTGTCATGCCTCTTTTATTATAAAAGACAGTGTCGCGCTTCTTTCGCAAAGCTGGTCGCAAGTGATGCTCCAAAAACGAACAGTAACACTGTGCATTGACGGTCTGCCTTGGAGGAACGTAATGAGTTAGGATAACACCATCACAGTCGTACACGAGAATCACCATAACTTTAGACAGCTCCATTCGCACCGCGAACAGAACAGGCTCTGCTAACCGTATACTGCACCTTCCACATCTCTAGCAACGGGTTCTACACAACGCTGGTAACTACTTAGAAGGACAGTAACAGGTGCAAACATGTAACTTCTGTATCGGTTGTGAATAAATAGTTACCACTGTTAAAGTTCCAACCCTCGTATTAGGATTCAGAACATTAGAAACAAGATTAAGCCACTCTATTAAAAAATCTTGTTCATCATTTCACTGCTTCATTAATTTAAAGACTTTATGATCTCCCATTGTCATCCAAACAAGCAGCAGTCAAATGGGGTATTCTGTGGATGTGCAATTTATTCATTGCAGAATGGAAGTTCCTTTCAATTTAAACAGTCTATATCGCGTTGTCAGTCGACCAGAAAGCAGCTTGTTCAAATCCTGGTGGGCGTAGAAGGTTTCATCACTAGTATTTGGCTGAGAAGGGCTGACATAACGGCACGTTCAAAACATATTTATCACTAGACTATATTCCAGTGTTCTGATGAAATACCCAACATCTTCACTCCCGAGAACAGGATGTTTGCGTAGTCCTTATCATTTCATCGTAATTCGTGAAAGTGGCGAGATTGGACTGTGTACAGATTAGGAATTTGTACGGGCGCTGATAACCGCACAGTTGAGAGCCCCAGAAACCAAACATAATCACCGTCATCATCATCATCATCAAAGTGCCTAATGGAGGGGCGTGTAATACGGATCCGTGACGTTAAAGTCAGTTATCCCCTTATTGTTATTCGAAAAGGTTAAGTGCTGGCAACAGGTTTGCATATTCATTTTACTGCATATACATCCTAAACAAAATAAACAAAAAAAGATGCAAAAGAGGCAGTTATCGACACTCGCATATTTCTTCATGATAAAGACGACGAAAGCGCCAAATAACTAGGATCTTACGCAGTAAAATAGTGCTGGAATCCGCAATGTCCTCGACGCTCATTGAACAAAACGGGCCTGACTTTGGCTTGATCACATACCCGCTTAATATGATGTCGTCCAGAAAAAGTAAAATATTAGAGTTCGCACAACTCACTGCGTAGTCTACGTGTCGTGCAGAACTCGGGTGCTTATCGTCTGCGAGGGCCGAGGCTCGAGTTAGGGAGACAGGCCGTATGTGCCCGCCGCTGCCGTCTTCGATCGGCAGCGGGCCTTGTTGTGGCCCGTGGCCCGTGTCTTGGTCCCGCAGCTCGCGATTGGCTGCCCCGATGACAGGCGGCGTTCGATCCGTCATACCGGCCGACGCTGCCACAGCTGCGGCTTGCTGATTACCTGCCGCGCCCTCATTACTTCCGCTGACGAGAACGGTCCACATCCAAACTCTATCTCCGCCACCCAGAGTCCCGCCAAGCAAGCGTCTGCGAGCTTTGTTAGGTTAGTGTTTCCTAGCCATTCCGTCCACACTGCCTAAGGAGTGATTGAACGAAGGTGACCGCCGTGATATTCGCCTCTACAGCCTAGTGCTGCCGGCACGGTAGCTCAGCTTATTCGGTCAAAGGGATAGCTGCCCTCTGTAATAATAATAGTAATAATGTAATGAGAAAACCCAGTACATAGAAAGAGTGCCACAAGACAAATTGCCTATTGTGACAACCCATGGGAAAATCGTACAAGTACCACATTTTAAGTACCTTGGAGAAATCATCCAGCCATCAGGGATCAACCTAAAGGCGAATGAGGAAAGAATAAAAAAACTACAGAAAGCATGTAAACTCTCGTGGAACAATTATAACAAAAGGTCCATATCCATTAACGCAAAATTGAGGCACTACAACACTGTCGTACTTCCAGAGGCACTGTATGCATCTGAAACAACACAAATAGGTGGACAAACTAAAATCAAAGAAATAGAGAAACAAGAAAGGAAAATTCTGAGGAAAATTTTTGGTCCGATACAAGAGCAAGGAATCTGCAAGAAGAGACCAACATCAGAATTATATAAATACACAAACATGATTACGGATACAAAAAGGAAAAAAAGAATGCAGTTCTACGGACATATCCACAGGATGAATGAAAACAGAATTTCAAAGTGAATTCTTAAAGTCATCAACTAAGGCAGGGGAAAAACAAAATGGATAAAAGAAGTTGAAGAGGACCTCAGACAAGCACACATAACAGTAAACGATGCAGAAAATAGAACTGAATTCAGGTACATCATCAAAAAACGTAAATTTGACACCACAACACAGAAGAGACTAGGATGCAAATGGACAGCGGAGCGAAAGAAACAACGCAGTGAGCACATGAAGAAAATTTGGGCTCAGAAAAAAACATAAACAATCATCATAAAGGAATTCAAGTTCAAACGCTCTCTTTAAATGGGATTAATCGATAATAATAATAACAATAATAATATAAAAACTGAGTCAATGGATGAACGAAGAACTTGAACGGGTGTCATGGGACGTCCGCCCTGAACAAAGAACAGTAACGAATAAAACGGGTTAAAAAAAATGATCAGCACATCTGATTCATACGCGCAGGGCACACATTCAGTTCCTGGCCCGCTAGGAATTTTCACATGGTGTGAAGAATGGAAGGGGGTGCACTTAGTGTTATGATGCTATCTAAGGAACTTCTTGAATCGGAAGTAGCGGTTACAAAGTCTGGAAAACCGACAAAGGCTAGGAGATCGATGCTCCCTCTTGATTCCCTCCGTACCGCATCAGAGGACGACACGGAGACCGGTCGACGTCGTGTGGTCCTCAGCGCCTGATCACGGAGTATTTTATCAGATGTACTTCATATTCCTATATTTGAGACGTGCTTAGTGGCACTAAATGTATCCACGAGTTGAACTTGCGTAGACTACATTGCAGTGCGCACTATTTGGTAACAGACAATGGTAGCTATTTTTCATTCCTTATTTTTCACTGTACATTAGTCAGTATGTCGACACGGAAGGAGACTGTTGATCAGAGAAAACGTATGGTCTGGAGTTCCACAGGGAAGTATGGTAGGACCATTCTTGTTCGCTATATACGTAAATGATATAACGGATACGACGATCGGAAATTTGTGACTGTTTGGTGACGACGCTACAGTATACGGGCAAAGTGCCATCTCTGAGCGACTGTAGGAACGTACAGGAAGACTTGGACACAACTTCTATTTGATAACGTGAAAGTGTGTAATGACGCAAGTTAATTGAGACAAAAAAGAGAAACAATCGTGTAAAATTCGATTACAGTATTAGTCCTGTACTGCGCGAGGAAGAAATTTCTGAGACTGTACGTTTGGAGCACGGCATTGCACTGTAGTGAAATATGGACTGTGAGGAATCCGGATCAGAAGACAATCAAAGCATTTGAGATGTGTTGCTACAGAAGAATGTTGAAAATTAGGTAGACTGGTAGGATAACGAGTGATGAGATTCTACGTAGAATCGTCGAGGAAAGGAAGATATTGAAAACACTGACAAGGGGAAAGAACAGGATAATAGGACATCTGCAAAGACATAACGGAATAGCTTCCCTTGTATTAGAGGGAGCTGCAGAGGGTGAGAACTGTAGAGGAAAACGGAGATCGGAGTACATCCAGCAAATAACTGAGGACATTACAAGTGCTACTCAGTGATGAAGAGCCTGGCACCGAAGAGGAATTCGTGGCGGGCCGCATCAAACCAGTCAGAAGACTGATGGAAGAAAAGAGCGACAAGAAATGGAACGAGCAATCATGGTCGGTTATAGGGAAGACGACTCGTCGACTCTGTTTATTGGGAGAACTGTAGGAAAATGTTTGTAAAAAGATGGAGACCGCGTTCAAAAGACTAGTTGGACCCATTTTTAAGAAGACTCTGGTGTATCGCATCCCCACCAGATCAGATTAAAGGAAGACTTCGAGCAATTGCACAGGTACACTGTTAGACTGTTGGCAGTAGCTTTGATCAACATGTGACTACTACGGAAATGCTTCGTGAAACCAAATGGAAATCCGTGGAAAGGGGGAGACGTTGTTTCCGTGAAACACTTTTAGGAGGTTCAGAGAACTGGCAGACTGCAGAAAGTTTCTCTGTCACCAACGTACATCTCGACTGGGATATCTAAGACAAGAGAAAGTATGCTTCGTACGGGAGCACATACGCAAGAAAAAAATTACTGGCAGTGGTACAAGATAGCATATGCCATACACCGCACAGTGGCTCGCAGGAGTGGACAGTGACTTCAAGTTCAAAAGTCTACATTTGTGTTTTTAAGTCATCATTCATTTACACATGATGCACTGCGTCAAGACCGACGTGGTGTAGTTAGTTCGCACAGGTACCCACAATAACTGCCTATTAACTTACAGCTGACAGTATGGTGCTCCAATACATACGTCAGTTTTTATCACAAAACACAAAAGGTCTACACCTGTTTATAAATTATTTGCTGCTCTGTACTTAGTTGCTGTTACTGTACGTTGGCTTGCTTCGTACATCTCAGTAGCGGATATAACCTGCGCAACTGTACTTTGGTGATAGAAATATAAAATAATTCCACAATTCAGCTCTGAAGCCCACGTGATTCCTACCAACGAAGTGTCATACTCTGTGTAATGAATAATTTACGCGTAGCCATTGTCACCTTTCTGAGCCTTGGAGCCGTTACTTTTTTCCATCCAGCTGCTCAGTTGAACACAGGAGGCTAAGCACACCCGGCGCCAGTCCTCCCTCCAAGGAACAATCCGATTCAGTACCACTGAATCCGAACCTTGTGCATAACAGTCAACAAACCTACACAGATGGACAACAATAATAATATCCAGAGATTCACGAAAATCTAGAATCTGATGCACACCACATAGTAGTGAAGACAATGAGAAAGCAATAGAAACTCTATAAAAATAACAAAACAAGAGCCATGTTTTTGAAATGGTCTGCACCAGAAATCATAGCAGATCTACAAATAATCTCTGGAGAAGTTTGGAAAACAGAAAAAATTCCTCAACAACGGAAACTGGTTCTAATACACCCATATCAAAAGAACGGTAACAAGCAAGATATTGACAATTGCTCAACAACATTATTGAAGAGGACACAATCTACGTCCACTGTCAGTTGCCTGAAAATCAAGATCGGTTTTAACAGAATGGGAAGATCCTGTTACGAACAGATTTTCGAACTGAAAGTCTGTAATTCGCCATAGATCAAAAAACTTCGTAACATGTAGTTGTAAAATTCATTGATTTAAAAAAATCGTTTGACTTCTTAATAGGGAAAATGTGGTTAGAGTAATCCGTGAATTTGGTGTTGAAATTAAGGTGTAAAGTTTAATCTGAGAAACTCTGACGGAAACACTTTCACAAGTAAAATTTATGCGTGAGATATCAGGACCTTCGAAAATAAATACGTGTGTTAGGCAAGGTGATGGTTTATCTTCACTTCTTTTTAACTGTGTCATGGAGAAAATTGTAAGAAATTGGAATGACAAACTGAAAGAATCCAAAATATCGCCACTTGTTCTAGGAAGATAGGAAAAAGGCTAGCATTTGCGGATGAGTTTTTCATACTTTCTGAAAACTACACAGATGGAGCAATGCAAGTTAGTCTTCTAGAAGAGACAGTTAGCATGACAGGCTTCAAAATTCCTGCAGAGGAAACAAAATTTATGACAAATATAAAATGTGTTTCAAAACACTTAATAAAAATACAGAGCACATAGAGAAGGTAAAGAAAATTAAATGTTTCGGAGAGACTGTTCAAGAAAATCTGCTTAGAGGCAATTATACACAAATAGAAAAAGGACATGGCATTAACGATAGTACCAACAGCAAAAGATGCTTATTTGAAACTTTTAAAATAAAGCACTACAAAAACAGAAGGGAAACCAGAATGCTTTTATGCTAGCGAATGTCTATTATTGAAGTATAATCTTGATAAATTATAAATATTAGAAAGAAGAACTGTACGGAAAATAAAGTCCAAAAAAATGCAGCATTTTGGAAATTAAGTAGTACCGATGAAATTTAGTATACTGTAGAAAACATATCAGGGACAGGAAGAAGAGAAGAGGAATATGTTCTGGATACATTTCCAGAATGGATGACAATAGAGTCACCAAACAGATTCCCAAATATCTTAGAGAAAACAAATTAATAACTAAGTGGATTCAAGAAGTTATGATAATTCAGAAAGGAATAACGCATATAAGTGGAGAAGAAGTACCGGAAAGGGATATTTTCAGGAAAAAAGTTTGAGAACGAGAGTGTTCTAAGTCAGGATGGAAATGAAAATTTGCAGAAAATAATCTTAAGACACGATAAGGAGGCAAAGGAGGATACGGGAAGAGAATCAAAGAATAACAAAACAACAATAATAATAATAATAACAGATATCATTAAAATCCCAAGAAGAAGACAGGAACCACTTGGACAGAATGAAAAAGGGAGAAACATCGACAAACGGCGAAAGCAAAGTGGAAGAAAAGAAAGGAGAAACAGCTGAAAGCCGGCCGCGGTGGTCTAGTGGTTCTAGACGCGCAGTCCGGAACCGCGGGACTGCTACGGTCGCAGGTTCGAATCCTGCCTCGGGCATGGATGTGTGTGATGTCCTTAGGTTAGTTAGGTTTAATTAGTTCTAAGTTCTAGGGGACCGATGACCACAGACGTTAAGTCCCATAGTGCTCAGAGCCATTTGAACCATTTGAAACAGCTGAAATAAACATGTAGGGAATAATAATAATAGTATTTATTAGTATCATTTTTAATTCGAATTCGGCCATCTATGTCCTTGTGATTTGGTCTCCTTTCCTGATTTTCGGTCTAGTCAGTATTTCTTCAGTCTTACACTGCTTTCTGTTCTTCTCGTATCTGTCGTTACGAGTATGTGTTCTTCAAACAACCGCGAACTTCCTAATCTTGCTTCGAAATTTTTGCCTGTCTGGAGTTTCTGCTTCCCTAATGTTAATTTATGAACCATCTCATTTCTTTTTAGGGATTTTTGTCCAAATGGTGAAGCTTTTTCAATGTCATTCGAACCAAGTGACACAAGCGACAGTTAAACGAAATTCTTCTTTTCCTCAGAGCATCGGATAGTTTTTCAGTTTGTGTGTAGATTTGTTCATTACCTCTTCTCACCCTCTTACTCCAACTTTTTTCGCAGTACCATCCTTACCTTTCCCCCAAAAACTTCAATTTATGTCTTTTTGTTGAAGATTAAAAACTCCGCTGCACGAAGGTACTATAGTTTTATGACATTATTGTATCACTGGATTTCTGTTTTCACTGAGAGCGATTTTTTATTGCAAATGACCTTAGTAAGCTGATAAGTCACTTCTATATGTTATTATCGATTCTAATATGCACTGCATAAGGTCTGTAACACCGGACTCCCACTGCAGCTTTTGCTGAAGTTTCTGTAGTGGGAAAAATGACTGCCGTCGACCACTGCCAAATCCAATAAAGCGCGCAGTTCACTGTTTTTGGAAACGCCCTACTCCGCTGCCGGTGTCTGAGGCCGAAGAACTCGACTCCGCACCTCTTTTTGAAAAATTCGAGCTGTTTGGTTTAATCTCCAACTGTGTTCTCAACGTCGACAGGAAACTGATTGTAGTCTCCTCTCTCTTCATACATTTGCCGCCAGTGTCAAAACTCTAGGCACTTTGCCTGTTCCATACACACTAACTTTGTGAACTCATCTGTGTCTCGGTTCCTCGATATTACTTGCTTTCCGCTGGTGGCACTGCAGCAGAGAATGTTTTGTGGTCATTCTCCTTTGGGTAATAGGAAATGCCGATCAGCGACGCGGTTTATTGTCATTGAAACTGAGGAAATATTTGTTAGAAATTTTTGACACAGAACACTTCGCACTTCGTTTGGTGGAGGATAGCATTTCACGTGTGTTGTCTCACACTTGGAAACACCAGGTGCAGTACTACTGTGGAACGTGTAGATGTCGGGTATGTAGACGGCAGTGCCCGTGTGGAAATTCTGTGCAGCGCTATTTAGATAACAACATTCGCAGCTTCCGATGCAGTTATCCGCTTACCCCATAAATTTTGGAAAACGGTGTGAATGTCTTTAGTACGAAGAAGAGTGAGTGTAATGTCGGGAATTGTGAGCCCCTGCGTTTAACTCGCTCTGAGAGAATTTACACGTGTCGATACAATTTATTAAACACGACACGCAGTAACATTGAGCGCCAATAGACGTGGGAGGCAGAAACCATTTACAGTAAATGAACGCAGCGGGAGGAGAGGGCGCGCATTTTAAAATAGCTTCGCGTTTGGTGGGGAAAGTGATAGCGTGCGTGGGAAGCGCGCTGCAGCTTTTGTCCGGATGACAGTAATGAGGCAGCCATCGACGCCGCTATTCCGGGCGGCGGGCCTATTTGCGGCCTTCGCAATGACGCCTGCCGGACACGCACACCTGCCCCCCGCTGATGGACTATTATCCGCCCAGGTCTCCGCGCGCATTAACTGCGTAGTTTGTGTCCACAACGAACTGTTTTGAAGCAGAATGGCTTTAATGTTCGAAGTTGGTACTTGCAAGATAAATGACTAGACGTGGCACTGAGAGGAGAATTTGTAACGAATGTCACGGAATATGACAGGAGTGGCCACAGCGAGCCTCTTGCCTCAGTGTAGTGCGATTCGTGTCTACACAGCAATGTGATAAGGGCGATATCGTCTTGTCGCCTTCACAAAACTGTACATGGTAGCTAACGGATCGCACTAGTCACTCTCGCCCCACCGTATCCCACACATACATGAGTGTAGACAAGTGCAGAGACGTACTGGCCTGGGAAGTTGAGTTTAATGGGCAGAGTGTGGACAATATTATACTGTTGGAACAACACATCGCCTTCCTGCTACAAGAACGGCAAAAGAACGGATCTAACAACATCCAGCACGTACAGAGCGCTGGTTAACAACTCCTCCAGAAGCCGGCCAGTGTGGCCGAGCTGTTCTAGGCGCTTCAGTATGGAACCGCACGACCGCTACGGTCGCAGGTTCGAATCCTTCCTCGGGCATGGATGTGTGTGAGTCCTTAGGTTAGTTAGGTTTAAGTAGTTCTAAGTTCTAGGGGACTGATGACCTCAGATGTTAAGTCCCATAGTGCTCAGAGTCATTTTTTGAACTCCTCCAGAAAAACCAAAGGTGAAAGAGAGCTGTAGAGTATCAAAAATGGTTCAAATGGCTCTGAGCACTATGGGACTTAACTGCTGTAAGTTCTAAGGGACTGTTCACCTCAGATGTTAAGTCCCATAGTGCTCAGAGCCATTTTTTGAACTCCTCCAGAAACACCAAAGGTGAAAGAGAGCTGTAGAGTATCAGAAATGGTTCAAATGGCTCTGAGCACTATGGGACTTAACTGCTGTGGTCATCAGTCCCCTAGAACTTAGAACTACGTAAAGCTAACTAATCTAAGGACATCACACACATCCATGCCCAATGCAGGATTCGAACCTGCGACAGTAGCGGTCACGCGGTTCCAGACTGTAGCGCCTAGAACCGCACGGCCACTCCGGCCGGCTGTAGATAATCGCACCTCAGGCCACAAGGCCTGGGTGTGGCCAGTGTGTCTTGGACGAATATACTCTACGAGACAGAGCTCACTAGGTCTACGCACACTCGCAAACAACCATTACTAGTTTGTAGGCAGACCCTGCTTACCTCGCTTAAAGCCACGACGCGGCATTCCACCTTCCAAATGATTATCTGACTTCACCATTCGAGTCGCGCACGTCGATGCTGTGGCTTGAATGGTAGACGGGCTAGAGGTGTGTGTGCCCGTAGACCCACTGCTAATAACCGGTTCACAATAGTTCGTATTGACACGTCTGGGCACAAAAGACCTTTAATCGATGCTGTGATAGCTGTACGATCTGCAATGTGACGATCCTGGAGAGCGTCTGTGACGCATGGAAGTCCAGAACCTCGTCTAAGGATGTGGGAATCTTCACGTGACCACTGGTATCAACATCGTTGCACAGCTGACGCAGCACGTCCAACTTGTGTGGCAGTTAACCGAAAGAATCATCCCACCACTCGGAAGGCCACAATTTCAGTCCTTTCAAATTCGTTCAGTTCGCTGTAGGAAGAACGAGAGCGTCTCTGTTGCATGGTTGCCTGCTTGCTTCACACGTTTGCATTACACTGAGTCTTATGGCTTTATTATTATTATTATTATTATTATGTGTACTTGTGGTGGAGCCTTATCACCTCTGGCAAATTTGCTGCCTGTGTGTTAGGTAAGGGAGAGATTTCAGACTTTACTTACTGCTCTTTATTTACAGGTGTTTGGCACGCAGAGGGTTTCTTTCGCCTGTAGGGATGGTGGGCTTACTTTTTTTAATTTTAATTATTTATTTGTTTTTCTATTATTTATTTATTTATACTGTGATTAGTATTTGCTGTTATTTAGTGTGCAACTCCATCGTCAGACGGGATGGATCTTTGGACTTTATATTTGTGCCATAGCTGGGGGAAGAGTGTGACTACTATCGCTAATTGATGAGTGATGTGACGCAGCGTGTCGATCTTGTCAAACAACTTTTGGGCCTTTTCCGTACTTTTTGGCGTAGGTATTTTTTGTGAAATGCATCGTAGAGTTCCTTAGCTCTTATGCTCCAGTGTGCTCAGAGTGTTCATCGGAGACATTTGGTTTGTATCACTTGGAGCTTCGTGATATTGGTGTCGCAGGTCGTGCCCCAGGAAGTCACTCCATACAGCAGCGGCTCGTTATAGACTCATCTTCGTGTCAACATTCAGCTCCTTATTTCTGAAGAAGTGGATGGATGGTCTCAACATTCTTAGTACAGTTTTCCTCTATTCTGCTACATGATGGGTGAAGAGTAGTGTCCAGGAAAACGCCCAATTATTTTACCACGGAGGACGAACGAGTAGGCAGGTTTACGATGTGGAGCCTGGTACTGCTGACCAGTCGGTGTCTTGCGAAAATAATGGCCACTGTTTTTGCCAGGTTGATGTGTAGTTGTGCCAATCGCTCCGCGAGATCCAGTTGTCGTTGCAGTCTCGCAATCCCTTGATCTAATGTTCCGTCTCTTCTTAAAAACGTTCTATCATAAGCATAGACGCTAACTGACACATGTAGGTATGTCGTTGATATAGACGTTGAAAAGTCCTTGCGAGATAACAGATCGAAAATGTTCAAACTTGTGTGAATTCCTAAGGGGCCAAACTGCTTACATCACCGGTCCGCAGAGTTACACACTAATAAAACTAACTTATGCTAAGAACAACACACACACCCATGCCCGAGGGAGGAATCGAACCTCCGGCGGGAAGGGCCGCGCAGTCCGTGACATGACGCCTTAAACCGCTTGGCCACTCCGCGCGGCAATTACAGATCCCAGTGGGGCACTGGCACGGACTGGTTTGTTTGGTCCCTTAGGAATTCACACACATTTGAACATTTGGACTGGTTTCTAGGTAAAGTTCTTGTCGTCGATATGCACATACAATTTCCTGTCTCGAAGGAATTTCTCAAGTAGGTTTACTTAGCAGTCAGTTATGGAGTTGTTCTGGTTCAGCTTGTCGATTAAGTACTCAGACCATACTTTATCGTAAACTTGCTCGAGGCACAAGAACACTGAAATTGTCGAATATCGTTTGGTAAAGTTGCCTTGTATAATTGCGGTAATCCGGAGAAGTTGAAGTTCGCAGAGAGTCTATTTTGGAATCCGAACTGTTCCGGTCAGATGATTTGTCCCATACCATAGATTCTTGTAGTCTTTTGACTAATACCCGTTCGAGGAGCTTCCCCAGCGTTGTTTGAAGACTGAATGTGCGATAATTGTTCGGAAGGGAGAGATCCTTCCCAGATTTCGGCAGTGGCACGACTCGCCTTGTGACTGTGAGCATTTCAAATTAACGGGTAGACAGATGGCGCTCTTGTAGCTATGCCACTATGTTCTTTGTTAATGGACGACGTTGAAAACATTATCAGTACTTTTATCATCCCCAGATGATGTGTGCTATCATCGTATCAAAATCGACATCTTGACAGGTGTACAAATTCTTTTTTCTGGCAGAGTACACAGACATGGGTCAAGAGGGGGAATTTCCTTATGTTAACGTGATCAAGTATGGTACTTGGGTACACGCTATCAAGCACGACCAGAGGATTGAGTACATGGCCAATGACTGCGTATAACCGACGGCCTGTCGAGGATGCTAGAGTGACGCCAGAGTGAAAGGTTTTTGATGACATACGCTGAAAATGAATATAAAATGCCGAAAAAGTGAGACACAGTACACTTACGTCATATTTATGTAATGATCTAACAACGCCGAATTTTCTTTATCCGAAGTTTGACTGATGTTAGCGGATTTTAGAGGTGTTAAAGGATTTGACGGCGTACTTGTACGACTTGCGTGGAGATATACCTGAGTTATTATGACTGCCTCTGAACGTGATTTTCTAGTGTACACCATAAAAATGTGATTGTGTGAGTAGCGTGATACATTTCATCTGGGTAGTCCAATGAATTGCTACATGGTAAATGAATTATTGATCAATTTATTGACTATATTAAATTTATTCTACGAAGCTGAGTTATTCCTTGAATCCTCAGAATGTTTGCTCACGTGTAGTTAAATAGTAAAGAATTACAATCGACTTTTTCTGATTAGTCAGTTTGTCAGAGCCTGATCACGATTAACAAAAACTCATTATTTGTAAGGGATTAGATTTTTGTAGTTTAGCCACTGGTTATGTGGATTCCCTTGAGGTGATAATTACGACTAGAAAACCTCAGATTTCAGACAGAACGGGCGATGTTGTCCTGAAGAAAAAAACAATGCCAAGTGGTAAAGGAAACCCCACATTCTTCATCACTCGTCTCCATAGCGACTTAACTTCACGCTCATCCTATACTCACATTTAAAATTCACGACATTAAAATGTATTTAATATATTTAACGTCCGTGAAGCACTTTATTTCTGGCCTACTTACTTCTGAACTGTCAGAAATTGGAAAACTCCAGGCTACCAATGCTTTGTGTATACCCAAGAATAATAATAAGAATAATAATAATAACAATTATAATACTGTGTGGGCTCTGCAGAAGTGCGGTAGCCATTATATAGTTACTGTATTGTTGTGCTCTCAATGAGATCGTTTATTTGTTATGAAATGAATAATGAAGTAATTTCCGGTTCTTTTCGGGAACTACCTACAACTCAGAGCAGGCATTTTCATGAGTGATATATACCTCCCAATTTTAGTGTTATAGTTGGCTGCTGTAAAGTAAATGCATGCTGAGTGAACTGTGTAAGAAAGATGATGTTCATACAGCCGTTTCAAAAGCTGTAAACTCCACCACAGTGTGTCTCACGTTTATTTTACTATTTAAAAACGCAAATTATTGATAACTTATGTAAACAGTATTACAGTCTTACGAAGTAATGTGTGTATGGGTGAGGGGGCGGGGAACCACATAGAGAGTAAAGTAATTGCTGTTTTCGGTGTAGAAACATCGTAATTATTCTTGGTGTTCTTACAGTTAAGACGTGTAAGAAATGTAAATATGAAGAAGAGCATTGGATATTCACTGATGGCGTGAACAGGAATTCTTTTCTATAGATAGAAACGGTAACCTGGCAGTGTCGCAGTTCAAGGTTAGTAATCTGGCACTAACCGCAGAACATTCAATAAAGACTACTCTGTTGCTCCTCCATGAAGAAAAATCAAATGTACGTACTTTAAGGAAAAACTTCAACCTCTTTCTAGAATTATGTCTATGTTTATTAAGCAATAAATTTAACTTTCAGTATTTAAAGAAGGAAAGATTTCTTTGCGTTACACTCTTCTGAGTGGTTTGACGCGCCCTGCCACGAATTCCTCTCCTATTCCAACGTCTTTACCTCTGACTAGCAATCGCACCCAACATCACGAATTATTTGTTAGACATTTTACAATCTATCTTTTCCCCTACCTTGTTTACACTTACAGTTATCTCAACTATAGTGGAAGTTATTCCCTGATGAGTTCACAAATATCCCGTCATCTTGTTCCTTCTTCTTGTCAATTTTTTGCACGTGTTCCTCACCTTGCCGATTCTACGGAGACCGCCTCCTTTATTGTAGTATTAGTCCACCCAGTTGTCAACATCCTCACCCGAAACTGAGGTTATTAAGAAAGGATATTGCGAAGTAGATATTATTTTATACTCCGAAACTGTTGATCAAATGCCGCTGCCAGACATATAGAGGACCAGTTTCTTATCAACGGTGAAGTTGTAAGTTATATGAAAAAGTAATGTGAGATTTCAGCAATGAGGGTGACTAGACGCGTCTGCGTATACCAAATATCAACCGGAACATACCTTTTTTGTAAAGTATGTAAAAATGTGGTGGCAGAGCTCTTAGACATGGTTACATATAAAGTTATTACCGCAGGATGTGTCATCAAAGAAGCCTTAGATTTTGTTACAGTGAAAAATTTAGAGTTGTCAGGAAGACTGTTAGTGTAGCTACCGACGGTGTATGTACTGTCTATGACAGCTAACAAGGGCTTGACAGCTTTTATATGTTCGTACATGTCCTGATTTCATACCTGTCCACTGTATTTGTTACAGAGGACATTGAACATTAAGGTATTTTGAGTGTCCACATGTTGTGCAAGTAGTTATAAAAATTGTCAACTACATGTTTCTTCATTAATGCTAACTATTAGTTTCTAAACTATGTCGCTCTCTTCGGATCAGTTCTCTAATTTTATGGCTCCAAAAGGGAAGGTCAGTGGCCATCCCTGGAATACGGTGCTCTAAACAGAGATACATCTTAGGACTTTAACTTACGGCGGGAATGATTAAGGACGCTGTAAAAGGATCTTTAGTACGACTAAATACCGTACAGATATAGCAGGCTCTACCATCGTCCGAGGTTTTAAGAGCGAGCAGTGAGCAGAAGAGAGAGTTACCTTTATCTTATTCATAAAGAACTTACTTGAAGTTTGACAGTGTAGGTTTCTAAAATTACAGAAAGGAAGTTTCATCCAAATCGGCTTGCGGGACTTAACGCGATTCCGCAGATCCTGAGTATGACGCTACCATCAGTCGAGTGCTGGACCAGTTCGCAATATCGGTAACGGGTTTCAGCGAAACAAAATCATTGTATGTCGATTTTGTCCAAAACTAAGTAGTATCGAAGCTAAAGCCGAAATTAGTGTCGATTTTTCTTCCAATGACGGTCGTTCCAAATATGTAACCAACTTGTCTTGTAAGGTATAATGATAGTAGAAATGTATGATACTTACGATACTCTACATCTGGAAGTTTCTACATGTATGTGATCGTTTCAAGAAACTTAGTAGCCACAGTGTCAAACACCATCTGGTTATGTAGTGCGACATTTTATGAATATCGAAATAATAAGGATAATAAGGGCTCAAAATGGCTCACTTTGTATGTAAGTTATACGAAACTTTTGACGAATGATGGTTACTAATTAAAATTTGAGTAACTGTCACAGTCTTTACTTACATTAGCGGAGACTGATGTACTACTAGGTTATAAAATCAATAAGAAAACTATAAAGCCATGTCAGCGTCGCTTCTCCTCAAGTCGTGATGTGTGACAAAAGGAGGTGGAGGACCTTGGTCGATGGAGTAAGAAATGGATTTTACGCACTCTGATTTATGGAACAGTAACTGCGTAGCGTAGGATTTCACGTCGTCCGGACAAAAACATGTTTACCTTGTCTGTCACATCCCCTGATATACTCAAAGTTGTAACTTTTATCTATAAAGTAAGCTATAATTGTTATGGAAGAATCTGCAAAACATGTATGTTAATAAACTTAGCAACTTTTAGCTTATTGCGGCTTTTGATATACTGAAATCAATATCTTTTTGACAGGATATCTTGGTTTTCAAGAAGTTCAAAAAGGGATTTGATACTTAAATTACTCTCGCAGTGTATACATCATCTACAAATATTGCTCTGTATTGTAAAACAAAAATAATGTATGTCGTTCGTTATGAGAATTAATAGCCTACAAGTAAGACTGTTATACGACATATTAGAACAGTAGTGAATCTTACATCTCTGATATGTGTAAAAGAAACCTCAGGCAATCCTTATGATACATAGCTGTGTAACGTAGAATGTGCTCAAATGGTGCGTTCTTTCGTCTCTCAGGCTAACAGTTCGTTGTTTCATTTCCGCCAGTGCGAGCAATAGAATAAACAATTTTGAAACGACTCTTCTTCCGAAGACTTCCTCTGAAAATTAATGCCCAGTTTACAAACAAGGCAGTAATAACATTTTTGTTTTATTTTGTCTTATTTTCTAATACGTACCTCTTTATTGTAGGATCGGTGTTCAGCGAATTCACTTCACACTCTGAATTGTCATATGCTATACAACGTCTCCCTGCGTGCAAGGAATTTTATTAGTGTATTGCATAACCAGTCCCATACATTGAACTAGACTGAGTTTGTTTCCCTATGAATGAAGCCACACAGACTTTGTTAGTAGAATATGACAATCAGAGTGTAAATGTTTTCACAGTAAGAAAGTGACTCCAATTTAGCTACAGTTACATCGAGACAAATAACACACACTTAGCTACTTCAACATAAAGCAACGACATAAACGATCAAAATAAACTCTTAAATTCACCACTGAATGGAAAACAACAATAAATCAGTAAAGGAATAAAGCACACCACCAAATGCACATCGAAACTTGGAACTCACAATTTGACAGTTGTGATAGTGTCGTGTACCGTTGGCGAAAGTCGTAACGTGCATTCACAATGGAGTCGGGAGAGTAGGGCTACGACTCCATTGGGGATGCACGTCACAACTTCCGTCATAGCTGTGGCCTCTCCCGGGCAGGGGGCATTCGCTAACTGGAGCCTCGAGGTCACTCTCTAAAAGCAACATGTCGAATTTTTCTCAAAACAGCTACAACGAATGAGACGCGGAAGTCGAGCATTTCAGATGTATGTCAAGTTTTGTTAACAGCTTCTACTAAGACATAATTGACTAAAATAAGGAGACAACAACAAAAATAGGAGAATTGTGTTAAAATTATACTTGTGGTTTAGAACTCAAAATATACGTTGTTTCATTCACGTTCATCCCGCAGAGTACTTATTCAGACACATGTAATGATATACCAATAATTGTTAGTAAATAAAAATGTCCCCTTTAATTTACTCCTTGATCATTATAATAGTAAGATTTTTGAAGTTTTTGAAAACATATTCAGCGATCTTAAAAGTGGTTAAAATTAAAATTTAAAACAGTCTTGATCGTAATCTTGTCAAAATATTTTTTATTGGAGTGAGTAACCGGTTTCGACTCTATGAAAGAGTCATCTTCAGACTCCGGTGCGGTGGATGGACACTGCTAGACGAGTTCCGTCGACCCTCGACGCTCGTGTAACTGCTGTACTGCGGAACTCATCCAGCAATGTCCATCGTAGAGTCGAAACCGGTCACTCACTCCAATAAAAATATATTTTAACAAGATTGCGATCAAGATTGTTTTATATTTTAATATTAAAATAGTACGTTAAGTCTTTTCCGGCCGACCTTTAAGGTTAACGGGTTTTTTAGTGTCACGATGTCACTACTACAGTTTATCATAGAAATCATATAACTTGGTTTTTTAGTGCCACAGTCTCACTACTACAGTTTATCATAGAAATCATATAACTTGGTTTTTTTAGTGCCACAATGTTACTACTACAGTTTATCATAGAAATCATATAACTTTCTAGTTGTAAAGTAAAACGATTCAAGAGAGAGGAAAATAAAATACCAACTGCAGTTGGACGAAGTTCATTCCAGTTTTGGAAAAGGGACTTAACTTTCGTTTAGTAACTGAAAACTGATTAAAGAATTAAGAAAAAACCAAGATATCAGCTCGGCGTGGTGGTCTCTAGATAAAGTCTGGTACTGTGTACAGCTGAATAAGTTATTTCAAATTTAAGTTCGTAACACAACGCATTATGAGCCCTCCCAAAATTTCTGCATACCGTAAAGTGTGAGCGGCCGGCTGCACGAGGCTGGAAACAAATAATTACTAAGAGTTGGATTAGGGAGCCTTTGATAATGAGAAATCTTTGGGTATGTTCATAAAGTGCATATAAATTTGAGTTCAAATTACATAAAAATTCAACAGTGGATTTAAACAGTAGAGAAATTTCGGAGGGGAAAGAAGCCTGATATTATAATTCATGGCGTACAGAGGAAATGAATTCCGTAAACCGATTAAGACTGCTGTCATTTTGAGAGGAGTTGATAATTTGTTTAATATGGCGGCAACCGCTAAAAAGATTCAAATGTGAAGAAGCATCTTCTTGATCGTGAGACGCGCAGAAATAGAGAGAAGCCGTCCGTTCCAGCTCTTGAGACGGCGCTGGGTCAGGCAGCTTCGGGGCACAAAGGGAGTGGTCATTTTCTGTGGCCCAGCAGGCGGGAAGTAGTCGCTTGCCCGCCTACCAGATTTACGACAGTTCTACGTTTTGATCCTGTGTGGCGCCAGTCAGTTTTCGAAAGGACTGACCGCCGCCACTTACGCCCATTCTGTGAGAACTTCGTCGAATGAATAGCAGCTATCGACTCAGAGCCACCCTCAACCGCGCCTTATACATTCAGCGTCAGGTTACAGGAAAATTTAACTGTTGATCGGTTTGAAAATATTTAATCATGTCGCTCGATTTCAAATGATGTTTTGTTTGTTTGGTGATCGCGAGAACTTCGCGATCCAGCGACGGAGCCCCCCTTTTCTGTTGGCTAAATCAGGTTTCGTGGTTCATTATTTTCTATCCGAGGTGCTCACAGTTCAGTACTTTGTTCTGTTCTGATTTCAGAATACATATCTGCTTTTTTATTTTCTAAGTTTTTGTCGTTAGTGTTCCGATCCCTACCACCTTTCGTAAAGCTAGGTATACACGTGAGAGTTTTTCATTCACAGTGATTTTTTGGGAGTAAGATACATCTTGTAAACAGCGCCGAGGGTTAGCTCACCGGCGGTCCTAGAGTGGGACAAGATCTCAAAGAGACCCTGCAGCCTCCATCTCTCGACAGCTCTTACACAAGAATAACTATACCGGCATTGTCGGGAGAGCTGAAGGTATCCGGAAAGTGCTGAGCGCAATATTGCGCAATATTTCGACCTATACTTGAGTATTGCTCATCAGTGTGGGATCCGTACCAGATCGGGTTGACGGAGGAGATAGAGAATATCCAAAGAAGAGCGGCGCGTTTCGTCACAGGGTTATTTGGTAACCGTGATAGCGTTACGGAGATGTTTAGCAAACTCAAGTGGCAGACTCTGCAAGAGAGGCGCTCTGCTTCGCGGTGTAGTTTCCTCGCCAGGTTTCGAGAGGGTGCGTTTCTGGATGAGGTATCGAATATATTGCTTCCCCCTACTTATACCTCTCGAGGAGATCACGAATGTAAAATTAGAGAGATTCGAGCGCTTTCAGACAGTCGTTCTTCCCGCGAACCATACGCGACTGGAACAGAAAAGGGAGGTAATGACAGTGGCACGTAAAGTGCCCTCCGCCACACGCCGTTGGGTGGCTTGCGGAGTATAAATGTAGATGTAGATGCAGATGTAAATTGCATCCCACATCAGTGTCGTGTTTCACAGTTTTTACACTACCACACCTTGGTAATTTATTTTCGGTACTCATGCACACATTAAATAGAAGTACCTACGAAACTGAGTATTTTGAGCCATAATATGTGGCATTAGCAAGTTTCAGTGAGAAGAAGTCGCCCGTTTTATCTCCTGGACGAACGACACGGACAGTTAGAAAATTTCGGAAGTTCTAGACTTATACAGTGCTATGTATCAAATAATATACAAAAAGATCAAACATATACACTCCTGGAAATTGAAATAAGAACACCGTGAATTCATTGTCCCAGGAAGGGGAAACTTTATTGACACATTCCTGGGGTCAGATACATCACATGATCACACTGACAGAACCACAGGCACATAGACACAGGCAACAGAGCATGTACAATGTCGGCACTAGTACAGTGTATATCCACCTTTCGCAGCAATGCAGGCTGCTATTCTCCCATGGAGAAGATCGTAGAGATGCTGGATGTAGTCCTGTGGAACGGCTTGCCATGCCATTTCCACCTGGCGCCTCAGTTGGACCAGCGTTCGTGCTGGACGTGCAGACCGCGTGAGACGACGCTTCATCCAGTCCCAAACATGCTCAATGGGGGACAGATCCGGAGATCTTGCTGGCCAGGGTAGTTGACTTACACCTTCTAGAGCACGTTGGGTGGCACGGGATACATGCGGACGTGCATTGTCCTGTTGGAACAGCAAGTTCCCTTGCCGGTCTAGGAATGGTAGAACGATGGGTTCGATGACGGTTTGGATGTACCGTGCACTATTCAGTGTCCCCTCGACGATCGCCAGTGGTGTACGGCCAGTGTAGGAGATCGCTCCCCACACCATGATGCCGGGTGTTGGCCCTGTGTGCCTCGGTCGTATGCAGTCCTGATTGTGGCGCTCACCTGCACGGCGCCAAACACGCATACGACCATCATTGGCACCAAGGCAGAAGCGACTCTCATCGCTGAAGACGACACGTCTCCATTCGTCCCTCCATTCACGCCTGTCGCGACACCACTGGAGGCGGGCTGCACGATGTTGGGGCGTGAGCGGAAGACGGCCTAACGGTGTGCGGGACCGTAGCCCAGCTTCATGGAGACGGTTGCGAATGGTCCTCGCCGATACCCCAGGAGCAACAGTGTCCCTAGTTTGCTGGGAAGTGGCGGTGCGGTCCCCTACGGCACTGCGTAGGATCCTACGGTCTTGGCGTGCATCCGTGCGTCGCTGCGGTCCGGTCCCAGGTCGACGGGCACGTGCACCTTCCGCCGACCACTGGCGACAACATCGATGTACTGTGGAGACCTCACGCCCCACGTGTTGAGCAATTCGGCGGTACGTCCACCCGGCCTCTCGCATGTCCACTGTACGCCCTCGCTCAAAGTCCGTCAACTGCACATACGGTTCACGTCCACGCTGTCGCGGCATGCTACCAGTGTTAAAGACTGCGATGGAGCTCCGTATGCCACGGCAAACTGGCTGACACTGACGGCGGCGGTGCACAAATGCTGCGCAGCTAGCGCCATTCGACGGCCAACACCGCGGTTCCTGGTGTGTCCGCTGTGCCGTGCGTGTGATCATTGCTTGTACAGCCCTCTCGCAGTGTCCGGAGCAAGTATGGTGGGTCTGACACACCGGTGTCAATGTGTTCTTTTTTCCATTTCCAGGAGTGTATTTTATAGAATTAACAAACCAAAATAAAATAAAGTTGTTCACTGGAAGGCACCCTCAATCACAGCCCTATACACACATGTGTGTGTGTGTGTGCGTGTGTGTGTGTGTGTGTGTGTGTGTGTGTGTATGGAGGCAAGATGCACAGACAGAGGTCACAACCCGATCCCTGGACACCCTCCAGAAACCAAGGAAAGGGTAGGGAAAGTGGAGCGGAAGTACAATGAACATCAATGGTTTAATAATTTATTTTCCTTTTTTTAAAATTGACATTAATACCACCAAGAATAGCAGGAAACCGGCGTCTCGAGCAGGAGGGTGCAGGAAGACGTCATACTCATTGAGACTATCGACGTATAATTTTTACGAGAAGATCATTCCGATGACCAGAGAGTACATTGATTCTAAGTGTCGAAGAGGCAGGGATCAACTTTTCATGACAGGAACACTCAAGCTCTGTGCTGGGTTAAAGAACACACTGTAAAGGAAATTGGAGAAAAATTGTCTGTATTTTGTGTAGGGGACGACTGCACGATTGCGTTCCTTAAGGAACTGCCAAAAATCAAGGATACTTTTTCCTCGATCAGCAAACAAGTAGTGTGCTACGTGTCCACAAATCCGCTTCACAGAGTTCGTCTTTGCTTGCGGGAAGTATCCCGCGTCCGGAAACAGGAGCAGTCGAGTACGTATCTGATGAGTCGTACAGGTAGTCAGCGACAACATCTGTCGCACCAGTAACCAGTCACCTCTTGCTGACCTGCACTCCAGGCGATGCTCGTCTGTGTCAAAACAGGCGACATACAATGGGGCGTCTGCGAGGTGAATCCCGTGAACATGTGACCGGCATAAAATGGTTCTAATGGCTATGAGCACTATGGGACTTAACATCTGAGGTCATCAGTCCCCTAGAACTTAGAACTACTTAAACCTAACTAACCTAAGGACATCACACACACCCATGCTCGAGGCAGGTTCAAATGGTTCAAATGGCCCTGAGCACTATGCGACTCAACTTCTGAGGTCATCAGTCGCCTAGAACTTAGAACTAATTAAACCTAACTAACCTAAGGACATCACACACATCCATGCCCGAGGCAGGATTCGAACCTGCGACCGTCGCGGTCACGCGGTTCCAGACTGAAGCGCCTTTAACCGCACGGCCACACCGGCCGGCACCCGAGGCAGGATTCGAGCCTGCGACCGTAGCGGTCGCGCGGTACCAGACTGAAGGGCCTAGAACCGCTCGGCCACACCGGCCGGCTGACCGGCATTCGTGCTTCCCATTGAAAGAAGAACGCAGACTGGGCGTCACTGTCGAGGCAAGGAGCACACACCAATCGCCAAATGGCACGCCAGTCGACGTGGGGATGCTACCCCTCAACCACATTCGGTGACCTGTGATGCTGAAGGAAACCAAAGATCGCCTTCGTGGATGTCGAGTGCGTTGGCATTATCGCAGTACGGAGGTAGCTCGGGTCGAGGAAAAGATGGCGGAAGTAAAAAAGGACGGCGCTAAGTCCGGAACCGGGATAGGTGCTGGTAGAGAAAATGGTTCAAATGGCTCGGAGCACTATAGGACTTAACATCTATGGTCATCAGTCCCCAAGAACTTAGAACTACTTAAACCTAACTAACCTAAGGACAGCACACAACACCCAGCCATCACGAGGCAGAGAAAATCCCTGACCCCGCCGGGAATCGAACCCGGGAACCCGGGCGTGGGAAGCGAGAACGCTACCGCACGACCACGAGATGCGGGCGCTGGTAGAGAGTGTGGTGCAAGAACCTCCATCAATAGGCTGGAAAGGCAAGTAACAAATGCGCCACAACGCCATGTGAGAGCCAATGAAAAGGGCTATCGATCTGCCAGGCACATGATACAGAAGGCAGCGGTCCGAACTAAATGCCGCACAGACATCGATGATACTGACGCCTCTGGCATCAGGGAGACAGGCAACTAGATCAGCGAGGATGCCGTCGCTTAAGAGGATCGCCACCCCACTACCAGTAGGGGAAGCATGAGAGACATGTGCCGTAAAACCATGGGAAGCACAGAAAGTTGCAGCTTGCATCTTCTGAAGTATAGCAACGTCAACTTCCGCAGCATACGTCATGTCACAGAGTAAAGCCAGTTTGTGGCATACGTGAGTGGTATTGATACTGACCATGGCTACGCGATTATTCTGAAAAGGTGCCATCGCAAGGAGGACGGGTAATTCAAACATGGGGTAAGAACAGGGTACTCCATGTTGTGCCCCTGTGGAAAGGCACATCACTGTGACAGGGAGAAGCCGACACCACCAAGGGTGGTTCATACCTCTGTACACCTCCAGAATGTCCATCTTCACCATTGACGTCGTCCGCCCAGTATACAGACATTTCACTGTGCTGATTCTGTGGAGCACTGTCAGAGGTGCGTCCACAGGTAGCCTCAGACATGGAAAGGGAGGCAACCGCACCAGAACCAGGCGAGGGAAAGTCGGTGTCTGGAGGTGGACGTTGACGAGAGGTCGAGGCGGGGAAGAAGATCGCGTTGTCAGGTGCCAGGGCGTCAGAGAACAACGCACCATCAATAGCAGGGTCGTCATCCTGTGCACACATCCGACGGAGGCAGTCATCAGAACGGGTACGACGTTGTCTCTTCCGTTTCCTCGGCGACTGTTGCTTCCTAACAGGCTGTTCCGTCTCGGATGGCGGGCGGCAATCGTTCAGCAAGTGGCCAGATGAAAGAAAAGCTGAAGTAGACACAGCTCCATGATCATCAACCATGGGACCGGGACAGATACCTTGCACCTGCTGACAGTCATCGTTCATTTGTATTGCCTCAGGCAGGGATGTAGGAGAGACAGGCAAAACGTCCATCGCGTAGTCGGGAGGAGTCGACGCCGGTACCGACTGATTCAGAGGGGACTCAGTAGGCAGCACCGCCGCAGACGCGTAAGACTGTGGGCGCCGCAGGAAGAGCGGCATCCCTGATCTACGCCTGGGGCATTCAGAACAAGCTGAGCAGGTGTGCGGCTGGCCAAGTGTTGCCGTAGTTGAATTTTTATCTGGCGGACGTCATTGAGGACACGGTATGTTTCGAACATCTTCCACGTTTCAGCAACATAACTGGCGAAGTTGCCGTAAGGTTTAAAGGCGGACACCACTACATTCGACGGTACCTCAAACTGCAACGTTCGGGGGCCAAAGCCAGCGCCATCAACCACTTCAATCCCTATATGTACGTCAAAGTGTCTGAACTTGAGAGCATTAGCGTGGCACCGCACAACGGCGGCGCTCAGCTCATCATTCGCCAGCTTTACGAACGCAGTAGTACTGAGGAACGAAAAATGAATTCCGAGAACATCTTCTGGTGGGAAACGCATTTTATCCGCTATAAAACGTTCTACTTCATTGCCTTCGGTCGTTCGTGATCCAAAGGAAGAGTTAATTTAATTGTGGTTTAGCAGTGAGAAAAAGCCATGATGGTCGATGAAGTCGGAATCTGAGACAAACCGCTAAGCGGAAGTAAACAAACGCGCGCTCGCTCGCAAGCAGCACACCAGGCGAGACTCAAACAAGACGTGCGCACCTCAACACAGCAATGGCTCGCTCTACAAATTTTTACCGGCTTTGAAGGGACACTTGAGACTATTGTCACAGTGGATACGCACTGTGAGTGAATGTCAGCAATGCGTTGGCAAAAAAAGTGATGAGGAAAGCTGCCAAGGAATGTACTGAGGACGGAGTTGTGCATTTGCTTAATTTTTGAAGGAAAGGCCAGCGTATGGAACGCTCAGTTACTGGATTACGGGAACTGAGATAAGGAGAAAAGTTTGTCGGCTGAAGTGGCTACCATTTTTAACACTTGCACAGAAGTAATTTACCCGAATAACCACAATTTAGGTAATCAGGCAAAGCTGTTTTATAACATAAATTGACAGAGAAAAAGTGAAGTTATGTCTGAAAGTAATAATTTGAGCTGGGAAAATTATAATTCAACTAACACAGCTGGATCTATAATTTTCTATGACGTGGTATGTATTGATTGTATCATTATATCGGGTGTTCATGAATAGGTCTTTAGGGATTTAAGAGTGGGTCCTGAAGACAATACAATCAGAAACGTTCAAAGAAAGATATGTCCAGAAAAGCTTCATTTATCAGCTACCCGTCCTATTAGGCTTTTGAAGTTCTGTGGGTATCAAATTGGTGTAATGTTATCCCACCGTAATTGTTGGTTAACAAAAGTTAGAGAGTGTAAACGTAGCTGATGCTGGAATTACTAGTATCATCAGAGTCTGTCTTTAAGATTAATGGATATACTTATAACAGTATCCATATTGGGAATTTTGAGTTCAAGTATAAAGAGGGGTTTTCACCTCCATCGCTGTCATTCTCGTAAAATTTCGATGCGGTTGTGGATTTTCCATCACAAGCCTTGCAATGAGATTCTTGCTTGCTACAAAATCATCCCTCCTCTTAATCCGCTCTCTTATCCAACACGAGCATGGTAGTTTTCAGTTTTTCTTTGCCATTAGAAGTATTAAAAGTGTAGCTGCAGCCAGACTTCTTCCTTCAAACACAGAACTACGACAGAAAGACCTCAGCTCTCACAGACACTGACCCTGCTGTGTGTAATCGCTTCCGACACCTCCTCTCGCAAAACTCTCAGAAAGATATAGAAAGTACTTGCAAGGAACTATCAGACCGTAACTATCAGTGAAAATTCGACCCTTCTGTAAACAGCTCTGAGAGTACCAAACAGTCTGAGAGTAAAAAAAGTGTGACGTGTATCCCAGCACTAACAAATCAGAGGTCTGTTTCAAGTAGGGACGTAGCCGATGCCTTCCATGGTGCGATACTGGAACAGAAGTAAACCTGAAGTATCAGCGACCAATTAATACAAAGTTATTCTAAATGATGGACTCATTTTCAAAACTTCGTATTTATTCAAGTACAAATCCAAAATGAAGAAGCTTTATACCAATGAAAAAAAGAAGTTTCAAAGTTTTTTCATAATGTTTGATATTAATTTAATAAATTTAATAATTTGTCATAAGTTTTAATTAATTAGTTTTTAATAATTACTTAATAATTACGGCCAGCCGGGGTGGCCGAGCGGTTCTAGGCGCTACAGTCTGGAACTGCGCGACCGCTACGGTCGCAGGTTCGAATCCTGCCTCGGGCATGGATGTGTGTGATGTCCTTAGGTTAGTTAGGTTTAAGTAGTTCTAAGTTCTAGGGGACTGATGTCCTCAGAAGTTAAGTCCCATAGTGCTCAGAGCCATTTGAACCATTTGAACTTAATAATTAGGTATGTGCTAAATGTTATAAATGTTCAATGCGGCCACCGTTGGCTGCACGGCAAACATCGAAGCGGTAGCCAAACTCGTCCCACACACGCGAAAGCGTATCTGCCGTTACTGAGTGAACGGCAGCGGTGATCTGGTTCCGCAGGTCATTCAGAGTGGTTGGTGGAGGCGGGACGTAAACAGCTTCCTTCACATAAACCCATAAGAAATAGTCACAGGGTGTGAATCAGGAGATCTCGGTGGCCAGAAGTGCAGAGCCAGGTCCTCCAGTGCACTGCAACCGATCCAGCGCTGAGGGAGTCATTCAAAAAGACTCGTACGTCGTGGTGCCAATGAGGCGGAGCTCCATCCTGTTGGAAAATGAAATCCTGGGAATCTTCCATAACTTAAGGGAACAGCCATTGATTCAACATGTCCAGGTACGTGATTCCCCTTACAGTTCTTTCCGCAAAGAAAAATGGCCCATAAACCTTTTTACGTGATACGGCACAGAACACGTTGATCTGCGGTGAGTCTCTTTCTGCTGCATTGGTGAACGTGTATTTCCCAAAACCCTATAAGCGAATATTGTGTCTGTTGACTTTTCCACTAAAGTGGAACGCCGCTTCATCGCTAAAAATTACACGCTGTAGAAATACGTCATCCTCCATCTTTGCTAGCACATCACAAAATGCGAGACGCTTCTCTTTGTCATTGGTGTTGAGTGCCTGCAGAAGTTTTAATCGGCAGGGCTTGTACGTTAAACGCCGGCCCAGAACTTTCCATACAGTTGGTTGGGGTATTCCAAGTTTTCGACTCGCTCTATTGGTAGACTTACTGTGACTGCGCACAAAACTTTCTTGAATATGTTGGACATCATCCTCTGACACACGGGGTCGGCCTGTGCCTTTTCCTTTGCATACACTCCCAGTCTGTTTAAATTACTTAAACCAACGAATAATGCTTTCGCGAGTTGGTGGTTGACTACTGAAATTGGTACCAAATGCCCGTTGCACTGCAATTTGCGACTCACTTTTCGCATACTCAAGAACGCAGTAAACCTTGTGCTCCCCAGTCGCCATCTCACTCGTGATACTGACAGAGAAACGGAATGAAGGCACTATTGCCGTGCGAACTCTACCGGCCGCTTCTGAAACCATCACCACCCACCAAAAACTTTGAAACTTCCTCTTTTCATCGGTGTAAAGCTTGTTTATTTTGGATTTGTACTTGAATACGTATGAAGTTTTGAAAATGGGTCCATCATTTAGAATAACCCTGTATTTACTTCGTCCTCAAACTGAGTCAGTTTCTTATATTTACGCCACGTGGAATTGTAAGAACTGTGCCAGACGGTTCAGGAGCGATAGTGCAAACTGGTGTGATGTACGAGGAACACGAATAACTTGTTTACGTCCGGAAACTGATTGAAAGTGGCGCAAATTAAAAAAGACAGGAAACGCAATTGTTAAAGAGTATTGAAAGGTGACTGATTTTGGACTTGTATGTTAACCAAGCAATGTAAAAGGCGAATTAAATGTTCAAGAACAGTACTAACACCTAAGGGAGCAGGCGCAGTTATGAAATTGGTGAAAGTAAATCTTAAAAGGAACGGAAAGGGTAATTCAGGTTGTGAATACATAAAACAAAAAGAAAAAAATTGATCTGCTAAAGGAACAGTTAAGCTTAAAAATACGAAGGACAGTAAGAGACGAAATAATTAACTTGATAAGATCAGGTGGATTCAGGCATAAAACGCTCTGCTCCTAATGGAGAAAAAAACTGTTATCACACTCTGACCAACTGAGCACAACATTTCTGAAGCTGAAAAACTGAAAAAAGGGGATTGTTTGAGAACGGGGTGCCCACGTTGGGATGAGGAAAAGGAAGAAACTACAGATACGTGAAACATGATAATACAGAGTCTTAGTAAAAAGGAGGTGTGAAGATAAATTACAAGATGAAGTGATACGGAAAGGATTGTCGATAACACAGCTGAGGGAGAAACTTTATCAAAAGAGTTATTAGTGGGTGGGACATTTCCTACAGGAAGAAATGAAGGCAATAATATTAAACACAAATAACTGTCGTTGCCACGCATAGAGAGTCTTAGAGGCAAAAAGACTGGCTTCGGATGTTGGAAATTGCAGACCGCCGCAAACAAGTGTAAAATATGATTGCCATCAAGCAATGTTTTTGAAGGACGTCGTCTTTACGCGAGTGACTGTTATTAGTTTTATTACACTATTGCAATTTCGGCCTTAGACCATGATCAATTGCTGATATTATGGCTTTAAGCCACGTCAGCGTAATGTAAGCTGACACATTTGTCTGTCGTTGTCAACACTGTTAATTACATTCGTGACTTTGTTACACAGTGCGAGCTCACGTATTCAAACATCGTAAAACAACATAATCTGTAAGTGCACATGTTCGTTAATCCATCACTAGTCACAAATGAATTAGACCACAGCTGCAGACTACTGCTTGCACTGAGCACTTGTGGGTACATCGCGCCGAATGTTTCCAGTAAGATGCATCATACAATCACTGTTAAAATTCCTGTAGACTTGAGTTACACTTGCTTCAACAACCCACACGGTGCTCCTCCACGAAGAATGATTACTATTACAGTTTTATTACTAATGATTACCGTTTTATTTCAGTAGGAGTTTAGAACCAATACGATACTTTCACTTTCGATAGTAGTTGGTCCATACAGATTTCCAATAATAATGATGAGAAGAAATAACTTTGTCATTTGCCTTTATGTGTGCTATGTATTGCGATCGATAGTCCTTTAATTGTTGGATTATTGAACCGTTATATGGTTAGGTACGTATCCGGAGAATAATGAATGACGTCATTATAGAGTAAATATCAACAAAGATATGAAATGGTCATTTACATTGAAACATCGCAATTCTTTACCATGACTGCAGTAGAGATAAGGGTACACCGTGTGGCCAAAAGCCATTTAAAGGCACTGGACGTGATGTCGCCTATGCAATGAACTTGTCTTCGTACAGTCCTTGTGAAAATTGGTTTCTGAATTCAAATCAGCAGCGATCTTATTTACATCAGAACGTCCAACATATCATTCCGTGGGGACCACGTGACGTCCGTTCGTCAAAAACTTCTTGTCGTCCTGTACGGCTGTCTTAAACAGGTGGAAACTGTGCTCTCTGCGATACTAAAAATCCACTGTAGACACTGTTGACCCCTTAAATCCGGATTCTTGTGTGTGGTGTGGCTTATGTGTCTTGCAACGACTATTATTCCACGTTCTGAGTCGATTAATTGACCACATGCTGCAGTGTTTGCCACATACTTGTCTAAAACCGACTGCTCATATATCGTGGTTACATCCACACCATACGCGGCAGCGTTCGGGTCATACACAGTTCATCTCAAATGTGACAATCCTTCCTATAAGTTAGGTTCACTCAGTTTGTTTCGACGAATAGTTCTGAATATGACACCATTGAAATGGTGAAGAGTTTGAAAATTTTAGTCACGATTTCGGGTATTATTTGTAAATGAATAGCTGGTAATGAGATGAATTTCCTTAACGCTTGGCAGAAAATGTGCTGCGTCCATGAGTGTGGTTGGGCATCTGTTCTTTCCAGTCAGTATCCCGTCCAGTGGCACACTAAAAGTGGCAGCTGAATAGCACAGAGTGCGGAAGAGACAGGGAAATTGCTTTTCCTTTATGAAAATCTGTTACAGCTGTTACATACTATTTCTGATATAAAAATAATTTCGTTGCCGATATGTGGTACGAGAGGCTTTATCTAAAATTATGAAGCAGCCCTCGTTGCTGCGTTATATATATATCTGTTGACTGTATAATGCAGTGAGTTCGTACAACCACTGGAAAAGACTTACAGAGAGTGGGAGGGGCGGCAGACAACTGGTAATTACTGAGCAACGACGTAATTTCGTTTGTGCCTACGAGTTTTCTGTTGATGAGTAGTGGCAGGTAATGTCACTATTTATGACATTGCAAATGCGGCTCCTGTGCAGATGGTGACACAGATAGCTGTAATCAAAACGTGTTAATAAAGGATACGGTATCGTTTTACATTCCCCCAAGAGTGCGACAGCCAAGAAATTAAGCCCTTGATCCGCAGCTGCAACGCTCACATTAATATAATACGTTTCCAAGACGGATAACCAATAGTAACTGAACTCACATTACTACTCGGTTTTTATGTAACATTCTTTTAGCAGATTATGCAAACTTTTTGGCCAAAAGATTTCCGATATCCTCTGCTGTTTAGAGTGTGTAGGACTTCATATTGCTGTTGTTAGGATAAATGATCATCTGGGAAAGGCGGAATTTCCTTCCATTCTTCCTGAAGCACGGTGAATAATTGTTGAGAAGTTATCGAATGAATTGATATGGCTCGTAAAGTAACTTTCAGAAGTGATGGTTGTATTTTAGCCTGCAGTCGACATCGTGATCATTAGTACCTCAATGTTAAGAGGGGCTTAAAGGCTTCCGCGGCCTGTTTGAAGGAACCATCACGGCTTTCTTCTTAAGTGATTTAGCAAACCACATCAAAGCAGTCAGAAAGGCCAGACATCAATTTTGGTGTCGACTATATCGTTCAGCGCAAAGTTGTTCGATAGCCTTTAATTAGATTTTGGTGGGACGTAATCTATCAAGTTTAGCTAACTTGTTTACTAATGAAGATGCAGTCGTCCTCCCTTTTGTCAACAAGAAGATTATCAAGCCGACCCGGCCGGGTAGGTGAGCGCGTTAACGCGTCCATTCCGAGACACGGGGATTCACGGGTAGGGCTCGTAAGCCGGCCAGCACTGATGTCCTTTAAGGTGGTTTCCCGCGATGCCACTAAGTAAATTCTGCGCTAATATCCATGTTCCATCTGAGACACGGTAAACCCAGACTGATAAGATTAACAGTAAGAGACTGATGGCAGTAGATGCTTCGTGTCTTTAAATCCATAACCATCATCATGCCATTACAGAACAGGACCGACTCGAAATTGTTGCGACTGTGTGAGAAACTAGCTATCGAATAAAATTGAATTGTTCTAAACTAGACCTGCAGACTAGTAGCGAATTTTCCCCAAAACAATCTGTCACCAGAAAACGTCAAATTTGTGCTCTTATATTTGTTGACACAACGTATAGCGTGATTAACGCTCCGTGAAACTTTCTTCCAATTCTCCACAAACAAATGACGGTGTAGCAGCACTCTGTATGTATTCACTCGTGTATTATTATGATAATTAGTGCCTGGGCAGTGTATATAAGAAGCAGTTGCTATAGAAATTAACTGTATTTGCGAAAATTCCATTTAAACAGGAAATTCCATTTTACAGGAAACAATACAAAACCTCTTCTCTGAGGAACACACGGCAATTCATAACTCTGGACAGCTGATGAGAAGATTTCTATGTGTACTAACGTTTGAAAGAAATTTTATTCCTTCCTGTGAGTTCGGAGGACTTAGCAGGTATGTTGGGAAAGAAAGACAAGACTACGCAACATTGCTGGGTGACAGCAAGCCCTTAATTCACATCTGATGTGTTCCTCGAAGTAGACAAGCGGACAGTGAAAACATAATTATAATGACTCTGTCGAAAATCTGTGCTCACATCCAAACCTACCCTGCAACTGATGCGTATACAACAGTAACGAAATCATGATGTATCACATAATCGTCTTAAGTGATCACTCATCATCTGACACTGTTTATGCTCCTTGTATAGCCTACCAGGCCTGGTAACAACACTAAACACAAATAACTCTAACGCAATCTGCTGGCCGTTGTGACTGTCACTGAGAATTGCAACTCTGTAATCATTTACATGCCCGCCTATGATCTGTACGTGTACGAAGCTACATTGACATCCGGTCATGTTTCCTAACCATTTCATCTTTTTTTGTCAGGCACTGTATTTATGAAAAATCTGCATATTCAGAGCTTACATCAAATGCAATGTTACGTATTCGCCTTCGTTCCTCAGTGCACTTTTTAACCGAGGACTGAGGTTTCTGATACCTTCTTCTTCTTCTCCTTCTTTCACTTTTCCCACTAGATGTTAGGCGTTTCTCCATCCAGAAGTCTCGGATATTCCACTTTAAAGCAGTTAACTCCTTCATATACAATGCTCTATCAATATATGAGTCTCATGAGAAGGACTGTCGTCCCCTTTTAGTTTTTGTCGGAAACTGACATTAACACCTACATAGGCCGCCTGTCACTGCTCATTCTTTTAGCATCCCCAAACCACTGCTGCTCGTTATGGACTGTGTCACTTCCGTTCCAATATTTCTGAAGTTTTGAGCTTATCATCAGAGGTGATCTGCAGGCATCTTCCCATAAAATCTAATTCTACTGTCCTTATCTTGTCCCTTGTTTTATTCGTAAGTGCCGTATTTTTGGACCATAAGTAACCATATTCTCAATAATATTAAACATATCCCGTTCTGCCAGTTGACCAATATTAGCATTCCAGTTCGATCCGCATAGGAATTTCTCGTTTACCCATAGCTACTCTAGTCTTGATATCTTTGTCACAGTGCCGTCAGTGGACACGATAGAACCTAATTATTTAAATTTTTCACAATTTTTCTGACACCTTCGTCAAAAACCTCCCGCCGCCTCTTTGACTCATTTTTTGACGGCACTTTTGGCCTCATCATTGATAGAAAACCTTTTTCCTACGGTAAACTAGATCAGAGAGGTGAAAAGATGAAAATATGAAGGTACCAGATCGACCTGTGAGCGGGATGGTTGATAATGTCGCAACTGAAGGAATCGAAGAGTTCTTTTATGGCTTTGACTGTGTGAGGACGTGCATAACTGTGCAAAAAGTATGCTCCCCTTATGTTCTATATCGCCATCCGTATTTTTTAGGGTTTCACAGTAAAGCGAAGCAATAATTGTTTTCCATTGGGCAAAAGTTCAACCAGAAGGTTGCCTTTAAGGACCCAAAAGACTGAGGGCGTAATTCTACAGGCCGGAACAGCGGTTTTTAATTTTTTCACTGTCGGTGAAAAGGGATATTGCCACTGAACTGAATATCTTTTCGTCTCAGGGCTGTGGTTGGCCACCCTCGTTTCGCCACAACAGAGTCAAGTAGTTCTTCACCTTCCAGTTCGAGACACTAGAGAAATTCCCGTGAAGACGCGATTCTGTTGACCTATTGTTGATCTGTAAACTGTTTGCGTATCCATCTCGCATCCAGTTATCAAAAGCCAGTCTTTGAGTTAGGATTTTATGTAGAAAATATCTGAAGATTCCTGGAAACATTACATTCATCTCGCCCAATGTCAATCGACAGTTACCACGAATCGATTCTTCGGTCTCGTTCAGTATCTCATCAGTCGCAGTTGAGGGACGCCCACTGCTTTGTTCATCATATTCATATTAGTATCATTCATCACTCTATCCCCTGAAAATTGTTTCATTTAGTTAAAAATCTGCACAATATGTTAGCCTTTACACGGTGGAACCAGATTATCCTCATTACCCCTCAGCTGGCGTGATTGGCAGTAGATAAACTCATTTCAGTAAGGCTCTACCACAAGAGTTTTTACCCGACTGCGATAAACGAGCATGCATTCTACTGCCAAGACCCTGTTCTTTAACGCAATGCTTTGTCTGAGAAATCGATTTGAGCGTCAGAGACTCAGTACTTTTACATTCTGGACACCTCGTATTTTCTTCTTTTGTAGATTAGAATAGAGCAGTCCTTCGCTCCCTTCACCACTGCGACGGTCCTATATCTCTTGGATTGGTTAGGATATCGTTTGGTCGAAAATTCTGTAAAGTACTCGTTCGGTTTATGCTGAGTCTAATAGACACGGCAGGAACGTACATCGGTCCGCCAATCCTGACACGTTTTTCTCACCCTCTGGAACATCATGACAAGCGTTATGTGCGGCTGCTCCCTCTATCTCCCTGTACATCATGTGGTATAAAGTTCTACGTTTTTCTACACTCCTGGAAATTGAAATAAGAACACCGTGAATTCATTGTCCCAGGAAGGGGAAACTTTATTGACACATTCCTGGGGTCAGATACATCACATGATCACACTGACAGAACCACAGGCACATAGACACAGGCAACAGAGCATGCACAATGTCGGGCACTAGTACAGTGTATATCCACCCTTCGCAGCAATGCAGGCTGCTATTCTCCCATGGAGACGATCGTAGAGATGCTGGATGTAGTCCTGTGGAACGGCTTGCCATGCCATTTCCACCTGGCGCCTCAGTTGGACCAGCGTTCGTGCTGGACGTGCAGACCGCGTGAGACGACGCGGAAGACGGCCTAACGGTGTGCGGGACCGTAGGCCAGCTTCATGGAGACGGTTGCGAATGGTCCTCGCCGATACCCCAGGAGCAACAGTGTCCCTAATTTGCTGGGAAGTGGCGGTGCGGTCCCCTACGGCACTGCGTAGGATCCTACGGTCTTGGCGTGCATCCGTGCGTCGCTGCGGTCCGGTCCCAGGTCGACGGGCACGTGCACCTTCCGCCGACCACTGGCGACAACATCGATGTACTGTGGAGACCTCACGCCCCACGTGTTGAGCAATTCGGCGGTACGTCCACCCGGCCTCCCGCATGCCCACTATACGCCCTCGCTCAAAGTCCGTCAATTGCACATACGGTTCACGTCCACGCTGTCGCGGCATGCTACCAGTGTTAAAGACTGCGATGGAGCTCCGTATGCCACGGCAAACTGGCTGACACTGACGGCGGCGGTGCACAAATGCTGCGCAGCTAGCGCCATTCGACGGCCAACACCGCGGTTCCTGGTGTGTCCGCTGTGCCGTGCGTGTGATCATTGCTTGTACAGCTCTCTCGCAGTGTCCGGAGCAAGTATGGTGGGTCTGACACACCGGTGTCAATGTGTTCTTTTTTCCATTTCCAGGAGTGTATATATACTGTTCTCGGACAGACGCTGATTGAATATGAACTAAGTCGGAAGTTCCAACCGTCGCGACATTCTTATATACTGATCAGCCAGAACATTATGACCACCTACCTAACAGCCGGTATGTCCACCTTTGGTACGGAGAACAGTGGCGATGCGTCGTGGCGTGGAAGGTAGATCGCTGGCCGGCCGGAGTGGCCGTGCGCTTCTAGGCGCAACATTCTGGAGCCGAGCGACTGCTACGGTCGCAGGTTCGAATCCTGTCTCGGGCATGGATGTGTGTGATGTCCTTAAGTTAGTTAGGTTTAATTAGTTCTAAGTTCTAGGCGACTGATGACCTCAGAAGTTAAGTCGCATTGTGCTCGGAGCCATTTGAACCTTTTGTAGATCGCTGGATGGAGTTGGCATCACACCTGCACAAACATGTCACCTAATTCCCGTAAATTCCGGGACGCGTATTATATCGACAGCAGGTCGGTGGTCATAACGTTCTGCCTGATCAGTGTAAACACTCTGCAATATGAACGAACCCGCACCCAGTGAGAAAGCATTGTGTGCTTTTTTTCCACTGATATGGTCAAATTGATAAAAGTTATCGAGTAAAGTCGTGCAGGTATAATGTTTTAGTCTCCCACAAAACGTCTTGCAAATGCAGGGTTATTACAAATGATTGAAGCGATTTCACAGCTCTACAATAACTTTATTATTTGAGATATTTTCACAATGCTTTGCACACACATACAAAAACTCAAAAAGTTTTTTTAGGCATTCACAAATGTTCGATATGTGCCCCTTTAGTGATTCGGCAGACATCAAGCCGATAATCAAGTTCCTCCCACACTCGGCGCAGCATGTCCCCATCAATGACTTCGAAAGCATCGTTGATTCGAGCTCGCAGTTCTGGCACGTTTCTTGGTAGAGGAGGTTTAAACACTGAATCTTTCACATAACCCCACAGAAAGAAATCGCATGGGGTTAAGTCGGGAGAGCGTGGAGGCCATGACATGAATTGTTGATCATGATCTCCACCACGACCGATCCATCGGTTTTCCAATCTCCTGTTTAAGAAATGCTTCTGCTTTAGCCTTTTCCGTAAGATTTTCCAAACCGTCGGCTGTGGTACGTTTAGCTCCCTGCTTGCTTTATTCGTCGACTTCCGCGGGCTACGCGTGAAACTTGCCCCCACGCGTTCAACCGTTTCTTCGCTCACTGCAGGCCGACCCGTTAATTTCCCCTTAGAGAGGCATCCAGAAGCTTTAAACTGCGCATACCATCGCAGAATGGAGTTAACAGTTGGCGGATCTTTGTTGAACTTCGTCCTGAAGTGTCGTTACACTGTTATGATTGACTGATGTGAGTGCATTTCAAGCACGACATACGCTTTCTCGGCTCCTGTTGCCATTTTGTCTCACTGTGCTCTCGAGCGCTCTGGCGGCAGAAACCTGAAGTGCGGCTTCAGCCGAACAAAACTTGATGAGTTTTTCTACGTATCTGTAGTGTGTCGTGACCATATGTCAATGAATGGAGCTACAGTGAATTTATGAAAACGCTTCAATCATTTGTAATAGCCCTGTATATTTTGAAATTTCAGTTTGAAGTCTCGGCAACAACTGCGTCTTGTCTGTGCAGTATTTTCCTTGCGCCCCAAACAACACAGTAGGGCGATAACCACAATGCGGGTGTCTTCACCCACAAACGGTAGTTTTCAGTGGTGCGGTATTAAATTTGGGTTGTAATTCTCTGGCTGCGCCGCTCGCAAAGTCTTGAGCGTGGCCGCTGGCGCTGAATGAGCCGCCATTGTGGGCCGGTGAATGCACTAGTCCCACTGCTGATAGGATTTCTTCATTTCCTGTGCGCTGCGGCTGCTACGCTCTAATGAAATGGCTTCATTTCATAGCGGCTCGTAAAGGATGGAGCTGCGCGCATTTGGGAACAGATTAACTTGATGACGTAGGCAGCCCTCTGCCGGAAACACACGTGTCTCATAAACGTGCGTGAGGAGCCTCAAACCTAAGTGCTACGTCCTTTCAAAACTAGCCAAATTTTTTTGTCTGTTATAGCTCATTTTCCTCGTCGTCCTCCTGCTGTGGATTTTTACGAAAATAAGTAGTACTTGTCCGACGTTAGATTGACAGAAAATTTTGCTGAAGGAAATGATTCCGGTGGTTAAGTATAGAATAATGATGTTTTTAGTGGTTAATACAAATGTGGTCAACTATCAGGTGATGACTTCACGTGGTAAATACGCTGTGTGAGAGCTCTATAACTCTGTGTGCACAAAGATACTTCTCACTGAAAATAAATAGTGGCTCTAACTAATCCCTTTATAATTATCTTTATAGTTACTATAGTGATAAAGTGTCTGTATGAATTCCTGCAACCCCACGTTACCGAAACTAAAACTGTATATACTCTTTTGTACAACTATGTCGTTTACATACTTTCCAAATGTCAATCCACGTGTCCCTCATTGATGGATAATAGCTCTTTTCCGATAAGACGCTTTTGTTTTTACTATGAAGCTAGTTCTCCAAAGTGTTGCAAAAAAACGTCAGCCGTAAGGAAAATGGAGAGGATGCTCGAGCCGTTTATAAACGGTACAGATTGGTTCTGTGTGTGTGCACATTATGTCTATTTGCATTTTGAGCTTATAAGGCGGAGATGAGAAATTAGCCTGGCATATTATTGGACACATGTCATAAAGTGTACGCATGATAGCCGGTGTACGAGACCAACGACCGATAGTCCGTTACTGTTTCGCCTTTATTGATATAGTATCACAGATCAGCGTTTTGCGCTGATGGAACTGTGAACACTTGAAAGTCAGTTACCAAAATCCATTATAATTTACATTATAAGCAAAAACTAAGAAGTGACTGGTAACTTAAATGTTTATTCTAAACTATAAATAACCTAGAAAGAGTTTATTCTTTGCTTCCGATGCAGTTAATATATTATAAAAGTTTATATGAACGCCATCAATGCGCTCAGAAATATGTAAAGGGTGAGAAGGTTCCGCAGTCAGCAAATCGAACGGAGAGGACTCTTCACATCATTCATTGTGGAAGAGTGTGTAATATATCACCACAGATATACATTTGCCACCATATTTCAATCCCTACATTTAATAACAAGATTAACTTTGATCCTGAAGCATTCCGTATTTACTGACTGCTAGCACAAATAAACTTGATACCGAGGAAAGGATAACGCAGTGGAACGAAATTCCAGTCCGACAAGAAAACAATTCTAAAACCTGGATGGAAATTATAATTCAACTGTAAAGGGCTTACTGATGCTGCGCACGCAATAGCTTAAATCTGAGAGACGACATATTGATTTTCTTAATGCGATGAACGCTCAGTCATTATCTCCTAGCCTCATTAATCCAGTGCTTTTCCCTGGCGGTTTGTTATTCCACACGGGATATAGGCCGCAGCCCAGTGAAAGTTTTGAGTATATTAGTGCAGTTTCATCATAGCGCACGTCCTGTAGAGCGTTGTTCCTAGGAGCCAATGTTTCCACTTCGACTCTCGTTTCCGCATATATTTCTAATACAGTATATTATGTATTCACTTTCTAACATCATTCCTAAAAAGATTAAAGGAGGTATTAAACGTTATCAGGTGAATAGGCACAAAATCTAGTCTTCACAATTCTACAATTTTCAGTGGAATCAGACAACAAATTTCTAAATGTCTAGTTGTTGAAGTTTGTTGATAGAGAACGTTGCCTTACAAGAAGTACGCTTCGGGACGTTATCGGTTTCTCCAGCACTTTTAAGCCTTGCGTTTCTTTGCTTGTACTAGTAACACGATTTGTTAATATCAATATTCTTCTCAACTTCTACCATCGTTACAATTAAGATATGACAATGTACTTCGGTAATACCAACAATCAAAACAACGCTATAAATATACTAACTCGTCACTAAAGTAAAGAGACTTCCCGCTACACCGATAAAGTATTTGCTATACAACATTTGCGTGTGACTTGTTTTTCGACAGTCTCATTACACATTGCCAGCTGTCGTGAAACTCATTAAGCCCGTAGCCATCGTATGAGCCGTAGTGTTGTGCTTTGCCGGAAAAGTGGTATAGCAAGTACAAATTTACGAACTACTTTACCTTATTCGATTTTTTTCGTAGTTATCGATTTTCAAGGTCAATGATCGCTCAGAAAATTCGTAACGACACATTACTACACAGTTCTAGAAAAATAATCACCTTTGAAGTTTAGAAAATTCTCAAAGGCGTAAAATATAAAATATTTATTATTTTGTGAAACATTCGCTGGTAGATGAATGAGTAGTGTGACAGACTTTTTACTGGAAGTCACTGGTTCGCATCTGACTAGCAGAAATGGTTTTTACTTTTATTTAAATTCTACATTTGTTATAAAATTGAAATGTTAATAAACAGATACTGAAATATATTTGATTGATAATTACTGGTCACATAATAATAGATTAAAAATTAATGAAGACGCAAAGTTCCACTATATAAGTCTCTCTCTCTCTCTCTCTCTCTCTATATATATATATATATATATATATATATATATATATATATAGAGAGAGAGAGAGAGAGAGAGAGAGACTTATATAGTGGAACTTTGCGTCTTCTCTCTCTCTCTCTCTCTCTCTCTCTCTATATATATATATATATATATATATATATATATATAGAGAGAGAGAGAGAGAGAGAGAGGGAGAGTGATAATACTGTTCAAAATCTAGAAATGAGAGAGTTTTTGTTTTCTATTGTTGTAATTTATTGTGAATAATCGCACTTTGACGGAAACAGTAATTTTTCTATCTTGGATTTTTAAACCTGATTTGAACAGATTTGATCAACATTATTAAATTATGCATTCGTGGAATTACAACCATGTGTTGCGGCGCGGCTCTGCTTAACCTAGCGCAAAAGGGCCGTGGCAAACTCAGCAGGCAGACATCACAGCACGGAAACGTCTGTGGTAGGTGATCTTCCACAAGAAACGAGACTATGCTGACACTTCAGAAGTCGTCACTTGGACATCATGAAAGGCCGTTGAAATACCCTCACAGCAAACCAGGGCTGCAGTACCGCTGACGTAGTGGAAGGACTGAGCCGTTATCATTACTTCCCAATAACTATGCCTCATTCATCAGTGCTGGCATTTCGGCGACAGTGGCAGACTGAGTCCACGTAAATACCGATCATTTTAAATAAGCAGTATCAATCATGCCAGGAGACAGCAACGAGTTGAAGTCTACACTGGTCAACGTCCCGAAATGGATTTTTAATATGTCTCTGCTAGACGCTGTCCTCACTAGCTGTGTGTCACCTACCTGCGCCTAAGTCTAAATACTACCGACTTCGTGCCTTCCAGCTGGAAGACCACCTCCTCGCTAATTTCTATCGACTGCAGGCCATCTAAAATGGGGGTGACCTGTTCGTGTCTGGGCCACTTCTCCGTCCATCTGCAGTCGTAGGAAAAATCTGTTGTGTGGGGAACCTCTGCCAGTGTATGTCACCGTATATGCTGTTGTTCGTCGCACTGTGCAGCAAGTTTCTGTTGCTGTCCATCGCCTGTCTGGGCACACTGTTTGGCTGCCAGCACTGACGCTGCCGTCCGCACCAGGCTTCATGGTTTGAATTTGTGCACTTTGGCACATCCCAAACTGAGCCATGCATCTCCACAGCTAATGCGACAGATTTTTGCGGAGTCCATCATAACAAAACACCAGTCGACTACCAGGGAGATTATGCAGTGCTGCACCGCTGGAGTGCTAAATACAAAATCTCGCTGCCTGCTGGGCTAGAAGACGCCGCATGAGAGCCATGATAGAGGCCGCTTGCTGATCTAAGCAAGCTGCGCTGACCAAGACCAGCCTGCACCCCGTGGAAACCTACAGCCACCTAGCACCACCTTATTCTGACACAAAATTAAGGATTACATGGAATTATTGTTTCTATTACTCATATCCACCTGGCATCTGCCCGCCACATCGGTGCAACCATGGAGTGCTGAAGGCCTTCGTAACCACTAACAGCCCAGCTCCACCATAGAGGTCATTCACCCTCGAACACAACAAGTGCGAAAGTCCTCCTGCCCCTGACAACTTCATTAAGGACGACGCTGGCAGCCACGACCGCCAGCATCAAGAGCACAGTGGGGTGAGTGGACTCACCGCTTTTTTTCTCCTTCTTGTGTTTCTCGCGCTAGTTTTATGAATGGACGATGAGACTGCAGTAGAAACATGAGGGTGGAGTTGTATCTGCAGACCTTTTACAGTTTTGAGGTAATACTAGCTTGCAGAAATCCGGAGAGGTGCTCTCATAGTGACCTGCTAGGTCATAGCATGCCAAGTGCAGAGTCAGCGCATCACAAATGCTACACATGCTGCAGGTACGGTCACTATGTTAAACAGTTTATTGAGTCAAGATGGCTCATGATTAGATGAAAAGCTTGGAGTGTTGTTTAAATGTTACAGTTACCTATGCTTTTGCGGTTTTCAATTTTGTTTCTAATGGAATGTAGTCGAATTAAGTCGGGTGATGCTGAGAGAATTAGCTAAGGAAATGAGACTCTTAAAGTAGTAAATGAGTTTTGCTATTTGGGGAGCAAAATAACTGATGATGGTCGAAGTAGAGAGGATATCAAATGTAGACTGGCAATGGCAAGGAAAGCGTTTCTGAAGAAGAGAAATTTGTTAACATCGAGTATTGATTTAAGTGTCAGGAAGCCGTTTCTGAAAGTAATTGTTTGGAGCTTAGCCATGTATAGAAGTGAAACGTGGACGATAAATAGTTTGGACAAGAAGAGAATAGAAGCTTTCGAAATGTGGTGCTACAGAAGTAAGCTGAAAATTAGATGGGTAGATCACATAACTAATGAGGAAGTATTGAATAGGACTGGGGAGAAGAGAAGTTTGTGGAACAACTTGACTAGAAAAAGGGATCGGTTGGTTGGACATGCTCTGAGGCGTCAAGGGATCATCAATTTAGTATTGGAGGGCAGCGTGGAGGATAAAAATCGTAGAGGGAGACCAAAAGATGAATACACTAAGCAGATTCAGAAGGATATACGTAGGTTGCGTTATGTACTGGGAGATGAAGAAACTTGCACAGGATAGAGTAGCATGGAGAGCTGCATCAAACCAGTCTCAGGACTGAAGACCACAACGACAACAACCGTATTTTTGTGTGTTGGCTGAAGGTTCCACAATATCTGAGTCAAGGACACAGGGAATTAATACGTAAGATGCGATATAGCCTTTGCCAGAACAGGTAACTGAGTTAAGAACTGAAAGTGTGGACGTACATTCATAACTGAATGCTATATTAGAGGACAGGCCCTCTTATACTCTGAGTTCCCTCATTAGATTCAGCTGCCGCTAGTCTGGTTAGCCCCATTTTTGAGCTAGGCAAGTGAGGATGTTTTAAATGACAATTCGTAGACTTATAATGACTCAGTAGGAAATTTTGTGGGCGCAGACTAAAGATTAATGCTAATACTTATGAGTTGGCAGAGAATGGCGAAGAGAACACAATTATTCTGCGTGAAACAGAAAACAGGGCATTAGATGCTTTCCTAAGAGGACTGCCGCTTCATATGTCGAGCAGGGTAGGGGCAGAATCCCCGAAGGATCTGGCTGGCGCCATTAGGATGTTCGCAAAGCTCGAAGAGACAGAGACAGTAAAAGAAGTATGGGAGAAAAGAATGTCTTCTCTATTAAAGTGAGGTATTATCAATGTTGACGTTCAGGTCATATTCAGGAGCAGTCTTACCAACTGTAGTGTAAAAAATGTGAAGTTGTTTTGCACTATGAATAGCATTTTAGAAGTAACAGGCAAAATTGGCAACGACAGAATATGACTAATCAATCATTAACCACAAACAGGTACTCCAAATCCGTCGTAGAGCATTCCCTGTAAATTTCCATGTTACAAAGACGTTTCCGGAGATGGGGGTGTTGCTTGATTGGTGTAACAGTCTGTATAGAGCAATGATTACTATTAGACATAGGGACTCACCTGTCTGAGCTGAGTCTGGACTCTTCGGAAAGAGGCAATTCAACCGTCCATCATATAGATTATGTTGGGTAGGGGGATAATGATTATGGTCGCTTGGCTCAGCGATATTATCTTCTCAGGTTGGAGCAGTATGTTTCCGGAAAGTGTAGAAGTTTTGCGCTGTGTAGGTGAAGGACAGTGCACGATCCTATGGATGGATTCCCACTATAAACATAATGAAAAACTGACTTTCGGCAGCCCATGGTGGAGCTCAATGAGGCATTGTTCCAATTGGGGAAGCTGTTGCCAATAACGTATAGCCAGATGTTTATAAGGCATGAAGGATGAAGCAAATAAATGGTGTGCGAATGATGAAGTGCCACAAGACACAGGAAAATTACTTAGGGTCAACATGGGAATGGCGCAACCATTGGAAGAGAATAAAGAGTTACATACATCACCTATCACCCCCCTCCCCTCCCCCCTCCCATGAACCATGGATCTTACCGTTGGTGAGGAGGCTTGCGTGCCTCAGCGATACAGATAGCCGTACCGTAGGTGCAGCCACAACGGAGGAGTATTTGTTGAGAGGCCAGACAAACGTGTGGTTCCTGAAGAGGGGCAGCAGCATTTTCAGTAGTTGCAGGGGCAACAGTTTGGATGATTGACTGATCTGGCCTTGTAACACTAACCAAAACGGCCTTGCTGTGCTGGTACTGCGAACGGCTGAAAGCAAGGGGAAACTATAGCCGTAATTTTTCCCGAGGGCATGCAGCTTCACTGTATGGTTAAATGATGATGGCGTCCTCTTGGGTTAGATATAGTGGTAATTAGTGAAGTTCGGTTGCAGGAGAAGCAAGACTTCTGGTCACGTGAATACAGGGTTATAAATACAAAATCGAATAGGGGTAATGCAGGAGTAGGTTTTATAATGAATAGGAAAATAGGAATGTGGGTAAATTTACTACAAACGGCATAGTGAACGCATTATTGTGGCCAAGATAGATACGAAGCCCACGCCTACAACAGTAATACAAGTTTATATGCCGACTAGCTCCGCAGATGACGAAGAGATTGATGAAATGTATGATGAGATAAAAGAAATTATTCAGATAGTGAAGGCAGACGAAAATTTAATAGTCATGGATGACTGGAATTCGATAATAGGAAAAGGAAGAGAATGAAACGTACTAGGTGAATATGGAATGGGGGTAATGAATGAAAGAGGAAGCCACCTAGTAGAATTTTGCACAGAGCATAACTTAATTATAGCTGACACTTCGTTCAAGAATCATGAAAGAATGTTGTATACATGGAAGAAGCCTGGAGATACTGAAAGGTTTCAGATAGATTATATAATGGTAAGACATAGATTTCGGAACCAGGTTTTAAATTCTAAGACATTTCCAGGGGCAGATGTGGACTCTGACCGCAATCTATTGGTTATGAACTGTAGTTAAAACTGAAGAAACTGCAAAAAGGTGGGAATTTAAGGATATGGGACCTGGACAAACTGACGGAACCAGATGTTGTAGGGAGTTTCAGGGAGAGTATTAGGAAACGATTGACAAGAATGGGGAAAATACAGTAGTTGAAGAATGGGTAGCATTGAGAGATGAAATAGTGAAGGCAGCAGAGGATCAAGTAGGTAAAAAGACGACGGCTATAGAAATCCTTGGGTAACAAAAGAGATATTGAATTTAATTGATTAAAGGAGAAAATACAAAAATGCAGTAAATGAAGCAGGCAAAAAAGAATACAAACGTCTCAAAAATGAGATCGACAGGAAGTGCAACATGGCTAAGCAGGGATGGCTAGAGGACAAATGTAAGGATGTAGAGGCATATATCACTAGGGGTAAGATAGATACTGCCTACAGGAAAATTAAAGAGACCTTTGCAGAAAAGAGCCACTAGCATGAATATCAAGATTTCAGATGGAAACCCAGTTTTAAGCAAAGAAGGGAAAGCAGAAAGGTGGAAGGAGTATATAGAGGGTCTATACAAGGGTGATGTTGTTGTGGTCAATATTATGGAAATGGAAGAGGATGTAGATGAACATGAAATGGGAGATACGATACTGCGTGAAGAGTTCGACAGAGCACTGAAAGACCTGAGTCCAAACTAGGCGCCGGGAGTAGACAACATTCCGTTAGAACTACTGACAGCCTTGGGAGAGTCGGTCCTGAGAAAACTCTACCATCTGGTGAGCAAGATGTATGAGACAAGCGAAATACCCTCAGACTTCAAGAAGAATATAATAATTCGAATCCCAAAGAAAGCAGGTGTTGACAGATGTGAACATTACATAACTATCAGTTTAATGAGTCACAGATGCAAAATACTAACACGAATTCTTTACAGATGAATGGAATAACTAGTAGAAACCGACCTCGGGGAATATCAGTTGGGATTCCGTAGAAATGTTGGAACACTTGAGTCAATACTGACCCTGCGACTTACCTTAGAAAATAGATTAAGGAAAGGAAAACCTACGTTCCTAGCATTTGTAGACTTAGAGAAAGCTTTTGACAATGTTGACTGGAATACTCTCTTTCAAATTCTGAAAGTGTCAGGGGTAAAACACAGGGAGCGAAAGGCTGTTTACAATTTTCACGGAAACCAGAGGGCAGTTATAAGAGTCGAGGGACATGAAAGGGAAGCAGCGGTTGGGAAGGGAGTGAGACAGGGTTGTAGCCTCTCCCCGATGCTATTCAGTCTGTATGTTGAGCAAGCAGTAAAGGAAACAAAAGAAAAGTTTAGGTATTATAACCCAAGGAGAAGAAATAAAAACTTGGACGTTCGCCGATGGAATTGTAATTCTGTCAGAGACAGCAAAGGACATGGAAGAGCGACTGAACGGAATGGGTAGTGTCTTGAAAGGAGGATATAAGATGAACATCAACAAAAGCAAACCGAGGATAATGGAATGTAGTCGAATTAAATCGGGCGATGCTGAGGGTATTAGATTAGGACATGAGACGCTTAAAGTAGTAAAGGAGTTTTGCTATTTGGGGAGCAAAATAACTGATGATGGTCGAAGTAGAGAGGATATAAAATGTAGACTGGCAACGGCAAGGAAAGCGTTTCTGAAGAAGAGGAATTTTTTATCATCGAGTATAGATTTAAGTGTCAGGAAGTCGTTTCTGAAAGTAGTTGTATCGAGTGTAGCGATGTATGGAAGTGAAACGTGGACGATAAATAGTTTAGACAAGAAGAGAATAGAAGCTTTAAAAATGTGGTGCTACAGAAGAATGCCGAAGATTAGATGTGTACATCAAATAACTAATCAGGAAGTACGGAACAGTATTGGGGCGAAGAGAAATTTCTGGCAAAACTTGACTAGAATAAGGGATCAGTTGGTAGGACATATTCTCAGGGATCAAGGGATCACCAATTTAGTATTGGAGGGCAGAATGGAGGGTAAAAATCGTAGAGGGAGACCAACAGATGAATACACTAACAGATTCAGAAGGATGTAGGTTGCAGTAGGTACTGGGAGATGAAGAAGCTTGCACGAGATGTAGTAGCATGGAGAGCTGCATCAAACTAGTCCCTGGACTGAAGAACAAAAGCATACATCACAATGTTTTGTATGCAGGAGTATCATACACAAACTAGAAGAGGACGGAAAATGAATGACTCCTGCCAGTATAGATAATTTTGGCGTCGACTATATAAGTTTGTCAAAAGACTGTAAATTGTCAATCTAGAAGTTCTCCGCAAGGACGATCATGACAGGTCAAGCTCAGACCGGAGCCGGTTTTAGGTGATTTTGTATCTTGTGTGTGGGTGTTTAAATTACCGCTGCCTTGGTGTTCAGCATATTTAACCTGATAATATTGCTTGTATGGTGTCCACAGCCGCGGTATAATTCTTAAAAGAAACAATTGTCCTATAACCGGCCAAGAATGCTCACCAACCACTGGAAGAAGCTGGCGTTTATAGGACTCCATGTGGTTTTGGGGAGGTGTACGTGGGTACTACGAAACGAACTGTCAAAAAACTACTAGATGAGCACGAGGGCAATTGCAGAAGAAGGGAGACTGACGGATCAGCTGTTGCGGAACATGCTTTACAGCCAGGAGACCACCACTCATTTTGAGAGGACTCAAGTACTGGCAGCCAAAAGCGGATACCATGAAAGGCTGTGCAAAGAGTCCGTAGAGATTATGAAACTCCCCAGGAATTTCAACAGGGAAGGGAGGGCGCGAAATTGAGTGACATTGTGATTCCGGTGCTGAAGAAGATGTGTACCAGTCATCCGTCATGCGATGATAGAAAGAGCGAAAGACGGCAATCGACAACGGCCAACTGCGCTCACGTATCCGCAACGAGGCCACCCCACAGTTCTTAGCATTGTGGGATAAAATAAATTCCTTTTCCACAATTAATAAAATGTTCCTGTCTATTACGCCGTGGTCGAATGGATTTCACCTTAAAATCCGCAGTTTCGTCCGCGTCTACGGAGGACATTTTCAAGATTCACATCCTGGCTCGCTACTGACTACAGTAAAATTACGCTCCCGCGAGCTTACGTGCAGTGGCATGACGTCACAAGTTGCGGATCGAGGCCAACGAGAAAGACCAACGCAACGGCTTGCGAAATGCAATTATTCCTAGGGAGGTTAGGAGCAGAAGGGTGTCCATAGGAGTCCCTGGCACAACAACTCTATTTTCAAAGATGAGGTGTACGTGGCATGTATTTAGTGCATGAACTCAAAGCTGCTACTAGCTATAAGCAAGGCCAACATAGGTGGTCACACAACTAGAGCTGCAAAGCAGTGGTCTGCTAATGCAGGGCACAACCTATGACATCTTTGTACCAACTTCAATCTCTTGGCCACCATAGTGGATCTACCAATGTGAATGTGACTCAGCCTTTGTCATAGTGGCCACATCAACCATTCAAAGTACTCTCAGCCCAGAACATGACCTATCTTAATGACACCATGGAACTCGACTTTCTTTGCCCATTGTATAAGCTGAGAGGAACTCAAAAAGGACGCATTACTGCAGAGCAGATGCTCCAGTACCCGCAGCAGTACCGTAGTGATTGGCATACAGAGTCTCCATGATAAGCTTTACAGTTTTGGATACTATTGTATTCTCGACTCTTCTTTGTGCAGTCTGCATCTATTTCAGGCGAAAAACTCCCCACCCACTTAAGCTCCATTTATACCAGTTACCTGTGGACTGCGACAACGTTAGGTGAAACTAAACTCCTTCCTAACAGGCCATGAAGCCCAACGGTATCGACCGGCAGCCGCGTCATCCTCCGCCCAAATCAGTCACTGGATGCGGATATGGAGAGTCATGTGATCGGCACACCGCTCTCCCGCCCGTATGTCATTTTACGAGACTGGAGCCGCTACTTCTCAATCACGTACCTCCTCAGTTTGCCTTACAAAAGTTGAGCGCACCCTGTTTGCCAACGGCGCTCAGTAGACCGAACAACGTTAGGAAGCAAAGATTATCTGAGTAAACAATCAATGAACATTGTGTGTCAACATGAATTAGAATAAGGAAAATTTAAATTTCATGTAGATGTACTTAAGGAGTCGAGACCTTTTCCAGAAACATAGCCTAAAATGAGGCAGACCAGATCTTCCAAAAAGGGGAGGATGTTGCGCAATGTACCCATTTAATGAAACAGACCCACAACCGACTAAGCAGACAGACATACAGACAGAGTGGCGCAAAAAAATCTCAATGGTAGGTATTCTTGTACACGAAGTCATATTCAGACTATTCTGTCACTGTAGAAGTCGTCACTTGTATCTCATGGAAGAAGAACGTCACAGTCCACCAGGGGTGCAGTAGCAGTAACATAGCGAGAGGACTGGGCATCTGAGGCGATGATGTCATTATTACCCAAAGGCTACGTATCACACCCCGCGTGTGTGCTGCCATTTCAGAGATAATGATAGACGTAACTCACATAAACAGTGTGCCTATCAGACACCTAGTATTAGTCACTGCCAGAGCCACCTCTGACAGGTAGTCTAGGCTGGCCAGCATCCTGATATGGATCATCAAGCAGCCGCTGCTACGAACTGTCTTCATTAGCAGCATGTCTGCTGTCCTCACCTGATTTGGTGCTTCCAGCTGACAGGCCATCTGATGGCTAATTTCCATTCACTGCATCGTGCCAAACGTGGGGGCCTGTGGATCGTGTCTGTGCCACTTATCTCACCAGCCACTGTGGCCCTGTGTGGGCAAACGCTGCCGCTGCTTGTCGTTCTGTGCAGACAAACTCTGTTGCTGTTCGGCGTCCTTTATAGCCGAACTCGGCTGTTGTTCGTCGCTCTGAAAGGGCAAACCCTTCTGCTGTTCATCACTCTTCATGGGCAGACGCCTTGGCTACCAGCATTGACGCTGTCATCCACAGTTCGACTCTGCCTGTGTTGCTGCCTCTGCCAAGCTAACGTGACCGACCTTGCTGAGTTCGTGGTAATGGAGTGTCAACCGACCGCCTAGGAGCTGGTACAGTGCTACATCACTTAATTTCTGACCACATAACCTCGCTGCCTACTGTGCGGGGAGATGCCGCACGTCAGATATGACAGGAGGCCACATGTTGATCTAAGTGCTCTTCACCGACTGAGACCAGTCTGCGCCATTTAGGCACCGCCTTCAGTGATGTATGCTAACATGAAATAAAGAATTATGAAATTATTGTTTTTATGGATATATGTCGGTCACCTACCTGGAACCTACAGAAAGCACTGCTACCACCATCCCCAGAGCGGAGAGCTGATGACCTTCCAAATCGCTAACAACCCAGCTCCACCATCTACTATAGAGCTTGTTTGCCCCCGACAACTACACAAGAACAAAATCAATGTAACACACACGAAACCCATTATGGTTAACCAAACTCTCATACAAGGCTGTCCTCTGTTAGTGACTTTATACACTTTGGCCACTGTGTGTTACTTTTATGGGTACTGAATGACACTCTTTCAGGTCTTTTATTTTATGAACTTAAATTGGTGATGCAACTTATGCTGATGATGTTAGCATTTTAATCAGAGACGACCAAGATGCACAAATATCAAGGACATTTTGGAACACGTACCAGCAAAATAGCGAGGAACAGTATATGTAAGTCGAAAACTGCCAAGTTCGGAACTCGGTAGAGCAGTCTGGACAATTTATGCTCACCTTCCTGAGATTAAACTTCGTCTTAGCATCCAGGAATGTGTTGGTGATATTACCCAATGGTCTACTGTACTGCTGAAGTATCGATTTTGCATTATTCTGGACAAATGGAAATGCTGCCTTTCTCTTGGTGGAGCCACTCTGCAATCAGGACCAGGTGTGGAGTTTTGCACTGATTCAAGTGCTGGCCAACTGAAAAATGATCCACCATCTTGGCGCCACGAGTGGCTGCTGAGGGGGTGTTTGGGACTTCTGGTCCACCACTGATGAAGAGTACAACTGCCCCTTTCCCATGTGAGATGTGGATTCTGCATTGTCTGCAGCTTGAGACATGTCCCATCGTCACAATAGGGTCTATTATAGCACACTATGGCATCTGACAATGTGAAGCAAAGAAATCCTCTTTGTCCTTTTTAATGTAATTTAGATGTCAGATCACTTTCCTGACTCATGTGGTAGACGACTTTAATTCCTTCTTTTTTTTTTAAAAAAAAAGGAAAGATCGCACATGCCTGAGTAGTTATCAAGTGTTACCATCACTAGCTGTGTAGAGAAGAGCTTGACATGAATGGTCAACAGCCACGTTGTCTGCATCTTAGGCACCTCCACAGTCGCCTTGACTCACGTATTCAAGTGGTGCCCTCTACCTTTGACCAGCTGGCCTTCCTGGAGGCGGCTATACTACAGGCTTTTCTGCACTGGTATCGCCTTCTCGGTATATTTTTAAACATCGAGAAGGTCTACGGTATTAATTGGTGGCATTATATCCTTGGGAAGTCCCATAAATCGGGTTTTCGCGGATATCTCTTCATTTTTATTCTGTCCTTCCTCCCGCCAAGCTATTTGCGACTCCGAATCAGTGACGTCCTTTCTGATAGCTTTCTGCAGTAGAACGAAGTCTTTCAAGCTAGTAGTATTTTCACTGTGTCTGTCTTTGCCATGGCTATTAATAGTATCGCATCAGATGTTAAATGTTCTGTCCAGTGTCCCTTGTTTGTGGGTGATTTCTCTTTCCCATTTTACCTCTTGAAGCCTTGCAAAGACCACACGTCAGTTGCAGCTAACTCGTCGGTGATTGATGAAAGGGTGGAGGAGTTTTACGTTTTCAGCTTAGAAGTCTGTGTGCATTCTATTTGACTGTTCCCATTCTGTTTTAAACTTTTCTGAGTTGAGTTAATTTTAAAGACACTTGAGGTTTCTGGGCCTCTCATTTGACTCGAAACTTATTTGGTTTGCCACACCTTAAGGAGATGAAAAGATTGCGCTTCAAAACACCGAATATTTTAAAATGTCTTAGCCACATTTCATTGGGGGCTCTGATCTTAGAGAGCCTTCGGGCGATGTCGGCTTGGTTACGAGTGCACAGCGTATGGGTCTGCAAGACCCTGTTATTTAAAGATGTTGGACGTGGTGTACCACGAAGTGATTCAGATGGCCACTGGGGCATTCCGAATGAGCCCCATATTGAGTCTGAGCCTCTGCGCTGAGGCAGCTGAGGCTGCACTGAGACGACGGCTGCTCATGGCGCGCCAGACCCGCAGTGCACACTTGCATATCATATCATTGCTTCGCCAAGTCCTTATCGTAATCGGCAATGAGCGATGAGGCCATATGGGATTCACACAAAGGATTGCCTTTTACAGATGCGTGTGGCTGGTTTTCATATTTAACATGGAGATTGGAGCAGATTTCCACCTAGACTCCTCCAGAGGCCTAGACTTATTTTGGACTTGAACTATATTAAGAATGATTATATCCCAGGTTTCACATTGAAATCTATGTTTTTTACCATTTTAAATAATCGTGGTTTTATGATGGTGCACACTGATGGCTCCAAACAGAGGGATACCCTTGGCTGTCCTGTAGTGTTCCCAGAACGTGTCAACAGGATTAGCCTTCCCCATGCCTATCCCACTTTCTGAGCAGAGCTCCACGCGGTCGTGCAGGCGCTATGGCAATGGCGATCCGTACAGGACACATGCTTTCTCATTTGCCCCGGTTCCCTTAGTACACTAAAATCGTTGCAGAACCTGCGAAGTTGACGCATGTGGTATATGAGCAACTGTACTTTCTCCAACGGCGGTGGAAGCTGTTGTCATTCTTCTGGGTGCCGGGCATGTGTGGATTTGGGGAAACCAACAAGCCAATAGGCCTGCCAAGGAAGCCTGCAGAGGACATGACGTGACACATTGCACTACTCCCCTGTAGGCTGTCGCCTCTGTGTTACATCAGAGGTCCATGCAGTAGTTGGAGGAGGTATGGTTGGCAATGACGAAATATAAGCTGTAGCTAGTGAAGTCAAACGTCATGGCAGTCCTGATGCCAGTTGCTCAGGTGGGATGAAGTGATACTTACGCGCCTCTGAATCAGACACTATCCTCTTACACACTGCTTCTTACTCTGGCGAAAGGACTCCCCATTCTGCGAAGCCTGTGTTGTGCAAATCACTACATGGCATGTTTTAACTGAGTACACTCTCTGTCATAATGTGATACCGCAACTGAATTTATGTAAGAATGTGCTGATGACGATGGAAGTGTGGTCAACGTTTTGAGCGTTTTGTGATGTGTCCAGACTGTGACCTCAGCTTTTAGGCTGGAGGTTCTAGTGTGTTGCAGAGTGGTTGGTTCATCCGTTTTCTTCCTGCGACTGGGTAGCCACAGCTGTCTGCTATGTTGTTTTAACTGCTTCTACCACTGTCTCCCGTTTTAGTCTTTTTAATCTTGAAATGATCCCACCTGTTCGTGTTTCAGTGTAGCTGCACACATGGTTTGCCACAATTTTGTTACTTTTAATTTCCGTTGGTGTTTTCTGATTTCTGTATTTTGCTCCCACTTGACTCTTAGTATTTTCGTCTAGGTGCTAAAGACGTTGTTGTCATGTGTCCAAACCACACTGTCCATCCATCCATCCACAGTACAAGTATTCACTACTAGATGGGAAGTGGCTGCTCTCCAGTATCATACCAGGGGCTAGATAATGGACTGATCGTTTCTGCAAGTACCCTAATCCATTCTTCATCAACAGAGTGAAGGGCATGATAAGAAAATTACACGCTCTGGAAGGAGAATGGGCAAAAATTTTATTGTTTGAGCGGAAACTGGTTGAAATGGAGCTATTTACACTGACAGTAGCAGTTCCTCTGCAGTTTGAAACCGATTGTCACTGAGAATGTGTGCCACTCGTCTGCTGTCTCTGTTGTTTAATATCTTTTTATGAACCATTGTTTTTCGCGTTGTTATGTGACTAAGGCAATTACGCCATTCCTTGTAGGTACGTTGAACAGCTGACCCCCCCAGGGGCTCAGCATTCCTTTGCTGAGTACGGGCTTGGCGACCCCGGGGTCCTGAGCTGGGGACTGGTCAGCGCCGCCAGTTTCCTGTCGCCGTAACCCCCGGACGTGCTTCAGCGACCACCGTATGGCGCGGCGGTGGAATGTTGTGTGCTGCGGGGAATGGTAATCTTGGCTTGACCGCCTGGATTGCGAGGAAGGACAACCCCTATAAAAACCCCTCAATCTTCCGATGTGCTCCGCGCCTATGAGATGCATGGCTGTTGGGGTGGAACAGTCGCAAGCGGGCAACCTCTGGGGCACCTGCCGCACCCCAGTTGTATAAAGCTTACACAGGCACGCGGGGCTCTGTCTGAGCGGACCTTTAGTTCCCTAGCTGCTCGTGGGACGCACATGGCAACCACGTATTTCCCTTCACCAACTTCACAATCAGTCAAGCGCATGAGGAAGGCTAGTCCTCCAGATACGCAGATGGAAAAGAGTAACAGGGCTCATGGAGTCGTAAATGACAATGTTTTCATCGTGATTAAGAGGAAGAAGGGCTCATTTGAAAAAGTGTCTCCTTTCTACATACATAAAGGTTTAGAAGGACTCGCAGGTACACTGAAATCTATCAAACGCCTGAGGAATGGTACCCTGTTAGTTGAGACTACTAGGGCAAAGCAAGTGGAGCTGCTTCGGAAGTCAACCAAGTTAGGCGAGTATGATATTACTGTCGAGTTGCACAATTCCCTCAACTCCAGTAAAGGCGTTGTCACCTGCCGTGATTTAATGGATATCGATGTCGACGAGCTGAAGCAAGAATGGGCAACACAGGGGATTGTAGACGTGGAACAAAGGACACATAGGAATAATGGAGTTATTGAGAAATCTGCCACCTTCATTGTGACTTTCAATTCACCTGTCTTACCTGAATACGTTCTGGCTGGTTTCCTCCGACTTAGGGTTCGGCCTTATATACCTAACCCTATGCGCTGTTTTAAATGTCAGCGATTTGGCCATACGACACTGAGTTGTCGGGGTGAACCAACCTGTGGTGTATGTGGCAAGGCAGCTCATGAAGCTGGGACCAACTGCACATCTCCAGCGCTGTGTATCAACTGCTCTGGGAGCCATCCCGTCTGGAGCAGAGACTGCCCCGTCTTTGCGGAAGAACGAAAAATTCAGGAGATCAAGGTGACAAAGAGGCTACCTTATGTGGAAGCCAAAAAAGAGTATAGGGCTACGAAACCCCCTGTCTTTGCCACATCCTATGCCTCCTTGGCGCACAACCGTGCGTCACAGGTAGACGCTTCGACGCAGACCATGTCCAGCATAGCAGTATCCTCCACCAATACCTGTACCTGCGTTTGTACCTGCCAGAGCACTCCCACTCACGATATAGCTATTCAGGCTGCTCCGACTGCACCAACCCCTATTGCAGAGAAAGCTACAGTGAAGCCTTCGAAGGCCCTCCAGAAACAGAGTGCCTCTCCAATTCCCCCATCCCCGACTTCCACAAAGAACATGGGACCAGGGAAAGGGGCACGGCGTTTGACGTCAGACCTGCCAAAGGCACCATCGGCTGTCGTCTTGGCATCCCTGACTGATGAGGAGGAAATCGTCATGGATTTTGATACCTCTTCCCCAGAACCTGGCAGCCCCTCTGCTGCCACTCGCTCTACAAGTGCCTCACCAGCGCGGCGCAAAGACAGGGGGAAATCTAAACCGAAACGCTGATATGGCTCCCATACTTCAGTGAAATCTGAATGGAGTCAGACCTCGCTTTGCAGAATTGCGGCTGTTAGTACAGGAAAACCCCTTTTGCATCTCTTTGCAAGAGACACATTTTAAAGAGACTGACACGCCTGTACTTACAGGATATCACATGTACAGGAAAGACGACCTGACTGGTAATAGGGCTCAGGGTGGGGTGGCAGTGTTCATTAAGGACACATTCCACTCCTCACCTGTGCCCTTAACCACAACGCTACAAGCGGTTGCAGCTCGGATCCTGGCCCAGGTTAATGTGACAGTGTGCTCCTTGTATTTACCACCCGCTGAGCTCATTGACAGTGAAGCCCTCGCACAGCTCATTGATCAGCTACCTCGTCCCTTTCTCATTTTAGGAGACTTTAATGCTCATAATGCATTATGGGGTTCCAACAAAACCTGCCCCAGGGGCCAGATGATTGAGCAGTTGCTCCGGACTTCCGACATCATACTGCTGAACACAGGTCAGGCCACGCATTTTAGCACCGCTTCAGGTTCGTCTTCTGCCATAGACCTCTCTATTTTGTTCGCCTGTGCTTGCGGACATTGCTCAGTGGGTCGTAGACGATGACCTTCATGGCAGCGACCATTATCCTATCTGGCTCCATCTGCCAGTTGAAATGGGTCGTGTCGCACGACCGCCGAAATGGTTGTTCCGGAAGGGCAACTGGACGCTCTACCGGCAGTTGGCTGTTTTTGAACGGTGTGAAGGCGTCCAGGATTGGGTGGATCACATTACGGCGGTGATGCACCATGCCGCTGATGTATCCATACCACAGTCAAAGGGAACACCTGTGAGGCAGCCTGTCCCTTGGTGGAATGACGACTGTCGTACCGCCATCAGAGACAGACGGGCGGCTTTGAGAAGATTCCGTCGGTGCCCCACTGCTGCGCATCTGACAACTTTCCGAATAGCACGGGCGCGAGCGAGAAGAATCGTTAGGGAGAGTAAACGGAGGTCTTGGCGTGAGTTCCTGAACTCCATCAATAGGTCCACATCTTCAAGCAAAGTATGGGAAGCCGTTAGGAGGATCTCAAGGCGATACTCTCGACCGCAAATAGCAGCTATACGTGAGCGGGGGTGTCTCCTAACTTCTCCCAGAGACATCGCCCGGGCGTTGGCAGAATCTTTTCAAACTATTACGGCCGATTCTAGCCAGGACCCAGAATTTCTGCGCTATCGGGGTACGCAGGAGAGGGCTGGTTTTGATTTCCGTTCAAAGAACGCTGAGGAATACAACCAGCCTTTCTCTTTGTGGGAGTTGGACTCTGCACTGTCCGTCTCTCGGGATACCGCAGCTGGTCCAGACCTGATATCGTATAGCATGCTGCAGCAGTTGGATCTGCGGTCAAAGGAAGTCCTCCTTCAACTTTTTAATGAAATTTGGAAGACAGGCGACTTTCCTAGTTCGTGGAAAGAATCGATTTTAATTCCCCTTTTAAAACCAGGGAAGGATCGGACCGAACCCAGTAGCTACCGTAGCATTAGTCTCACGAGCTGCGTCGGAAAGACATTTGAGCGTATGGTCAATAGGCGCCTGGTGTGGGTTCTCGTATCCAGATCCTTACTTACCCGCTGCCAGTGTGGGTTCAGGAGGTATCATTCCACCCTCGATAACCTGATCCTACTCGAAACAGCGATACAAGATGCTTTCCTACGTAAGCAACACCTTATCGGGGTTTTCTTCGACCTGGAGAAGGCGTACGATACTACCTGGAGGCATACCATTTTGCGGCAGCTTTATGAGTGGGGTTTCCGTGGGCGTTTACCCACACTCATCAGATCCTTTCTGTCGGACAGGTATTTTAAGTATAAGGTTGGGAATGTCATGTCCTGCCTGACCGTTTTAAGCAGGAGAACGGTGTCCCTCAAAGAAGTGTCCTCAGTGTGACAGCTTTCGCAATTGCCATCAATAGTATTGCGTCCACAGTACGACGGCCCGTGCAGTGCTCCTTGTTTGTGGACGATTTATCCATTTTCTGTGCGTCTTCCTCCCTCACCGCTGCTACACGCCAATTACAGCTGACACTCGTGCGATTGGAGGAATGGTCTAAGACCACGGGCTTTAAATTCTCTTTGGAGAAGACCGTTTGTGTAGATTTTAACCGTTCCCGTTCTCTTTTTAATCTCCCTGTTTTAAAACTAGGAGACACTGTTCTCCCCTTTATGGAACAAGTGAAATATCTCGGGCTTATTTTTGATGAGAAGCTCACATGGTTGCCACACTTAAAGGATCTAAAAGTCCGCTGTTTCAAGGCTTTAAACGTCCTTAAATGCGTCAGTCATAGATCCTGGCGCGCTGACAGAGCACGTCTGCTCCAACTTTATAAGGCCTTTGTGCGACCTCGACTGGAATACGGATGTCAAGCTTATGGATCTGCAAGACCTTCCTACCTCAAAATGTTGGATGTGATTCACCATGAGGGTATTAGGCTTTCAACGGGGGCTTATCGCACGAGTCCAGTTGCTAGTCTGTGTGTCGAGGTGGGAGAGCCTCCGCTGTCCATTCGGCGTCTTCTCCTCGTGGTACGGCACGCGTACAGGGCCAAATCCACTCCTCCTTCATTGGCGTCCAACACTTTTTCCCAGCCGGCACTGGCACGTCTCTTCCGCCACCGTCCGGCGGCAACAAAGCCGTTTGGCATCCGTGCAAAGGAGAGTCTCGAGTCAGTACACCTGGAGGGCATTAAGGTACTCCACCAGGGATGGAGTAGGGGATCTCCCTGGCGACTACAAAGGCCAAGATTACTTCTTGATCTGGCTGCTTACAGGAAGTATTGCACCCCGGACCACCTTTTTAAAATTAAACTTACTGAGATTTTAGAACGCCATTCCGATTTTATTACTGTTTACACGGATGGGTCTAAACAGGGGGATTTGATGGGCTGCTCTGCTGTGTTTCCCGATATTGTTCATCGGATGGGGCTCCCAGAGCAGTTCTCAGTTTACTATGCAGAACTGTTTGCCATTCTGCAAGCATTAGAGCATATGCGCCGCGTGGCACGAAATTCATCATCTGCTCTGATTCCCAAAGTGCTCTACACGCTCTTGAACAGATGTACCCAGCAGATCGGATGGTGCAAGAGGTGCAGGACGCACTCCTGCTCTTGCAACAGCAGGGTAAGGATGTAATTTTCTGCTGGGTTCCAGGGCACATAGGGATTCCTGGAAATGAACTTGCAGATGCGGTTGCCAAGGAGGCTTGCTCCATCCCACCTCCTGCTCGCTGTTCCGTCCCCCTGCAGGCCATTACGTCTTTCGTGACTCGGAAGGTCATGCGTTGGTGGGAGGCTCAGTGGCTGGACGTGAGGGATAATAAGTTGCGAGCGGTGAAGGATTCTGTCCGACCGTGGTTCACCTCCTTCCGACAACGACGCGCTGAAGAAGTAGCCCTTACACGGCTTAGAATAGGACATTGTCCTTTGACACATGGTTTTCTGTTACGTCGTGAGGAGCCACCAATGTGTCAGACATGTGGGACACAGCTGTCGATACGACATATTTTAACTGAGTGTGTTTTATAAGTAGGTTTGAGGGCAGATTTAAATTTACCACCAGACCTGCCCTCTATTTTAACTAATAATGAGGCGAGTGTCGCTAGAGTTTTACGTTTTTGTGTGATGTCTGGCCTTCTTCCCAAAATATTGGGATTGAAGCCTTAATGTGCTGTCCAGTGGTTTGGTCACCCATTATTTGTAAGTGGTCACTCAGCCACCGTTAATTATTTTTACCTGTTTGTACTGCTATTTTATTTTTCGTTTTATCTCCCTGTTTTGATGTGCTGTGTCCAATCTTGCCATTTTGAACGATACCAATTCCCTCACCATTTGGCTCTGAATTGAACTTTTGGGAACGGGCGCTGATAACCTCGCTGTTGTGCGCCCTAAAACACCAATCATCATCATCATCATCTTTGAACAGCTGACGTTGATACATTAACATACCCGGCAACTTAAATCATGGTGTGCTACTGTGCAGGTCTCAATGGCGACCCATATTACTCCTCTGATTCCTTACAACTGATTGGCATAATCACTGCCACTACTTACGACAGCGGTGGAAGGTCACCTGGTACCAGTTATACACCATCAACAGCGCTCTGTAGTGAACGTTGTGTTCTTTTAAGAGTTGACTATTTTCGTGTCTGGAGAGGTGACGAAAGTCAGGGGATGCCTGCTAATACCGCGTCGGACTTATTTTTGCCTAGTGTAGTGCAGCAACTCGACATGGCATGGCTCAACAAGCCACTGGAAGTCTTCTGCAGAAGCAGCAAGCCATGCTGCCTCTATAACTGCATAAATGCTGGTGAAGGACTTTGTGTACAAACTGACCTCTCGATTATACCCCATAAATATTCATTGGGCATGTCAGGCGATCTGGGTGGCCAGATCATTCGCTGAATGTCCAAAATTTTCTTTAAGCCAATCGCTAACGATTTTTGCCCAGTGACATAGCACATTGACATCGATACAGAATCCGTCATTGTGTGGAAACATGGAGTCTACGAATGGCAGCAAATGGTCTCCAAGAAGCAAAAAACAAAGAATCATTTTCAGTCAGCGATTAGTTCAATGTAACCAGGGGATCCAGTCCATTCCTCGCAAACACAGTCCAAACCATTATTGAACAACCTTAAGCTTGCACAGTGGAGTTCATGGCTTGTGGGCGTCTCTACGACACTCGAACCATACCAACACTTCTCAACAATTGAAATAGGGACTCATCTGACCAGGAGATAAGTTTCCAGTAGTCTAGGGTCCAACTGCTACGGTCTTGAGCCCAGGAGAGGAGCTGCAGGTGATGTCGTGATGTTAGTAAAAGGTACTCACGTCGGTAATCTGCTGCTAGAGCCCATTAACGACAGATTTTGCCGCACTGTCATAACGGATACGTTTATGTTGTTATTTCACGCAGTGTTGGTTGTCTGCTAGCACTGACAACTCTAGGCAAATGCCAGTGCTGTCGGTCGTTAAGTGAAGCCCGTCGACCACTGTGTTGTCCGTGGTGAGAGGTTGTTGTTGTTGTTGTTGTTGTTGTGGTCTTCAGTCCTGAGACTGGTTTGATGCAGCTCTCCATGCTACTCTGTCCTGTGCAAGCTTCTTCATCTCCCAGTATATACTGCAGCCTACATCCTTCTGAATCCGCTTAGCGTATTCATCTCTTGGTCTCCCTCTACGATTTTTACCCTCCACGCTGTCCTCCAATACTAAATTGGTGATCCCTTGATGCCTCAGAACATGTCCGACCAACCGATCCCCTCTTCTAGTCAAGTTGTGCCGCAAACTACTTCTCTCCCTAATCCGATTCAATACCTCCTCATTAGTTATGTGATCTACCCATCTAATCTTCAGGTAATGCCTGAAATTTGGTATTTTCAGCACACTCTTGACACTGTGGATATCAAAATACTGAATTTCTGAAATTGGATGTCCCATGGCTCTAGCTCCAACTGCTATTCCACGTTCAAAATCTGTTAATTCCAGTCTTGCTGCGAAAATCACTTCGGAAACCTTTTCACATAAAGGACCTGAGTAGAAATGAGAGTTCCGTCAACGCAAAGCAGTTTTATATCTTGTGTATGTCATACTACCGCCATCTGTATATATGCATATACTTGTCCCGGGACTTTTGTCGCCTCAGTGTATAATACTAAAAGCAAATGTGGTATAAAAAGTCTGAGACAGAACTAATAGTGAGTTGTGTGGAGTCATATGGATGAAGCTGTCCTCAGCAGCTGCAAAGTTGAGGCGGCGGTGTGCCGCAGCGGCGGTGGCGGCGGCGGCGGCGGCGGCGGCCTACGGCCTACAGGGCGCAGCCTCCGGCTGTGGGCGGTGGGAGCGGACAGGTGCGCCAGCGCAGACGGCACTGTTGCCGGACCGAGGGCCGCCGTGTACCTTCGGCGCGCCGCGATCGATATGGCGCCACGGCACCATTGTAATTCAAATTTAAGTGCTCCTACCCTCAAAGGTCTCCTGTCGGCCCGGACATGTCTCATTTCTTGGCAGCTGACGCTGCGTCAGCCTTATTCAAATAGTATCCCCTATCAAAACTGTCACTGATCTTGCCATAGCCAACAGATTAAACAGCGTGCGAACAGTCACAGCTCTGTGGGGAGAGCAAATGCGTAGTAAAGGATCTGTGATTTGTGCATAGTAACTGATCATAACTTACGAACATTTATATAAAGGACAAGGATAGTTAATAAATGTGTGGAAAAATTTTCTTGGTTAGTATCATAAACCTAGAAAAAGTTTACTCCGTTTAAAATAAATCCGACTAAGCTATTGCTTTCATAAATACACTCCTGGAAATTGAAATAAGAACACCCTGAATTCATTGTCCCAGGAAGGGGAAACTTTATTGACACATTCCTGGGGTCAGATACATCACATGATCACACTGACAGAACCACAGGCACATAGACGCAGGCAACAGAGTATGCACAATGTCGGCACTAGTACAGTGTATATCCACCTTTCGCAGCAATGCAGGCTGCTATTCTCCCATGGAGACGATCGTAGAGATGCTGGATGTAGTCCTGTGGAACGGCTTGCCATGCCATTTCCACCTGGCGCCTCAGTTGGACCAGCGTTCGTGCTGGACGTGCAGACCGCGTGAGACGACGCTTCATCCAGTCCCAAACATGCTCAATGGGGGACAGATCCGGAGATCTTGCTGGCCAGGGTAGTTGACTTACACCTTCTAGAGCACGTTGGGTGGCACGGGATACATGCGGACGTGCATTGTCCTGTTGGAACAGCAAGTTCCCTTGCCGGTCTACGAATGGTAGAACGATGGGTTCGATGACGGTTTGGATGTACCGTGCACTATTCAGTGTCCCCTCGACGATCACCAGTGGTGTACGGCCAGTGTAGGAGATCGCTCCCCACACCATGATGCCGGGTGTTGGCCCTGTGTGCCTCGGTCGTATGCAGTCCTGATTGTGGCGCTCACCTGCACGGCGCCAAACACGCATACGACCATCATTGGCACCAAGGCAGAAGCGACTCTCATCGCTGAAGACGACAGGTCTCCATTCGTCCCTCCATTCACGCCTGTCGCGACACCACTGGAGGCGGGCTGCACGATGTTGGGGCGTGAGGGGAAGACGGCCTAACGGTGTGCGGGACCGTAGCCCAGCTTCATGGAGACGGTTGCGAATGGTCCTCGCCGATACCCCAGGAGCAACAGTGTCCCTAATTTGCTGGGAAGTGGCGGTGCGGTCCCCTACGGCACTGCGTAGGATCCTACGGTCTTGGCGTGCATCCGTGCGTCGCTGCGGTCCGGTCCCAGGTCGACGGGCACGTGCACCTTCCTCCGACCACTGGCGACAACATCTATGTACTGTGGAGACCTCACGCCCCACGTGTTGAGCAATTCGGCGGTACGTCCACCCGGCCTCCCGCATGCCCACTATACGCCGTCGCTCAAAGTCCGTCAACTGCACATACGGTTCACGTCCACGCTGTCGCGGCATGCTACCAGTGTTAAAGACTGCGATGGAGCTCCGTATGCCACGGCAAACTGGCTGACACTGACGGCGGCGGTGCACAAATGCTGCGCAGCTATCGCCATTCGACGGCCAACACCGCGGTTCCTGGTGTGTCCGCTGTGCCGTGCGTGTGATCATTGCTTGTACAGCCCTCTCGCAGTGTCTGGAGCAAGTATGGTGGGTCTGACACACCGGTGTCAATGTGTTCTTTTTTCCATTTCCAGGAGTGTATATATAAAGTTACTGGAAACTCCAGACAAAGATGTAACAATTATTTAGATGTAAATATTACACAGGCAGTTATGTACTGCTACACTGATGGCTGTCTTCCCTACTTTAGACATAACTTGTAGAACCAGGCTCCATCATCTGTGGTGATGCTTTCTAGAGACGTGGATATCATTACAGGTATCAGTGAATTATTGCTCTTTTGGCAATTATTTGGGGGATAGAAACCCTCTTTAGTCAGACCTCGTTCTTTTGTTAACAGTCCGCTTGCCAATTCCCAGTTCTGTTGACATGAATCTGAGAAACAGTCGTAAAAAAAAAAAAAAAAAACTTCAAATGTGTGTGAAATCTTATGGGACTTAACTGCTAAGGTCATCAGTCCTTAAGCTTACACACTACTTAACCTAAATTATCCTAAGGACAAACACACACACACCCATGCGCGAGGGAGGACTCGAATCTCCGCCGGGAACAGTCGTCTGTTTTTGCTAACATCTGCTTCTGAAACTGTTCAATATTTTTCATCCTTGCTGATAGCTTAGCCGAAAGTGGCCGTTCGTCAGCAGTTGCCTTCTAAAATCGAAGTGGTTTCAAGCAGAACATGTACACTAACGTGATAAAAGTCACGAAATATCGCCTAATATCGTGTCGGATCTCCTTTCCCGGCGTAGTGCAGCAACTCGACTTGGCATGGCCTCAACAAGTCGTCGGAAGTCCACTGCAGAAATAGTGAGCCGTGCTGCCTCTATAGTCGTCCACAATTGCGAAAGTGGTGCTAGTGCAGGATTTTGTACACGAACAGACCTCTCGATTATGCGTCATAAATGTTAGATGGGATTCATGTCGGGCGATCTGGATGGCCATATCATTTGCTCGAACTGTCCGATTGTCCAGAATCTTCTTCAAACCAATCGTGAACAATTGTAGTCCATAAAAATTCCATCGTTGTTTGGGAACAGGAATTCCATTATTGGGTGCAAATGTTGTTCAGGAGGTGCAGTTGGGCTACAGGGCCTAGTCCACTACACGTAAACACAGCCCACGCCATTATGAAAATACTACCAGCTTGCACAGTGCCTTGTCGACAACCTAGGTCCATCGCTTCGGGGGATATGCGCCACACTCTAGTGTGTGTGTGTGTGTGTGTGTGTGTGTGTGTGTGTGTGTGTGTGTGTTATGAGCTCAACTTCGAGGTCATCAGCGCCCGCCATACTCGAACCCTGCCACCAGCTCTTAGAAACTGTGACTAAGACACGATTTTACAGTCGTCTAGGATACAACCGATACGGTTGTGAGCCCAGGAGAGGAGCTGCTGGTGACGTCACGCAGTTAGCAGAAAGCACTCGCGTCGGTAGTCTGCCGATGCCGCCCTTTAACGCCAGATTCGGCCGCACTGTCGTAACGGATACATCTATGCGGTTATTTCTCGCAGTGTTGCTTATCTGTTAGCACTGACAACTCGAGGCAAATGCAACTGCTTTCGCTCATTAAGTGAAGGCCGACGGCCACTGCGTTGTCCGTCGTGAGAGGTAATGCCTAAATGTTGTATTCCCATCACGCTATTGACACTGCGGATCTCGGAAAACTGAATTCCCTGACGATTTCCGAAAAGAAATGTCCCTTGCGTTTAGCTCCATTTACCATTTTGCGTTCAAAGTCTGTTAATTCCCGTCGTGCGCCCATAATCACGTCGGAAACCTTTTCACATAAATCACCTACGTACAAGTGACAGGTCCACCAACGCACTGCCCTTGTGTACGCGATACTATCGCCGTCTGCGTAAGCGCATATCGCTGTCCCATGACTTTTGTCATCTCATTGTATTTTGCTTAGTGTTTTCGTTAGCTGCAAGGCTTTTCTAGATATTGCAGAAACGTCTTACATGCATTTTAAATGAACATATTTGTCTAATTACGGATCGGATACGTATCATTTGGTCTCCTAAAAATGAAATGAAGATATCTGAATAGATCAGTTGAAGAAAATCTTAACAAAATAGGGCATATCTGAGACGAAGTTGAGCTGAACCATCTATGAGTAACCAAGTAAGCACTGAATGTTGCTCCAGCGCAGGAAAATAGAATGGCCTCACGATGATGTGATTATGCAAAACTGATTATTTGAAACGTTTGATGAAAACAGTAGCATAACATAGAACGAGATAGAAGGCGAGAGGAAAACAATAAAAAGCTTGATATCTTACAAGATGTTAGATTAAAAGAAGTCTGCATCACGATCGATCCTCATACGGTAACTAATGTCAATAACTACTCTTACGGAAATGGGAAGTGGTACACGATAAACACCAAGAACAAACTCTGCGAAATGTATACTCTTGTACTTCCATGCTGATTAAAATGTATCCTTAGGCGAGTTTATTTTCACCATTTTTCCATACAGAAAAGAAAGTACACTTGAATAATAGTTCTTTGGGTGTACCTAACGTCGTTGAAACTTTTCAGCTGGAGATGGCGCCGCAGCCTGCCCACAGGACGTACACGCCCAGTTTATCGTCATGTTTCGTACTTAGTGAGAGGTTGAATAATTGGCACGAGGGACAAGGAAGCATTATACCCCTAGATCACATAGACTGTTGGCCGTAGTGAAAAGAGTAGACACGGATCCTTCCAGACGTTCTACACAACGAGAAATTCGTAGGATAGACGAATGACAACATCTGATATCCGGGCAGTGGTTACAGGCAGATTGTCACCACAAGCTTTGAGGAAGAGATTAGTGGAACCTGGGTTTCGATTTCGATTTGCCATACGGTGTTTATCGCAGACACCACATCACAGTCAACATAGCGTTGCATTTGTAGAGCCAGAGCGAATGTTGATGTTCGCCATGCTACTTTCGTGTTTCGTGGTGGCCGTGTTAATTTTGTATTCAATGATGATTATGTTCAAGCTGATCTGTGGTTTGGAGTGTTGAGTTTCTCTGCAATTTGAGGCGGTCAGAGCTACACCAGTGTGTTCATAAATGACCTCGTGAGAGGGCACAGGAAGCCGCTATTCTCGAGACCCTTACCTCCTCCACCTTGAATCATGGTGTGGTGAGCTATTAAGCGTGAGAACAGGACATGTATTTATTGCAGAAAGTATGAATGTTCCCCACTGTGTGCTAACAATTGAAATTCTTGTCATACCCTTTGCGACCACAGTAACAAATGACATATTGGAGCGGGATAACGCAGGACCCCGAGCTACGAATCCCTTGCTGTCCCACTTCCTCTGGTTTGTCGTCCACAGAGTTATGAAACTAGCTGCTAGTTACAAGACGATATGAAGTTAGCGAACATTGGATTCAGTATTAGTGCCAGTGCTAAGCAAATGGCAAATCTTTCTCTGCACTCGTGCTGGTGATCAACATGCCGTGATTCTCTGAGTGTGAAAAGGAAATTTCATTATGTCGTTTGATGGCCATAAGGAGTCGTGAATGTTTATTGGAGGTAGGAGGTTCGGAAATCAAGACACGTACGCCCAACAACGCTCTTGACATTATTGCTTGTCTACTTCACTACTTGCTTACTTGCTTACTTGCAAGCTCTAAAACTTTAGCTATAGCATCGACGAACGTGTCACACTATAGTTCTCCCTTACACGTTTTCGCATGATTTCTCTTGAACTTTCTACACCAATAACTATTATTTCTCATGAAATTATAGCAGTGTGCACGGGGCATTCTGTTATTCGTTGTCCGTTGTTCGTTGTCCGTTGTTGTTATGATTGTGGTGAGAGCATCTCATGGAAGGCGTAAGCTTATTTCATGAACGACACACTAACAGAACATTTTTGTCTGATGACTCCAACTTCCGACATACGAGCAGCAGCTAGGTTCCATGGGACGTTGCGTCATGTGAGACAGGGGACAGTAAAACATACCGATGTAAGGTGCTCTGAGACACATGACACAAATGAAAATTTGGCTGCAAAGTTCGTCGAGAAAGGGGTTCTCTGTTTGGAGTGAAAATCTAGTCATTAGAGCCTCTGGATAATGATAATTCGAGGCAGAATATGAGATGAAACTGTGTGTCTGATTGGAACTACACTCCTGGAAATTGAAATAAGAACACCGTGAATTCATTGTCCCAGGAAGGGGAAACTTTATTGACACATTCCTGGGGTCAGATACATCACATGATCACACTGACAGAACCACAGGCACATAGACACAGGCAACAGAGCATGCACAATGTCGGCACTAGTACAGTGTATATCCACCTTTCGCAGCAATGCAGGCTGCTATTCTCCCATGGAGACGATCGTAGAGATGCTGGATGTAGTCCTGTGGAACGGCTTGCCATGCCATTTCCACCTGGCGCCTCAGTTGGACCAGCGTTCGTGCTGGACGTGCAGACCGCGTGAGACGACGCTTCATCCAGTCCCAAACATGCTCAATGGGGTACAGATCCGGAGATCTTGCTGGCCAGGGTAGTTGACTTACACCTTCTAGAGCACGTTGGGTGGCACGGGATACATGCGGACGTGCATTGTCCTGTTGGAACAGCAAGTTCCCTGGCCGGTCTAGGAATGGTAGAACGATGGGTTCGATGACGGTTTGGATGTACCGTGCACTATTCAGTGTCCCCTCGACGATCACCAGTGGTGTACGGCCAGTGTAGGAGATCGCTCCCCACACCATGATGCCGGGTGTTGGCCCTGTGTGCCTCGGTCGTATGCAGTCCTGATTGTGGCGCTCACCTGCACGGCGCCAAACACGCATACGACCATCATTGGCACCAAGGCAGAAGCGACTCTCATCGCTGAAGACGACAGGTCTCCATTCGTCCCTCCATTCACGCCTGTCGCGACACCACTGGAGGCGGGCTGCACGATGTTGGGGCGTGAGTGGAAGACGGCCTAACGGTGTGCGGGACCGTAGCCCAGCTTCATGGAGACGGTTGCGAATGGTCCTCGCCGATACCCCAGGAGCAACAGTGTCCCTAATTTGCTGGGAAGTGGCGGTGCGGTCCCCTACGGCACTGCGTAGGATCCTACGGTCTTGGCGTGCATCCGTGCGTCGCTGCGGTCCGGTCCCAGGTCGACGGGCACGTGCACCTTCCGCCGACCACTGGCGACAACATCGATGTACTGTGGAGACCTCACGCCCCACGTGTTGAGCAATTCGGCGGTACGTCCACCCGGCCTCCCGCATGCCCACTATACGCCCTCGCTCAAAGTCCGTCAACTGCACATACGGTTCACGTCCACGCTGTCGCGGCATGCTACCAGTGTTAAAGACTGCGATGGAGCTCCGTATGCCACGGCAAACTGGCTGACACTGACGGCGGCGGTGCACAAATGCTGCGCAGCTAGCGCCATTCGACGGCCAACACCGCGGTTCCTGGTGTGTCCGCTGTGCCGTGCGTGTGATCATTGGTTGTACAGCCCTCTCGCAGTGTCCGGAGCAAGTATGGTGGGTCTGACACACCGGTGTCAATGTGTTCTTTTTTCCATTTCCAGGAGTGTATAACATCATCCTTTTATCGATAATCCTTATACCAACCAGTCACCCAAGCACTCATTACAGCATGGCTCATCTTTCCATTAGGGCTTCCAATTCACAATGAAACTTCCACTCTAAGGCACGCCCGGTACAAGCTGTTCCTAGTTTTCCAAACTGGCTCAGGCTACGTGTAGTATCATGGTTTTAGTATCAGCGTGAAATAAAAATAGTTTCTGAGTGGAATTTTGTTTAGTTACTACGTTACCACTAACATGTACTTATGAACTTCATGCACCCCACAAATATTGGAATTTTCTACAATGGTGAAGCGGAAACTCAATGGGCTTAGACAATTCACGTTATTTGAAATGTTACGCAGTAATTTTCGCAAGTAGATTGGCTGATTGGGTTTCATAAGCTACTGAATGATGTAGTTGTAACGAAAAGACTCCATCAGAAACTGTGTTAGTTTGATGGAATATCTGCACACATATCTCAAGCACTTTGGTGAGACTTTAAGGGTACGTCCTATTTCAAACTGCTGCTGATTAAAAGTTCAGCATGGGTTAGGCCGGTATCACGTAAAGTGTAACACCGAATTACAGAGGGTATTCGGAAGTTCTGTTGTGAGCAAGAACGAGAATTCACTGCCCAGAGGCATCGTCATATCCGTCCTGTCTTCGAACATGATAGTTATAACTCCAGATTATTTCGTCTTGTGGATATGAGATATGTCCGCTTCACTCGGCCTCTTGAGTGTAATCATACAAGAAAGCAGTGGCGCCGAAAAATGTGCAGTCAATACATGCTAATCTTCACAAATTTTAGCGATATAAATTACATCAAGTAAGCTGACGCTTCATTGCATAGTTCGCAAGATGACCATGTGGAGTGCTCGTCTTTTACACTCGAACAGTCAACGTATTCTTACGCTGACAGCAATTACTTTATTGACAACATTGTGCTTACGGCCACATTCACATTTCACTCCCCTTCTGTCACTTCCATTGTCCCTACAAAATCTTAATCTTCAGTTTTTTCAAGTGCGTACCGTATGTTTTTGGTAATGCTGAGAAGATCAACATCGTTCTTATGGGTTTCAAACGTCACCTTACTGTTTGTAGCTTTCTTCGTTAGCATGAGTAATGTCTTAAGTTTTTTTTTCTCTTCGGGACCGGAGTCTGTAGGATTAAGCTTTCCATTCATTGTGGTGCTTAGCTGCCGCGCCCGTCCTTCATTAGTGAAATCAGTGGCGATAATAATTCGAAAGACTTGTTTCTTTGCTTCGTTTTCTCTTGTAACTATTACTTTTCACTGATATTATGCAAGCCTAAGCAACTTATGAAGTCTTCTAGAAAGGTCTTTAAGAGTAATACTTTCTTATCAACGTCAGGAAGTGACAAGTCACGTTAAAAGTATTATTTCTTAACGATTCTATCCCATAATTTGGTCTCGTTCCCATTGTCATACCTTAGAATGATTACTATTCTGTGGCGAGAAAATCCATTAGAGGCTTAACCCTTCTTTAGAAGGATAAGTGTTAATTAAGTTCTCCATAAACACTGAAAACTTTGTGTACTGTGTATCTTTATTATTCCTGTATCTCCCACTAGTAATGACGTTAGTCTTTAATTATTTCTGTAATACGCATTTTTTATATTGCGTCGGTCATCGCTTTCAGTCATCGCGGATACTTCCATCCTGTTAGATTGCTAACTACAATTTTCTCGGGTAAAAAGACCTAATCGTTGTTGTACTATCTTCTTGCCCCTTTCTCTTCAATTGTTTTATTTAAATGGCTGTACTTATAAATGAGTTTAGAGTATTAGAATTTCTGAGTCTTATAATCTGAGTCATACATTGACCACCGGTCTCTGATATTTTGGGGATACATATGCAGCTCAAGTAAACAGAAACATTTAAAAGAAACCAAGTGATCAACTGTAAGAAATGTTGCGGCCACAACCACCATCCAGACCTCACAATCCACTTAGAGGCAATCACGTCAGCTGACTGTGTAATCCTCCTACTGGATGCTAGAAAATTGCTGGAACACTTTGGGCAAGACTCCAGTCCATTGCAGTGGTGGGTGTAATTTCCACGTGCTTTGGCAGAACGCTGCGCTGTCGGTTATGTGACTGTCACAACATACGCACGACGATTATAAATACTCGCTGTTCGCCTGTTAGCCGCACTTGTAACCGTGCTGCGACTGGTTCCAGTACCTCCGACTACAACCGACGACATCTCAGCGCCAGCCGACGGTCGTATGTGGGGCCAAGAAGTTTCAGCTTCTCTTAGCGGGGTCATTAGCTAGCTGCTGGCCTACCAACCGCCACTGGTTCTGATGGTTCCAGGTTATCGAAGCGGTGCCACCAAGGGAAGACCTCCTCTATGCTGTTCTCATTCGGAATTTACGGGCGTCTGTAAAGGTCCTTCATTCGTCCCGTGCCACCAAGGGAAGACGGGCGCCTACCTTACGTTAGCAGAGCAGCCGCGCTGGACTCGGGCTGCCGCGAGCCACGTACGCCACCGGTCGTTACGATGAGCCAGCCGCCGCCGAGGCGCCGACGCTAACCCCTGTACCGACATCGTACAGAGTAAAACACGCTATCTTTAACAGAGCTCTTGTGATTCCGAAATCGCCGTGGTACAGGTAAAACGCAGCTCATGCCCTACGCACGCCATCTTGGAGCAGCAACGACCACCCCGGAGTTTAATGGTGTCCACACTCTTCACACTATTAGTCTAGTCCGTTGACTAACTGGATGACTGATCATTAAAAGACCAATATCGACGAATGAGACTTCATATTTACTAATTTTATTTATAATTGGATCAGTCTGAATTGAAACAAAATTTCATTCTTCGTTCTTTCTTTCTAATGCACCAGTAATCCAGTTGACCAATGGCCTATAGCTGTTTCATACAATTTGATAGTCTTGTTTCTTGTAGCTGTTTATGAACGTTTCCTGAGTTGGACATGTATCCCAAAAACCTCACAGTTTATTTCTAAATTGTTACCATCCTGTAAGTGATATCACAGCATATTTTTAGAATAATTATGTTATTTTATTGTTTGCGACTCCAATTTTGCAATATTTGATCCATTATAATAAAAAATATTTTTACTGTTTTCCCCTAAAGTACTTTCGAATAAATTGTATATGAATCTTGCCACAATTAGATCTTTCATAATTTATGTGAATAGTGTGAAATCGTTTGCATTTGTAGAGACAACGCAAATATTGGATGAAATATTGTGGTACATTTGTCAAGTTACAATTCATATCTGAATATGGTGTTAACGCTGTAGTACATTTCCTCATGACATCTGTAACTCCTGTGATTTGTATCGACAACATCGACAAGATGCTTCTTATCAATCTCTTTCATGTCCTTTTAAAAATGGCTAGTGAGATAACCGCGTTGATTCGTACAATATTTCGTAGGTTTGTACGTATACTGATTTACGTAATGATGAATTATTGATAGATATTAAAACAGTTCTATGAATAACCAAGTCACATAATTTAATGTGACCATTTTGCTATTGTGTTGAGACAATGATGAGGCACGATGTGCCTCTCGACTACAGTGGTATTTCGGAAAAAGTAAAAAACCAACACCTTTATGAAATAGAAAATATCCAGTTCCCAGTGGATTCAAGATATGGCTTTACTACAGTAGATTTCATTACTTTGTGCTTACCCACAGTCTTAATCACTGCTCGTATTTAAGCTTTATCGGGCAGTTTTACATCATAGTGAAAAAGACTTATTTATGAATGTCACCAACCCCTCCCTCTCTTTTACCTAACTGGGTAGTGCGAGGACGACGGTTCAAATTCCCGTCCGGCTAACCAGTATTAGTTTTTCCGTGTTGTCCATCCAAAACACGCTCGAGGAAAATGCCAGTATGGTTCCTTTGAAAGGACACAGACGATTTCCTTCCCCATCCTTGAAATATTCCGAGCATGTACTCCGTCTGTAATGGCCTCGAAGTCGAGGGGCCGTTAAACGCTAGCCTTCCCTTTGCCTTACTTCCCCTCTTCAATAGGGGCCAAACGTCAGAAGACAGAGTTTCCAGTAACAAACATTGCATATTAAATGAAAATATCTTGTTCCAGACGCATTTTCAATTCTCAAGTATTGCATATTTGAAACTGTTTTCAGAATTTTGTCGGCAGTATGCACTTGATGTCGAATCTGTTCATTCTTAATTAATCGATATATATGTTTCTTTGATACAAATGTGTTCCATGAAAACTGTGCTGAGTGTTACTTCATCGAATATCACAGTTTAGACCTAGAAAACTGCACGAACGTTGTCGAAATGTTACAAAACAGTGAGTGCAATAGACAAAAGTATCGGAAAAATGTGAGGCACACGTTAGAAAGGTAAAGGAGCCAGTGTCAAGAGAAAAGCCAATGAACGTCTCAGTATGTATGACAGGCATGGTAGTTGGGAACAAACATTTTCTCATAAAGCGGCTGTGTTCGGTATACTTTATTCAACATCCATTCGATGCGGTTCAGCAAAATATTTTAATGAAGTTTATAGGCCAATAAATATAAATGACATATTGTTCTCTCCTGTTAAACCTTCTTAAATACTTCTGTGTTTCAACACTATATCTAAAAGTCGTTGCATTACTTCACTTTTCTTCTATAGTAACATGTTTCGTATTCATCTTGGGTTCCGAGAACTTAACTGAAATGCCCTATGTCAGAAATACAGTTTTAGAAATATTTCATGGTGATAAGGCAATTTTTAAACCATCCACTTATCAGGAGATGTAAGCGTGCTAACTGGATCCAGTTACCAATCTTACTACACAAAATTTAAACTTCAACGTTTACGTCAATATTTCACCAGCTCTATAACGTATATGTTTTATGGAACAGTTGATAATTTCACAACACATCACGCAACTGCTTTTACACAGCATGGCACGGCTTTCTGTTACTGAGTGGGTTACAACATCCCACAACGCTTGAAAATGGCATGGCGAAATTGCGATCAAAAGAAATTATATTTTAACAGCCAAAAAGCGGTATGATTTCATTTAAAAATATCGGTTAGAAATCAGTCACCTTTCATTTACCTTAATGTAAATTATACTTTGAAATATTGTTCTTTTCATAAATCTTCTAAGGACCTGATTTTTGGGCTCATATCTTATGTCTCTTGAAGACTCCACGGATAGGTTTCCAAGGCTGCGTAAGTTGCACATACCCTCTTCCCCATGTCATATACCCTATCGTCAGGAGTTCCCCATGGAAGTGTGATAGGACTCTATATACACAAATGATTTGGCTGCCAGGGTGGGCAGCAATCTGCAGTTGTTTGCTGATGATGCCTTTGTGAAGGGTAAGGTGTCGAATCTGAGTGACTGTAGGAAGATACAAGACGACTTAGACAAACTTTTCAGTTGGTGTGATAAATGGGAGCTAGCCTTAAACGTGGAAAAGTGTGAGTTAATGTGGATGCTTAGGTTACAGTACTGCTAGTGTCCTGCTTCACGCAGTCAAGTCGTTTACATATCCAGGCATAGCGTTGCAAATTGATATGAAGTGGCGAGAACACGTGGAGAGCTGTGTGGTAGGGAATGCGATTAGTCGACTTCGGTTTATTTGGAAAATCTTAGGAAAGAGTGGTTCACCTGTAAATGAAAATGCATATAGGGCGTTGTTATTGAGTGCTGCTCGAGTATTCAGGATCTGTACCAGACCGGACTGAAGGAAGACATCGAAGCAATACAGGGGCGGGCTGCTATACTTGCTACCGGTAGGTTCGAACAACATGTAAGTGATACGGAGATGCTACGGAAACTCAAATGGGAATCCCTGGAGGGAAGGTGACGTTCTTCTCCAGAAACACTACTGAGAAAATTTATAGAACCGTCATTTGAAGCTGACTGCCGAACGATTCTACGGTCACCAACATGCGTTGCTCGTAAGGACAACGAAGATAAGATGCGAGAAATTAGGGTTCAGACGGAGGAATATAGACAGTCGTTTTCCATCGCTCTGTTTGCGAGTGGAACACGAAAGAATATTGCAAGTAGTGGTAGAGGCTATCCTCCGCCCCGCACGCTGGCTTGCGGAGTGTGTATGTAGTTGTAGAAGTAGATGTAGAACCGTGCTTAGACACTTCTTAGCTACGGCTAGTATTTTATTTGCCTGACCTCTGTGGCTGAAAGTTTGATGTTTCACTACTGAAAGATTTTCCCTGGCTGTGCGTGCGTGTACTCCCGCTCAATTTGAGTAATCGTTCGCACCAAAGTCGAGACGGATTCAATTGCTCACTACATTCGAAATATTTGGAGTTATGAAGACTGAAGTTTAATACCAGAGGATGCTCTTGTTCTGTGCGGGTTCATTATTCATTGTAGCAGTATCTCCTGAAAGGCTGCACCTCTGTATGCCTGCATATTATACAAAGACCCTGTAAGAACATTTTCAGGGAAAACTGACAGTTTGTGGGAAACAAGCGGAAGCTTACTACACTCGAGTTGGGAGTTTCCCTCGCTGTGTGCGACACGGTTTAAGCTGAGTGCCCTACGATTTTAACTGGACCTTACATCATCACTATCAGTAGGAATGCGATGGGTATTTTTGATCACATTTGTCCTAAACGTTTCATCCTGACCTTATCCCTACCCCCTATCTGTTCCATTCGTCTTCCCTTCACACCATATCACCTGTCCCGCTCTTCCACCACCATGCTCCAAACGTCATTCCCTCCCTCTCATTTCTTTTATTTAATGTTAATTGACAGCATTGAAACTTTGTAGAATTCTTTAGGTTTTCTTCATCTTTTTATTGTGTCTTTGTCCAGTAACAGCGGAGTGTCGGCATAGTTATTAATGAATATATCATGGTTAACTTGACGAGTGCCACCATGTTAGCCCCCAGGACGAAATACGAATATATGTACGCCGTCCGTCTACATGCCAATCATGCGAAAATGAGCGACAGTCTTCTAAATGTTAGCAAATCGTGTAATGGAATATGACTTGGGCAAAAGCCCAATATTCACCTAATGAGATATGGGAAACTGACTAAAAGCCACATCCAGGCTGGCTGGCAGACCAACATTCATTGTTAATCTGTTGGGCGCATTTGATCTGGGGCCGGTTCCCATCCCCATCCTGGAAGTGGTACTTTATCACTCTCAGATATCCAGGTGTGTGAAGACATGTCTGATCAACGGTTTACTGTTCGGTTTGGAAAGTAAACGTGTGAGAAATGAATCAGATTTCATAAAAACCCTTAGTTTCATGGGAAGAATAAAACTTGCATTTTTTTGGTTCTGTGAATTTCAACCTTTAGTTGACAGGTTACATGCATTTTAAAGGAAATCTCAGTTAAAGTATTATTTCTTGTTTTGTTTACGAAATTCTGCAGTACTGAGTCGTTTGTTAGTTGACATCTAATTCTGCATAGTACGGGTTTAAATATCTTATGTTATGTTATATGTAGGTTCAACTTATTATGTGTGGCGTTATCCTCAAAATACTGGTTTTGCTCCATCCCATTTAACTGGTTCCATTACAATGAACAAGTTCAATCTTGATCAATCATTTTGTCATCAACGTCCTTGAAACCAGTGGCTGGCGAACGTTTCCCATCTATCACCTCTTGTGGTAAGTACACTTTGTGCTTACTGCAAATGATTAACTGTGACATTTGCTTTTCAATGACTTTAATTCATTTTCCTTTGCTTAATTCATACTAGGCATTATTAGCCTCTATTAAGAATTAGTTCGTCATTTCCACACCACTTATCTTCTGAATATCGGTCACGCTTTGTGTGTACTCATTCTCACTGTCAAAGTATTAAAAACTGTCAGCTTTAAATAGCATGTCACTCCTTTTGCTGTGTCTGTCTACTTATGTCGAAAAGTTCCCCCAGACACTAAATATTTTTTGTTTTATGGTATTCTGCTTCGTTTCTGACCCTCTTATTAAAGTATCTGCTGTACTCCTTCAATAAAATTCTTCAGGGTATCAGACCGCATCGTCATAATTTAAAATGCGCCAACGTTTCGGCCAGCGTTGCAGCTAGCCTTCATCAGGGCCTTACGTTTTAACGTAAGGCCCTGATGAAGGCTAGCTGCAACGCTGGCCGAAACGTTGGCGCATTTTAAATTATGACGATGCGGTCTGATACCCTGAAGAATTTTATTGAAGAAGACAACGGCCGCGGAAGCCTACGCTTATATCTGCTGTACTGTTTATTAGTATTGTATCAAAACTGTTCATCATATGCTTTGTGGGGTAATCAAATTTTAACGCTGTTTATCTATTTACATCCATACCACAATTCCCCCTCCATTATTATTATCCAAAACAATAACTGATATGAACATCTCTGACTGCATAATCTCTCAGTTTAATCATATGCTTTCTGCTTAATATCATCCAAAATACTAGTGAAAGAGGTCTTATGAATTAACATGTCTGGAAAGGTTTTTCCATTGTAAACAGTTTTCCAAAAATTGAAAAATTTTTTTTATCCCTTATCCAACGTTTGTGTTTCTCATTTGTATTTTCCGTTATAAAGTGTGTCATATTTATACCTTATAACGTAATTCATTATCTTGTAGTGCTATTTGTTTTTCATTGTTACATTATCTATATACGATTCTAAAAATCGTTTGGTATTTTATTTTGCCTTAGAGTAATGCTTGTTTTTAATAATTATCATTTGTGTTTCTGAAGATGTTATTACATTTTTCCAAAACGATCGTTTTTGCTGTTTTCATTTATTTTATTTGCTTATTGAAATTGAATCAATTTTATTTTTCCACGTAAATTAAAGCATCATATATCCATTTTATTCTTATTTAATTTTCTACTTACATATCCACGTAAATTAAAGCATCATATATACATTTTATTTTTCTGTAATTTTCTACTTGCGTTTAAGATTTCTGATATTTCAAAGTTTTGTCATTTGCAAATTAGATAAACATGTGATCAAAAGTATCCGGACACCCCCAAATACAAACGTTTTACATATTAGGTGCATTGTGCTGCCATCTACTGCCAGGGACTCCATAATAGCGACGTCAGTAGTCATTAGACATCGTGATAGAGCAGAATGGGGGGCTCCGCGGAACTCACGGACTTACAACGTGGTCGAGAGATTGGGTGTCACTTGTGCCATACGCCTATACGCGAGATTTCCACACTCCTAAACATCCCTAGGTCCACTGTTTCCGATCTGATAGTGAAGTGGAAATCTGAATGGACACGTACAGCACAAAAGCGTACAGGCCGACCTCGTCTGTTGATTGACAGAGACCGCCAACTGTTGAAGAGGGTCGTAATGTATAATAGGCAGACATCTATCCAGATCATCGCACAGGAATTCCAAACTGCATCAGGATCCACTGAAAGTACAATGACAGTTAGACAGGGGTGAAAAAGCTTGGATTTTATAGTCGAGCGGCTGCTCATAAGCCACGCATCACGCCGGTAAATGCCAAACGACGCCTCGATTGGTATAAGGAGAGTAAACATTGCACGACTGAACGGTGGAAAAAGTTGTGTGGAGGGACGAATCACGGTACACAACGTGTCGATCCAATGACAGGGTGTGGGTATAGCGAATGTCAGATGAACGTCATCTGCCAGCGTGTGTAGTGCTAACAGTAAAATTTGGAGGCAGTGGTGTTATGGCGAGTGCATTTTCAACACGATCGAGAACCTGTACATAATGCACGGCCTGTGACGGAGTGGTTACACGACTATAACATCCCTGTAATGGACTGGCCTGCTCAGAGTTCTGACCTCAATCCTATACAACACATGTGAGACGTTTTGCAACGCCGGCCGAAGTGGCCGCGCGGTTCTGGCGCTGCAGTCTGGAACCGCGAGGCCGCTACGGTCGCAGGTTCGAATCCGGGCATGGATGTGTGTGATGTCCTTAGGTTAGTTAGGTTTAACTAGTTCTAAGTTCTAGGGGTCTAATGACCTCAGCAGTTGAGTCCCATAGTGCTCAGAGCCATTTGAACCATTTTTGTTTTGCAACGCCGACTTGGTGTCAGGCCTCACCGACCGACAGCGATACCTCTCCTCAGGGCAGCACTCCGTGAAGAATGTACTGCTATTCCACAGAAACCTTCCAGCACCTTATTAAACGTAAGCTTGCGAGAGTGGAAGCTGTCATCAATGCTAAGTATGGGCCAACACCATATTAAATTCCAGCACTACTGATGAAGGGCGCCACGAACTTGTAAGTCATTTTCAGCCAGGTATCTGGATACTTTTGATCACATAGTGTATGTATGTTCTTTCTTTTCTATCACGGTATAGAATTCCGCTTTCTACGTGTGAGAACTCTTGTGAAAATTTAAAAGATCATTCTACATACTCTTTCCATCGTTTTGGTTTCATTATCGTCTATAAAAATTTGGGGTAGGTGTCTGAGTAATGTTATTGACTACCATAGAATTTTGTACTATTAAAGCTATGTTCAGTTTCCCAGGTTTCTGTTATGTTCTCAAATCTTGTTATCTATTTGTATGTTTCATTTAATTTCCATATATCCAGAGTCGTACTCTGTATGTGTACATTCACAGGCCAGCAGTGCGCTATAGATTATGACAACATGCGTAATTCATTTGTTACGAAGTCATACACTGAATCTTTTGAATCAAAGAAATAAAAAAGTTTTATTGATTATTCCACTTATCTTGCCAATACAAAGCTTTTCAGTAACTTGTAACAATATTCATCTTTCAATGCGTCTTGAAACCTTTGTTTGGGAGCCTTCCCTGTGTACGAAAAGTAAATCTTCAGAGTTATAATGGATGAAACATTATTAGGAGTTTGAGGTACTGTTTCTTATAATTTTTTTACTGTTAAACTGACTTATCATAAGTGACTTTTGCGCAAAATTGTCATAAAATAAACTATGCTGAGTGTATTTTGTCGTATATTTTTCAGTGTCAGTATTTTTTGCATCTCTTTTTCTTTTGAGGTTGCAGAAAGTATGGAAGCGTCATTTTATGAACAAGTTCAGTCCGAGACTGAGAGGCAGTGTGGCAAAGATTAACACTGTGCGGCTTGTGGTCATTTTGTGTTTGCGTCTTTTTGTTTGCTGTTTGCATGCAAGATTACGGAATGAAAAGTGAACGCAGAAAGACGATATGCTGTTATTGAATGGTTTAGTAGGGAAAGTATTCAATTAAGGATGGCATCCGTTTGGCAGTAAATAAAAACAAAAACAAGAAAAATTAACAGAAATCATCACGAAATTGTTGCATGAGGAATGAAAAGGAGAGAAAAAGTAAGAAATCACTGTATGTTAGAACGGGATGAGAGAGCAGTTCTAATTTCTATCTAAATATGTAATGAAGACTTCGGTGTCGTATGATGCTCTGGATAAAGCTCAATAATACCATTACGAAGCCATATTTGTAGATGAAAATCTGATACCCGGCCTTGTCTCTGATACCCGTATCTTCTTTATGAAGACGAAGGAAAGAACGCCTGGTTGACGCCGAGGTCTTTACAATGGGAACAAAGGTACATGGTGGTCATAGGGGAGGACATCAGCGGTGGAACTGTTCCATGGTTGACCGACAGTGATTTAGGGAAACCACATCGTAACATCAGCAGGATCGATGTTCTCCCATATGAGCCCTAGCCTCCCTAACTTGAGCCAGTCGAAAGTTTTATATTTGTTATATCACTAGCTCTCAGCAGAACCGGAGTTGACGATTCTCTACATTTTCTGTTGTTTAATGTAACAGATAAAATACATGTATACTGTATATTTTGGCAGAGATTCTAAATAATTGGCATTCATGCTTTTCTTGAATTGCTCTCCTGAAAAAATGGGCAGTGGCCTCCACATTTACTGAGAGTTTCAAAAGCTTGTATTTTGTTTCTAGATAGTAATTTGTTCTGTTTACACCTTTTGTTGTATTCGTGTAACTTGTATCTAAAAAGATCCAGAAGAATCCAGCCAAAAACAAATGTATGTATGACTTCTTTTATTTCCTTCTTCGATCATCAATATAGATATTTATTGCATTTGCAATATATAGTTGCTGGAATTTGTAAGCTGTCTGTATTTCTTACATTATTTATCAATTGGCATTTCACGTCTAAGCGAAAAGTACTCGAAAACGTCGTGATAAGATTCATATTTCATAGACATTATTTGCTAAGAAAACCTAAGATAAAAGTTTAAGAGAGAGAAGTACAGTGACACTGAAATGGGATATTCGGGGAAAAAATGTAACCGTAACTTCTGATGAAAAAAAACCGTACTATAAACAAGATTTGAGATCGCAGTAAATAAAGGAAATACCTTCTTCTTATCACTATGACCTGCGACGTGTTCAGGGAGAATGGAAGGTCACTAGCTTTCTAGTATTAAATGTAAACCATTTTTTTTCTGCTTTCATCTAAAAGTGATAAGTCTAAAAATACTTTTCCTCCTGAAGTATATCATATGGACAGATCTTTGTATTTGGTTTAGATATTTGTATTTACAGCTTTTTCCGTCATTATACTTCTGTTATATGTTTGATCTTAAGTATCGTGGTCCTGCCACGAAACCTGTTCATAATTTTTGCATAAATAATATCTCTCTCGTTAACAGCAACATATAGCTTTTGGCACTTCACTTCTCTACATATTACTGGCAAAAATGTTCCAATATTTATAGTTACCTGTGACATCACCAGATATTCTTTTGGTATCCGCAACACGGTATTTGCATCGAGCTCATAAGAGTACTGCTCACCTTACGAACACCTAAATGCTGTCACCAGTTCCACAACACAGCATCTACTATTATCACTAATACTGTACACGTCAACACGAACCGCAAGATTATACAGGGTGAGTTACCTAACGTTACCGCTGGGTATATTTCGTAAACCACATCAAATACTGACGAATCAATTCCACAGACCGAACGTGAGGAGAGGGGCTAGTGTAATTAGTTAATACAAACCATAAAAAATGCATGGAAGTATGTTTTTTAACACAAACCTACGTTTTTTAAATGGAACCCCGTTAGTTTTGTTAGCACATCTGAACATATAAACAAATACGTAATCAGTGCCGTTTGTTGCACTGTAAAATGTTAATTACATCCGGAGATATTGTAACCTAAAGTTGACGCTTGAGTACCACTCCTCCGCTGTTCGATCGTGTGTATCGGAGAACACTAAATTACGTATGGATCCAAAGGGAACGATGATGGACCTTAGGTACAGAAGAGACTGGAACAGCACATTACGTCCACATGCTAACACCTTTTTATTGGTCTTTTTCACTGACGCACATGTACATTACCATGAGGAGTGAGGTAAACGTACACACATGGTTTCCGTTTTCAATTACGAAGTGGAACAGAGTGTGTCCCAATGGAAACGCGTGGACGTATGTGGTATCAGCATGATGGTGCACCTTCACATTCCGCAATTAACACCAGGCTGACCCTTGACAGGATGTTCGACGGGCGTTTCATAGGACGTGGAGGACGCATAAATTGACCAGCTCGTTCTCCTGATCTTACACCTCTGGACTTCTTTCTGTGGGGTACGTTAAAGGAGAATGTGGACCGTGATGTGCCTACAACCCCAGAGGATATGAAACAACGTATTGTGACAGCCTGCGGCGGCATTACACCAGATGTACTGCGGCGTGTACGACATTAATTACGCCAGAGATTGCAATTGTGTGCAGCAAATGATGGCCACCACATTGAACATCTGTTGGCCTGACATGTCGGGACACACTCTATTCCATTCCGTAATTGAAAACGGAAACCACGTGTGTACGTGTAGCTCACCCCTCATGGTAATGTACATGTGCGTCAGTGACAAAGACCAATAAAAAGGTGTTAGCATGTGGACGTAATGTGCTGTTCCAGTCTCTTCTGTACCTAAGGTCCATCACCGTTCCCTTTGGATCCCTACGTAATTCGGTGCTCTCCGATACACACGATCGAACAGCGGAGGAGTGGTACTCAAGCGTCAACTTTAGGTTACAATATCTCCGGATGTAATTAACATTTTACAATGCAACAAACGGCACTGATTACGTATTTGTTTATATGTTCAGTTTTGCTAACAAAACTAACGGGGTTCCATTTAAAAAAGCGTAGGTTTGTGTTAAAAAACATACTTCCGTGCATTTTTTTATGGTTTGTATTAACCAATTACACTAGCCCCTCTCCTCACGTTCGGTGTGTGGAATCGATTCGTCAGTATTTGATGAGGTTTACGAAATATATCCAGCGGTAATGTTAGGTGACTCACCCTGTATAGTGTACCACCATAAGAAAGAATGTGAATGAAAGTCGTAATTTAAAGGGAGTTATTATTTACACTGCTCTGCAAAACTTAAGGACGAAATAGATATTCATTAGTTGCTGGAAATGGGTGAAAGTGCGATAGCATGTTGCCAGAGGTTTCCCAGTCGCGCACAGGCAGTTGGACATCACATGGCGTGAGGTTAACGTAACGGCAGCAGCAATTGACGCTGGCCCCTCAACACGAGGCAGTTAAGGGAATGGGTAAAGATATTGTGTGTCAATCAGCGAACAGTTACCGTGCACTTTGATGATGTCCTTCGTTACAACATGCTCCGGAGACAACATCTGGATGATTTCACACAGGGAAGGATAATCGGGAAAATGGTAGAAGGACGAAGTATGACGATTGTAGCCCACACCATTTGTATTTCTCACAGCACTGTTCCATGCGCATGGGGAGCGTTCCGAACCAAAGTAAAGGAGGCGGTCGACCAGTGTCAATTGTAGCAGAAGACGACCGTTACACTGTGCATCAGGCAAGGAGATATCCACGTCAAACAACCTGTACAATTGCAGCCACTTTTAAGAGAATAGCGAGTCACGCAATCTCACCCTCCACAGTGGTACGGTGACAGCATGGCATTCGTCTCTTTGCTTGAAGACTAACACGTTGTGTTCCATTGACATCCGCACATGAGAGGCACTGTTTGCGAACGTGCCAAGAGCTTAGGGACTGAACCAACGAGGAACAGGGTCGGGTGCTCTTCTCAGATGAGAAAAGATTCAGTCTGAGTAGTGCATATGGACGTATCCTCATATGGCGAGAGGTAGGAACACGTAGTGCACCCAGGAACGTTGTCGAACAAGTCCATTTTGATGGTTCAGGTATGATGAGGGGAGGCATAACTTTACAGGGGCGTACTGATCTCAAAATCTTTGAACACGGTACACTCACATGTCGGCGTTATTGTGACACTGCACTTTTTCCCAATGTGCGTCTTTTCAGAGGTACATTCCACAATGACGTCTTTTCTATGGAGGGCAATGCCCGACCGCATGGGACAGTGCAGATGGAGCAGCTCTTCGAAGGAGAGAAATTCAGCGAATGGGCTGGCCTGCCCGCTTCCTCGACTAAAATCACGTTGAGCACGTGCACATGCACCAAAGGTTATCCAGAAGTCATCAAAAGCGTTGGTGATGGAATGGAACGCCCTACGGCAAGAACTGCTTCCCAACCTTGTGATCCTCATGAGAGCACGCACTCTTGTCGTGGTGATCACACATCGTAGGAAGAGCCATGTCTTAGCTTCAGGGGATCATCATAAATCGCCATAACTTCAGTGTAATTATTGTCTGTGAATAACAGTGTAATCTCAGTTGTCTCATGCGCATTTCTTTAAATTAACATGTGTACTGTACGGCAGAAGTTCTTCCTATGTATGGTCCAAGTGTCATCGAACAATGATGCTTGCCAGTTCCATTCGTACTTTTGTTTTGCACACCAGTGTACGTTCGGTTTCTTTTCATTCTCTGTTTTTATAATGATATGCATTGGTGAACGTCTTCAGTTCCTCCTCTGTTTATATTTCCATTCCTTTGCTTATTCAGTATTGGTGAAACACAAAAATTGTCTAAAATTTATAGACCAACAGCTTTTCTTAAATTTCGCATATGGTGTGGTTAAGGCCTGTTCTACCTAACCTCTACATGTGTCACTGTAGACTTCAGGATTTGTTTCACAATAGGTCACATGAATACATTACAAAGGGCAAATTGTGGAGAAACGTTTCGCCTTTTAAATATGAAAACAATACTTACGCTCTACTAAGTTGTAGGAAATGGAAAAAATCTCTTAGGGATGTTAGTAGAGTCTATATTCCTCGCATCGAATATGTAATCACAAAGACCGAATAGACTAGCAGAATAAGGCATGCCAAGTTAGGTACTGGATTGTTCACTACGCAACAAGAAGAAGACCCTTTATCAAACTGACAAATAAATCCAAATGTGCAACCTAATCTTTTGAAATATATAAACCATTCACACGCTCTCACAGTGTAGGATTTCGTGGCTGTTACTTTCATTCTTGGTGATTTATGAACTTTAGATCAAGCGAAAAAAAGCATTAACACCAGCGTTAAACAGTACAAGAGCAATTGTCGTCCGTGCAATACGGAAAATCGGCAGTAGGAAGTAATGTTCTGTGGTTAGCGAGCCACCAAATTCGTTTTGGAATACAATGGTTTCATCAAGGCACACTCATTAGTCTGGTACGATGAACAGAGAGGTCACTCAAATACAGAAGGACAGAAATATGAGAATTGAAATCAAGCAGGATGCGGTCCTTGGTGCTGAATAAAGCAAACAGCGCCAACTCTATCTCACTGAAAGTTCCGTAACACCGAGAAACATGCATTGGACCACGGTACAATGCCCCTAAGACAAAAATCACCAGTAATTCACACACTCTTTGGGTTCTTTATAAGCTTTTAAAATTTAGTTTGTTTCATTAACTTTTTCATAAAGTTAAAGATTAGTCAGGTTGTAGGGACCGCATCTCCACCCTGAGACTGAAAAACCATGTCCATTAGAATTCGTGATGTAGCGCGAAAGCTATAAGAAGTGAACACGGCATACTCAGTGTTCACAGGTGGTAGTACAATGAGTACAATATAGACCATATTAAACATCATAAATTTTTATGATAGGATGATAAACTTTGTACTTGGGCTCCATAGGTGTAAGGTGGGTCGATAACAAACTCAGAATTTTAGGAAGTGCCTACCTGTCACTCATTTTGATTTGGACAGTGAAGGAGGCTCTTTTTTGTAAATTCCAAAACAAACTCGTGCTTCGGGTTACGTGATTACTTCTTTTAGAATATTTATGAATTTTATTATATCTCTTGACAGAGTGGTTATCGTCTATGATAAAGTGAATTTTGGAGAGTGGTTTAGCGCCACCTTCAGTACAATATCGTTTGTCTAATAAAGGCCCGTTGTTTCGTATTAACGTCGTAGCAGTGTACTCAGCCACAGCTGCTAAGTCATGTTTCGAGATACTAGATAGTAAACAGTTGCTCCGCATGTCCGACTAAGAAAAATATTTTCTATTCCTTGTTTTCACAAAGCATTCGTAGTTGTCTATTACAGGGTCTAGTTCCTTAAGTCTGTACAAAGGACAACAGAAATTATTTTAGTGTCTCGACGTAGCACATAATTTCTCCGTTAATGTGGTGATGTAGATATCTTATTACGAAAAGAACTTTTACATTCAGTTTTACTTCTTTCGTCTATTTATGGTCGTTTCAGAGCGACCATTGCGAAGAAAATGAAACTAACAAAAATTGAGAAAACTTCATAGAGAACAGGAAGCAATTCAGTTGCTCATATCAAATCATTACCTGAAAAGATTTAAGATGAACTGCTTTATGACGGTTTTCGCATTCATTTTATCGTACAATTATATAATAATCTAATGCTAATTTTGACTTAATACGCTACATGTTTTCTGGAAACTAACATGAAATAGATGTTTTATCATCTGTAAAGAACCGGCTGTGAGCGTACCAGCTCTTTGGAGTAGCTCTATAATACCTAACAGTATTAAAATTTCACTTGGAAGTATTAAATATCGGTGGAACCAGGGAATATGAAATCTGAAACGCAAGTTATGCAATGACCAGATGAAAAGAAACTAGACCATCTTTAAATAAATACTTTTGAAATAATTTAAGTAGAACTACAAAATTACATGATCCAACATGTTCATAAACACGCTTTGAAAGGAAGTGAGAAAACCAAATACGGCAATCTAATAATAAACTACAGTTATTAAAATAACAAAGATGTGTATCAGATTTGAAACTGATTGACAAAATGAAATAATGATGAAATCATACTTTTGAGTTCTTCTGTAACCTTTTGAAGAACAGTTTTAAATTACGGTGGAAAAGCAAACATACTATGTTTTCTTCCAATTATATTAGTGAAACAGAACGCAATTTTCTTGCTTTTTAATCTAAAGGAATAACAAAATGTTAGTAAATGTTAGAAAAATTGATGTAAGTCGAAATAATGTCAGAAAAATAACAAAAATATAGAGTATTGACAACAGATTGCACTACTCTGCATTGTTCAGACTCTTTCGGAATACAGTATCGGAACACTACTTTGTCGTTATGGAGGTGGTTAAGAAATAATGAGTGTCAGGAATATTGTTTCCTTCAAACAGCCACAGTATTATAATGTTATACACGGTAGTATAAATCTACATCGATATCTATACTCTGGGAATTACCGTGAAGTGAAGTAGTAAAGACTGCATAGGGAGTGCAAATACTGAACATAGTAAACTGAATATTATTGAGAGTTGAATAATTTAGATACAGATAACGGTTACATGAATTTTGTGGTACGGCTATCTCGGATTACACAAAATACACCTCACTTGGTTCACTGTAGTGTAGACTGAATATTGTTGTAGGGAACAACAGAAATAACTGTTGTATACCTAACTGTTTTTAATGGGTGATAATGACTTTTTCCCCTTTATGTTAATATTTAGAGCCATTTTATTACAAGTTTGTTTTCTAGTGTTCATATGCTCTTTTAGACTGTATAATCTGATGGCTGGGTTAGGACATTCTGCAAATTAATTTTAGAAGTCGAAAGTTACAGAAATTACTATGTGTCACGCTTCACTGAATCTTATATTATAAAGACATCGTGTCTGAGATGTACCTCAATGTAATACACACTATGACGGTTTTCCTGTGTAGTCTCCTGGAATGTATCTGCCAGTTATTTAATCAACAGTTTGAGTTTCTCAGTTAGAACAGGGGGTGTAGTGCACTATTCGGAAATCCTTATGCAACTCATTCTGATTTATGCCTTCCCTACAATCCTAATTTTACTAATGGTAAATTATGGGACCTATGCAGTTTAGTTGACCAAAGAATGTTTTATTAAAGAATTTATTTTAAAAACGTCAGTAAATGTCTGTAGCTGAAAGGTACGTACAATTAATTGTAGTGAACTGGTTTACGATGCAAACATAAAATTCGTGGAAAAAGAGGTCTTTAGCTGTACATCAAAACTGTCGCTTATAAATCAGCCTTGAATCAAATAAATTTGTCTGATTTATTCTGGCAAAGATATTGTATCAGTACTATGTTTTGATTCTGAAAATATGATGAAAGCAAAAGGAATACAACAGTTGTCACGATTTCAACGAGTAACTGTATACTAAACAATTTCAAATGTATTTTAATTTCACCAGTATAATTTCTTTCGCTTTTCCTAAAGATTTCACTAGAGTAGCAAGCTATCTGCAACAAAATGTTTATTGTAATTTAATAATTCAGAACTATGTTCATTAACTGTAAGTTACGAAAATCCTGAAATTTTTAAGTGAAATTTAAATTAGCGATTGAATTTTCATTTACATAAAATGGTTCTGTTGATCACTACCGATTTTTATATTCTGCAGTGAGGAATGGAGGCGGCAGTAATAACGTAAAAAGAAGTCACTATCAGTTCCTTAAAAACAGAATGGACTGGATTTTGACTGCATAATATTGAGAAATATTATAACACAATTAATGATTATCAACACTGTAACTTACTGTATTCCTCTATATATATTCTATATTTGTTGTAATCTCATCATTAAATACACACTGGCGAGGGAAAAACCTTGCCTAAACATTTTTAGTTGAGAGGAATAAAATGGTTTGCTTCGGTACAAAGAATACTTTGTTTTCTGCAAACGCAATCCAATCAAAAGACGACCAAATAGAGTGACGACCTTTATATTTCGAAATGTAAGAAGCGTATTTCGCTTAATTACCACAAAATTAGGAGCATACTTTCTTATGTCAGGAGCAGACGGTACCGAAACTGGAACGTTTCGTTTAGTTGATGCAACACGCTACCAAACAATGCGACTAGGCTTAAGTGTAATACAGTGCACTGTTCTAACCATGGGTACTATCAATTTCTATTGAGTACGACATTCGCTAAGCTCATTGCTGCGGACTGGAGTGGATATATACTTATCTTCGACATCGTATTAGTTGCAAAGAAATAAAAAGAGTAGTTAAGGAACAACGAATAAAGCGAAATGCAATTCGTTAATGTGATTTGAAGTTACAGAGAAATGTTCTGGTATCGTCAAATGAGCGAAGAAAACCGGAACTACAGAGAGATTAAGGAAAATTTCGAAGGCCATTGAGCAAGTTACAGAAGAAGAGCTCGTCTTAACTGGAGGGATCAGATCTTCCAGTATAATGTCATTGATATCTTCCCTGTATGTTAAGATGGCGAAACGAAATTTGAGACCGGAATTAAATGTAGAAGACGCTACGAAAACTACTAGTAGGGTTTGGAGATGTCGATTCTGAGAGTGACGACGCCAAAATTCAACTATTAACAAAAAAGCAGAAAAATGGAGGAGATAACGTACTGATGCACGTAAGACGCACGTAAGTGGCACAGGTGCGCATACAAAAACAGAATGGAACAGAATTGAAAGTATTGGAAAACGCAACGATTTCTGATTTACAGTTCGTTTGTCGTAAATCAAAATAAGTTTAATGTACTTATGACTGAATATCTGTCTACTGCACGCGTTACTTCCTACGGTAACGCTTCCATCACTCATAACAGCAAAATCGTAAAGCAGAACACAATCTCGTTACAGTTGTCTAAACCCAAGGTAATTTCAAGGGAAAGCCGGGTAGAATGAACTTGTGTGATAAAGTAGACCCAAAATAATATAAACAAGAAATAATCATTTCCTTTCTTTGATGTTTATGGTCTCAATATATTACTACATGTCATCTGTTTTGTTTGTATTGGCCACTGACCACTTGTTGCATCTCCAAAAACTATTTTTTTTAATAATCTCATTTTTATGGTACTGAAAGCTTATAGTTTTATCATTCGTTATTCGTTCTTCTTGACATCGTTCTGTTTACAAGAAGATCGGGTGATTGATTAATGTATCGCCTTAGAAATGTTATCACATTTTGAAACGGGCCTATCAGGCGCTTGCTAATTTTTTTCTAGTTTCTCCTGCAAGATGTATTCACATCACATCAATTTAATGAAGTTATAAACCAACGAAAAATTTATTGATATATTTATGCCGTCGCAACCGTGGGAAAGTGATGGATGCTTACAGAAACTTTGGAAAATCTCAACACTGCATGTGATTTAGGTAATGCAGTGAGGTGAGACAACAAGACGACATAAGGAACTGTTAACGAGAGAACCATAACGCAAAACGCACCTAAACATTCCCGCGGCGCACAGTTACCATAGTCCAGCCGAGTGCTACACACCATTAAAATATTGCTTTATTTTTAATTCTGCGTAGCTATTTTAGCTGCTTACTGTGAAGTAACAATTAAAAGACGACAGACAGATTGCAAGTCAACAAAATTTTTTAAAAAATACATGTTTCTGAACGTCAGTGTGCGAGTGGTATTGACGCTCTTCCAGAAACGTTCTTAAATTTATAATTGGACTTCTCACGTGAGGCTACATCCTAAAATTTTGTGATTAGCTGTGCTCCCAATGTGTGATAGCTTGAAATACGAATATTAGAGTTCAAGTCATTAACGTACACGGAAAATTGCAGTACATTCGTGTTGTTTAAGTGATGGTGAAGACAGCTCGAGGTTACACGGTTTTAAATGGTTACAGAGTGTGGAAAAATATCTCGTTTTTTCTATATTAATGCGAAGTGTATTTGCCTGACGCATTTAAATTCCAGTAATATTTCATCTCGCAGAGATAACGATAAATATTTGTATGCACGGTATTCTGCACAAGTATTCTTGCTATGTTGCGAATGACGTCGAAATTGAAAATGTTTCAATAATTTGCCTTTATGAACGTTAATTTATTTTCCGTAAAGAAGCTACTGCATTATGCGGGGACGCAAGTTTTAAGTTATGATGGGGATACAGGGATAAAACAGTAGAACATTACTTACTACACTAATCTTAGTATAATACCTTAGTCTAGTTTCTACTGACATTAGAGATTTATATTTTACTGGTGTTAGCATAGGTAAATTAATTCCAAATCTTGAACCCGTTAACGTATAACAGCATTCGGTTTCTACCAGACTCCCAAAGCATACGAGGTATGATCAAAAAGCAACGGAATTTCTTTAATTTTACGGGCTTTATCTATCCTATTTTCAAATTTGTGTGTCTTGTTGGTACACATATTCCTGATGTAGTTTTGCATTTTCGGCTGTTTTTAATATTTAGTTTACTGCTGTTTACGTGTTTTCGAGTGCTCGGCGAAGTTTTACTTTCGAAAGAGATGGATGAAAGAATCTCCATTAAATTTTGCTTGAAAAATGGAATAAAGTGCAGCACCGCATTCGAAATGTTGACTGTAGTTTTGGCGAATCTACTGGGAGTAAGAGAAGAGTTTACGCACGGTATAAACGTTTCAAAGAGGGTCGAGAACACCTTGAAGACGACTACCGCCCTGTACGCCCTAGCATATGGGTTACTGACGACAGTATGGAAGAAGTAAAGAAAATGGTTCTGGAAAATCGCCAGAACACCGTCACCGAGGTTACTGATGATGCTGTAAAATCCTTTGGCATTAGCCAAGCAATTTTTTCGGGTGGTTTGGGCATGAAAGATGTAGTAGTCAAGTTTGTTCCGAAATTGTTGAATTTCGACGTCGTCAGTAACTACTGAATGAAGTTAATAGCGATCCAGTACTTTCAAAGAAGGTTATAAGAAGTAATGAAACATGGATATATGGATATTACGTAGAACCCATGGTCTAGTCGTCCCAATGGAAACTGTCTGGAGAGCTAAGACGGAAAAAAATTCGACAAGTTCGATCACATCTGGAGGCTCTTCTTACTGTTTTCTTCATTGACAATGGATTAGTTCACCATGAGTTCCTGCCTTATGGTCGTACGATGAATAAGGATTATACCTGAAAGTTATACGCCGTTTGCAAAGAAAACGACCAGAATTGTGGCAAAATCACTCGTGGAAATTGCATCACAATAATGCTTCTGTTCACACCTCAAAAATTGTTCGTGATTTTTTGGCAGGAAACAAAACCTTTATGTTGCCTCAGCTACCGTTATGAGCCTGACGTGACCCACTGCGATTTCTTTCTGTTCCCGAGGCTGAAGAGAATAATGAACGGACGTCGTTCTGCCGCCATTGATGAGATAAAAACAGACTCACTGAAAGAATTGGACTCCGTAACTAAAGTTAGTTCGAGAAGTGTTTTCAAGATTGGAAAAAGCTCTGGCACACTTGTATTATATCTGAAGGGGATTACTTTGAAGGTGACGAAGTTGATATTGACGAATAAATTAAGTTCCTTTAAGAAAAAACAAGAATTGCGCGTTAGTTTTTGCTCACACCTCGTACTATGAAGATTAATCGATAGTATAGCCACCAAACCAGATAAAGTGATTTAAAAGCTTTATTTCTTCATTCCAACTCTTATTTTTACAATGATTTTGTCTACTGTATTGTCATCATTGTACGACTAAGCAGAGTTTGTCATTTTTTATCATACTTCTTGCTCTAAGGTACTATCGAGTGTATGAAGAGAAGCAATTACTTTCCCGTGTGTAGGCAACTGAAGTGTATGGAAGTAAGAAAATAAGTAACGAGTCCAGATGTTTAAAAATACTTTCGACATCACTGGGAAAATTTCTGAAGCGGAACTGCAGCTACTCTCTTGAGCCATTGAGTCTGATATGGCTCTAGTGTTAGAAACAAAGACCTCATACCAGCACGGTGAATGTGGTAGTGTAGTATGCTACGTGGCTGAGCTGCCACAATCCCTTGTTTGGCCATCGACTTAACAGGATAACACCAGACGGGCAACCTCAGCGACTTCGCCGTGATTCAGCCCGTGGGCTCTTACTCACACAATGTCGCGGGTGTCCTGTGGAAACATCTACTCAAGAACAGCTGTCGATGCTAGAGTTATCAGCTGACTACAGCCAACGCGGTTTGTAACAGCAAACAGACGGCCAAGCGTAGGAAATCACTGCTGAACAATAATAGCCAGCAAGCAGTCCTACCAGCGAGAACCACTTCTTCATTACGAGGAACAGAAATTACCGCAACGCTCGTGTACATAAGCTCATCGCTACCCACAGGACGTACAGACTAGCCTGGACGCCTTGACTAGCTTCGAAACATGGAAACAAGTCACTTGTGCTTATGAGTGGTGGTACATGTTAATATACGCTAATGATAGGGTAAGTATGTGTCGAAACTGACGTGATGTGAAACACGACATTTACCAACAGAATCAGTTCAGGCGGGTGACAGAAGCATTTTCGTCTGAGGGATATTTGATAGAGAGGAAATGGCCTTCGTGATACGACTTCCTACTCTCTCACGGGTGAACGATCATATGCATCATTGTGTTCCGCTAAAACAATAGTCCTCAACTTTTTGAACTTCGCGCACTCTCGCTTACTTGGGAAGGGGGTTAGCGATCTCTTCCCTCTTACCCCAACCCCGGCATTACCCACCTCGACCATTACAAGTTTTTCTGTTTTAAATGTAGTCAAACTTGTACGCAAAACCTCACATATACAAATTTCTGATAGTCACAGTTGGAACTGCGGGAAATTTTTTATACTTAATAACTTTTTAAGTTAAATAAAATTAATTTATATCGAGAAAGATATTATTTCAATAATATAATGAAAAATTCAAACTTGAATTGCTATCTGATATAATCGTGGAATGTTAAGTGAAAATTGAAGGTATACGTTTATCTTGCTACAATGTCTCAATATTGACGCTTCGCTGTTGCTATGTCGATCACCTGCGCCAAGCTGGTTCGGACAATTCCCCTGTCAGAGCTTTTCTTCAATCTTCTCTTGTCCAATTAGTGACTCGAACTGACACCAAGGCAGTATACCTACTGATAGGAGCTTTTGGAGGTTAACGTAATGGTTCTTACAAAATTGTGTTTAAAAGAATTTTTCTACTTCTATGCATTTCTAAAAATTGTTCTGGTCTAATTCTTAAATCATCTGGTAAGTGAAATATAATTCTACTGCTACGTCATCCATTACGGACCGCTCGTTAAGGGCTGCGACTGATAATACACAAACAATTGATCCACTGTTTCAGTAATTTTTACTTGTATTTTAACATTACTTCGCGTTTCGATAGTCATCTTCGGATAGACACACATGTGTAATCTGTTTGGCATACAGCACTGTGATAAGCAAATTATGCGTCGTCTTGAATGCTTACAAAATTGTCGACTGAATGTTGAAAGTTATGTGGTGACAAATGCCTGGAGTTATCTATGAAGGTATTCGGCAAATATATTCGCCTTGATATACGTGCTAGACGGCATGTAACTTCCCTGCAGCAGTACTCTCTGCTAAAACGTCGATAAATGTCAGTGTCATAAACGAATTCAACAAAGTAGTTATGATGCTTGTCTTAATATTATACTAAGTGACTTGCAGGATTACATGTTGCAAAAGTCGAAACATCGCTGCTTTACAATTCTGCCAACTCAAGAATCATAGAAGACATATTTTTAGATGTTCATCAGCATCGAAAATTCTATTTCTACGCACACTGAAAATTCTATTTGTACCCACAATGAATCAATCACCGACTGCCTGTCTTAGTGGATGCTAAGGCGATGACGTTACTGCTCGCTGCCTGACTTCCAAACTAAAAGTGGGCTCCGCATCGTTTTTGGTTCGTGTCAAAATGAATACTGTTGGAGTAGATGTAAAGAACCGTTGTAAGACGGGTATAAGCAGTGGATCGTTAGATTTGCCTCCCTCTCTGGTGCTAAAAGGCTACACACACTCAGAAGTAACGGAAAGGATTACGTGTGTTATCAGAATACTGTGCATAAAAATGCAATCTCAGATACACCTTGCCATAGAAAATATATCTAATAACAACTACGCCTAGGAGCTATAGAAGACTTCGCCCCTCTTTCGCTATTGTACTGTGGCTACTCCGGCGTTTCTTCGACACGACTCACCAAACGACACGTTTCTGAAGCTCTAGTTGGGGACTAACTATACATGGAAACTTCTCCCAGAAAAGTTATATACTAAAATCATAACGCATAGCTCTGGACGAAAAGAAACGGAAAACTCATGTTTTATTGTAAGGAATCTCAACGTTTTATTGCTGCACCAATTTACTTTCCAGCATTCATCTTTGCTTAATTCCACTCAAAATGAAATTTCTTGAAAGTTAGTCTGTAAGAAACACTCCTCAATCATCCATTTGATATTTACTTGTGACTTTATTTTAAGTAGATGTAATGGGTTGTGATTATTTCCATTCTAAAAAAGAGGAAAACAAATTGAAGATATATCTTTCATGTAACGTACAATTTTTTTTTCTGGAGAATGTAGGGAAACGTAAGATAATTTTATGGCATTTCTAGACCTAGGAAAATCCACTTCCAGTAAAACAAAGAATGCCATGTTACGTATCGGAGTGAACTGCAGTATGGCAACAAGTGGAAGTAACTGAAATGAAAATATAAGACGAAGAACATTGTATGGGCAGTTGTTAGTATCTCTGTTGAGCCTAAATTAATTATTGTAGATGGTGAAAGAAATTCTGGAACAAAGGTTATGTAAGGGAGAAATGGAAGGTAAACGAATTTCTGACAAAAAGTAAATAAATTTCGAAGGAATAGTAGGTGGAATAGTCAGACATTTTATCACAGAATTCGGTTGGCATGTAGAGGCTGAAGGACAAAGTAACAGCCGTTAACATCTGCTACGTTTAAAAATTGTAGGAGATATAGTAGATGAGTTCACCCCCCTCTACGGACGAAATCAATCGAAATGAAAGTGTAACAAACCGGTCTACAAGAAGAAAAGCTGTTCTACAGAAAAAGGACTACATTTTAATCGTGGTACACTGTATTTCCTATTTACTTATGAAAATAATATCAGGAATGTGTCAATAACGTATAATTCTTAGTTGACTAGATCCGCTGCCAAGCAAATCATTTCACAACAAGTAAAAATAATGTGATTTTGGGCCTTTAAGCCGTAAACTAGTTAAGAGAAAGAAGCACAGCATGACATTAACATTAAATTCTGCTGGGTGTGTGACTTGCGTCATCATGTAAGGCTAGACAAGAAGATCACTTCAACGGATAATTTAGAGTCATTTATTTACAGTCTATGCGTTTTTAATTCAGAAATGTTATCTGGAGTGTAGTACTTAATTTGAAGTGTTGGGCAAAGTAAATCTGTTTAAAGTGCGGAGTGCACGAATCTAGAAAGTAAATGTTATGAGCTAGAAAACTAGAGGAGGAGGAATTGTAATCATTTGCAAGAAGGTTGTAAAAAATAAACATTTAATCTGCGTGACAGTATCAGCTACGAAATAATGATCGGCGATATAGGAAAGATTAGGAATTTAGTCTACGGAAAATCCATCATAGGCTGCGGGGCAGGAATGTAGCGTTTGTTCGAGGTTGTATAGGTTCACCTGATGTGCCAGTAACGGGTCTAGGGGAATATCAGACTTCAAGTATGGGGTGTTCAACAAGTCTCTCCGTAGTGCCGTATGATTGTTAGCCGCGCGTGTCGTATGCCGCAGTGAATGTACCGAAATGAAACTCAGTGAAATACTAGTTATTAATTTATTGAATATTCATTTTTACTTACAAATTTTCACATTAAATATTGAAAGTGATGTGTTGGCAGAAGAGCCAACACCGTGTTGCTAGAGGAGGCCGAAATGCACGCGTTAAAGCTCACGCAGACTGGCGTGAGGTCTGGAACAGTTAAGGGAATGTATAGTAGCAAATAAAGTACGTTGCTGCTGGAATAATTAACTTTAATCCATAATTGGTGTACATCGCTCTTGACTGTACAGGTTTTAAAATCTCGATATTAACTGGTAATGGCGCCTTACTAGGTCGTAGCAAATGAGGTATCTGAAGGCTATGCTAACTATCGTCTCGGCAAATGAGAGCGTAGTTGTCAGTGTAGCTTCGCTAGCAAAGTCGGCTGTACAACTGGGCTGAGTGCTAGGAAGTCTCTCTAGACCTGCCGTGTGGCGGCGCTCGGTCTGCAATCACTGACAGTGGCGACACGCGGGTCCGACGTATACTAGCGGACCGCGGCCGATTTAAAGGCTACCACCTAGCAAGTGTGGTGTCTGGCGGTGACACCACAGAAAGTGTCCCCTCTGTTGTTGAATACACAATTCAATTCGTCTAATCATGTTTCCAAACACAAGTTGTAATATTTCTTCTGTAACAGAAGCAGTGAAAGTGGATATTGCAGTTTTCAATTCATCGATGGATTTTGGACGGTTTTTATAGACAGTTGCTTTCACTGCACTCCAGAAAAAAAAGTTAGGTGGTGTTAGCTCAGGCGATCCTGGAGGCCAAAGTGCCTGTGAAATTATGCGATCACCAAAAACATCAGCAAGCAACGACATTTAAACGCGAGCTGTATGCGCGGTTGCACCCACTTATTGTGTTTCACTTAACACAAGTTCTCCTACGAATGGGTACAGAATCTCATTGCAGTATCGTTGTGCGTTTGTTGTTTCGTTGAAAAATATGGGACCCACAATCCAAACTCCTATTTTCACAGAATGAAGTGGTTCCTCTTGAATATACAATGGATTTGCAGTACTCCACATACGATAATTTTGCGAGTTCATGTACCCGGATAAATGAAACCACTACTCATCTGTGAAAAACGTTACATTAAGAATATCAATTTCCATTTTGTTGAACGAAATTTTTGAACCATTGACAATAATGCAGTCTCTTGCCATGATCAGTATTTTTCAGTTCTTGCGCGACTGTCACTTTGTATAGGAAAAGTTCTAATTTTTTCTTACAGCTGTGTGGCCCGTTCCGACAATAACAACGATTTCCTGGACGAGTTCTCTTACTGACTTGTTCGGACTCATGGACATTTTATCGGAAATATCGAGTAGTTTATCCTCAGACAAAACGCTAGGACGACCACTTCTCGGTGCATCTGTTACTGAACCCGTACTTCGAAATTTGTTAATCAGATCTCGCACAGTATCGTGATGCGGGAGTGTTGTCTCCGGGAAAACTGAATTAAATGTGTGACGAACTGAAACTGTATTTACCGCCAGCTTTAAACACTTGTTTGACTAAAAACACACGTGCTTCAATGGTTAGCATTTTAACAGTGACAAAAACGAAGCAAAGGAACAAAGGAACTAAATTTGAATGTACACGTCAACACTTAACGACACACACCAACGATATTACTGACGCTGACTGAGATAAACGAAACAGTGGACTGATGGGAGAGTTCACTTGAAGGGACGGAACCCAGGCAGGCGAACAGTCATACAGCACGCGCGGCTAACAATCATACGGCAGCGCGGAGAGACTTTCTGAACACCCCGTAGAAGGCTAGGATGTGCATCTGAAATGTGTTGGTTCACCGTAGAAATAAGTGTATAAAGATTTTAAGCCCTTGGAGAGTCTGATGGCTGTATAGAAATTTTATTGTGTTATTTATTCGTTTTCACTGAAAGGGTGAATGTATGAAACACTTTAGCCCTACGGGTTCATGCAGGGGTACCTGATATATACATATTGAATTACCATTATCACCAATAATTTGAACATTTTCTACAGCCATTGACGACCGCAGAGGTCAGGAGAGATAGGAATGAGAAGGTGGGGGGAGGGAGGGGGGAGGGGGAATGCGTAAAGATTTTTCTTTCTTACAGAATTCTAACTTGTTTCTAGCAAATAAACCACAGACTGAGAATTGTCAAGTGCAACGGGAAATGCTGTGTCATTGGAAATTGTGCGGTTTTCTTGGCGGGGCTGCGGTTTCAGTGTAATCCTGAACTCTAGGTGGATGCAAAGTTTTATAGAACATATCTTACAATCTTCTCTCTGTCGCTTCTCTGAACAGGCCTTCTCAAGATGCGGAAAGACACAGTTTCAACTCTCTGGTGCTTAGACTCCTGCGAAAATTCTCAGCACAATGTAAACATGGCTGTCTGACAACCGTTGCCAGTTCCGACAAGGATGCCTCTCCCTGTACGGCGTAACCTATGGCAACAGTAGTTGTAGAAGACGGCTTGTTGATCATCTATTCAGTTTTATACGGTAGCGGTATTGTAGTTTACAGTGAAGAACATGGCCATGTTTTACTGTACGTGCATATGGGCCAAATTGTACTAATCCAAATAAAAAAAAACATAATTTTGTGCGCTAGAAGAGAGGAAAGAAAGTTTGTAAGATTTAAAAGTCGTAAGGATGTTCTTTTCATGTCCTGGGACTTTTTGAAGCTCTCTGGGACACAGTGCAACAGCGTGTGAAACTGGGGAGAGAGAACTCCATTCACTCAGCGAGTGAATGTTAGGAATCTTTTCTACCAGTTAATTTAACGTTGGTTTCGGGAGGTTTCCTGCGTTTATCTAATCGAATTCAGACCCCCGAACTACACTCTATCTAGTTAATCAAAAAGATGTATTTTTCAAAACTCTTTTTTTTCAATTTTAGCTAGGAAAATCAACATTAAAAAGCAAAAGTTATGAAAATAACTAATAAATGTAGTAACCTGATCAGATGTGAAGTTTATGTGCAAACAAAGATCGCATCAAAGTTGGTTAAGCATTTCTGAAAGTTTGTTTGCTCTTCTTTACTTCCAGCATTATTAATATAGCAGGTTTTGCTGGTTATTCTTGTTGATATCCAACAGTTTTTTTGTCACTGCAATCTGTTCCTTGTTTTTAATGTTACATCTACGCTGTGACACGAAAAAAAATATTTTTGTGGAAGTTATACTGCCTTGTTTGCTAATTGTTTGAGTACTTTGAATGTAATTACCGTCTAGGAATGAAAATAATGATGAAACGTGTTTTGTGTACTTCTTGTCAAATTTACTTTTTTGGGCATAACACCTAATCAGCTATATCAAAAAGATAAACGCTCTGGGATAAAGTTCTGCGGGTGCCAACGTCTGCCCTTCGGAAGGTAGAAACTTGCTCTGTGGTTTAGTGAGTGCGCCGGCACGCTTGTAAAGCAGACGACTCTCACACACTTTTCGGTGTAAACAAGAGCGGCCCCGGTGTTCCTCACAATCAGCGCTCTGCTCTGACGCGAAAACGATAACATCTCTTTGAAGATCTGCTAGCGGAGACTGCAAAACCCAGCACTGCATTCCCGCAGGCGTCTCTGCGGAGTACAGCGAGCCGGCCGCGGTTCGCCCCACCTTGGTGCACCTCACAGACTCGCCAGCCGTCGATATACACGTCCCGTACTATCTGTTAACCCCATACATCACTCCCACCCTTAATACCAATACACAAACGTTCGAAGCTTTTAATGCAAGGAGTAAAATGGTGTACAAAGTTTTTTCCAGGATATGAGTGCTCACAAGTGCATCTCTCGGTCATTGTGGTGTAGACAATTCGTGAAAAACAAGAAATTACATGCTCTGAGAAGTAGTTTTGAACAGTACAATATTACTACAGAACTATCATTATTAGATATTGGTCGTGTGATTTGAAGGAACCGGAATGTAATCAGAATAGGCATATGACTATTATCTCAAATGAGAGAGGCTATTCCGAGAACATTCACACGAAACACATACTTTCTATTGCCTCTACTATGCTCATACGATTAATACCTTACATCAATTGCGCTTTCTCTTTCAGCCCACAAAAGACTTACTGGACTCCGTGGCACTTTCCACGTTTCTATCACAAGTCAAGAATTTCTAATATAACAAGAGCTAAGACAACAGTGTACACATAGAACTGCGCCTCATCCTTCGGATAAATCATTTAACCATATGATGTTTTTTTGATATATCTCCTTTCGCTCTATATGTTGTAGAAGAAGATGTTGGCAGGTATCGGAAAATTTTTCCCTAATCATAACAGACCACTATCGAAATTATTCCATTTTTTACGTCATGACTTCAGCCACTGGTTTACAGTCTCTAGCTGGGTTGCTGCTCCATCTGTGAAGAGCTCAGAGACAAAGAGCCGCTAAGCGCTAACGTTTATATCTGGGAACCTGGCAACGTTTTAAACAGACCTCTTGAATAAAATGTTGGCTGCTTTGACTTGACAATGAAAATTTTCTGTGGCTTCGATACTATTAATTTAAGAAACGTTACTGCTAGTGTTCTGCAAAGCACGAGGATAAACCCAGCCACACTGGCAGATATTCTGACATATGTTCAGGGACGGTGTTGTTCTGATTGTACCTGTTTTCGTTACGACGAGGTGATCAATTTAAAATGGTGGATGCGTACAGTGGTGTCTCCATCATTAATTCTATTTTGACAGATACATGCCACCGTACACATAAGTGTTAAGTCATTTTGCTTTTCTTTTTCAGTTGATTTTTACTTGGCCAAAGTGCAAAATATGCAGTTGCAGTTACTGATGTAGAAACTTGCTCGCAACAACAGTAGCTTTATTATTCTATCGCGATGATTGTTCAGAAAACATTATTCGAAAAAAGTGTATACTCGATTTATCAACAACTGCTATCAAACAGACTGCAGTGCCATATAATAGACCTGTTGCAGGGCTATAGAAATGCTACGAGACATTTTAAATGATATTTAAATTTACTGACCATGGTATTTCTAAAATTCTCTAACTCTTTATTCATCGAACCTATTATTGCTGTGGCTTTTTACTATGATGCACTTTGACACTTAAACTGAAACGGAAGAACTTTCATTAGGAATGATTTATGACCTTAGTTAATCAGCAGTGGCGTATAAATTAGGTGTTTCCATAACGATAAGATATTCTACACGGAACTGTAGTTTAATCTGCTCATATCTAATCCATATAATACATTCAGGGGACTGCTGACAAGTTAATTTGTTTTAGATGCTAATCATCTATGTTTGTAGCATAGAGAAGGTTAATTTTCCGCTGTCAGATACAAGGAGGAATACTTTGTAACGTCTCCCAAAGAAACGAGCAGTGAAGTGAATCTCTAACTTAAATATTGTGAAGGAAAAGTGTTTTTGACAGATGTGATACAGCTGTGCTGCAACACCCGTTTATGGACAGTAATTAGTTCCCCAGTAACAGTTGAATTCTGTAACAGATATTACGAAGTTTATATTTTCAAACCCACATACATAGCATAATTGAAAAAGAATGCTTAGTAGCTACCAAAGTGAATGTATATAGTATACATATTATTGTGTAGGAGCACGCACAATTCGGACGCGATTCATAGACTTACCGATGGCTGTGAGTGTTTCATAATGTACCTAGTGGTATTGCGATCTGGAAAATTGAGAAACTTGCTGATACGCATGATGAATCCGAACTCCACCAATAAAACCGGTCATCGTTCATGAATATTTTCTTGGCATTTTGGTGCAAGGAAACCGGGGCCTCGGGCGGGTCGTTGCTGAATAGTATGATTTGTTCGGTTTGTCGCTGCAGTTAACTTTGCTTCTACGAAAATATCGTCAGGTTAGTGGAATCGCGTGTGATACGGAACTTCCGAAAAGTACTACACAAAAGACAGAGTAATGCAAAACCGTCAGAAAATTGCAAAAGTACCGCGATGCGATTGCCGTCGCCGCTGGAAGAGTTCAGCGCGTCGCGTTGCCGCTCTTGCACTGTATTCAGTGATCCCGTATATGAGGTGCATGCCAGGCGAATTCTTCATCAACAAATCTATACGTGCTCTTATGTAGCATAGTCATACAACTAACACCATCGGAAAACAATCCCCAGACAAATCCAAGCAGTATTGAATGATAACTTCAGCGCGAAGCGTAAAGCGAGAAATACCGTTGTCAACGGGAAGAATCGTAAGTGAAAGGGTCAAAATTGTTTACAGAGACGCAGCGTATACCGGCGACATTTGCGCAGATATTGTCACAGCAATACAGAGAGAAATGAAATGCAATTACTCTTTAAAGGCACAGAGGGTACCATAGTTCCCTCGAAGCAAAATACTTAGAAAGTATCCGTCAAAAACTCTCGAAAATTTGTTGGTGGGATTCAGTTCTACTCTAATAGTTAATAATATTTTTTCATCATTTCACAACAACGTGGAGTCACAGAGTAAATGGGAAATCTGATAAATAAATGTAACTGATGATGATGATTGAAATTAGGAAAGAAACTGCTCAAAATTTTGACAATGAAACCTGAATAGTTAATGCTTGCGGTTTCTTTCTGTACTCTAATAAAGTTTCAGGACTAACATAACACGCATGTCCTCATTTGTACAGAAATTTTGACCACATAATACGTATTGGCTGCTGAAAATAGTATTCCATTGCACTGACAATAATTAACAAGCTATTTACACTGCAGTAAAAGTGCGGGTGGATTCACAAGAGCAGAAACACAAAGAAATCTTCATTTTCCATCAATATAATCGTAATGTATACCGTTGTTGAGTACTTAAATTCAGTTGATGCCATTTAAAAATATTTTCTGCGAATCAAAAGGAAATATTGAGAAACTGTGTATAATTTGAATGCGAATAATTTAATGTGTTGTTAACACAGTTTCAAAAAGAGAATTAACAGACGGATGTTTGTAATCTAGTAGCTAGCAAAAGCCACTGAAATTATGGCCCCGTGATGTATCACCCGTAGCCTTTCGCTACTTGTCGTCACATATAGCTACAAAAATCCACGTAATGGAACCCATTACGTTCGGTCCCTCCCACGCACGTCAGTGCGAATTGCAGCCTGATTGAAATATGTGTCTGTTTGGCCTGACATTAAAACCCATTCGGCGTCAATAACACGCGGACTAAATACGGCGACGAAGCAGAAGCGGGGACGCGTGTAGCGGGTAGCTGAGCGCGCGGCTGCGGGGGCGGCTCTGCCGAGCGAACAGGTGCGAGGCGCGAACGGCCGCTCGGAGCCGCAAACAAGTGCGCGCACGCCTCTAACACACGCGACGCACTTCACTTCGACCAGTTCGACTATTTCGCTTACTGTAAGGCATAAATGAAGTCACTGTAGGGAAATGAAGAAGATGAATGGATACTGAAAAGTGAAAATTTGAGTAAAATAGTTGCTGTATTTACCGAGGTCGCGGAATTTAATTAATTTTTGTTTTAAATACGCTGAAATACATACGTATAAGTAGAGGAAAAATGCAAGCGAGCTTTCTTACCTCTGTGATGTAAATGTGGCCGAGGCTTTCACTGTGGGTGGCGACAGGGGTTGACAGCAACATTTAAGCGACATCTAGTACCATTAATTTTTACGATTAACATCTAGCTTATGTTTAGACGTGGTAGCTGGAAGGATGCAACATGCCGCACAGGGAATGGCAGTCTTCCCTATGTTTGACAGTATTACATGATTACATGCACACACTTGTAGACATTAATGAGGAGGTAATCAAAACGAACACAAATAATTTCCAACAACAGCTTTATTTACTAAACAAACTTCACAACACAAATGTTCGAAATACACATTTATTTACTCTTTTACGCGTCACACATTCACCACACCTTTCACGTTTACTTACCTTACTGTAGGTATGGACTTGCAGACATTACATTGCAGTTCTGTAATATTTCAAACAATGCACTGAACTTTTTCAGCAATAAATGTTTAAGTGCCATCTCTGTGTCAAAGTGCTGTGAAGTGGTTATGCATTGTTTATAGAGTATGGCAGCATTAATATTTTGGAACTGTATGTAATATGAAGGGTTTAACTGTGTCGATTTCGTGCAACAAATGTAAAATCAAAGTATTTTTCCTAATATTTAATGTGCTGAATTTTGTAAGTTGTCAGTTATATCAGTGTTACGAAAAGGAGCTTTTACGGAAGAAAACAAGTCTCAACCGTCCGACATTAAGCGCGCTAATGCGCATTTACGAGAGCTTTGTTACTCTTTCTGTAACACATTATGGTGAAAGGTTCGACTTGGTTGGACGGTTTCAGTGATTGGAACGTAAAACACTGATGGGTTTATTTTAGAAATATTACAGAAATCCAAATCACGTTACTGACAGAGCACGTCGCTTGATACAATATGGAATTACTTTAAGACAGCGTTCAGCAAAGGGGCCTTATACTAACACAGCGTCCGCTACGCCAGCACAGAGAACAAAATCTAACAAGCACACTGCTGGCAAATCTATCGGACAACAGGAGACAGCAAGAAAACATGGCTTTTGCTAATTACCGTGCGCGCTAGTCTCTGAAGCGGTATAGTAACTACGAGACAGTTTCCAGTACAGAGTAGAGTACAGTACAGTAGTAGTATTAGTAGTAGTAGTAGTATTAGTAGCTAGCTGGTCGCAGCTGCTGTGTGTGACTTACATGGTATTGTGTGTGCTTGCCGAGCTGGCGTGGTGTGATGTAGTGCAGTGCAGTGCAGTGCGAGTCTTGGTGCTGTGCAGTGTGGTTACATGGCGCCGCCGCTAGTACCAGTAGCGGAGTACTACTAGTAGTGCAGCCCCGTACGCACTTGTTGGCGCCGCGCCGCGTCGCGTCGCGCTGTCGTGCTCGGCCGCTGCTAGCGCGCCCGCTCGGAGTTTCTGCAAGTAAAAACCGCCGCCCCTCCGCCCCCCGCCCCCCGCCCCTACGACCCCGCCGTCCCCCGCCCGCCCGCGGAGCCGATCCCCGCTGCCGCCCCCACCCGCCTCGCAGCGCCGGCGCCCGCCCCCGCCGCCCCGCCGCCCCCACCACGCGGCCGCCAGCGCCGCCCCCTCCGCCTCCGCCGCCGCCTGGGCCCAGGCCGACATCCCTGCCAGCTGCACCAGCCGGAGCCTCGCCTGCCTCGTCTCTCCACAAACTATTGTCCGGGCAGTCGGCCTGCCGATTCGCTTACCAGCCTGGTCTTCCCCAGGGCTCCATATTCGGTCCATTTGTGTAACGAGACCTGGACGCGAATATAGAACATATTTACCCCATCTTTTGCGAGTAAGGCAACTAGCTTTAAGTACTCAAAAATGTTAGACTGTGCATTATAAAGAACTAAAAAATATAACATTCTGTGACTACAAAATCACTGAGTCACAAATTGAGTCAACACCTGAAAGTAACTGGGTGGAAAAATTTCTAGGAAATGTAATGGAACAATTACATAAGCTCAGGCGGCAAACATCAGGTCCATGGGTAGAATTCTAGAAAAAATGCTATTATTCTACAGAGGAAATCGCCTCTACATCACTCGTACGACTATTCTTGAATATTACCAAAATCTCTTCCGAACCTATTTCAAACCGAACTACACTACTGGCCATTAAAATTGCTACACCACGAAGACGCGAAATTTAACCGACAGGAAGAAGATGCTGTGATACGCAAATGATTTTAGCTTTTCAGAGCATTCACACAAGGTTGGCGCCGGTGACGACACCTACAACGTGCTGAAATGAGGAAAGTTTCCAACCGATTTCTCATACACAAACATCAGTTCACCGGTGTTGCCTGGTGAAACGTCGTTGTGATGCCTCGTGTAAGGAGGAGAAATGCGTACCATCACGTTTCCGGCTTTGATAAAGGTCGGATTGTAGCCTATCGCGATTACGGTTTATCGTATTGCGACATTGCTGCTCGCGTTGGTCGAGATCCAATGATTGTTAGCAGAATATGGAATCGGTGGGTTCAGGAGGGTATTGCGGAACGCCGTGCTGGATCCCAACGGCCTCGTATCACTAGTAGTCTAGATGGCAGGCATCTTATCTGCATGGCTGTAACGGATCGTGCAGCCACCTCTCGATCCCTGAGTCAACAGATGGGGACGTTTGCAAGACAACAACCGTCTGCATGAACAGTTCGACGACGTTTGCAGCAGCATGGACTATCAGCTCGGAGACCATGGCTGTTGTTACCCTTGGCGCTGCATCACAGACAGGAGCGCCTGCGATGGTGTACTCAACGACGAACCTGGGTGCACGAATGGCAAAAACGTAGTTTTTTTCGGATGAATCCAGGTTCTGTTTACAGTATCATGATGGTCGCATCCGTCTTTGGCGACATCGCGGTGAACGCACATTGGAAGCGTGTATTCGTCATCGCCATACAGACGTATTACCTGGCGTGATGGTATGGGGTGTCATTAGTTACACGTCTCGGTCACCTCTTGTTCGCATTGACGGCACTTTGAACAGTGGACGTTACATTCCAGATGTGTTACGACCCGTGGCTGTGCCCTTTATTCGATCCCTGCGAAACCCTACATTTGAGCAGGATAATGCACGACCGCATGTTGCAGGTCCTTGAAACGGTACAGTAGTTTCCGCTCTATAAGCAGCAGGTTTCGCTGCTCGCTCGCACCGGGAAATACACTCCTGGAAATGGAAAAAAGAACACATTGACACCGGTGTGTAAGACCCACCATACTTGCTCCGGACACTGCGAGAGGGCTGTACAAGCAATGATCACACGCACGGCACAGCGGACACACCAGTAACCGCGGTGTTGGCCGTCGAATGGCGCTAGCTGCGCATCATTTGTGCACCGCCGCCGTCAGTGTCAGCCAGTTTGCCGTGGCATACGGAGCTCCATCGCAGTCTTTAACACTGGTAGCATGCCGCGACAGCGTGGACGTGAACTGTATGTGCAGTTGACGGACTTTGAGCGAGGGCGTATAGTGGGCATGCGGGAGGCCGGGTGGACGTACCGCCGAATTGCTCAACACGTGGGGCGTGAGGTCTCCACAGTACATCGATGTTGTCGCCAGTGGTCGGCGGAAGGTGCACGTGCCCGTTGACCTGGGACCGGACCGCAGCGACGCACGGATGCACGCCAAGACCGTAGGATTCTACGCAGTGCCGTAGGGGACCGCACCGCCACTTCCCAGCAAATTAGGGACACTGTTGCTCCTGGGGTATCGGCGAGGACCATTCGCAACCGTCTCCGTGAAGCTGGGCTACGGTCCCGCACACCGTTAGGCCGTCTTCCGCTCACGCCCCAACATCGTGCAGCCCGCCTCCAGTGGTGTCGCGACAGGCGTGAATGGAGGGACGAATGGAGACGTGTCGTCTTCAGCGATGAGAGTCGCTTCTGCCTTGGTGCCAATGATGGTCGTATGCGTGTTTGGCGCTGTGCAGGTGAGCGCCACAATCAGGACTGCATACGACCGAGGCACACAGGGCCAACACCCGGCATCATGGTGTGGGGAGCAATCTCTTACACTGGCCGTACACCACTGGTGATCGTCGAGGGGACACTGAATAGTGCACGGCACATCCAAACCGTCATCGAACCCATCGTTCTACCATTCCTAGACCGGCAAGGGAATTTGCTGTTCCAATAGGACAATGCACGTCCGCATGTATCCCGTGCCACCCAACGTGCTCTAGAAGGTGTAAGTCAACTACCCTGGCCAGCAAGATCTCCGGATCTGTCCCCCATTGAGCATGTTTGGGACTGGATGAAGCGTCGTCTCACGCGGTCTGCACGTCCAGCACGAACGCTGGTCCAACTGAGGCGCCAGGTGGAAATGGCATGGCAAGCCGTTCCACAGGACTACATCCAGCATCTCTATGATCGTCTCCATGGGAGAATAGCAGCCTGCATTGCTGCGAAAGGTGGATATACACTGTACTAGTGCTGACATTGTGCATGCTTTGTTGCCTGTGTCTATGTGCCTGTGGTTCTGTCAGTGTGATCATGTGATGTATCTGACCCCAGGAATGTGTCAATAAAGTTTCCCCTTCCTGGGACAATGAATTCACGGTGTTCTTATTTCAATTTCCAGGAGTGTAGAAACAGAGGCGGCTCCGGAGCCAATTTTATTACACGACGCGGCCGGCCGCGGGTGCAACAGAACCCATGTGGACGGATGGAAAGAAATGTGTCAGGCTTCATAATACGTATTTATATGTGTCGTGTATTATGCGTTTCTTGTACGTGGATGTGAATCTGCACATGAATTTTCCTAATCCTTTCCGTAAAGCGTGGCCAAATCTTTGTTGGGAAGTAGTTCTGTAGTATAGTAGTGCCAAACTTACTCCTGGCTAGGGGATCAGAGAGACAGCACAGGCAGGTAAAAGTCAAAGACTTTCCAGTGTCACAAATTTTGGGATGAAGAGGTAGGTCACGGCCAAGTGGTTCGACCACCCCCTCCACGGGGCCCAGGAAGACCACCGGCTGCCCGCCATATTCTAGGGGTGCTAGAGAAGACGGGTAAGTGAGCAGACGTGCCCTCAGTGCGTTTGCCTCACTGTTCACGCATGGAAGAGAGGTATCTGAATATTTGTACTAATTCTTTTATTTCCAGCTTAGGATTGTGTAAGGTAATGAATGTGCTCGTTTAATTCCGGAAATTTGACCCCCTGTGTTAAAGTATCTGGTCCCCAGTTTGCCCGTTTTCATCCTCACATAGTGAATGTCCTATGTAAAATATTGGGAGACTTTGGTGGTATACATTTGGCCAACGCAATTCCGTCTTACCCGTAGAAATGTGCGTGCAGATTAGTATATAATATACCCGAGCTATAAGTTGTAAAATTGTAATATCTGTAAACTGAAACAATTGCTGCTATCGCTGTAAAGTCGAGTGATAATGTTTAAAATAAATAGGTAATCAACTGTCAACAATCTTTAACATACCTTAAAAATCACAAAGATGTCAAGTGAAAGGAATTTATTTAAAATAATAGCTATAGAATGCAGGGACCCACACATCAGCGTGTGAGGCCTCCAGCCCGTTGCCTAGTATCGTACAGAAAGGACACGCTCTCTAGGTAGCGCTCTCAAGCTCCCCTCCCTAGTTATCCGTTGCGCAATTTTGATTCAGGGCTTGACGACATCAACTTTCATCTGGCGTCCCTAGGCAAGGAGGTAAGACGGTAAACTTTCATCCTGTACGGGCCTTTCTGGATACAGAAAATGCTCGACCGCTGCTCTGGATAGCACATTCTCCAGATCTCTCACCAATTGAAAACTTCTGGTCAATGGTTGCCGATCAACTGGCTCGTCACAATACGCCAGTCACTGCTCTTGATGAACTGTGGTATCGTGTTGAAGCTGCATGGGCAGCTGTACCTGTACACGCCATCCAAGCTCTGTTTGACTCAATGCCCAGGCGTATCAAGGCCGTTATTACGGCCAGAGGTGGTTGGCTCAAATGGCTCTGAGCACTATGGGACGTAACTTCTGAGGTCATCAGTCCCCTAGAACCTAGAACTACTTAAACCTAACTAACCTAAGGACATCACACACATCCATGGCCGAGGCAGGATTCGAACCTGAGACCGTAGCAGTCGCGTGGTTCCAGACTGTAGTGCATAGAACCGCTCGGCCACCCTGGCCGGCCCAGAGGTGGTTGTTCTGGGTACTAATTTCCCAGGATCTATGCCCCCAAATTGCGTGAAAATGTAATCACATGTCAGTTCTAGTATAATATGTTTGCCCAATGAATACCTGTTTATCATCTGCATTTATTCTTCGTGTAGCCATTTTAATGGCCAGTAGTGTAATATATATTGAACGTAAACAAAAAGAGCGGCTACGAATTGTCTTTCTTTGACCTTCGGGAGAGGGTCACTAAACTGCCGAAGAAACTCGACTGGTACACGCTTGAAGATAGAGGCAACCTGTCCCGTGAAAGACCGCTTAAGAAGTTTCAGGTACCAGCTTTGAGGCGTATACCACATATCCCTACGTGTGCTCCTTCAGGAATCGCGATGATTAAAACTAATTACTTAGCCGTTTCAGCTATCAGTCTTCCAGCGCTTCCTAAGAGACGAAAAGAAGCCATAAGAACTGGTACAATTTGTTTCACTCCTTGCCATGCACTTCAGTGTTGTTTGTGTGATGTGTGATGATGATGATGTTTGGTTTGTGGGGCGCTCAACTGCGTGGTTATCAGCGCCCGTACAATTTCCCAACCTTTGCTCAGTCCAATTTCGCCACTTTCCTGGATGATGATGAAATGATGAGGACAACACAAACACCCAGTCATCTCGAGGCAGGTGAAAATCCCTGACCCCGCCGGGAATCGAACCCGGGACCCCGTGCTCGGGAAGCGAGAACGCTACCGCGAGACCACGAGCGGCGGACAGTTTTGTTTGTGATGGATGGACGTAAATGTAAATGTCGGTATAGGGTAGACTACTCTTGACCTATAACACTTAGGAAATTGCTGTTTAATGCCAACAATGAACACCATTAACTGGTAGTAGCAGAAAAAAGTATTTATTTGTCTGTGATGGCATAATTGCTAGAAGAATTTGTCTAGAACGTCAATTTTGGGATCAAGTCTGACTTTTGCTTTCATATACCTAATATCACTGCCATGTGACACGTGTCGCTGAACATATACTGAAATAGGTTATCCAACACATCGGTATTTCTTAGAAAATAACAAAAATTGGTTCAGTTCATCAGAATTTTGATCAAGAGTAATCAGTTATAATATGTAGTATGACCTCATAGCGCATTTCTAGGAATAACTTCTCCCCATATAACAATAAATGATGTCAAAACACAAGAAAACTACACTCATTGCTGAAAAAATAAGATGTCCCACCAGCCCAATCTCTTCCTTCACGAGTGAGAATGACAGATGAACAAAAATGAAAATCTGTATAATGTTATTCAACCACGCTAATTTTCAGAGCCCCTTTGATGATTGAGTTACATTAGTTTGAAGTGTGGACAAGAATCTCTGTCACCTCAAACAAGATTGTGTACTTATTCGTTGCCCAACACAGCCTAATCAAAGATCGACACATGCACGGAGAACATTTAACACGACAAATCCGTCGCGGAAAATTTGGTCTATATAACAAAAATGTGTTTCTCCTTATCGTAAGTTGGTAGGAGTGCCATAAACAGTGATATTTAATACAGTCACGTCACCACTGTTCTAGGAATTACCAGGGATAAAAAAACAGTACCATTATAATCTTAATTTGGGAGGAATTTGGTGAATATAGCTGAAACAAATGCGATAGTATAAGTGCCTTATGCGCTGAAGAAGTTGTTTCCAGAAAATGAGAAAAGAAAGTTCACTGCAACATTTACACACCATTTCATTCTTACAGTACATTTCAACTTCGTATTCCTGTCAGTTAGCCAATTCTCTGTGCGCGGCTGCAGATATTTCTAATCCGGCCATTCGCTGGTATTTCATGATACTCAGGTTCGCTGCCATATTATTCTCTGGCTACATATCTACACTTTCTGTTACTTTGGTTCTATTAATCACGTCGGTAAAGAAACATATGCTTATACCCAAAACACCTATTCTCAGGTCTTCTCAACTAACAAAGAGTTGTTTTCATACATGACTATTATAGCTTACATTATCATTTTGCATGTGGCTTTGCAGCCATATACCAAGCAAATTGTAGTTTACAGATCCCTACATACTATCTTTATTGCCTTAATAACAATAGTAAACAAGAAACATTTGTGGCTAAAGTCCCTGCCTGTAATGTGTGAGAGCAATTGCAGCACGGCATTAATCAGAAGTGAATCATGGACTTAGCAACATTGTAAAAGAAGAGAATCGGGATGCGTACTTTAGAATAACATAGAAGTTTAAGTGGACTGGTAAGAATTGAGGACGCTCTCCACAGGATCAGCCGAGAAAAAATGGTTCAAACGGCTCTGAGCAGTATGGGACTTGACTTCTGAGGTCATCAGTCCCGTAGAACTTAGAACTACTTAAACCGTAGCGGTCGCGCGGTTCCAGACTGTAGCGCCTAGAACCGCTCGGCCACTCTGGCCGGCTCAGCCGGGAAAGGAACGTCTTGAAAATATTACAAGAAGAAGGGACAGAAAGATAAGGCATGCGCAAGGACATCAAAGACTAACCCACTGGCATGTTCTCTGCTGAAGACGCTAAAAACAGTAGGGGAAGACAGGTATTAGAATCTAACAAACAATGGAGGACACTGGGTGCAAGAGCTCCTCTGAGAAGGAGAGAATGGCACAAGAGAGGGATTCCTGGTGGGCCACATCAAACCAGGCAGTAGACTGATGACCCAAAAATAGCATCAGTCATCTTTTGCACCACGAGGTCTGCCATTTTGGACACAGTATTTTCTGTGAGTTCTTCTCTGCAGATATTTTGTGGTGCTAAGTTTCCCAGATAGCTTTTCTCATTTTCTGAAAATCACCCAAATTTATTTTAACTGATAGCACGTAATACTGAGAGAAACTGTTTGTCATTATTTGTGAGTTAACTAGATTCCCCTACAAATTTTTCTCAGTAAACTTCACCCCGTTAAAAGCTTTACATGGTTCCTCCAGAATGGATCCCATTCACCTTTAGACATGTTCTAAGCCCTGTAGCTGCGTTATTTTAACGTTGTCACACGGTCAGTCAATGACATTTGCATGACCTTTACATATCTACACAAATATTCCGCAGACCACCTTTTGGTCCATGGAGGAAGGTGTCCTGTACCACTAATAACCATTCCCGTTCCACTCAGAAATGGACTAAATGCCTCCGTATCAGCCATATTTTCCCTTAGCTTGCCCTCCCGGTCCTTGTGTGAGATATACTTTGGAGGCATTACGATAGTTCTGCCGTCAGCTGCAAATGGCGATTCCCTAACTGTCCCAAATAGTGCTCCGCGAGAAGAACGTCGCCTTCCCTCCAGAGATTCCCATTTGAGGTCGCGAAGCATCTCCATAATGTTTGTTGATCGAACCCGCTGGTGACAAATTCAACAAAACGACACTAAATTGCTTCAGTGTCTTCATTTAATCCGTCGTGGTGCGAATCCCAAACAATAGAGCAGTACTTAAGAACGGGCCGCAAAAATGTTCTTCACGCAGTCTCCATTATAGATTAACTTTCTCACAACAAACCGAAGTCAACGTCTCGCCTTCCATACTGCTGCCCTCACGAGCTTGTTCCATGTCGTACCGTTTTGCAACGTTGTGCCTAGACACTCAAGCGACTGTGTCAGGCAGTACACAACATTGAAGGATTGTTTTTCCTATTCATCTGCATTAACTTACTACTTTTTACATTTACAGCAAGCTACCATTCACTACACCAAATAGAAATTCTGTCTTAAGTGAACCTGTATCCTACAATCAGCGACGATACTTCTCCGCACATTAAACAGGGAAAAGCAAACAGTCGCAGACTGCTGTCACTCTGTCCGTTATATCATTTATGAATAGACAGAAAAGTACGGTCCTACCACACTTCCCTGTGGCATTCCCGACTGTACCTCTGTCTCTGATGAGCACAGGCAGTCTAGAGAAAAGCACTGCGTTCTATTATTTAAGAATGCTTAGAGTGACTCACATATCTGAGAACTATTCTGTACTCTCGGACCTTTAACAGTCTGCAGGGGAGCACCGTGTGAAATGCTTTCTGCGGATCCAGGAACATTACGTCCGCCTGTTGTCCTTCATCCATGGCTTGCAGGATATCTTATGAGGAAAAGGTGAGGTGAGTATTGGACGAGCGATGCTTTCCAAATCTGTGCTGATTTGAGGTCAGAAGCTTTTCTGTCTCAAAGAAATTTATTATATTCGAATTCAGAGTACGTTCGAGAATTCTGCGGAGTAACGATGTTAAGGTTACTTATTTTAACCATAACGGATACGAGGTTGCAGTTGTTACAATCAATATTAAAATGTCGGCTCAAACACGTTACATATTGTAATGACACCAAAACGTTAGTGTCTTCACACTGTGTAAGGAGGCCAAGCCGGAATTTTAATATTTAAGGATATTGGTCTGTAATTTTGAGGGTCCGTTTTTTACCCTTCCTACAGAAGCATGGTAAATATGTACGGCAGTAGGAATTCAGTTAGTGGACCTGAAATAGTCCGTGTAGCCTACGGTTTTGGTTGTACTATTCTCTGAACAACGAGGAACCATAAGTATGGCGAAGTTAAATATCAAGGATTCTAGCTTATATCATTCCCGCTCAGAGTTAACATGCAAAAAAGGGAGAACTGCAACATTTGTAAAAGTTTGAAGCAAAGTCAAAAATATTGAAACAAGTAGTTATTGTGTAGATCAGTGTGAGTTCCTACTGAAGAATACTTCTCTCGGAATTGTAACAGTCACAAATCCTCACTAGGAACCTTTAAAGTATTTTTGAGACATCTAGATGCATTATTGAGCTATCTAACTGACAAGAAGAAACAGTTGGTAGTTTGTGGAAATTTCAACGTACATTTCTTCAAAGATTCAGACAGGACAAATGAACTGGAATTATTATTTGGGTGTTTCAATCTAATTTCAGTAGTCAGTTTTCCAATTCGTGTGCAGCAAGACAGTAGGACCCTGACTGATAAAATTTTTGTAGACAGTGTTCTAGTTGAAACAATTAATGTACACCTAGTTCTTAATGGACTATTTGAACATAATGCACAGTTAATAGAAATAAACTACACAGAACGTTACAACCCCGACGCAGGTTCATACAAAGCAGTGAGCACAGTATACAGTTTTAGGAATAAGAAAGAGGTAGTATCAGACGAGGTATATACGTAAAGAGATGCTAATGTCAGCTCCGATTTATTCTGTAGCACATTTATGTCAGTGTTTGAAAGTGCTAATGTCAGCTCCGATTTATTCTGTAGCACATTTGTGTCAATGTTTGAAAGTCTCTTTCCTAAAATATTATCCACAAAATCCTTTATAAAAGCATACCACGGATGAGTAACGGAATTAATTTCTCATGTAAGAGGAAGAGGGAAATTTGTATAAATACCAGAATAAGTCAAGACCCTACATTATTTGCATACTAAAAAAGACATGTAATATTTTTAGGAAGGTTATGAAACTGCCAAGAAGTATGTATGTCCTGACAGTGATTAAGAATGCAGATAAGAAGATTACTATATGGGAACAGGACAGACTATAAGTGTACAATACACTACAACAATTAAGCTAAATGACAATGTTGTGAGTGATAATTTACAATTTACGAATAATTTTAACACTCACTTTCCAAATGTAGCGCCAGTAAATGCATTAAATGCTTCATTTGAAGAAGCAAGAGGATATATTAAAAAGCATTGCGCAAAATTTTAAGCAACTAGAAGTATCACCAACTCCTTTCACTGAAGTTAATAAAGTTATAAATACGCGCATTGCTGTTAATGGAATTTAAAGCAGAATCCTGAAATGCTTTTCTAGCTTACTGAATAATGTTCTTAGTGATGTTTAAAACTCACGACACAGAAATTTTTCCAGCACGATTGAAATATGCAATTGTTAAACTTCTTTATAAGAAAAAGGACAAGAGAGACTTAAGTGATTGTCATCCAGATTCCTAAGTGTATTTTTCCGAAATACTCGAAAAAGTAATTTGCAATACTAAAGAATATTCTCAGATTTAAGTAGAACCAAATTTACTTAGCATATTGGATTGCAGAAGGTTGCTCGACTGAGAATGCTTTTTGTAAATTCGTTTACCAGATGCTACAAACCTTAAATAATAAAGTATTGCCAGGTGTTATTTTTTGTGTTCTTTTCGAAGACTCTGGTTGTGTAGATGGTATTACACTTTCAGAAAAAGTCAAATTATATGGAACTGCTGGTTTTCCACACAATTGGTAAATAATTCAGATAATGATGGAGTGCTACAAAATTTTGTTGACTAAGGTGAAATCGCAAAGGACGCTCTACAGAGGGCAATTTAGGTCCCAGTCCGCTTCCTTATGTATGTGAATGACCTTTCACTTAACATACATCAAGCGGAATTGTTATTTTGGAAATAAGACTACTTTTATAATAAATCACAATAGAGAGAAAGAAACAGAAGAGATCGTTAATGATATTTGCAAAGGAAATAGGTTCTCCCCAAATTTTGAGAAAGCACCTATCTTCAACTCTGTCTACAAATAGTCATACCCAACAACTAATGTAGCATAGGAACAGGAGTCACTAAACTGCATAAAATGCTCTAATTTTCTGTTGTATATCTTGATGCAAACTTGAACAAGAAGAAGGATACTAATGAACTCAAACAAATGAGTTGCTTTCAGTTCCTCGACCTGCCACGTATAACTGCTAGTCTTGGAAGCAAAAAATTAGCCTACTGTCATTTTCTGAATTTTTTTCCACTGAGTATTGTCTTGCGTAAAACTTTTCTGGCGTATCCCACTGCTTAGGAACAAAGTATTGATTGCACAAAAGCGAGCAGTCAGAATAATATGTGATGCTCATCTGCGGTCGTCATGTAGTGATGTCTTCAAGGAGTTAGGTATTTTAATTACACCGTCACAATACAGATATTCGCTGGTACAATCCGTTATAAATAATAATTTACAATTTGAGAAGAATAGTGATTTCCATTCCTACAACCTGTTATTAAAGCTATCAGTGGCTCAGAAAGAAGCTAAGTTTGCCGCATGGCATATCATGTTTCACAGGTAGCAAAGCAGGTTTTAAATCTAACCTAAAATTATTTCTCCTAAATAGCTCTTTCTACTAGAGGGCAAATTTTTATTTTACACCTTTCTGAATGATTTTTTTTCTTATGGTGATACAAAAATGTGTTTTCGCTTTTAAGGTTACTAGACCATATTGACAAGCAATTCGTAAACCACATTGTGTTTTCTAAAATACAAGTGAAAAATTGTTTGGCACAATTTTCTTATTCCACAATTTCCAGCATTTCAGTGCCTTTCTGCACACGATCAGCATCAATACTCCTTCACTCATGCAGTATGGGACATTTTGAAACAGTTTATGTCCATATTCACACATAAATGAACCAATGTTGAACACTTACCTATGTGAGGAGATCGATAGGGATGAAAACTTCCACAAAGCATGGGCAAATTGATTCTATGTCCAGTACATAAAGTGTTAAGTTCAGCTGTGTGTGAATAAGTACAGAAATCTTGCATACTGCAAAAAACAAATTCATGCAGGAAGTACACAGTGGTTTTCCTGTTTGGCTCATGTACAGATCACTGCGCAGTTAGGACTGAAAGCTGGCAGTCTGCTGAAAAACAAGTTTTTAAGTATATTGCTTGAGAAGGGATAAAAAATGATGAGTTCGTTAATGTCAACATCAGTCATGTATACGCGTCCTGTAAAATGACACGTCCCACATCATTTCGATAAAAGATAGTTCAGATGATCTAAGTAACATACGGTATAAATAAATAACATCTGTGTCTTGAGTTACGAGGGCGTGCTGAAACAAAAAACCGCCGATTTTTTTAATGTGAAAACCTTTAAGGCTTTTAAATAGAATAAATCTTATTTACATTCTACGTATTTATTATTCAGTCTACGTATTTTTTTCTCAGTATAGTCTCCCTGACGACGAACTCATTTCTCCCAACGAGTGACCAGTTTGTTGGCACAGTCACTGTAGAATGTTTGACTTTGTTCGCGGAACAACAACCTCACCTCTGCTTTCACCGCTTCCTCACTACCAAAGAGAAGTTTTTGAAGTTTAAGTTTTCAAAACAGATGAAAATCAGATGGGGCCAAGCCGGGACTGTATGGCCGATGATGGATGACAGTGAACCAAGGCCTCGGATTGTTGCAGGCGTCGCGGCGCTTGAGTGTGGTCTAGTATTGTCGTACTGAAGAAAATAGTACTTCGTGTGTGAATGAACTCTTTGAATTCGAACCTCACTGCAGCACGTTGTCTCTCACGCACCGACATAGCTACATTACACCCCGCCATATTCCATCCTACAGTTCGGGCTATTTAGCGGGAGAGGGCTGCAATTATGTATACGTGAAGAATAAAGATGTAGAATGTTGATAGCGTCTGTTTTATGAAAAAAAATTGGGAGGCATTACTTTTCATCACGCCCTCGTAGTCTGGCATAAAGCATTTGTGTTGTAGTGATACATTTTGGTAAAGTGGACAATTTTAGATAATATTTTGCATAAGACAACGGGCAATTATATGATGATGGTACTTAGTTATTGTTTAATTTACTAATTCTAATATACTTCTACCTGAGTGTGGGATTTGCCAATCAATAACACATAAAGGGATTAAATGTGTCATTTGCAAAAATGTAAGTGGTTTATGTGGCAGTCAGTTATCTAGACAAAATGATGTGTTTGGACCACTACTGTAGCATTAAAATTTACCCCTTACGTATTCCATTGGGCTGCTGCAGCAGGCGGCACGCAGTGCGTTTTCTGCGGGCCGCACAGGCGCAGACGTCGTACTGACTGCCGCTGCGGATTATTTAGCAGCAGCTGGCATGTTTGTTGGGTAAGTTCTCTTTAGCTCCTCACTAAAAAGAACCAAACAATCGCCAAACGAATTTTTCTCACAAGGCATGCATTCGTTATAAGTTGTGTTTCCTCTGATGCGTGCAAATGTCACGTGTCAAGCTCACAACTCCTTTTCTCAGCTCTGTCTTCAAGAAATGCTTGTTACTGTGTGAATCTCTGCCCTGCCGCCGCTGGCCTAAATATGCGTTGAGTGTTCCTCAGTCCCATCTGGTCCGGCAACATATCTTGGGAGGATCACCTGTGGCGACTTTGTTTGTCTGGCTCCAGGATTCAGCCGGCGCGTGGCACACAAGGCAGCTTGTGTCAGGGTGGTAGGTGTCTCTCATCTGAAACATTACTTTGCCAACGCCAGCGAGATCAGGGGTACAGTGTAGGGGCCGGCTTTGGTTTCCGGCTGCAAACAAAGATGGATACGTAGAGAGACTGGAGCGAAGAGGTTATTATCAACTGACACCACTGTGTTCTGCGGCGGACCGTAACTATCGAAAGGCCGGCAAATCACCTTCCCGTGCAAGCATAATTTTGGCCCTCGTCTGGGAAGATCCAAACGCTGTTGTCTTGCCTATGTAACCGTTCTCACACCCTCCGTTAACACTTTATTCCTGATGCCGATGGGGGAAACGTCCGTCTAAATCTCGTAGATGTTTTTCGAAACGACTCGGGCTTAAAATGATAAGATTTTATTAAAGCAGACTGACATGCATTGTACTAATAGTTAAGTTATCTGATCTAGAATGGGACCATGCTAGGACAAGTACGCCATGTTTCTCCTAAATATACTGGAACGGCGGACGTCTGTGTCCTGTTCACGTGGTGTAGATGGACCTGTGTTTGTGTTGCAACTGATGGATGTTGGGACTACAACACGCATGGCTGAGTTGGTTGGCAAGTATACGAAGGCGTCGCTCCCCTCGAGCGATCACTTCGACTAAATTGAACTGCAACATTCAGGCCGACCGATTTCAAGACTACCAACGATCAGTTTAACTGACTCTAAGACAGACGGACACATCAGTCTCTCAAGAACTACTTTTAAGGAAAGTCTAGCTTCTGGGAGTGCGCTAGGGAGACTAGTTTACTCAGCAGAGCAAGAGACAAATCATGTGGCAAGTGAGAGACCTCCATTTGTAACATAATTATTGAGGATTTCATGTGTATGACCCACATGGTGGTGAAAAGAGGCTATCAGGACTGCATTGATCTAGGAAGCTATAAACCAGCGAAAAGAGTGATAAAAATAAAGAAAGTAAAGTCTACCATCAAATTTTCAATTAGGAAGTTTTGAATTTCTGTTTAGACTTGTTGTACATATTAAAATATAAATTACTTTACCTCATTTCTTACTTGATAACTTCTGTGTCGTTGTGGATACCACCACAAGCCGTATAGTGATAGAATTGTAGAAGCTGACCTGAGCTCTCCTTATCCTGAAAAACTTGTAATCCATGATGTCGACAAAGCTGTAGTTATTCTTTTGCACCATCTATCTCCTAATACTACATTAGTGACTTAAGTCAGCACTTTCAGCTGTTAATTTCAGTGGTTATATTACCACCAGAAAGAGCTATGTCATAGATAAAACAGTCACTGGCAGAAACAACTTTGTGCAGACGCTGATAACCAACTCTGCACCCAGAATATTATGATCGTACAAAACCAATTCAATACGATTTTTGCAAATATAAGACTCTGTTGTTTGAGATGTCACCGACGTAATAACTGCTCCATTGGTTCACAGGCGTCGGGATAATGTTGTGGAAGCTGCATAATATTTCAGTGAGTTAGTTGCTCGTCATCTTCAGGTGCTTAACGGCGTGCTGTTGCAATGGCTCGCAAAACACCTTACAACACGGAAACTAATTACCGCACGAATACCAAACTTGGTAGCATTAATATCCAGAGTATGGTGTACATGACTTCCAAGCTTCACAGTGCCACCGTCCAGTTCCAACTACGGCCATCGGGTACTGTGATCAGTCATTGTGATTACGAGTCTCACACACCTGACCAATCGCAGTCCACTTGTTGACGCGTCAACCTGAGTTTGGTCAAAAGGATCATGGCATTATTAATGAAGATCTATTATCAAAACAACAGTAATGCTGCAGCTCCACTTACTGTACGGAAGATGCTTTGAACCATTCACAAATGGTATCCGTACAAGATCCATGTCGTACAGCAGCTTGCTCCACAGGACGCACAACGACGTGTTGACTTCGCTCTCCACTTTCTCGCAAGGATTGAAGCTGACGAGGGCTGGCCCTCGACCATTCTATGGAAAGACGGAGCCCATTTTTCTCTAACGGGTGATGTGAACACACGGAGTTGCCAGGTGAGGGGATCTTCATCTCCAGTCACTGTGAATGAAGTTCCTCTATGTGATGAACGTGTCACCGTATGGTGTGGCTTCACGGCTAAGTTTATCATTGGCCCATTATTCTTTGAACAGGTTGTCGCTCAGAGACCGAATACGTGCAGCGTGTTTGGCCAGTGTTACTGCAATATGCTACGCCAGCATGTCATACCCGCCCTACAGGAAATAGAAGCATTGAACTCAACAGTTTTCATGCAAAATGGGTCCCCACTGCAAATCGCTCGTGAAGTTCACCTGCTTCTCCGAAACACATTTGGAAACCATCGAATTATCAGCCGATCGTTTCCAAATGCTTGGTACGAACACCTGATCTCACCCCCTGTGGTTTCTGTTTGTGAGGATATTGAAGAACAGTGTTTACCAGATGAACATTCACACATGTGCTGATCTGAAGCACAACATATCAAGAGAGGTAGGCAGCATTCCTACGGATATGTTTCGTTCTTCTGTGCAGAATGCAATCCTGCGCTGTCAGACTCCGCTCGACACTGATGGGCGCCATATTGAGCTCCTTTTGTAGCAGTAATGGTGCCGGTATGTAATGGTATGATGTACCGCAGCAGCACGTTAAACTGTTTCAATTGAATTGATTCTGCATCATTTCTCTTCCCCATGTCCTTGACAATAATGCTACCAAATTTGGTCCACGAACGGTAATTAGTTTCCATGTCGCTAGAAAAGCGCAGGCACCAAGGGATGGGGCTATAACGTCATCGTAGACGAATCGTAGACATCCAGTGACTCCTGCCAGAGAAACGGGCCACGGTCTTCGCAATCGTGACGCGGGGAAAGCGCAGCCGCAAAACGCGGCGCAATGCGAGAGCGGGCAGAGTGCTGGCTCCGAATACTGATTCCGATTCTCCGCCTATGTGGACTCGGATTCGTTTGTTTGCGGCCGATGGCACCTTAGTATCAACAATGGTTCCCACGCCCTACTGAATTGAAATCTCTATTGATCAGGCCGTTACTGATACGTATTTCGACAGCTCCTTTAATGATGGAATCCCAGTACATGGAAGTGGACGAAAGGATCTCTGTCTCAACGAAGTTCATGCTGTGTCTCGTGTCAAGACAGTGTTCAGCCACAGCAGACTTTTCTGGCTGACCCAGTCTGGTGTGACGTCTGTGTTCAGCGCCAATGTATGATTTCCTACACTGGCACGGGATTTTATATATCCTTGGTCTCCTTAGAATTAGGCTGTCTTTAATAGAACCCAGCATAGTTTGCACTCACGCTGTAAGGGGGGGGGGGAGGACCATTTCATTTAGTGTTTCTTGAACACCATGCCAATCTTAAAGGACGCACCACCAACATAGGGTAGAAAAATCATCCTCGGAGAGTTTTCCATTTCTTCTGGTTGTTCTTGAAAATAAGTGCGTGCAGGTTGCAATGCCTTACGGATCTGTTTATCAGAGTACCCGTTTTGTACAAACACAGAGCGAAGATAGTTAAGCTCTGCTGATACGCTCCCTGCATCTGAGATAGCTGTAGCCCTATGAACGAGAGTCTGTGACACATCATTGCGTTGAGATGAATTTTGGCAGCTCGTAGCCCGTAGAATAGGTCAGTGGGAGTTGGTTTACGAAATACTGCGACGCAAGGAATCGTCTTCTTTTCTGCAGATCCGGACATCTAAGAACCGGAGATCTCCATTTTTCTCGACTTCCTTGGTGAAGCAAATGAATGGACGGATCGAGTTAAGGTGTTCCAGAAATTCAGGAAGCGTTGCCGCTCCATGTGGCCAAACCACAAAGGTTTCGTTCATATCTCCAGAAACATTTAGGTTTCAACACCGCTGACTGACGTGCTTTTTCCTCGAAGTCTTCCATAAAAGGATTAACTACTGTGGGAGACAAAGGACAACGCATAGGAATACCGTCAGTTTGTTCAAAATATTATTCATTAAATAAAAGTAAGTCGAGGTAAGCGCATGTTTGAATAGACGTAAGATGTGTTCCTCCAACTTAGTGAACAACATCACATCGAAACTCACTAATACATTAGCTGGCTCGAAACGTAAAGTCTTCAGTCGTTATATAAAATCTGCTGAGTTTCGAATGTGATGTTCACATTTCCCTACCAAATGGGCTCAGAAGAGAATCAAAATGTTTTATTAGGTAATATGTGGGGGCTCCTATATTGCTCACAATGGGCGAAGTAGAACCGCTTCCTTATGGGTTTTAGGCAGCGCATAAAGTTGTGTTGGAACTCGCTATTGTACTCTTAAACTCTTTTTAAGATGTTCCCTGGCTGGATTTGAGGAGCGCGGATGTCTTCTGTTGTGCTGTATCAGTTACATGCTTCTGGAGACGACGATACCTACAGGTAGAGTCCTGCAATAAATCCGTCATCTTGCCGAAGTAAGGTGCTGTAGGCAAACGGTAGCGTTTCCCTTGTCTGCAGGTAAAATCACTATTTCTGTGTCTCCTCTTAAGGAACGGAGAGCTTTTCTCTCTTCGGCGTTGATGTTCTGCTTGGGGTTGGGCATCCTGGTTATAGTCCTGCAAGCCTATCGTCTTATTTCTTCAGCAGTTTTATTCGGAATTTTGAAGACACCTTCGGCAGGGGGCACTGTATGTCGCCGTGCTCAATGATTCGTTTACGATGACGTTACATCTTCATTCCTGGGAGGGCTTGCGCATTTCTAGCGAGTCAGCATATATATTACGGAGCCATTGCAACAACACGTCAGTAAGCACATGAAGATGACGACCAGCTGTTTCTTTGAAATATTGTGCAGCTTCCACAACATTATCCAACGCGACGCCCGTGAACAAATGAAGCAAATGCAGTATAAGACTGTCTGGATGTTATTTGTAGAGTTGGTTCGTGCATTTGTAATTTGTACTGAAACCGTATTAATTTTGAGTCCCGTCGACTCCTATCGTATTGCACGTAGTTAGATTCTCTGACCGTCACTAAACAACGATACCAAGGGTGGCGCCACAGAGGTCATGGATACCAAGTTCCGAGGCCTTTATAGACGTGCCGGGTTCGTAAACTGGAGTCTTGGTCTGGCGGCCAAGGAGCACTTGTGGCAGCCAAGTTGAGCGGCCGCCTTCGGATGAGGGTGTGGATGAGTGCCTGAAGTCAGCGCAGGCGGCTGAGGGAACGTACGCACAAGAAGCGACGTGGGCCGCTAGCTCTAGTCGTACTTCGGGCGAAGAAATAGCCGGGTCGCAAGAGGCGGCCAAAGCATGGCAGGTGTACTGGTGGCCACTTGGGACAGCCCCTCTTCAACCGAAAGAAGTATACCCGATGAGCACGTTTCATAACTTTGCCTGTCGCAGTGGGGCTGTGCTTGTGTTTAGCGCTATTTGTCAAATCTTGTTTCTATTAAGTGCAGTCGACCTTTACTTGGTGCTTAACGCTTGCTGACAGATTTGACATCAGTGAAGTATTTCCTGTGTTGAATAGCTTCCGCCGGTAATTTCTATTTGTCATCGCAGGTTGGAATTACGTGCTTTATCTTGTGGTTATACCTGTCCCTTTATCAGTTTGTGCCCTGGGGAAGATCACGACTATAATTTGATACAGATGGTATGACGTCGCTAGTGAGTGCATTTGGTCCTTTATTTTGGCGAAGTATGTTATCTGTATTACTATCGCACGAAGTTGAACGGGACTCGCTGTTTAACTATTCAAGAGTTTACAACCATTGCCTTACGTTATAGCTATTAATGTTTTAACATGTTAATTTTTATGTGCGGGCTTTAAATTATTTAAGGAATTGCCGTGTGATACACGCACTGTTTCAGTTTATATTGGTTTTTATTCCTGCTTTTTAAATTATTCAAGTCCTTGTTGTTGCGGCTTGGCTCTTCAAGATTTAAACAGCCACTGTTGTAACATGAAGGCATCTTGTTTATTTTATTCGTGGGGTTTAAATAATGTATTACTACCCCAAATGATTATTCTAAAATATTTCTGGCTAGAGGCAGTGTAATCTTCAATTTTGGCGAACTTTAAATTGGTTCATTTGTGAACCGGTTACTGTGTGCTTGTTAACTGTATTTGTATTTAATGTTTTCGAACTACCAGTCACTGTGCTGCTCGGCAAGATCCTGCAATATGGTGCATCCAGTATTGTAAACTGGTACTGGGTTTCAGTCCTGCCCAAATTTCCACCATTGTAAAATCTGATTTATTGGGAATCTGTTGGCACTTAATTGTATTGCCATTTATTGTTTTCCGCAGTCCTGAAAAACTTATATAAACTTTTCTTTTATCGTGCGAATGATATTTATTTGAGGGCCCGGTCCTACCACTCCCGAAGCACCTTGATCTATGCCTATTTCACATTTTCTTGAACCATCTTCGCAAGTATTTGAAATACGTTCTAATATCTGCACCATCTACTAAAATCACAGGGTAGATTGTCATAGAGAACATCCTAACTTTGTGCTCCCTGCCAGTAGCATTATCTGATCGTCCGTGGATATAACAGGGAATGCTGTGCTGCCATGAGAAGTTACGTCGTGCAGCCAGCTGTCTTCTCTGCCGAAACTAGTGTTCGTTACAGTCTCCACCATGGCAAGACTTAATCACTTATTTGTGCTAAAGCTGACATCATCTTCACGCTGACCTGCACTATCTTTCGTAATAATGGTTAAGAAATTACAAAAATGATAGAGTATATGAGTGTATAATGAAATCAATGTCCACTGCTGGTTATTGGAGTTGCGACACCAAAAGGTGCACTGGAGCAAAAGTCCAATCGTCGTGAAATATACGACACACTTGGATATGCAAATGATTAACCTTTCAATGCAAACGCAGAAATTAGGAAGGAATACTGCCTTCTATATTCTGTACGTAACGAAATAATACGCAGCGGGTCTCTACCATATAAATCGCATTGACTGTTGTTTGTTTGTGAGAAGATCGTGTTATGACTCGTGTAAGAAAGAGTTGGGTTGGGATCCCACGGTTGTTACGTGAATATACACTCCTGGAAATGGAAAAAAGAACACATTGACACCGGTGTGTCAGACCCACCATACTTGCTCCGGACACTGCGAGAGGGCTGTACAAGCAATGATCACACGCACGGCACAGCGGACACACCAGGAACCGCGGTGTTGGCCGTCGAATGGCGCTAGCTGCGCAGCATTTGTGCACCGCCGCCGTCAGTGTCAGCCAGTTTGCCGTGGCATACGGAGCTCCATCGCAGTCTTTAACACTGGTAGCATGCCGCGACAGCGTGGATGTGAACCGTATGTGCAGTTGACGGACTTTGAGCGAGGGCGTATAGTGGGCATGCGGGAGGCCGGGTGGACGTACCGCCGAATTGCTCAACACGTGGGGCGTGAGGTCTCCACAGTACATCGATGTTGTCGCCAGTGGTCGGCGGAAGGTGCACGTGCCCGTCGACCTGGGACCGGACCGCAGCGACGCACGGATGCACGCCAAGACCGTAGGATCCTACGCAGTGCCGTAGGGGACCGCACCGCCACTTCCCAGCAAATTAGGGACACTGTTGCTCCTGGGGTATCGGCGAGGACCATTCGCAACCGTCTCCATGAAGCTGGCCTACGGTCCCGCACACCGTTAGGCCGTCTTCCGCTCACGCCCCAACATCGTGCAGCCCGCCTCCAGTGGTGTCGCGACAGGCGTGAATGGAGGGACGAATGGAGACGTGTCGTCTTCAGCGATGAGAGTCGCTTCTGCCTTGGTGCCAATGATGGTCGTATGCGTGTTTGGCGCCGTGCAGGTGAGCGCCACAATCAGGACTGCATACGACCGAGGCACACAGGGCCAACACCCGGCATCATGGTGTGGGGAGCGATCTCCTACACTGGCCTTACACCACTGGTGATCGTCGAGGGGACACTGAATGGTGCACGGTACATCCAAACCGTCATCGAACCCATCGTTCTACCATTCCTAGACCGGAAAGGGAACTTGCTGTTCCAACAGGACAATGCACGTCCGCATGTATCCCGTGCCACCCAACGTGCTCTAGAAGGTGTAAGTCAACTACCCTGGCCAGCGAGATCTCCGGATCTGTCCCCCATTGAGCATGTTTGGGACTGGATGAAGCGTCGTCTCACGCCGTCTGCACGTCCAGCACGAACGCTGGTCCAACTGAGGCGCCAGGTGGAAATGGCATGGCAAGCCGTTCCACAGGACTACATCCAGCATCTCTACGATCGTCTCCATGGGAGAATAGCAGCCTGCATTGCTGCGAAAGGTGGATATACACTGTACTAGTGCCGACATTGTGCATGCTCTGTTGCCTGTATCTATGTGCCTGTGGTTCTGTCAGTGTGATCATGTGATGTATCTGACCCCAGGAATGTGTCAATAAAGTTTCCCCTTCCTGGGACAATGAATTCACGGTGTTCTTATTTCAATTTCCAGGAGTGTAGAATCGATGGATGAAGGAGAGCCGCACTCAGAGTCATGTAGGATCTCAACAGCCCTATGCAGCTAGCTCCTGAGAGAGCTGGTATCTTGTTGGGTCGGCCCTGCAGGATTTTCATGGGCCCAGAGTCAGGAAATGTGCTCTCTTATAGCAATACAATTACCGACACGACAGCGCGACGGCACCCGGAGCACCACGGACTGTCAGCACGACGACTCTTGCTGCGACTTCTCTCCGAAGCGGTAGCAAAGAGACAAGCACCGACATCGCTGGATACACGAGTGTCACCACATTGGCTTTTCAGGCGAGTCTCGATTCAGCTTATAGCACAACGATGGACGTATCCGTGCGTCTAACCTCCGAGGAGAACGAACGTTGTCAGGTTGCAATTGTCATCGTCATAGGGGTGCAGCATCTTGCGTGACGATATGAAGTGCGGTTGGGTACATAACACTTCTGACGTGGCTAGCCATTAGTTTTGACCACAAGCGTTGCGTTTCTCACTTTATAAGGCTGGTGGTTTTGTCCTGTCCTCGAGGTGGGGTGAAATAAATTTTCAACTCGGTAACAGACCATACGCTGGCCGTTCTGTCCTGACGTACGTCGGTTCTGAGGGCTTTAGACTGCTGCCCTTTCCAGCGCGTTCTCCAGATCCCTACCTCACAGTAAAAATAAGGCGATGAGTTGCTGACAGTGTGGCACGCTATCACTCGCCAGCGAATATGATTTATAAACTCTGACACACAGTTGAATCAGCGTGGAATGACGTAGCCTTATCCGACACCTGTCACTTCATCTCAGTGCCCAACCGGAATAGTGCCATTGTCGGTGCCACAAGTGTGTAAATTCCGCAGTCGCCATATAATTAAATCGTCCATAAATTTAAACTTTTGTTCTTCTTGTTATACTGTATTGCTGCACACAACATATAAAATTTCATAATTTGCTTTCGTTTCTGGTTTCGCCACTGTAATGGTCGGTAGTGGACTATCGATACATTTGCAAAAGCTAGTTGAACTATCTACGTTGGTGTGTGCTGAAAGCAATGATTGGACTAAATTGTCATAAAGTGACAAAGTCATTCAGGGGACGGCAGAAACGCCAGCACTGAGACACATGAGATTGGAGTTGTGATGATAAAGGGGTAGCACACAGGTTCATGTTAAAGCAAGTCACGTCTATCCTGGAGGCGGAGCTACTTTCAATATGAAAATACTGAATGGATAATTCACTATATAAAAGGAGATGACAATCTAATAACCGTGGGGACTGAAACGAAGTAGTAGGGGAAAAGACTGCAAGAAAGAGTTGCAGGAGAATGTCGGCTTGGCAGCATAAATGAACGATGGGAAACACTAATTGACTTCTGCAGTTATTTAAGCCAGTAATAGCGAATATTCTGTTCAGAAATCATAGGAGTAGATATACTTGCAAAAGACCTGGAGATACGGCGAGGTGTCAGCTGGATTACATCACAGTCGGACACACAATCCGAAATCAGATACTGAATTGTAAGGTGTATCCAGGAGCGGGTGTAGACTCCGATCGCAATGTAATAATGATAAAGAATAGTCTGAACTTAAAATGACTCATCCGCAAGAATGAATCTGTAAAATAAAGCGATACAGAAGTGCTGAGGAATGATGAGATGAGTTCAAAGTTATCTGAGGCTATAGATTCTGCCACAATGAATGCCACAATATACAGCTCGGATGAAGACGGATAGACAGCTCTTAAAAGAATAGTTACAGAATTTACGAGGAACATAACTGCGAGGAACCCTTGGGCAACATAAAAAAAAAAACACTTCAACTGATCGACGAAAGAATCGAAGTACACAAATGTTCAGGAAAATTCAGGAACACAGGAATGTGAGCAATTAACGAAGAAAAGAAATACACAGAAAGAACAGGGAAGCCAACGCGAAACCGCTGCACGACAAAACGTGAAGGGATTGATAAAGAAATTTCAGTACATGTGTTGTTAAGAAGAGCACGCATTGCACCGCAATACCATTTTTATCCGCCGATACCAGGCAGAGACTTTCAATTAAAATGTCTTTCCTATAGGGGAATAACATTAATGGGATATACGATTACAGATATGACGCATGAACGACGATACGGAAGTCTGGGTCAGGCCTGAGTCATGCTGGGATGCTCGAAGCTGTTAAGGCGACCGCTCATGTAAAACGTGAAATTCAGGCTCAAGGCCCGCTTTACATTTCATGGGAAATAAATGGTCGTCAGAATAACTCATATCGACGCCCTTTCTTTCTCACGAATGTAAATGTCAAAGCAAGGGCGTCAACGTTAAGGCTGCAATGGGAACTCCGCTGTTAAACGCAGAGGAGAGAGCCGACAGGCGGAAAGAGTACACTGACGGCCTGTAAGAGGAATTTTCGAAAATGCTAATGCTGCAACGAAAATGCTTTTCACTGTACAAACTCCGTCTGTAGAACCTGAAACAGAATTTAGTGACAATGATGAAGTGGTATTTGTGTCGGTGATAGAGCAAAAATTTTTAAAAACTATTTCTTATGGATCACAGTTTAAATTTTAAAAGACTTCAGGAATTTAAACCAGTTCATGACTTCTATCAAATAATTTCGAAATCCTTACCCTAAAACATGTCCAGAAAGACAGAAAGTTGACACATATGTCAGCTGTTTGAAAGATGAAGCTCATTCAAGCGGCAGTTAAGCGTCGGAAAAGATGTGAAACTTTTAAAGAAATTGAAACAGCTTTTTAAACAAATACTGGTAACAAAATCGTCAGTGGTCCTTCGAAGTGTCAGTATTGTCACTAACAAATTATACACAGAGTGAGGAAGCCATGCGAGAATATTTTTTAAAATATTAGGATAAAAATACATATTTAGATGATCCAGTGAAATATCACCAATTAACTGCATTTTTAATTTAAAGGCTACCTTGTATGGTGCGAGAAAAATTGGTTTTGTCTTCGCACCTCGAAACTTAAGAGGTATATTTCATATTTCATTACAGGGAGAATATTGATCAAGAAAGGAGACAGTGTGACGAAGGGAATTTTGACAGACGAAATCTCGAGGCACGTGTTTCTCCGCATGAAGATTGGTTTTAGAGAAACTATTGGCTACCAAATAGTTTTGATTAGAGGGAAGATAGGCCGCCCAGAAACACAGATTACAGACACCATAGCGAAGATTGTAATTGTTATGAATAGAATGATAAACGAACTCAAGACAGATCGCTGGATCGGGAAGGGAATGATGACGGTCGGACGGAACTCGGTCCTAAAACGTAATGGGAGTTAACGAGTCCGTACGTGCCTTTAAGAGCTGACGTGATGCGACAACAAGAAGTCATTATTGAAGATGTGTTGATGTACATTATTTACGTTAATGTTTGCGGTGTTAATGTTGTCATCCTTCTAGATAAATGTAGTCAAGTCAGTGCACTGTCAAATAAATTGTGCCTACGCATATATTCCTGTGAGCAGTGTCCATACTATCAGTATTGTGGAAAACAGAAGCAAGCTGGTTAAGAATCAGATATTACTGAAGTTCTACACTGACTGCGAAGAATATGACCAAAGTTTGCAGGTTGTTCAAATAATATGTGTTGCGTGTATTTTATGAACAGAAGAGATAACGTCGAATAAATGTAAAGAGGACTTAGTTGGGGGCAAGTTATAAATTCAGAAAGATAATGAGGACCGAAAAGTTACTGTTGAGAGATGTTTCAGTAAAGAAGACATGAACGCTGCATGCGTGAATTTATGAAGTATTTTTAATGTGGATAAGGAGGGAGCTGGGGTTCAAATAAATGTTATTGATCATTTAAGTGCCGAAGAATGCAGCTATATGGAATAAAAGCTCTTCTTAGTTCAGTTCTTAAGAAAATTCAAGATATCTCTCATTTGTAAGAAGATAAGAAAGAATAATTAAATGAAGTCTTCATCATTATCCTACGTATTTCCTAAGAAGCCAAAATTCATTAAAAGTTGTAAACTTAATCTGTGAATAAAAGAACACGCATGCATGTCTAAAGGACATTGCAGTATGAAGATAAAGATACTGTATAAACACAGACTTTGTGAGCATCATTATTAATGAAGTTCTGCAAGCTTTCATAAAACTGAGACTTACCATTGATTTGGGGAAGACAAAATCTGCAAAATAATCAGGTCAGGTTTTTAGGAGGAGTCGAACTTGATTTGGATAGAATGGATGCTGTCAGAACATCCACTTTATCACTGTGCTCCAAACAGTTAAAGTCATATATGAGGTCAATACATGGTCAATACATTGTGGAAGTGTGGACAACAACTGCAAGGAGCTTGCGCTCTTACGAAACCTATATTATGTGAAGCAAAATTATTGTATCATCGAGATTTGTCATTGGAATTTTATTTAGGACCAAACTCTAGTAATTTATTTTATTGGATCTGTCATGACTTTCTGGAGATGCAGTATTGTTGAATACAGACATCTTATGCAGAGATTCATCAAAGGCGTTGAAGGAGAATAGTTCATCGAGAAGTTGTCACAGAGCATCACATTTGAGAAAGACATAAATAAAACGTCAGTATGGTGACGAATAAATATGGTGTTTTGAATTAGAAAAGAAATTAGAAGTTAATATCTACCAGAGCAGGGAATTTTATCTCAAAGTTGCAGGATTAAATCCGACCAGTGAGAAGTGTGTGTACTGCATCATGATGCTGAAGATCTTGTTGGGTATATCACAACAGCTACGCACACTTTCGACCACACAAACATGCACTGAAGCTACACGAGCATTGTAACCCTAACAACATGGCAAAGAGAGTCCATGAAATTTTGAGAACATGCGACGCATGGCAAACATCTGAAGTGTCAGCTGATGGGACTAGTACACAGTATAATCCGAAGTAAATCTGGTGAGATTCTTGCAGTTCACTTATGTGGAACACTTCCACACTCTGGAGGAAATTTTATGCAGAATATGGTCATTTTAGAATTGCTTTCAAAATATATAAAATTATATCTCTCCAGTAATTAGAAGACTACTATTTTGTAAACGTTATGCGCTAATTGCAAATAGTAGGATTCATCTAATACCTGACCTTGGAGCAAAATTGGCAACTATTTCCCCACTGCGCAATTCAGATTCGGAATCTACCTCAGGCCATCACAATTCACTATCACTAACTAGCCAAGCTTCGTTACAGTCTTATCTCAAGTATTTTGTACGGCAAATACACCAACGGTATCCAAAGCGGTCCAAAATCAGTTTCTGTCATGACAGACAGAGTCACATTATCAGATAACGTTTCAGTACATAAAATTCAGATTTCAGTACACCCTAAATCAGGCTACCCACAACAACTGTAAACACATTTGCAAATATTTGAAAAAACTCTTTTGTCATATGAACAAGGGAGATTCTACGCCATGTATCAATTGGAATATATATGTAGCTCCAGAATCATCTACATTACAACTATTTGCCAACAGAATTAGAATGTACCATGAACATGAATTACAGATAAGATTAAAACTTGAAGCTGGAGTTTCATACAAGTGTGACGAATTTTCTTTCCGATCATTACTTCATTGAATAGAGACAATATTTTTGAATTATATCCCTTCTGTCATCCGGGGTTCTCAGTTAACGAGAACATCACCTAGAGATTCCATTCCAAGCAGTTGATGAATTACGTCCAAAATTGTTAGATAAGTTCCCCCCTGGTTAGGCTGCACAAAAGACACACAAGCCCAGATTAATGTGAAGCCGTCTGCAGTTTCCATTTTTGCCCAAACCTCCTTTAGCAAGTTAACTACTTACAGGAACAAAATAGTATTAGATCTTTCTCGTGTAGGTTTTGGATGTCTCCAATAGCATTTATTTCGAATGCAAACTGACCCTTAGACTCTTTAGAAATCACAAGGCATTAAACTCTGGAATTATAGCTGACACGTTTCCGGTATCTCACCCTGCAGATTTATTTTAAAAACTAAAAGGGGGTCAATGTTACACTAATGTCGATCTGTTCCACACGTATCTATAACCTTCACGCCATCTGTGCATCTGGATTCAAACACTCTGTTTGGCTGATATGAATATCATAGGCTGAAATTTGGAATTTCCAGCGTTTCCACCCTACTTCCAACTCTTAGCGTTATCTACAATAGCAGATACACACTTATTCCGCAGGTATCTTGACGACATTATTGTCACTGGTGGTAAGAAATGTGCAGATCTGCAGAACCTTCAGATGAGTTCACTACATTGGAGAAACTTGGCCTGAAATGCATTCTAAGGAAATGTCACTTTTTCAGTATTCTGTTGAATATCTAGATTTCTTAATCATGAAAATGACTGTATACTTCCCACCTGGCAGCAACTGCATGCTATTAAGAGCAAGTCTCCTCCTCTCAATGTAAAGGAACTACTAATTTTGCACGGTCATTGGAATGTAACATGATGTTTCACAGACTCAAAAAAGCACTTCAGTTTGCAACTTACGTAGTCCCATGATCTCCTTGGAAACCACTGACACTATCTATTGATGTGCCTCAATATGGCTCTGGATCAGTTTTCTCACACGCCGGTAAAAATAGTTCGTAGTGCCTCAATGTATTCATGTCCAAGGCATCGAACTCAGCTCAGCGAAACTGTGTGTTAATAGAAACAGCCCCTGGCAATTATTTATGCTGTATACGAATTCAGCATGTACCCCTATGGCGTCAAGTTGTAATACACCACAGATCTCTATATTGGCACTGTTCAGTCCTTCAGTTGTTTACCGAATAAGACATCTTAACACTTACTGCAATGAGTGTTCTTTTCATCACGTACAGTAGAAGCCTACCTTTTGTCACGAGAATGCTGATGTGTTGTCTAAAAATCACGCTACTCCATGCCCTGATTTTGACCGAAAGGAGGTTTTATGTTTTAAGAGAGTCATACAGATATTATACTTGCTGGAAATGTTTTACATCAATACAAGCACAATTTTGTCGGAATTACAAAAGGATACTACGCTTTCACAAGCATTCAAATGGCAATACCATCTACAAGGATGAGCCCTTTCAGGTGGGAGCTTTTGTCATTGAAAGTTTGGAAAGTAAATCTTGCGGACGAGACACGGGAAGTGTGTCTACAACAGTTAATTTACTGACTCGAGATCCCCACACAGCCTACCGAAACCGTTTGTGCTCCAAACAAATTCTAACTGAGACGACCAACCAATAAACGATACAGAAGCGATTATGTTTTGCTTCTGTTAGTAATCCATAATTGAGAATTGAGTTGTGGGTTGGACTCAGGCAAAAAAGGAAATTGCGGTTGACTTGACGTAACGTGACCCCGAATGTCATTTGTGCAGACTAACCAAGAGCAAAAAAGTCTGAGAATTTTGGACGTTATTCATCTGCTGTTTGGAACTGAATCTCAGTGAATAGTAGGCTATTTTCTTTTTAGCCGAAATTCAGAATTATTGAAAGGGTCTAGACGAAATATATAGTCTGTATTTAGTGAACTAATGACCAACAAGCAAACTTGTACATAGAGATCATAGGCTTTGCCAGAGGGATTCATGCTGATTTTGGCGGGGTCAAGACAACCATTACATCCAGCCTATTGAGAGAAAGAGCATTTCGTAAATCCAGTAATTAAATTCAGACCACAGCATCTGACATATAATGAGATTACAAATCAGATGACAAAAATCGCGGATCGATTTCTTCTTAAGCAAGTACATAAATGTAATGTGCCAACTCTCCCAATACATAAATTATGAATGCAATTCTGAGGGTACCAATATATTGCAGGTGGACTGGATTTTGAGACAGTTGTGCTTTAACAGTTTTGTGATGACGATTTATCACTTTTATTAAAAATCCCATTAAGATGGTGGCCGTTGGGAGAAACCGTTCATGTTCAAACTTCGTTCTTGGCCCATGCAGGCACGTTGCGCCACTTGGAGATGATAACTGTAGAGCTAGAAAAGTCCTCAACCCCATGAATCGCAACAGAAGGTCATCAGCGCATCTAATCTCTAGAGTTGCGTATTTTGGCACAGAGGCAGATAAAGCTTATAAAACTGCTGGAGTCAGTGCCCTCTACCTCACTCACTCGGCTCGCTCGCTCAATTCAGTCACTAGTTTCTTCTATGTCGTGAGATACGTTTATCATCAGTGTGTACATGGGTGCAGCATCCGCCGTGATGCTAGATAGCAGCAAGTTCTGACTTCCATTACCTTTAAGTCCGACTTGCAGAGTCCAGGCCTGTTACTAATTCCACCGCGTCTTGAAAATATAGCATCGACAGATGAAGGCATAGAGACCATGCATGCCGAATGTAGCGCTGCGACTCGTAGCACACTTACTTATTTATGGCGGGACCGTCTGTTTCGTATAGAAAAATTGTGGCACTCACCTTTCGGTAACCGCTTCTTCAACATGCATCCTCCCTGAAGCTCCAAGTACAGTTTCTTGGCTAGAGAAACTGTAGCAAAAACTTAAATGTTTTTGGTTTTAAGTTTGCCAATCTACTAAACGAGAGATAGTCGTTCAACAAAACGTCCAATATATTGTCACACTTTGCTCACACTCTCATCTACTGTTGTAGTAGCATCGAATACAACATTCACACTTAAGATCAGATACTCTCAATGGTCTGCTTATGGTATTTAACTTAACATGCTACCGTAAAATGACATGCAGGTTGTCTGTGGATTGAATAATCGCTCGGTGTTCTACAAATGGATCACTTGCAAAATACAGTTCTAAGTTAAGATCTGTACAATTCACTATGCTGATCTAAGTCACTCAAAATCAGTCACAGTTCACACAGAAAATCGGAATTTGCACATTCGTCTTTACAGTTCGTACATTAATAGTGAATAAAATCCCACGATATTTTTAGACCAAGAACACTCAGAATTAGAAATTCTTTTCAGAGTTCAGTGCCAACAGGTCGGACCATCATGGTGTCTAAATCTCAAATATTTAGCCTCTAGAACGCAGTCCTTCCCGTTGTACAAAACACATGGAATTACACGTTTAGATTGGCTAGGACCCATCATAACGAATCAGCTCACAGTTCTAATACGCTCATCCCACGTCATCTGCCTTGCACCAGTAAAATTTCAACATTTCTTTCGATCAGTTTATTAAATAACTAGTTTCAAAACCCTAAAAATAGCAAATTAATATTTGGTTTACGTACCTAAACTATCAGATCATGTTTCCCATTTCCCCAATACCGTTAACTGGTATATTACAAGTCACAGATTACCCTGCTGTATGTGAATCATTCATATACGGTCCAGATAGATGTTCCCACACTATTTAATATTCAGTAACTCGCAAATGTAAACAATGACATGTGACAGAAGTACCACATACACACATTACTTCATTCACACAAGTAACAAGATAAATGCAACTGTCATAATATTACATAAAACATAACGCAAATGAAAATAAAAACAAGAAAAAATAAAGTTTGTTTACATAAAACCGTTATTGAAGGCTGGATATAGTGTCACATATACTTACGAATGGTTGGTTCACACTTGTGGACTTCACAAAAAGTTACTGATTCATGTAAGCTGCTGCATTTCTTTTATTTTTCATGTCTCTAAAAACCAGTCAAATACTGGGCTGAAAATTACATTGCTGTTAGTTATTGACATATGAAAATATTATAGAAATTTTTGTTCCATTTGGTATATGACAAATGTTGCGTTTAGTTTTAGAATAGCACAAAACCATATTTCGTTGCTGGTACAGTAGTAATACACCTCATTCAGGTGCCACAGCACAAACATCTGCCATAAAGGAGCCGTGACTCAACACCTATAGGAAACTAATGTCTCTCTGTTCTATATGGATGATGTATGGCGCTATGACACGCACTCCCAGCAACAGTTTAAAATTTTTTCCCTAAACAAATTTTTAAAAATAGCGCTAAGTTCTGTATACAATTTCAAAAATTTTCAAATTTTCATTAGAATACAGAATAAAATAAAATTAATATTTTATTATCTACTACTATCTTCTTGCATCCCAGTTTTCGTTGACCTACCTTTAGATGGTGTAGAATTTTGTAGATGATAGATATAGTTCAGATAAAGAAGAAAGTCAAATAATATTGTCACTAACTGAAGTTCCTGGCTATTCACCATCACCTAACGTTGTAAAAAGTGCAATGCCCTCCGAGGTCATTACCCCCAGCTCCTATTTTCGGTGCACATATCCCTTCAGGTCAACGATATTTCATAATCCTAAAGGCTTTCCTGATTTCCACTGTCTCAACCTTTATGCATTCAGGTGCAGTTTTTCGTTTATTGTAAAAAGACTCATGTAATCATCAGTAAACCTTTAGTTTCTGCCATTATCTTTTTAGAGTTTTCTCCCATTTTTACTAAAACTAAATCTGCTATTTGAAAGTTCATTGGAGGCCACTAGCAGCCTCATTCTCTCTATCGCCTTTTTCTCATTATTTACCTGAGCTACTTTTTATTTTTTAACTTGAGCAAGGTGAAAAATATTTGGAACTACCACAAAACCAAACAATAAATTTTGGGTTTTAGATCTCCAACCAAGCCACACAGAACAAAGCATGTTAATTCGTGCTGCAGATGATTTATTATCCCCTCAAAGTATTGGACATTTGCGCCGATGCATACTTGATGGCACTTTGTTCGGCACTACTTGTTGATTTATGTAGGGAAAAATATTAAGTAATTTTAATGTGTTTAATATTTTTAGTATCCAAACATTCCTTGAAATGCTTCAAAATAATCTGCGGCCCATTGTCTGACAATATTGATTTGGGTACACCAGTTGTAAGGAAATAACACTGCAACACTGTTGTATTTGATTTTCCAATAAGGTATAATTTTATATATTTTGTTAAACCGTCCACCAGTACAAAGTCTTATTCACACCCTCCTCTGGATACAGGTAACGATCTGAACAGACCGTGAGAGACCAGGTCATATCTGTTTTATGGCTCCACACTGTACTGTACATTTGGCTTTGCACTATTTTATTATTCGTTCTAACCTTCTGATATCTGTCGCATGTTTAAATCCTTTTTTGTACGAATTTCCAAATGTGCCCAAATATAACTGTTTCAGTGAGCTTTGCTATACATTTTTTTGCTACATAGTGACCAAACATTTTGTGTACATTATCAGGACAGTGTTCAATAAAATAAAATTTCCATTGCTTCTCAGTTTTCTTCCGTCTTCTGAGCAAAATTCCTTTGTGTACCTGAAAATATTCGACTACTTTGCGACATTCGGGTCACCTAACTCGATATCGTATTGCTGTAAGTATAAAGTTCACCAAGCTAATCTCGGAAGTTTACTAATTTGGATGAAGGTCAGCGCCCTGTGATCGCTATAAACAATCACTTTGTGTCTCATAAATATTTATGAAATTTCTGCAAAATAATAGCTATAAATCTGAGAGACAATAATTCCCCTTTTTCTGTAAAGATTTATTAGCAAGGCTTGTTAATCACTTCGTCTCCATTTTTATCCACGTGAAACAGTTCGACAGCAATCTTATACCTGTATACATCTGGTATTAAACAAAAGGGCTTTGTAAAGTCCGGATGGCGTAGTATTTTGCACTCACACAAGGCCTCCTTAAACTCCTCAAATGTGGTTTGACATTCCATCATTCGTTTATAAGGTAAATCTTTCCTCAACAGATTTCTTACGAATGGAGCATTACATTATTTTTCCTGGAGCAAACTTACGAGAGAAAACAAAATTAACAGAACATACACTTTAACTTCTTTCTACTAGTAGGAGCTTTGTATTATCTTACAGTGGCAATTTCTCCCAGATCTAGAAGATTTTCTTGCCCAATAAAATATGTCCTAAGCATTTCAATATCTTTTTAGAAATTTGGTTCTATTCAATTGTCATTTGAGTCCCCTTCTTCAACTTTATCGTCTGATAACATACAACGTTTTATCAGGTTGAGGCAGAAGAAACAAGATATCGTCTACATATGTCGTTATTCACCTTAGTAACACATCACTCGATATATGACGGTAGTATCTGTTCCCGAAAGAACAGTTACCGTGGATGACCATGCAGCTTTGCTAGAAATGAAATGATAATTAAATGGACACCCTAGCTGCTAACAGGCGTTGATGTACTTCATTGGGTACATGTTGAAAATGTGTGCCCCGACTGGGGAGATCCCGGGTTCGAGTCCCGGTCGGGGCACACATTTTCAGCATGTCCCCAATGAAGTACATAAACGCCTGTTTGCAGCTAGGGTGTCCATTTAATTATCACATCACGCGATACCTTCGTCGTACCACACAAAAGCGCAAAGAACGGTATTCAGCCCGGGTGCAACTTCGTACTGATAACATCAGCCTTCGACAAGGGCGCCATTTATTTCGTGGATTCCTTGGCTGAAGGAAAATCCCGATAGATGATCATTACATCACTAGTGCTAAGAAGTTTGTTCCCTAATTTTTTTGTAACAATTCGTCTATGTTTTTGGGTCTATCAGTTTCTGATAAAACCATCTGATGCGGAGTCCTAGCTGAGAGCACTAATCTCAGAGACCAATAGTTCTTAGGCATCATGATCCGAAAAATGTTCAAATGTGTGTGAACTCTTATGGGACTTAACTGCTAAGGTCATCAGCCCCTAAGCTTACAAACTACGTAACCTAAATTACCCTAAGGACAAAAACACACACCCATGCCCGAGGGAGGACTCGAATCTCCGCCGGGACCAGCCATCACAATCCAAGGATCAGTATATGTACTCACAGCTCTTTCAGTTATGTCCCATTTGACGTATGCCAGCCGTTGTGGCCGAGCGGTTCTAGGCGCTTCAGTCCGGAACCACGCGGCTCCTACGGTCGCAGGTTCGAATCCTGCCTCGCGCATGGTTGTGTGTGATGTACTTAGGTTGGTTAGGTTTAAGTAGTTCTAAGTCTACGGGACTGATGACCTTAGATGTTAAGTCTCATAGTGCTTAGATCCATTTGAACCATTTCACGTATGTTGAATAAAGTTCTTCACACGTCCTTATGCTTTTCAGCAGTTGTCATAGTTTTCTGGAAAAACTGTGTATCCTCTTTAACAGTCAAATTTCATTCACAGTTAATTCTAAGAATTTCTATGAATGTGTTCTTCAATAAATTAGAAGGAGTTTTACGTCAAAAAGATTTGTGAATCAAATTTCAAGGCATTGCTGTAAGATATTCAATATGTGTTGGCAATTATATAGCAATCTGTTTTTTCTTTCAATATCATGTCATAGGTATAGAAAGAATACAAATCGAGAATTATGTATTCGCGTGAGCGCGGAGCTACAGTGGTGAAGAATGCGCAGTTCCTAATGTAGATGAAGGGAAAGAGAGATACTACAATTAACTTTACATTTAAAGTCACTCATATCGATGTAAATTATAACATTTTATGAGCTGTATTAAGGATCCCATCTGCTTACAATGGGTATGGATTCGAGCATAAGAACAAGGAGCGCTGATGACCGCGCAGGTGATTGCCCCACGAACCAATCATCATCATCATCATCATCATCATCATCGTAAGAACAATGAATCGTAAAATAGGGATATGTGCATGTAAATCAGTATCTGTTATTTAAGATAGCTGTGCATGGCGTATCGAAGATAATTTTCATTCCTTAAAAGAAATATGAGGCATGGAAGTTGAGGACTCATTACCTCGTTAGTTGTTAATTGGCGCAGAACAGGTACACGACAAAAATTTGCTCTTCTAGTGTTCTATCATTTTTCGGATTCACATGCTATTTGCTCTTATTGCAAGTGGAGTGCTCCAGAGCATTAGTGATCCACTCGTCATGGTGAGGGCCACCCTGCGAACTAGATGATTTTTTAAGTTATTATTGGCTTTCGGGATGAGCCCATACACCGATCAGAATAGTGGAATGTTAATCATGATTATACGGACGTGAGAACAACGCAACTCCCCGTCCCGGAGCGGAGAAAATCACCGCCGCGAATCGAACCCGGGCCCCTTTGGTTAACTATCCGCGGCGCTGACCGCGCAGCTACCGCGGCAGACGACTCAGACCGCCCTACGGCAGTCGACACGAGCCAGCGGCACGCGAGGCGGCGCGCCGTGGCCGGCCACGGCGTCTGCGCGCGCCGTGCGCCGTGCAGCGCGCCACGGGCTCCTGCGCTGACCGCCGCTATTCAACAGGTGTTTGGTTCCTTGCACAGCTTTCCCGCAAGCCGCCAAGTTCTTTCAGCACTCCGGCGCAGTCGTTCTCCGTTGGTTGCGAAATATTCGTAACATTCTCGAGAAATGAGCTGTAGGGTAGGACTTCTGCTACTACTGTGGACAAGTAGCCAGAGCGTTGTCCTTAACAAACAAGCGCATAAAAACATTCTCACTCACTGATTTCCTATCTGTCCAGAACTACTTCCATGTCGTATCTGATGCAGTTTCGTTCCAAGGACTCAGTCGATTACGTTCCCCTTCTGGGTGAATTCGGAGCGGAAAGCAAACCGGAATTGGACAACTGCAAATTTAAGCAGCAATAGAACCCAGTACATACCTTAATAAGAAAACTAAATTGTTCGCTACGATTATGAGGTGATTTCTTAGAAAACACAAATGTTCAATTGCAAATCACATAAGCTACATTCCACGCCATGGAGAATCTCTTACCAATCCTCAAGTGGACGAATGTTACTCAGAAAGAGATTTTCTGACATTTTGTTTAGTTACCTTTAGATTAAAATTTCTCTTCATTTTAATTCTGAGTAGAAATTAGACGTTAGGTCACATACGTAATCCGTACATGAGTTGTTTGGCATACAAATTTAAAAGAGCAACGGGCTATCCTCAGTTTTAAGGTGATCAGGTCAACATTCACAACTGAGGAACTCATTAATAGTATTTAAAAAGATTCTCTTCAGTTGCCAGCAATATAACTATTTGGTGCCACCTGAAGGTAAAGCGGAAGCGAATTTTATATGCCATTACTATCCTCAATTTACTGCAAAGTCCGCCCACATACTGAGGCCATTACGCCACATACGCCAGAAAAGGATTAGAGTCTCTAGCCATACGCTAGAGTCTCCACGTTTGGCCGGTCACTTACCTGACAATCTCTGTGTGATGGGCGCCGCGTCCTCACACACCCAAGACCCAGCACGAAACGTCGAAACGAACCATGGACGACAGCATAAAACTATTATTAGCGGACTCCTGCAACTATGAATGCAGCACACAAAATCCATTTCTGTTTTCGTTTGTTTGATGCTTTTATCTTACTAAAAATTTTAATCGATACATTTTTCCGTTTTATTCGCATTCTTGTCTCGTTGACAAGACGGTGAAACGTTTGCCCCATCACCTAGTTAGTATTATTATTACATTAATTGCAAACTTTCACGTCATCATATCAACACTCATGTTTCGTTCTAGGCTACTTACAATGCTTAAGCGTTATGTGTGACACCCAGAATTTTTTTATTTGCAGACAGATAAATATTAGCTACATCCTGTCAAAAAAATAACTCCCATAAAGTATCACTGCGTAACAAAATCTATCAGTGAAGATGATTCTTTACACTAGTGCTGCGTCATATGGAATAGAGCTGACTGGATGCAACGTCTCAGACAAAATTTACGTTATTTTGTACTACAGTGTTCTCCATACGTCACTGCCTGCAGGCGATGGTGTTGTTTTTTGGAAAATAATGACTTGAGAGAAGACATTTTTCTGCGTACAATGTATTTCTTTAAATAGTTATTGTATTCCATGCTTTAGCTATTAGCTAATCTCGCCCTTTGGTCAATTTTAAGCTACGTCTGTTATCTGTGCCACAGTTAAAAAACTGTAGTCGTACAACATCTTATATTCCACACAACTCTGTGGACAAAGCATCATACAATGGCGTCGTTGATAAAGATTTCTTACGCTCATTGTAGTTACGGGCACGACTATCTCAGACGTGATTTCCGTATGCAAAAAGAGAAAAATCCGAGCCTTACGCCAGCGTTCAACATATTAAAATACATTAGTTTGATATTTAAAACGACGCTACAAATGACGTGGGCAATGTCTTAAAAAAATAAAAAACAATGATCATCTAGCGGTCATCTCTCACGATGTTTTGGACGTTGCTGATGGGTCAAATGAAGGCGACTGTGCAGTGCAACGGTTGGGGCACTGGTTTTAAAAGAGAGCCTTCAGTGCGGAAATGTACCCACTGTGCTCAGAGCATGCAGCACCAATCACATTGTTCGGCTCTTTCACTATTGCCCGTAAGCTAGGAGATCAAATTCACTTCATCTGTGTCATGAAATAACTGGAAAAACAGCGAAAACCTCTAGCAAAACCCTAGCGCATTAAATGAACTGATACTATCACATATAGTGCAACCAGTTGCAGTCTACTCATCTTATACAATTCCGCACCAAGAACAAGATCGCTAAGCTAAACACCCCGGCTGATTGGTTAGTGTGGACACACAAGAATCTATGGCGGTGAGCGAGATATCCTCCTAAGCTACAGTTGGTTGTTCTGGGACTTTAGCCTGTCATCGGACAGCGGCAGCGAAGAATCGTGTTCCATCTGTTGCAACCAGCAATCCACATTTGGCACCGCCGCAGCTGCTGCTGCCCTGGCGCCTCAGACTGGATTGGAAATTTCGGGGCCGGCCGCGGTGGTCTCACGGTTCTAGGCGCTCAATCCGGAGCCGCGCGACTGCTACGGTCGCAGGTTCGAATCCTGCCTCGGGCATGGATGTGTGTGATGTCCTTAGGTTAGTTAGGTTTAAATAGTTCTAAGTTCTAGGGGACTGATGACCACAGATGTCAAGTCCCATAGTGCTCAGAGGCATTCGAACCATTTTTTTTTTTTTTTTAAATTCGGGTGGCGAGCGTCAGTCGGACGGTCAGCTGACACCGGCGACGCCGACGGTACGTGCAGCTCACTCTGACAGCGCCGTGTGGCCTAGCGTCACGAGCAGTCGTCCCGTGACAGCAGACGATTCCCCGGCTCCCCTACCAAAGATCTTGCACAGAATGTACGGGACTGGTTCTGTGACCTACCCAGGTCCCCTAGATTAGGGGGCAATGGAGATTCACTTCAGCGCTGGGGATCTCTCAGCTGAAGCTAATAGCCTACACCACTAAAAAAACCTCCGTAGCCTCAGCCGCTAATGACCATATGTTCCAGTTTCATGAGGTGAGGTGTCTCACATCCGTAATTCGGAAAGCTTCAGACAGTTGGCTGGAACGCACGGCAGCTCTGGGCAACCGCTTGGTACTAGTATGTTCCTCCTAAACCTAATGATTTCACATCTGCGGACAGACACGGGATCTCCATAAGAGTGAGCAGCTGTACCCCGAAGGGTGAACTGCAGTCTTAATAGACAACGATCCTGCCGCTGTCGAATTCCGGCAAGCACTGGTGGTCATTTCTGCTTCTTATATGAGGTATAACACGATCCTCTAACCAACAATTAACATTCAAATTTGATTTTTGAATGAGGAATGTGCTGCGTAGTCTTTCCATGTAAACCGAATGTACTTCTACCTACTTCATTCGAGCGAGCTGAAATTCTTACAGTTTACATTTTAAATCACGCAGTACCCTCTACGCCATGTTGACGTTTGTCGCATGACATGATGGTCCAATTTTAATGACCAGCAATGTATAATTTTTATTTACGACTTCCAACAGGTCCTCCGCATCTCCGAGGTCTGGAAAGCCGTCAAAGACCGGAAGAGCGATGTGACCCACTATACCACATGCCAGAGATGTGATACAGAAGAGGATGAAACGTTGGTCGCTCGATATCGTTGAGGCCACTGGGCTTGATTGCAGACTTCAGTATTTTTCAACTTGTTGGTTGCGGTATATCTACTTTTAAACCCAGCTTCTTTCTTCGCTTCTTTAATCTTCAGTTTTTTTCTGTGTGACTCGTTACAACTCGTTACTGATTCGTCATACCGGATAAACTTGTATATCTCATCTAGTATTACTTTCCAAACCTCTTTATTTTCGATATTATCCATATGCGATTTGATTCAACATTTAAACTACACAAAGGAATATTAGAAGGATTGAGCAATTATCTTCCTACTGATACTTTCACTTATGAAATGCATTTCCTCTGCTAAAAAACCACCTACATTTAATACTGTTAATCCTTTCATTTTATATCTCATTAGACTTTTTGGCGTCTTCACATTCCTCATGCAACATTTCTAAATTTTGTTAAATTACGGTATTTCATTACTTTGGAATACCTCTTTACTTGAACTCGCACCTTCTCTGTAAAACTCCACGCTTGCCATTTGAGATGTTCTTTTGTTTTACTTTCTTTGTACTTGGAATATTCTGTCTGAAATTGCACTTTTATTAAATAATTGTATCTTTCATCTACGTATGCATAATGCAGACAACGTAACACGCCATAATTAAACACGAAATTCCAGTTCCATTTTTATGCTAAATTTAGAATACGATTGTGACGTACAAACTTGACGGCTCAGTTTAATATAGCAGAGGCAACGTCAAAGCGATTATCGTGGATAGAGTTGCGTCACGTACAGCATTGATGCCGTTGATAATTAAGTCTTTGAGATCGATAGCTTTCAACTCGAAACGGTCTTATTAGAGAAAGTACAAAACGGAACAACTCTCTCGGGAACGTCCATACGGGTATGCGTATCAGGTCAATATACTGATCTAGAGACTTCGCGAGCGGAAGAGTTGAACATCCGTCCTGTAAGGTCAGGCGTTATCCTGTTGTGGAATCATCACTTACGGTAAAAGTATCATGCTCTACAAGGAATCAAGATGCAGGCCACAGATTTGCCTATTCACAATTCGACGCGCGTATTCTCAGTTCAACGCGGAAAGACGGGGAAGTACCTGCGTCCGCCTAACGAAATCCCTCCCACACTAGTTGCCTTTTCAATAGTTTGCTTCTCAGCAAAGTAAAACATGCCTGCTGTCATACTGAAATCTAAACCTCGTCTTCTAATAGGGCGGTACTCTAAGAATGGGAAGGGCAGAATATATTTTTGTTTTGCTACTGAAAACGCTCTACGGACTGGTGAAGAACACCCACACAGTTGGCAGCCTTACCTTTTTGGATCATGGGTCTTCCGATCGCTTCTGATGCGTGCGTCTAGCCACGACTTGTTCTCTTCTGCTATATAATTTGTCTCAGAGTATTTGTTACACCCAACATCCTTAATCGTTTCCTAAGTATACGCTATTATCAGTCATCTCGTGCAAAATTTTGTCGTCTACAGCTTCCAATGATACGAATGAAAGTTGCTGCGTGATTTCTTAACACGTGGTTTATCATGCTATATCTTTTTTCAGAGTGTTGTGTGGTAGCCTCCCTTGACTTGGCGGTGGAGACCCCGTAACTGATTTAGCAGAAAATGTCACTGCAACCTGCCGGTAGAAATGTCAGGGAATGAATCAGTCAGCAACTGGCTAGACCTTCTTTCACAAAAACTGCATGCAGGCTTTGCTGACACCTCAAGGATCGCCGTCTGCGCCACACATTGAGTGAAGTTACCACAATGCCGCCGGAACTAGAGCACTGCTGACACAATGCGCAGATGGAAGCGAAACGGAGGTGATGCCAACTTTATTGCCACACGATCAAGCGTCAGACTGCGGCTCTGTTGTGGCCTACATGATGACCCTTCCAGAACACACCCATGTAAATACGGACAATTTTAGCGAGACAGTATCAGTCGCCGCCTGCAGCCGGTACTCCAAGCTTGTCATCGTCCTGATGTGGGCCATCTAGCTGCCACTAGTAAATGTCGCTTCTGCTAGCTGCTGCGGGCTTCGCGTAGCCTGATGCTGCAGAAAATCGAGCTGGTGCCTTCCATCTCGAGTCCTTGACCCTCCCCACGTTTGCAGTGATGTCTCGTCACCTTGAGAAAGCTACTAGCCTTTTTCCTGTAGGTTTGCAAGCACACTCGTTCGACACATTTATCTCACACACATCCTCCTGCCCGCTCTGTGTGTCCGCCTCTTCCATCCCTCGTCTCTCTGTCCATGTCATCCACCCACTACTATTCCATCTCCTTTTCACTCCTCACTTTGTCCTTCTCCCTACTCTCTTTGCCTTTACCCTCTCTTTCTGTACGTCTTCTTCACGCTCTTTCCCTGCCCACTTCATTTTCCCCTCTCACTGTCCTTCTCCCTCCCTCTCCTTCTCTGCCCAACTGCGCCCATCCATATGTGTAGCCCCCACAAGGCATACCAATGCTACCTGCACAACATGTCTCCTTTCCATCCTTTCTAATTCCTTAGTCCATCTTATACTCCCCCCTCCCTCCCTGTACTTCTCTTACTTTCTCTGTCTCTCTGTCCATCACCTCCTCCTACCTCTCTGGCGGTCGACCTCCTCCTCCCTCACCCCTCCCTCCCCCCTCCCATTTGCTGTCCACAACCTCATCCATCTCTCACTCCCCTTCTCCTCTAACTGCTTCTTTCTGATCAGCCATGCCCATCCACACGTGTAGCTTCTTTAAGGCATGCCAAAAATACTTGCAGAACATTCCTGTTCTGCAGGTAGAGATCTCTTCTTGTCCATATCTCCACTCCTATAAGAGCTAGGATAGATGGAAAGAAATAAGTAACCTTTAATGTGTCAAAAGCGATCGCCATAAATGCTAATACATTTGAACTGGTGTAAGACAAGATGGTCATTGCCTTCATGGAAAAATGTTTGCAGCTGCCCACAGAACCATGATTGTAACCAGACATGCTCCTCTTCATCTGAAGAGGGTCGCCCTCATGTTGCCAACGTTGTTTTGATTACATGGCAACTTTAGCTAGCAAACCTCTACATTTTCTAGTCTCTCCTCATGTGACTTCCATATACACCTGAGCACAGTCATGGTTTTATAGGCAACTGCAAGTATTTTTCCATGAGAATATTGACTTTCTTCTCTTACAATCCCACGTTCGAGGTGTTTCCACCTCTCCGCTATCTGTGTTTGTCTCTTCCTCTTACCATCACTCTATCCAGCTCATCCTCCCATTACTCCTCCCTGGTCTCCCTGTCTCTCCATTTCTTCCAGCCTGCTCTCTCTGCCCATATCTTCCTCCCCCTCCTTCTGTCCATTTCCTCCTCCACATTTCTCTGGCCCTCCCTCTGTCTATCTGCATGTGTAGGCCCTGAAAAAGAGGTCGATAAATCAGGGCGATTGCACTCCAACATGTTTGCCATATACAGCAGTCTACATGTCACGGCTGGAAAACTGTTTCTTCCACCTGCAAGCAAGTTAATTAGGCAGGCCATTACGATTCCCACACAATACGTCTGTTGTCCAGTGCAGCCCGTATGGAGGGGCTCAAAAACACTTTATTGGCCGTATATCTGCTCCTATGTGAGCTAGGAGGTGCCTGTATATCTTCTCCTATGCGAGCTAGGAGGGTATAAATGCCAGAGAGCTGATAATCATAGATTTTGCTGAACATATATCAAATTAGGTTGAAACAGAACCAGGGGCTTAGGAGGAGATCCTGAATATACATATATACATGCTGCTTTATACCTGTACAGCCTTTCCCTGTGGCTTCAGCCATGTTTGCGTTAGACACATATATTATACACCTCTCATCCCCATGACTTCCTCTCCATGCTCTCTCCATGCCCTCCATCTCTCTGTCCATCGCCAGCCCCCACTCTTGGACGCCCCACCTGCTTCTCAAATCTTTCTCTGTGCATCCATTTCCCCCTCTTTGCTCGCCCCCTCCTGTCTGTCCACTTATTCCTCCTCCCCTCATCGCTCAATCCATCTCCCCATCTACCTATCTCCCCCTCCCCATCTTCTTCTCTTCCTCACTTTCTGTCCTTCTCCTCTCCTTCCAATTCCTCTCCATCTCCTCCTGCCCCTGTCATTCTATCTCTCTCTTCTTCCCCCATCTTTCTATCCTTTCTCTCCTGCCACACATCTTTGTCCCTTATCTCATTTCCTCCTCTCTCATTATCCATCCCCTCCCACACCACCTTTATATCTGTCTCTCTTAACCCCTCTATCCCTGTCTATCCCCTCCTACACCCTATCCCTGTCCATCCCCTCGTCTGTCAATCTTACCCTTCTCGCAGTTGTGCCAATCTGCATGTGTGGTCCCTGTCAGAAATATCAGTCAAGCAAGCCAATACTACACATGCAGAGCTGCTGGAATATCAGAGGCCTAAATATCATTATTTGGCCTTGAATGTAGGCTGCCCTCCAATGCCGATTGGTAAGGTAAGCTAATCCTACTCCAACACAACAGACCTGTCGTGCAGGGGAGAATACATAGTTGCAGTATATGTATTTGGTGCTTTTTCTGCAATATTATTTTGTATCAACATATGAAGGTGGTTTGATAAGTCTGGTAAAAAAAAGCAAAAAAAAAATGTTTGCTGCACAAAAAAATCATTTATCGACATAATCTTCTATGAGGAATATACATTTGGTCCAGTGATTCATATCAGAAAAATAGTTTCTGTCAAACTCTGCAAAATGCTCGTTGACTGCAACTATCACTTCTTCATTTGATGAAAATTTCTTCCCAGCAAGCCAAACTTTCAAGTCACTTTGGGCTAAATCTGGTGAGTAGAGTGTATGAGGAACCAATTCAAAGTCCAGTTAATGCACTTTCACCATTGTTATCGATGATGTGTGGGATGACACATTACCATGGTGAAAGAACACTTTTTTCAGGCAAAGCTAGTTTCAGACGATACAACAGTGAAGTGTATTAGTTACTATCTTTGGTTCTGCCTTTTTCCAAGTAATATATCGGATTATTGCTTGGAAAAATCCTACCCACCCCTCGTCCCCCACCCCCCAGGCGGTGGCCATCGCCTTATCAGCTGACAAAATGGTCTTTGCCTACCTCGGTGCACCTTCATCAACCTTTGTCCATTATTTTGACTGCCGTTATACCTTAGTGTGTAACGACTGACTGAGGTTTCATCAACAGTTACAAACTAGCTCAAAAAGTCTTGCGGAATGCGACTAAACATAGTGTTAAAATGTTGTGACAGATGCTCTTTGGTCGACAGAAATCGTGGCACCCGTCTAATATAAAGCTTCTTCATAGCCAATTCTCCGCCTAGGTTATTATGAAGTGGCTCAGTTGAGATGCCTCCATTCTCAGCAATCTCACTGAGGCTTTCATTACCATTTCACGGATTTTGTCCATGGTTTCCTCTGTGGTTACCTCAGTTCGACGGCTGGAGCATGCTCCATCTTCGGTGCTTGTTCGACCACGTTTAAATTCATTAATCCAAAAGTAAATAGTATTCAATGGTAGTGCAGAGTCTGAGTGAACTTCATAAAATTCTGTTTTGATTAGTGCGGCAGTCCAACCCTTCACTTGAAAATGTTTCGCAATAGCCGGAAGCTCGATTTTCTCCGTTTCCAAGGGCAGTCGGCACACTGACCAATTCAGAAGGCTGTCAACAATGAACTGTACGCTTCACATGCTTGAAATTCTTTATACGATCCTTGGAATGATCAAACTCATAAACCATGAAGGTGCAACAAAAATGTTCAATTCTTTCAACCAGACTTATCACATCACTCTCGCGCTCCACTGTGTTGTATAATACTTCATGTATATATATCTATCTTCTCTGTATTCCTTAATTTATGAAAACAATTGTATATACGAGGTATAACATTGTACTATCATGCATTATTTAATGCTGGAGTATTCCGAAGTCCATTAGTGGGCAACCATTTCTCCTGTAACAGAAGGTGAACAAGTACACATGACATAAATTAGAACATTTTGGAAGTGAAAGTGTCTAAGAAAATGTCAGAATAGTTTGAAAATTTTGTAAAATATTTTCCAGTTTCCTTTTCATGTAAACTGTACTGTCATTCCAAAAGCAGGTTCTCCTTTTGTGGCAGCAGCAGGGCATATCCCTTCCACCATGAAACAGAAACCTGGAACAAAGTATAAACAACTTCTGTGAACAGAATTATAGAGCGGCGGATAATATTTAGTGTTACGACATTGGTATGGTTACGGGAAGAAACTTTAACTTGTCGTAAAATTAAACTTATTCTCTGCTACGAGCTTCAAACTGATTTTCACATTGTAGATACAGGTGTAGCTTTAGTCCATCTCTTTGCATACCATATAGCCATTTATAAAATGAGGCAAAAAATCGCAGTACCAAGAAGAAGTTGTGTCATATAAACGAAAGATGGTACGTGTGTTTGTACATTTTGAAGATGACGTCTGCTCAAATTTGGCACCAGTCGCGTAAAAATCGTGAGGATGCAAATCAGGTTTGCTTGAAATATACGCTGTAACGGTCCTGATGGTTAGTTACTTTTGAGAGTGGACTTGATGAGTTGATTTTAATCAAGAATGCCTTTAAAGCGACAAAGATGTCATTATCAATGCCTCACTGAGACTGAATGAGGTCGTGTAATAGGGCTAGGAGAAGCTGGATGTTCCTTCAGCGGTGTTGCAGAAAGGTTTGGCAGGAATGCATGATTGCTGGCAGCGGTGCCCACGAGAGTGTACTGCATCTGCAGCAGCAGCTTAAACATCACAGTGACATAACGAACTGTTACAAACTGGCTACTTCAAAGACGGCTCCGAGCCAAACACCCTATAGCGTGCATTCCACTGACTCCAAACCACCGCCATTTGCTCTTTCAGTGGTGTCAAGCGAGAGCTCAATGTTGGGCGACTTTGTGCCAGTGATGGTCGTGTGTTGGTTAGGAGGAGGCCAGCTGAGGGTCTGTTACCAAACTTTCTGCATGACAGACACACGGGACTTGCACCTGGAGTTATGGTGTGTGGTGCTATTAAGTGTGACAGCAGCAGTACTCTCGGGGTTATCCCACGCATCCTGACGGCAAATTTGTGCGTCAGTCCGGTGATACTATATGTTGTGCTGCCACTGATGAACGGCATTCCAGGGGGTGTTTTCCAATAGGATAATGCTCACCCACATACCGCTGTTGTAAACCAACATGCTCCGCAGAGTGTCTATATGTTGTCCATCACCACATCTGTCTCCAATCGAGCAATCGAGAACATGTAGGATATCATCGGACGACAGCTCCAGCTTCATCGACAAACAGCATTAATCGTCCATGTGTTACGCGACCAAGTGCAACAGGTATGAACTCCAGCCCACAAACTGACATCCGTCACCTGTGCAACACAACGCATGTGCATTTTCAAGGTTCTTTTCAACAGTCTGGCGCTTACTCCCGTTATTAATGTATCAGCATTTCACATTGGCAATAACTTATCCCGTGCTTACATTAACATGTGATCTTGCAATATTAATGAATTAAATATGTTACCAACACTACTATATTCCCGATATTTCATTACTCTACATAAGTTATTCTATGGTGGTGCGATTTCTTTTCCGTCATTGTAGAAGGGACTAGGAGCATGAAATTTTTTGAGCAAGCATTTACAGTTATAACACAGTTACTGATACATCTAATTTAGATTTCCTAACCTAAATGTCAGACTATCGAGGGACATGTTTCTGGGAAATTACGACTTTGGTATTGAATGGAGGCATTGAACACTCGACTGAAAAGTGGAAAACTCATTCTGGAAATATCAAACACACCGTGGTTAAATCATTTATTCGCGATATCCTGCGTCCCAGTAATGCTGGTCTATGTTCTATGAAGCTTTTGGAAACTGAAGAGAGCTGTGAGGATTGGTGGCGATTTGTGTCTGTGTACACCAGTCACTGAAAGCAATAGCCATTGAAAGCAAGATTATGACACGCAGTAGAGAAATTCCAGACAATCCAGTAGTTGGTTCGGGCTGTATTCTGCTATCGATTTTTAGCTTTTTCCGGTACGTACCGAATATGTCACCAGTGGTGTTCGACTGCAAGTGCTAAGTTAAATCTCAGACCCTAAGAATCATACGTCTAGATGTGAGCGAGAGCACACGCTGGAGGAATGCAAACTGAATAATAGTGCCACAGAGATTAGACGTGAAGTGTTGTATAAATGCGCAGGCCAATACACGGTTAGAAAAATACTTAAAACAATAAACTATCAAATAAGTTAAATAATATAAGACAACTGTTACATCAAATAGATACAAGTAAACGATTGTGTACTAAAAATAATATGAAAAACAATAATTCATGACCAGGTATGAGTACACCAGGCCTATTAAGACGACTATGGAACACAGTGGTGTCATTGTAACTGGATGTAGTAAACTTACATATTCAACGTCCAAGATACAAAACACCTTTAGTAGGAAGCCGAAAATAGTAAATATCATAAAGAAAATGTAATAGTTTATGAAAATTATATGCAAAAGTAGTAGTAGAAAATGATAATAATTAACCATAATGTAAAATATTTTAAGGTCGGACTGTTTCCAATGTAAGTGTAGCTCCAAACTCAATTATTTATTTAAAGTCAGACTTCGTAAATAGGCGTGTAACATCAAAATAAATTATTTCTTACGTTGAAAAGAAAATAGTAAAAGATCGTGTCATTCAAAAATATGCTAAGGTATGTTGTGAAAACCATACACGTTGCTACACACGCGAAATAGTGTGAAAATATGTAAGCAGATAGTAAGAAACCGTGGCCACTCAGTTTCGAGAATATCCCATCGCTACGAAACGTACAGGACACTTGTCAAGTTATGTAAGAAAAGAAATACAGAATAGATCTAACAGGTCAGGAGTTCGTTAACCTTTAAAATGACGACGTGTCATAAAATCTGGATCATTGTATCTTATTACTAAAAATATGCACTGTTCAAGGGAAAACAACACCATTAGTAGAAATGGCTATGAAATAAAAATAACTGATACTTCACGAAAGAGCAAAAACGTAGCAAAGAGTTGATATATGCACCGTTAAGAAAGATCTTACATCATTTTGACAACGAACGTGGTAGTATGTTGTGAGTGACCGCGCTTCTAATTAAATTCTTATAAAGGATCTGTGTAGGATGAAAGTGAAAAAAATGCATTCTGTGTATATAAAGGTATTTAAAAATACAAGTAAAATTACAGTCATAATTAGAAGGGAGCTTTGCACTAAAGATTACCAGATATAAAAACATCTCTTTATCACATGGACGACCAGGTGTCATTAAAATTTCCACAGGTGCACATAATTGATGGGAAAGTTCAATAGGTGCACATAATTGATAGAAAATAACTAGGGACAGACCCAAATCAAGTCAAAATACGTATTAGGAACCGGTTTAATCTGGAAAAACATACGACAGAAAATTCGGGTTATTGTATACTAAGGTGGAAAAACTCCATACCAACTTCTTTTCTCGTAAATAGGTAACATTTATAAATAGATTAATCAATTTTTAATTAAATTTAAATTAATAATTAATTATTTAAATTATAATTTTTATAAATTTATAAATAAATCCTTATTAGAAGATAGAAATGGCTTAAGCCTGAAATAGCTCTTGCACTAAATCTGCTTAACCACTTTCCTTTCTTTGGTTACCATATATTCATTGTTATGGTTATGTCATGATGGTTGCTTCATAACATTAGTTTTTGTTTTTAATATTTTCTTAATAAGAGTTCCTATTATAGCTCTTCTGTGAGCTCTACTTTTCGATTAGATGCTTGCAATAACGCCCCTTCCCCCCAGCCCCATTCTCACTTGTTACTGTTTATACAACTCATTTGATTTCTGTTTTACGTGTGGACGCCATATGCACAATCAAGCACACCTACCCCCTCACCATAATGAACATTTCCCGAGTATCTTCTCATTGTTGTTGCCCTAATGATATTGGTTCACATTTACTTACCCCTTGAATGCAGCCTGATTCCTTGATAAGCCGTTGCATAGATTTCGGGCTTAACCCATTCTTGTCCTCTACTAAAACAGGTTCACGTGTTTGATGTAAAAACTGTTTACATGATATGACGTTGGTTTGGGTTCTTTTCCACTTTAGTAAACAATAAATTGAAGTTCCTGTCATAACTTATTCCACCTCAGCGTTTATTTTAAGCAATTTCAAACTACATATTTTCGCTTGATTTGGGTTTTACTCTATTGATTGGATACCCGCATTAATTATGTGCCCACGTTATAATGAGATGTTTTTATATCTGGTAATTTTAGTACTTACCTTTCTTATACTTGTTGTTATTGTAGCCCTCAGTCTGAAAACTCGGTTGATGCAGCTCTCCGTGCTACTCCATTCTCTATGAGTCTGTTCATCTCCGAATAACTACTACAACTAACATCCTTGTGACTCTACTTACTGTATTCACCTCTTTGTCTCCCTCTAAGAATTTTACGCACCCGCCCCCTCCCACCCCTCCGCACGCATACTTACTTCCATCTAAAACTAAATTGGTGATACTTTAATGTCTCAGAATGTGTCCTGTCAACCGATCCCTTCTTTTGGCCAGATTGTATCACAATTTTTTTTGTCACCCCAGTTCTGTTCAGAACCTCCTCATTAGTTACGTGATCTACCCCCCTACTTTTCAACATTCTTCTGTAGCACCATATTTCGAAAGATTCTATTCTCTTTTTGTCCCAACGGTTAATCGTCCATGTTTCAGTTCCGTACATGGCTTCTCTACAAAAAGATACCTTCAGAAAAGAGTCCCTAAGACTTAAGTCTATAATCGATGTTAACAAATTTCTCTTCTTCAGAAATGCTTTTCTTGCCATTGCCAATCTACATTTTACATTCTCTCTACTGTGGCCATCATCAGATTTTTGCTGGCAAAATAGCAAAACTCATCTACTACACTAAGTGTCTCGTTTCCAAATCTATTTGCTTGAGCATCACTTGATATGTTTCGACTACATTCCATTATCCAAGCTTTGCTTTTGTTGATGTTCATCTTATATCCTCCTTTCAAGACACTGTCCATTCCTTTCAGCAGCTCTTCCAAGCCGTTTGTTGTCTCTGACAGAATTGCAGAGTTTTTATTTCTTCTCCCTGAATTTTCTGCTACTCCAAATTATTCTTTGGTTTCCTTTAGTGCTTGTTCAGTGAACAGATTGAATAACATTGGTGCAGCTTACAACCTTTTCTAACTCCCTTCTTTACCAATGCTTCTTTTTCATGCCCCTAGATTCTTGTAACTGCCGTCTGTTTTCAGTACAAGTTGAAAATAGCCTTTCGCTCCCTGTATTTCACCCCTGCTACCTTCAGAATTTCAAAGAGAGTATTCCAGTTAACATTGTCAATAGCTTTCTCTAAGTTAACAAATACTATATATTTAAGTTTGCCTTTTATTAACCTCTATTCTAAGATAATTTCGTAGGTTCAATGTTGCCTCGTGCGTTCCTACATTTCTCCGAAGTCCAAACTGATCTACCCCGTGGTCAGCTTCTATCGGTTTTTCGTAGAGAATTTGTGTATTTTGCAACCATGACTTATTAAACTAATCATTCGGTAATTTTCACACATGTCAACAAGTGCTTTCTTTAGAACTGAAATTATTACATTCTCTTGATGTGTGAAGACATTTCGCCTGTCTCATACATCTTGCACACTTGATGGAAGAGTTTTATCATGGATTGCCCTCCCAAGCAATAGCTCTGACGAAATGACGTCTACTCCCGGGGCCTTGTTTCGACTTACATGTTTCAGAGTTCTGTCAAATTCTTCTCGCAGTCTTTTATCTCCCACATCATCTTCATATACTTCCGCTTCCCTTGTATTGTAACATGTCACCCCGGGCTACAAGTCCATAATAAAAAATAAATTCATCTGTATTGATTAGTCGTGCTATGCGCTACTTCAATCTTCTTTATTATTGGTTATTCATCTGAACTGTTAGTATTCACACTGCTGTTCATCATTTCTCACACGCGTCTTTAATACGCCTGAAGCCGGTATCTTTCTTTCCTCAAGCTAAATTTGCTTCTAAATCCATAAATTTGTTCTGTAGCCATTCTTCCTTAGCCATTTTACACTTCTGTCAATCCGATTTTTTAAATGTTTGCATTTGCTTCACTCGCTGCATTTCAATATTTTTTTTTCTTTTATCAGTTAAATTCAATATGACGAGTAGGCCTCGCGCTTTTACCTATGTGGCCCTCTGTTGTCTTCACTATTTCATCGCTTAAAACTACCCAATATTCTTCTGCTGTATTCCTTTCCCGTGTTCTAGTCAATAGTTGCCTAATATTCCCTTTGAAACTTATGCAAGTCCTGCTTCCTTAATTTCCTACCTTTTTCCAGTTCCTTCAGTTTTAATATACAATTCATAACCAATAAATTGTGGTTAGGGTACAATCTGCCCCTGAAAATGTCTGACAATTTAAAATATATAATCAATCTGAAACCTTCCAGTGTCTTCCATGTATACAGTCTTATTTCGTGATTCACCTGCTACCTTTCCTTGTCTCCCTTTTCCCATTATAGAATTCCAACCGTCATCACAATTAAATTTTCACCTCGTTTAACTATCGGAACAATTTATTTTATCTCTCCATACATTTCTTCGATCTGTACATCATATACGAAGATAGTTGGCATATAAACTTTTACCACTGTGAATGGCGTGGGCTTGGGCTTGGTTGCGATAATGCGTTCACTATACTGCTCATAGCAGCGTACCCGCGTTCCTATTTTCTTATTCATTATGAAACCCCTCCTGCGTTACTCCTGTATGACTTTGTACTTATAACCCTATATTCACATGACCATAAGTCCTGTTCCTCCTGCCACCAAATTTCACTAATTCCAACTACAACTAACTTCCGACTATCCCTTTCCCTTTTCAAATTTTCTAACCTACCCTTGCCATTAAAGGATCTAACATATCACGCTCCTATCCGTAGGACATCAGTTTTGTTTCATCTAATGATGACATCCTCCTGAGTTGTCCCCGCCGAAGATCCGAATGGGGGACTACTTTTATTCAAGAAGGAGCCATCGTTACTTAACAATACAACAGAGCTGCATACCCTCGGGAAAAATTACGACTACAGTTTTCTCCTCCTTTCAGCCATTCGCAGTAACAGCAAACAAGGTCATTTGGTTTGATGTTGCAAGGCCAGAACAGTCAAACATCCAGACCGTTACCTCTACAACTACTGAAAAGGCTGCTGCCTCTCTTCAGAGGCACACGTCTGTCTGGCTTCTCAACAGATACCTCTCCTTTACCTCTCCTTTGCAGTTGCACCCATGGGATGGCTATCTGTATCGCTGAGCCTCGAGAGGCACTCCACCAACGGCAACGTCTGTGGTTCATTACGTGAAATTTGCTTTATGTTCTGTATTTGATATTCAAAAAGATGAACTGCTACGTAGAATTCTTCTGAAGACTTTATCTTTGGCAGTGACATAAGAAAACTGGGACGTGATAGTGATATCTATTGTTTAAAACAGTTACTTTCGTATAAAATCATTATTGATAGTGTTAACTCTAATTTGCTTTCGAAAAAAAAAAAAAAAGGTTTGGCCAGCAGCTACTTGGAAACAATTCGTTTGGTATTTTACTGACTGTGAAAGGAAATAAAGTTTACTTTCGTAACAATTACACTTAGAAGAATCATCAGACTCAGAGAAAAATAAAAGACTGCAGGCTCTAATGAACGTAAGATGCAAATAGTAATGTTCTACAGAATGAGATTTTCCTTCTGCCAGGAAGTTTCAGTAATGTTCTACTTTTTACTTAATCACGATTACAGTTTTATGTTGTTTTCAAATACCTTTATATTGCCAGAGTGCATTTTTTCACTTAAAGCGTACATAGCTCCTTTACATGATGGTTCTTGATTGTGAGTGCAGTCTCTCACTACACACTATCACGTTCGTTATCAATTAGATTGCTTATATCAAATCATTGCTACGTTTTTCCTCTTTCGTGACGGATCGGTTATTTTAATCCAGCTCCCACTTCACTTCATAGCCATTTCTTCCTAAGGTGTGGTTTTCCGTTGATTGATGTCTATTCTCAATAATAAGGACACTTATCCACATTCATGACACTCTATCATTCTAAAGGTGAACGAATTTCTGTCCTAGTATATTCCACTTCGTTTATCTTTTCTTATATAACACGATATCCTTGCAAGTGATTGGCCGCTGTTTCTTACTGCCTGTTTACATGTTTTCACCCTACTTTGCTTGTGTACAAACTTATGGTTTTCACCTTGGCAAGTTTTTGTACATCACATGCACTTATCCTGTTTTCTTTTCAGCGTAAGAAATAATTCAATTTGACGTTACTCACGCGTTATACATAGTCTGACCTTAAAGAAATAATTCATTTTGAAACTGCACACATATTACACACAATCTGATCTTAAACTATTTTACACTGCAGTTAATAATTGTCATTTTCCATTACTACTGTGCATATAATTTTCATACATTACGATTATATCTTTTTACACTATCCCTATTAAATTTTCTTTATGATACTTCCTATTGTTGACTTCTCACTAAAGGTGTTTTGTATCTTGGACATTGGATACGAAAGTTCATTACATCGAATTACAATGACACCATTGTGTTCCATAGTTGTCTGATTAGACCTGATGTACTCACAACTGTTGTCTGTAAACTATTGTTGTTCATATTATTTTTAGTCACAGCTGTTTACTTATACATATTTGATATAATCTTTTTATTTTATTATTGAACCCGCCACTACTCCTTTCCCTCTATACCATCAAAGAAGGAAAAAAAGACGCACGGAATAATCCGAGTGGGACGAAAATCCGTAGATTTGATTTACAAGTACAGCAAAAATGTGGATGCGATATTTGAAAAACTGGAGAAAGAAATGAACAAATTGAGCAAGTCAATAACGCATTGGTCCAGTTCTGCTCCTCATGCAAGCAGTTATTCGGATTTGCATTGTTTCATATAGATGTTGGATGCCATCCTGAGGGATGTCGTGCCAAATTCTGCCCAATTGGCGCGTTGGATCGTCGTAATCCCAAGTTGGCTGGAGGGCCCTGTCCATTATATTCGGTCTGGAATCTCATTGACTGTTGCAGAATTGCCCTCAGTGATGAATTTTGCTTGGAACTGACATCCCGACGACCAGTGAAGACGTGTCTGGAGACACCCCGCACTGCGGTGGGCTACCAACCTGACTGCCGCCCTCCTATCGTCCGACATCCAGGACTGACGGTCTGGGATGGGATTTTATTTCATAGCAGGATCCTCTTGGTTGTTATCCGTGGCATCTCCACGGCACAGTAGTTCGTCGTCGATATTCTACGTTCTGTTTTGTTATTCTTCATGGCAAGCCATCCTGAGCTTACATTACAGTAGAATAATAGCGAGATTTTATACTGCTTGTCTTTATCCTTTCCAAACTCGACGTCGGTGAGCAAGGCTGTCCGATCTCTTCACAGTTGAGAATGTTAGGAGTACCGTGGGTAGGACCTAAGGCGCCAGTTGGACAGAATTTTGCACTATATCTCCCCAAGAACACTAGCATTCAGAGGTTGACGAATGCGTTAGTGCCTTTATCAGTTTGTTTAGCGATTTCTCTTGAGAAAATCGTACAACTTCTTTCTGAAACTGCAATAATTTGTTTTTCTGTACATGTAAATTACATTTACCGACTTACATCACATTCGGATAGTCTCTTAAGAGAATTTCTTTTGTGATGGGGTATATTTTCATGATGGATTTACAATAAACACCTAGTGCTGTTTACTTCGCTTACTTCCATTCCACTATGTCATATGGTGTTATACTTCGGCGCTACTCCGCACTAACCAAGAACATTAATGGTCCAGGAAAGGCTGGTGAGACTGATCTGCGTTGTCAGTTCTAAAACTGCGCACAGGCTGTCGTGCAACTGTCTAGCAATTTAAACTCTGACATCCCTGTAGACATATTCGATCACAGGGTTTGTTACTGACAGCACTGACTCATTCAGGAGAAACTACAACATTGATTTAGTGAACACTGGACAGGAAAATGGTATGCATTACGATAACACTTCGTTAAGCACAGAAGAGAAAAGTGTGCACTATTTAACAGGTCTTATTTTCAGTAGGGTTCCAGATAAACTGAAAAACATTGAGTGATTAATCCAAAGTATTCAAATCCGGGTTCAGTGCTTCCTTGTGGCATACTTCCTCTATTCTGTACAAGATTTCCTCGTAGTAATTAGATTTTGTTCTCTAATGCCTTATTTGTATACTCTTTCGTATCGTATTTTAATATTACTTTAATTTATAATTCAACATTCCGTAAACTATAACCTAGGTCTTTCCATGACCAAGTGGCTGTGATTCGCATGGACCCACGGAACCAATAGATAAATAAATAAGTGAATAAGTAGATAAATAAATAAAGCAGCTTAGGTTGTTGGAACCAGTCTTCGGGTTCATAACTACTTTGCTTTGTAAAATTTTTGTAAACATACCTTGCAAACGACTTACGCTTATACGATAACTTACGTAATGAACACACTGCTCATCATGTAGTTAATGTTATGTAGACGGACTCTAAAACTGAGATCATTTTAATAGTCACTGCATCGGCACACTCAGTTTTAGAATGCTCCTTTCCCGTTTGTACACCAAAAATGATTCTCAAGGCCTGAACGTTTGGAAAATGTTGAGGAAAGGAATATGTATCAGTAAAAACTATGTTTTTAAGAAATTCGCCAGAATACGGTAGTGCATTGTTTTTGAAACATCTACGAAATAATAAACAAAGTTGTGTCCAACAGTTCACAACGTGAAACTACTGGCGGGTGACTTGGTTTCCAGCAAGACGATATTTCTCTCATTGAAATTTGTCTAAATAAATAGAAATATGACCTGAAAGTTATCTAAATTAATAAAGATATAACCTGAAGTACTCTGTTTCTGACTGTAGGCCTGAGCTGTGATAATAAATCAACTGTTGTAATGTGAAGGCAAAGCTGCACAGTAATAATAATTAATAGTCATAATGATGAGAGTTCGATGATGAGCCAAGGTAAAGGCAACTTAAAACAAAATGACAAAACACATCGAAATGAATTACATGTCGATTAAAAGGAGGAGGTAAAAGGTGGTGGCAGACGCTCCTTGTCTGTAAAATACACTGTGGTTATAAACCCTGTTATACAATAAAAGGTAGAAGTTACCACAAGGTTAATGTTGTACGTTAATGGAAAACATACATGCAGGAAGACATATAGAGAGGAACTTGGAAGAAGTGTGCGAAGGAGAGTTCTCGGGCATGTTGAAGGTGCAGGAAAAGAGCCAAAGAAGTATGTGGTATGTGCCCGACACTGAAAACGCGGTACGTCGTTACACTAATACTGCATTGGGACATAAGATTGGGAAACGACCAACCAAGCTAGGTATTTCAGGAAATTGGAAGAAGGAGAAGTAGACCGAAGCAGATGCATGAAACGTGTGAAGACAGCGTGTAGTCGTCAGAGGCCGTGTCTAATAGACTCTCATGATGTCTACATTCACCGTATTATTTAAGTGAACTGAACACGTTCGCGTTGTAACAATAAGGAGACATATGTACACATATACGCGAGAAGGATCTCGCGCGCTATAGAAAATGTGGTTACAGGTGAGCCTTCCAGAGGTAAAGGAAGCCGCCGAATGCGAAGCGGCGAGCGCGGTCCCTGGCAGACGGCGGCTGGGCGGCTGGGCGGCTGGGCGGCGGTGGGCGGCGCGGCGCTGCGGTCGGCGGACGTGCTCGCCGCCGGGATTGATCACCGGCCGGACGCGCCGTGCAGAGGAGGCGGCCGTCCCGACCCCACAGGTGCCTGCAACACGCCAAGTTTAAATAACCAGCATCCCACACTCCTCTCACATAGGATTAAAAATTTTTCCAAAAAAACTTCTAAACACCACACAACGCCCAACTAAACTGTCTCTGCTCGGTACCTGAATTGCATTAGTTTCAAGTACGTGAAATACTTTCATCGAATGATTACCGGTTCTGACAAAAGAGAACAGAAACTCACCAAATCTGGCGCTGCACAACAATGCTGAAGACTAGATAGCTACATTGAACTACTGGGTCGAATATACATTTGTATCTGCATGTACATCATACTCCGCAAGCCACATAACGGTATGCGCCGAGGGTACTTCTGGTACCACTAACTGATCCTCCCTTCCCTGTTTCACTCGCGAATGGCACATGGAAAGAACGAGTGTCGGTAAGCTTCTGCATTAGCTCTAGTTTCTCGAATTTTCTTGTCGTGGTCATTTCCTGAGACGTATGTGGGGGGAAGTAACATGATCCCAGAACGAAATTTTCACTCTGCAGCAGAGTGTGCGTTGATATGCAACTTCCCGGCAAATTAAAACTTTGTGGCAGACCTACATACGAAATCGTGATCTTTGCCTTTCACGGTCAACTGTTTTGTAACTGAGCAACCCAAGCGCGACCAACGACCCGTCCTCACAGCTATACTTCTGCCAGTACCTCATCTCCTACCTATCTAACTGAAGCTCTTCTGCGAAACTTGCAAGACTCCCAGAAGTGTTAGTCCTTCAAGTTACGCAGGAGAGCTTCTGTGAAGTTCGATAGGTAGGAGATGAGGTACTGGCAGAAATACAGCTGTGAGGACGGGTCGTATGTTTTCCTTCGGTACTTCAGTTGGTAGAGAACTTGGCCGCGAAAGCCAGAGGTTCCGAGTTCAAGTCTCCGTCCAGCTCACCGTTTTAATTTGCCACGAAGTTTCGAGTCGTCCGACTCTACCTGGAAGGCGGTCTCTCGAAATTTTGATGTAAGCTTCTCCTTGATGCCCGACGCCTCTCTTGCAATGTTTGCCACTGGAGTTTGTTGAGCATCTGTGACGCTCTTTGGCCGACTAAACGAACACATGACAGAATGTGCCAGTCTTCGTTGGATCTTCTCTACCTTTTCTAGCAGTCTTCCCGGGTAAGCGTCCCACATTGATGAACAACACTCAATAATCGGCCGAAGGAGCGCCTTGTAAGGCGCTTCCTTCCTCGATGAGCTACGTTTCCTTAAAATTCTTCCTATGTGTCTCAGTCTCACTTGTGCTTCTCCACCTGTCTGTTTTATGTGCTCGTTTCACTTAAGGTCGATCTGATCAGTTACTCCTAGATATTTTACGGTGGATACTGTTACCAGCAATTTGTCATAAATGGTGTAGTTGTACAACAGTGGATGTGCAGTATGTCATATTTATTTAAGTACAGGGTCAAGTGCCAAAGACTACTCCATTCATCAAACCTGTGCAACACACCCTGTAAATAGATACTGTCTTCTGGCTTTGCTGCTTTCCTACAGACAACCGCATCATCTACCGACAGTCTTAAAGAGCATCCGACGCTTTCTGCTAGATAATTAATATACAGTTTCAACAGTAATGGTCCTATCACACTACCTTGGGATGCTCTTAAGCTCATGAAATGGGGCAAAGAGAAATTCGCCATAGAACATTACCGAAAGATGGGATCGGGTGACACGACACATCCTGATGCGTGAATGGTTCGTCAGTTTGTTACTGGAAGGAAGAGTGGACGAATGAAAATTGTAGAGAGACACCAAGGATTGAATACAGTTAGAAGATTCAAATGATTCCAGGAGATGAACGACACTGCACAAGACAGAGTAGCGCAGAGAGCTGCATCAAACCATTGTTCGAGCGGAAGACATCAATAACGACATGAAATATTATTTTAGAGGTCGGGCAACCCCAGCCAAATTTGCACATAGTGGTGAAGTTGAATGAAATGCATGATAATAACCAATTCACCTTGCAGGAGAGTGTTGACGGGGTTCCTCCCTTTTTGGATTTGTCCATCAGGACTGACGATATTAGAGTCGGGTTTGATGTTTACAGTAAGCCAACTCCCTCGAACCTATTCACAGCGCCTCTAACCACTCTGTAATACAAGAAGGCAGTTTTCATGGCACTGCTTCACGGATTATACAGTGTGCCTTCGTAACTTGAAGCTCATGACTGGGAATTTGGGATTATCTAGTTTATAACATACACTCCTGGAAATTGAAATAAGAACACCGTGAATTCATTGTCCCAGGAAGGGGAAACTTCATTGACACATTCCTGGGGTCAGATACATCACATGATCACACTGACAGAACCACAGGCACATAGACACAGGCAACAGAGCATGCACAATGTCGGCACTAGTACAGTGTATATCCACCTTTCGCAGCAATGCAGGCTGCTATTCTCCCATGGAGACGATCGTAGAGATGCTGGATGTAGTCCTGTGGAACGGCTTGCCATGCCATTTCCACCTGGCGCCTCAGTTGGACCAGCGTTCGTGCTGGACGTGCAGACCGCGTGAGACGACGCTTCATCCAGTCCCAAATATGCTCAATGGGGGACAGATCCGGAGATCTTGCTGGCCAGGGTAGTTGACTTACACCTTCTAGAGCACGTTGGGTGGCACGGGATACATGCAGACGTGCATTGTCCTGTTGGAACAGCAAGTTCCCTTGCCGGTCTAGGAATGGTAGAACGATGGGTTCGATGACGGTTTGGATGTACCGTGCACTATTCAGTGTCCCCTCGACGATCACCAGTGGTGTACGGCCAGTGTAGGAGATCGCTCCCCACACCATGATGCCGGGTGTTGGCCCTGTGTGCCTCGGTCGTATGCAGTCCTGATTGTGGCGCTCACCTGCACGGCGCCAAACACGCATACGACCATCATTGGCACCAAGGCAGAAGCGACTCTCATCGCTGAAGACGACACGTCTCCATTCGTCCATCCATTCACGCCTGTCGCGACACCACTGGAGGCGGGCTGCACGATGTTGGGGTGTGAGCGGAAGACGGCCTAACAGTGTGCGGGACCGTAGCCCAGCTTCATGGAGACGGTTGCGAATGGTCCTCGCCGATACCCCAGGAGCAACAGTGTCCCTAATTTGCTGGGAAGTGGCGGTGCGGTCCCCTACGGCACTGCGTAGGATCCTACGGTCTTGGCGTGAGTCCGTGCGTCGCTGCGGTCCGGTCCCAGGTCGACGGGCACGTGCACCTTCCGCCGACCACTGGCGACAACATCGATGTACTGTGGAGATCTCACGCCCCACGTGTTGAGCAATTCGGCGGTACGTCCACCCGGCCTCCCGCATGCCCACTATACGCCCTCGCTCAAAGTCCGTCAACTGCACATACGGTTCACGTCCACGCTGTCGCGGCATGCTACCAGTGTCAAAGACTGCGATGGAGCTCCGTATGCCACGGCAAACTGGCTGACACTGACGGCGGCGGTGCACAAATGCTGCGCAGCTAGCGCCATTCGACGGCCAACACCGCGGTTCCTGGTGTGTCCGCTGTGCCGTGCGTGTGATCATTGCTTGTACAGCCCTCTCGCAGTGTCCGGAGCAAGTATGGTGGGTCTGACACACCGGTGTCAATGTGTTCTTTTTTCCATTTCCAGGAGTGTATTCTAATGGCTACGATTCAGGCATTATCCATAGTATTAAAAGAATTACGTTGTGGGAAATGAATACAGCGCGTAATAATGTGGGTACCTCTGCGTCATATAGTACAACAACTATACTCGTCCCAACACGCGATGGAGCTTATAATGATAGCAAATATCATAGAATACCTTAGTACGATAATTTTTCTGGTATGGATTGTAAGCGCCTGGTCTCCAAGTGTATAGTTTCGGTTTATTTTGTCCCGAAGAATAATGGTCTATGATTTAGGCACAGGGAGAAACAAAGCGGTGTGCATTGCATCACATGTGATGATTATGATTCCAGCTATATAAGTCTAGCAGCAAGAAGCTTCGAGGTTCGTTTTAGGGAAGATAGTAAGAAATAGGGTTCAAGGTCAGCTTTGAGAGCCGACTTACATGGAACAACAGGCCTTTCAGTTACTAGCCTCCATTACATTATGCGGATGCTGACTATGAAAATAAGGGTACTACACTCAACATTTTAGAGGAGGTTGAAATTTATCGGTCGCTAAGAAAAGTTATCCGAAACTAAAGCGCAGACCGAGCTGCACCAAAAAACTCTGCTATCCAGTTTTGAGAGTGTAGATAGATAATGTGTGTGAAATCTTATGGGACTTAACTGCTAAGGTCATCAGTCCCTAAGTTTACACATTACTTAATCTAAAGTATCCTAAGGACAAACACACACACCCATGCCTGAGGGAGTATTCTAACCTCCGCCGGGACCAGCTGCACAGTCCATGACTGCAGCGCCTAAGACCGCTCGGCTAATCCCGCGCGCCAGATAGATTATGGTTACCCCACCTAAGTGATGTATCTCTCTAGGCACTGTTATCCTTTGTTGTGATTTTTGTTTTTGTAAGATCTGGTTTTACTTAATTTTATTTTCAATTAACATAATTGGCTATTTTAAAAAGCAAACTTCTTTGTGTATCCTGCAATATTATGGATATGCTATACGCTTGTTGGCTCTAGAAAAGATATTGCAATGTAGCATTCAAAAAGGTTAATATTATTAGATAGGATTTTTCAGTGGTATATTAACTTGTATTTTAACGTTTTTAACCGTTATTGCCTATAAATGTTCCTAAAAAAATTCCTAATGACCTTACAACATGTAAAGCCAAATGACACCTCTCTTGTCACAGACAGCGTTTTCTGTTCGTGACAAGCGCTAGCGCCACCTCTCACGCTTGGCTCGTAATACAGGGTCGTAGGTAATGTTTATGCTGGCGCCGTGCGCACTTCTATGACTTATACGGCGTGTTAAGACATTAAGGACTCTATTATCCTTCTCCGTCGAAGTTAAGACGTGCCAATGTGGTGATTTTTTGTTAGTTCCCGTAATTACGCGGGAGTCAGAAATTGAAATAGTTTTAGCTGGCTTCCTCTCACTTATAGGTGCGGTGCGTTCCCAGTCAGTTTTAACATATACAACCGCTTTTGGCGGTATTGGCTTAACCTTTATGATGAACATTTACTCAGCAGCGACATGACTGTTTAAAAAAATAAAGAAATTTGTGAATACTCAGCTCTCATTAATTTCAGAAATTTGTGGTAAGGTCCTATGGAACCAAACTGCTGAGGTCATCGGTCCCTAAGCTTACACACTACTCAATCTAGCTTCAACTAACTTACGCTAAGGACGACACACACACCCTTGCCCGAGGGAGGATTCGAACCTCCGACGGGAGTAGCCTCGCGGAACGCTCGGCTACCCCGCGTGGCTCTCTGATTAATATATAACAAATTTACTTTTAAAACCATTGTAATTCTTTATTTCACATTGTTGTACAGTTCACCCGAAGATGCATCTTCACTTATGCGTAACCATTAGTCACTTTTTGATAAAAGTATTTTAACCTTCTGTCGGGCGCGGCGTTTGTCGCAGCGAGATCGGGCGCAGTGTATCAAATTGATCACACAGTTTATTCACATGATCATGTATTAAATTCTGTTCACGAAACATATTATGAGTGCCAAATATATTTAAAGAAAGACAAAGATGACATACGAGCACAACTGCAGTAGAAATATTCATCATTCAGATTTCTTATCGTCAATGTTGGGCTTCAGTAACAAATGATAAAAACGTCGCTTTTTCATTTGCTTCTTTATTATATTTCACTAATAAAACACATTACAAATGACAATTATCTTTACGGAAAGGCTATTATTACACTGAAGCAGAACAACAATGATATTACAACTCATTCATTTGTTTCATCATCTCTTTTTGACTGTGGTAACAAATGCGGAATTTTTCCGCATTCAGAGCAAAAAGGTTCAATGTGTATCAAATAGATAGGCTTCTGACACATTTTGCAACAATATTTTGTCAGTCTTTTTTTTCTGTGCAGGTATTACACCTTTTCCTCTTGATCCCAGTCCCTTGTTCTTCGTTTCTGCTTGTGTCTTCTGCTTCTTCTTCACACTTTGGCCTATATTGTTGTAGCCGCAGTTGAAGATCTCTGTGAATTCCTGAGGTGTCCAAGCTTCTACGAACCAAGTGAGGTAGAACTAATGCATGTGAGAGTTGCTTCAGGAATGCTTTTCTTCGGTTAAAATTCTCGTTGTTGCCATAGTAAATTACTTGTGAATTGATTCCACTCATACTGATCATTGCAAAAAATATGACCATGGGCCAACGGCACACATTTCTTGCTACATTGTATTAAGCGGTCAACTTATCTGTAGTGTCGACTCCACCTTTGGTGCTATTGTAAAATGTTACAATGGATGGCTTCTGTTTATCTCCAGTGTCAGCATCTACTGAATTATCTCCATGCAAAGTTGATGCCAAGTTAACACACTTCTCCTTTTTAGGAACGTAGGAAACTAGAGTACAGCTTTTCTTGAAGCCAAAAAGTGAACTATGGACAGCCCTGACTTTACTGGTAGCAAACTCCAGAGGAATCTCACGCTTGTTTTTCTTCATCGTCCGAACAAAAGAAAGATTTTTTCTTCTTAGCTCTTCTATCAAACCAATACTAGTAAACCAATTGTCTGCTGTCACATTCCGACCTGACTGATAAATTGGTTCACATAGTCGCAGAACAACATCTGAAGGTTTATTGCTAACGTGGTACAATCCTTCTGGCTGCAGACCAGCGTATATTTCCAGATTATAGAGATAAAATACTTGGGAATCCACAAGAGCATATATCTTAATTCCATATTTGTTTGGTTTGCTAGGTATGTATTGGCGAAAACAGCACCTTCCATGGAATCCTTCAAGTTTCTACTGTAACGTTTTCTCCGAGGGTGTAGGATTTCTGGCAATTCTGTACAAACAGAGAAAATATTTCCCGAATCGCTGTTATCTTGTCTAATTTTGTCCTTTCATCGCAAGTCACACGATTGTCAAATCTAAGGCACCGCATGATGAATTTGAAGCGTATTATGTTCATAACGAGACGAAATTTTTCAATTCCATCCCCGTCACTTCCCCACAAATCTTCTAAGCTTTGTCTGTTACTTTTGTTAACACCAGCTAAAAACAGAAGACCAATGAAAGCTTTTAATTCAATAATATCTATAGATTTTACGTCTCTCTCTCGCTGAAATGAAGCTTTGATGCTCTCAATATACTGATTGGTATATAGAACTATAATCGACAAAATGTTGTCATCTATGAGGCAATTCCAACATTCCAAAGGCGTTCTCAATGCTTTCGCTGCACCTACAGGACCAGGTAACTTTCGAATAATATTATGGGCCCTGAAACGTACTCTCTGTGATGGTGGAACTTTATTCCATTTTGTCTCTTTGTCCCTTACAGTATAATAATGCTGGCTTTCTTCAAGTACTTCCTCGTCGTTTTCACTGTCGTTTTCCTCTGTTTCTGAATCTTCCAGCCGAACTTCAACTGCGTCATCACAATCTGTGTCTACTTCATCTTCAAAATCCTCTCGAACTTCATCATTATCCTCTTCGAACAACATTTTTTGTATTTCTGCAACATGATTTGGGTCAAAGAGGTTGTACGCCTTACTGTAGCCTGCCATGATCAAGTATCTCACACCTAAAATGATAAAATTCCTATAAAATAACGCAGTCAGGCGCAGTGTATCAATTTGATATCTGATACTCAAACATTCTTAAGTGACGATTAAACGGTCCAAAAAGAAAATGAGTGCATTACCCATTGTATATTAACATTGTACTACTTACTAAGTTATGTTGATAACCAAAGAAATGAATTGTTGAAATGCAACATGAACGGGCGCAGTGTATCAAACTGATCAATCAGCACATATATCGACAACAGAGCAGTCGTATCGACACTGAAGCACACAACAATGACAAGCGTTCGGAAAAGGCTAGCTACTAGCGAGCAGGCGTCCTGCCACTCGTTGGCAAATAATTTACTGTAAACTTCGAGGTGTATCAATTTGAACAGCCGCACCCGACGGAAGGTTAACAGCCATTGCGGAAGATTTTGTTCACCATTTTCGACTTGAAATAAATAGAGACGTTAAAGAGGAAACCAATGAAGATGAAATGACGTTAAAGTAAAATGATGTGTCGAATGTATTGAATATCTCATGACTGAATGGAAATGCGTACCCGACCGCGACTAGAGCCTGAAATTGCCACTTTTTGCGATCAGTCGCCTTAACCACTAGCCACCGTACTACTACAGGTTAGTCACACGTTGATCGCTTTGGGAACGCTGTAACTCATGTAGAGGTGGTACCAGGTTGTCATGCCGCCATCCATCGCTGACCTGTGTCCCGGCAGGGAAATGTTGTGTTCTGGCGGTCAACTGTATGTAAAAAGCAAACAAAGATGCTACGACGCAGAGACGTGTCAGAATGGAAGAAAGGTGCTATCGGGTTTTGACGTGCACATGACCGCACCGTGAATGAAGTTGCCCGATTTGTTGCTGGATCAACGCAGACTGTCAATCGCCTCAACAAGGAGTGGTACATTACATTACGGCATAATAAAAGTAGTCGTACAATGATTGTGACCTATAGGGACCGGGGTCGAATTCCACGCCTTGTCAGTGACAATGATTGCTGAACGCAAGTCTATCTCAATCAATTTCTGAGCGAACATTACGAAGGGAACTGCATGCACCGGATATTTGCAGTCGGGAACCCAACCAAAAAGAGTTATTCACAGAAAGACATAGAATGCACGTCTTCAGTGGGAAAAGGAAGAAATAAACTGGAAAGTAATTGAGGGGAGTCGTGTAGCACAGGTCTATTAACCGCGAATTTGCTCAGTCAAAATGATGCAACACGTCGACGGCAACGACGGTCCGTGAGGTATTGCCCTGCAGTGTGAGGAGAGTGTACTTCGGGACGGAGATGATTTGCGATGTTTTGGAACAACTCATTCAGGTTATCATGAACGAGAGGCAGGATATTCATTTCAACATTCTCGGTCACTAAATGTTGCTCCTTTCTCTGCATCTCTGACTTTTTTGCAGCGGAAGGAACTTTTAGAGGATCATTTAAAGACCAATACTTTGCAGTGTAATATCCTTCAGAGAGCTTATTAAAATAACCTTCGGTGCTAGAATTCATTAAGATGTTAACGCAATAATGTTAATATTTTAACTAAAATGTACTGGTGCATTTTTCTCATAAAAATTACAGGAGAAGCATTATACTGAAGCCTTTCATATAACATCTTTCGACGTCGCTGCATAGTGACGAAATAGGCAGGATAATAATTAATAATCGCACATTTTCTGAGCACAGTAAGGGTATTTAACTGCTCCTCAGTTTTATAATATTGATCCGGTAGCCAAAGTCGAAAAATTAATCTTGTAGAATATCCGTTACCAGACTGCTTTGCTAGTTAATAAATTTCCAATCATATTGGTCCCACATGCTTTTTTTTTTCAATATGCCCCGTTTACTTTCTGAGGTCAGCTCCGGTAAGAGCAGGATCGTCAGCAGGTTTTTGAGATGCTTTCTTGTATCCATATTGACACTTCATGTCCCAGACGACAACTGACGCAGTACACTGTCTTCGCCCTTCACATATAAATGAAGTGATGATTATTATAAATAATAAATACTGAAAGTTATTTTACAGTAATAATTAATGCTGAACATTCACTGTAAGTAAGAGTTCTACAACTGTTTATGAAGTCTACTTTTCAGGGGTCTACAAGGAGCGTATTTGGCTGTTCTGAGCCTAGGGTCTTCAAATACGTTCTGGTACGGCATATGAAAGTGTGAAACAAGTGTCTGTAAATTCCACATAGGTGACGACAATTGCCAGAGTAGGTTACCGCCATAGAAGAGGTACTTACACACACCAGTCTGGGTACTGCTGTTTTGTACAGCAAATATGGTAAGAAGTGACGTTGCATTCTGTAGGTATTAACGGAAAGAGAGGTCACAGGGAGACACTTGGATCTTAGCCTATACATAATTTATAAAACGGGGACTCCTTCCTTCTTAGATCAAGAAAAATCTGCAACTACGTATTATGGTGAGCAGCAGAGTGTATTTCATAAAACACCGTCACTTCCTCTCGCCTTCCCCCTCTCTCACGTCCCTTGCTCCAGATGCGAATAGTGAACATGAAGAACAATTGTAGGTAAGTCTTAGCTTAAACCCAAATTTTTTAAGTTTTACCTACATGCTTTTTAGGGAGATAAATGATGGAGGGTGAAAATTATTGATTGACTCTTCTGTGTACCACTGTCACGCAATTTTAACAGTAAGCTGCACAGTAACGCAGAGGCTTTTCTTGTAGCATCTGCCGCTGGAATTGGATGAGCGCTTTTCTTTTTTGAATCTTCGCTAACTCTTCTATGAATTCTACCTGAGGAGCAATAAAACTTCGTTATAGGTCGAACGAAGGCATTGCAAGCTGGCTTCTTATCGTTGGACTACACTGCCTGGCGATTCCTCCAATCTAAATCTGCATTTACACAGACAACTCGCAAGACACTGTACGGTGCGTGGTGGACTATACCCTGTACCACTACTAGTCATTACGTTTCCTCTTCCACTCGGAAATAGAGCAAGAGAAAAACCACTATCTATATGCTTCCCTATGACTCCTAATTTCTCGCATCTCATCTTCGTGGTCCTTACGTGCAATGCGGCGGAAGTAGAATCGTTTGGCAGTCAGCTTCAAATGCCGGTTCTCTAAATTTTCTCAGTATTGGTCCTCAGAAAGAACGTCGCCTTCCCACCAGGGATTCCCATTTGAGTTCCAAAATATTTCTGTAACGCCTGTGTGTTGATCGAACCCACCAGTAACAAATCTAGCAGTACGCCTCTGAATTGCTTCGATGTCATCCTTCAAACCGATCTGGTACGGATGCCAAACACTCAAGCAGTACTCAAGAATAGGTCGCACCAGCGTCCTATCTGTAGTCTCCTTTACAGGTGAACCACTCTTTTTCCTAATAAACTGAAGTCGACCATTCGCCTTCGCTACCACGGTTCTCACATGCTCGTTCCATTTCATATCGCTTTGCAACGCTACGCCCATATATTTAAACGACTTTACTGTGTCAAGCATGACATTAGTAATACTGTAATCGAAAATTACAGGTTTTTTCTTCTACTCATCAGCATTAACTTACATTTTTCCAGGATTAGGGCTGGCTGCCATTCGTCAAACCAACTGAAAATTTTATCTAAGTCGTCTCGTATCTCGTTGCGGTCACTCAACTTCGACACCTTACCATACACCACCGCATCATCAGGAAATAACCACAGATTCCTGCCCACACTATCCGCCAAATCATTTATGTGTGTAATAAAAACTGCTGTCTTATCACACTTCCCTGCGGCGCTCCTGACGATACTCTTGTATATGATGAACATTCGCCGTCGAGGACAACATTCTCGGTTCTATTATTTAAGCAGTCTTCGAAGCACTCACACATCTGTGAACGTTTTCCATATGCTTGTATTTTCGTTAATAGCCTGCAATGGGGCACCGTGTCCAATGCTTTCTGGAAAGCTAGGAATATGGAATCTACCTGTTGTCCTGCATCCATTGCTCGCAGTATATCATGTGAGAAAAGGGCAAGCTGAGTTTCGCACGAGCCGTGCTTTTCGAAACCATGCTGATTCGTGGACGTAAGCTTCTCAGTCTCTAAAAAGATTATTATGAACCACCCTGGCCTTTGTCTGTCGTACAATTAATTTTATGTGTTTGTTCCACTTCTCTCTAGGCGTATTTTCAGATATGTAACAAATGTGACTAATTCCAGTGTTTGTTTGACAATTTCTTAGTGTATTTTGTCATAGTGGTAAATAGAATTTTACTTTCGGGTTTGTTGAAGCTTTCACATACGTATCCAGAAACGTTCAGTTTGACTTGTGTAGTTTTTGTTCGTCAACAAGGCTTTAGCTAAATTTAAATCTGCGGTAAAATGCTCTCATTTTTCTGTGCAACTTTTCAACAGGGATCTTGAAACAACTTGAGTCTTGCTCATTCCTCACAACTTAGTTCGGCACATATCTGTGTAAGGCATATTACACTAAGCTCTAGAATTTTGTTCATTTACATTGTGGTGTCCCGTATCGATACTACCTCACAGGCGTCAAAGTGGGCAGTGGAATTGGAAGTTTGAGTCAGATGCCCACGGCGGTCTTGAGGGGCCTGGCGGACTCAACGGCGCACGCCCACTGAGCCATGCATGCACCAGTTCCATACCACGAGCTCACCCTACCGCCGCGATTTAGGACGGCTGACACCAGCCAGAGAGCCACTCACTCCTGGAGCGTCATCGCCGCGTGAAGGTAAGCACGGAGAAATCCAAATTAAGTAAATCTTCTGTTTGTTGTGTTGACTTGTTAGCTAATCATCTCTGCTGCTGTCCAGCTTTCCTACGACGAAGGTGCCACATCACTTTGGAGCCCACCTATCTTTATCACTGTATACAAAGTCGTACATAACATAAGCTATTTTTAATGTTAGAGATGATCATTTGATGCTGACTTCTCAGGTTACTTGAAATCTTTTTCTTAATGCTCTTACTTTCGTAACATTTCTACTTACACTCGTACTCACCGCTGCCGTAATGACGTTATTGTCAATGTATTCCTTTTATAAGTTAGCCACACCGAGGTGTCCAGGCATTTTAGTACCCAGAAGAACTACGAAATTACTTTTACGAGTCGGTTTTATGGTTAATTGCTTAAGATAACTTTTAGATAAGTCATTTACAACAACATTTCATGGACCCCAATCACTTGAGACTCCCAGTGTAGGAAAACTAACTCACAACTTCCTCCAAACTTTCCCAGATATTCCGCCGTTGTGACATTGAGATAAGTTGTCTATAAAAACACCTGGTTACCACGTTTGGTCCAAATTTATCACTTGTCTTCAATCATATCGTTTCGCAGTTGGATTCTTTGCTGGCCTTAATAAATATTTCTCATTTTAGATACATAAACAGCCCTTTACCACAAACGACCAGCACGTTCCAATCAAAATTCAAAATTTCGTCGCTATTCATTTTTGGATTTAATCAGTTTTCTACTCCTAGTAGTATGCGGACATAATTACAGTTATGTCATCGAGGCTATTTCATGGAAGTTCCTACACTTAATTTAGTAAGTATTTTATCGGACCGGTGGAGGGCTTTATCATAAAATCCCACATGCCAACGCCACTCGTAATCTGGTATCCAAGTACCCGCTTCTTGTATATTGTGCACACAAGACCTACTGTATTAAGGTAGAGTCTACAGTTCTCCAATCAATAGCAGCGGTCACGAGATCCCCATCAGAGATTGTCACAGAATCCTCTGAGCCTCTCAGTTAAACCCTCCACTTAGTTCCAAACCAGACGATGGACGACCGTAATCCCCTCTGAGAACGACGCTGCAAATCGCTAGCTCAGCCTCTACAGCGTGTGCGGGGCTAGCTGTCTTCACCCACCTGTAGGAATCGGAAATTGCCTCTGAACCCTGGCAGTCGATGATCGAACTGAAAATGATGGACACTTGTCTTACGCAGGTTGGAAATGAGAAAAGTAGCTCTGTGATGGTTCGTTGACATTCTGTAGTGTATATCTCTCCTCACGCGTTTATCACGCCCGGTCAGTTATAAAAGTCCTTGAAGAATCGATGATTCCTGTCGGACGAAGATGTGCAGTGGGCAGTTACGGACTTTTTCACGCAGCAGGACATGGTTTTTTTTATCAAACAGGTGTCTTGAACCTGGTGCGTCTGTGGGATGATTGCCTCAATGATTACGGCTATTCTCCTGACTGGCATAACGATTCTGGACTGTACGGTCTTTACCCATCTCAGCCCCATTGTTCATGGTCGTCCTGTTCCACCACAGATTCCCCAACTACCGTCATGGGCTCTCACTGAAGAATGGGAACGGAGCACGCCACGTAGATGTCAGGCAGCGATAAACGCCCACGAAGGGCATTCGCGTTATTGAAGCTCTCAAAGTCCAATTAAAAGCACCCGGGATGACGGGATGAATGATTGTTTCCATTTTGTTTTCGACACTTGTCACACATTTCGTTGCGTAAGTAATTTGTGAAGATGACGGTATAATTTGGTAAAATACCCAGTCCTCAATTATTTCTCCGTGTAGTATGGCAGATGCCAAATTTCATGTTCCCCTAATTCTTTTAAGCAGTATTACATTGGAGTAAGCAGCAAATGTGAGCGAAAATGGAATGAGTATGTCTACATCTACACTCATACGTTGCAAAATAATGTGAACTGATTGGTATACTATAATTACCAATGTACTAACTATTACACAGTTTTCCCGTCCCATTCAGATATAGAGCGTGTGATGAATGAATATTCAAACGCTGTAATCATTCAGGCCTTATTTTAGCGCATAAAATTACACTGAAGCGCCAAAGAAACCGGTATAGGTATGCGTATTCAAATACAGAGACGTTTAAACAGCCAGAATACGGCGCTACTGTCGGCAACGCCTATGTACGACAACAGGAGTCTGGCGCAGTTGTTAGATCGGTTACTATTGCTAAAATGGCATGTTATCAAACTTAAGTGAGTTTGAAAGTTTTATAGTCGGCGCACCAGCGATGCGACGCAGCATCTCCGAGGTAGCGAAGAAAAGGAGAGTTTCCCATATGACCATTTCATGAGTGTGCCGTAAATATCAGGAATCCGGTAAAGCATCAAATCTCAGACATCCCCGCGGCCGGAAAAAATCCTGCAAGAACGGGACCGACGACGACTGAAGAGAATCTTTAAACGTGACAGAAGTGCAACCCCACCGCAAATTGCTGCAGATTTCAATGCTGGGCCATCAATAAGCGTCAGGGTACGAACCATTCAAGAAAGATCATCGATATGGGCTTTCGGAGCCGAAGGCCCAATCGTGTACCTTTGATGACTCTACGACACAAAGGTTGACGCCTCGCCCTGGCCCGTCAATGCCGACATTTGACTGTTAATGACTGGAAACATGTTGCCTGGTCGGACGAGTCTCGTTTAAAATTGCATCGAGCGGATGGACTTCTACATCTACATCTAAGTCTACGTTATTACTCTGCTATTCACAATAAAGTGCCTGGCAGAGGGTTCAATCAACCACCTTCAAGCTGTCTCGCTGCCGTTCCACTATATAACGGCGCGCGGGAAAAACTAGCACTTAAATTTTCCAGTGCGAGCCATTATTTCTCTTATTTTATCGTGATGATCATTTTTCCCTATGTAGGTGAGTTCCAACAGAATGGTTTCGCAATCGGAGGAGAAAATTGGTGATTGAAATTTCATGAGAAGGCCACGTCGCAACGGAAAACGCCTTTGTTTCAATGATTGCCACTCTACTTCACGTATCATATCTGTGGCACTATCTCCCCCATTTCGCGATAATACAAATCGAGTTGCCCTTCTTTGTACTTTTTCGATGTCATCCATCCGTCCCACCTGATGCGGATCCCACACCGCGCGGCAATACTCCAGAATAGGCGGGCGCTGATATCCTCGTTGTAGTGCGCCCTAAAACACTAATCATCATCATCATCATCATCATCATCCAGAATAGGGCGGACAAGCGTGGTGTAAGCAGTCCCTTTAGTAGACCTATGGCACCTTCTAATTGTTCTGCCAATGAATCGCAGTCTTTGGTTTGCTCCACCCACAACATTATCTATGAAATCGTTCCAATTTAGGTTATTTATAATTGAAATCTCTAAGTATGTAGATGAATCTACAGCCCTCAGATTTTGTGACTTATCGCGTAATCGAAATTTAGCGGATTTCTTTTAGTACTCATGTGAATAACTTCACACTTTTCTTTATTCGTGGTCATTTGCCACTTTTTGCACCATACAGATATCTTATCTAAATCGTTTTGTAATTCGTTTTGGTCATCTGATGACTCTACAAGACGGTAAATGACAGCATCATCTGCAAACTGTCAAAGACGGCTACTCAGATTGTCTCGTATGTCGTTAATATAGACCAGGAACAATAGAGGGCCCATAACACATTTGAGGAACGCCGGATATTAATTCTGTTTTACTCGATTACTTTCCATCTATTACTGACAGGAAATCACGAAACCAGTCGCACAACTGAGGCGATATTCCATAGGGGCGCAGTTTGGTTAGAAGACGCTTGTGAGAAACGCTGTCGAAAGCCTTCTGGAAATCTTAAAATATGGGATCAATTTAACATTCCCTGTCGATAGCACTCTTTACTTCATGACTATAACGAGCTAGTTGTGTTCCAATCATTGCTGACTATATGTCAATAATTCGTTTTCTTCGAGGTACTTCGTAATGTTTGCATACAGTATATGTTTTAAAACCCTACTGCAAATCGACGTTAGTGATATGGACCTATAATTCAGCGGATTGCTCCTACTTCCCTTTTTGGTTATTGGTGTGACTTGAGCAATTTTCCAGTCTTTATGTACGGATCATTCTGTGAGTGTGCGACTGTATATAATTGCTAAATATGGACCTATTGTATCAGCATACACTGAGAGGAACCTGACTGGTATATAGTCCGGACCGGAGGCCTTGGCTTTATTAAGCGATTTAAGCTGCTTTGTTTCACCGAGGATATCTACTTCTATGTTTCTCATCTTGGTAGTTGTTCTTGATTATAATTCAGGAATATTTACTTCGTCTTCTTTGGTGAAGGAGTTTCGGGAAACCGTGTTTAATAACTTTGCTTTAGCGGCACTTTCATCAGTGACTTCACCGTTGTTATCGCGCAGTGAAGGTATTGATTGCGTCTTGCCACTGGCGTGCTTCATATATGACCAGAATCTCTTTGGGTTTGCTATCAGATTTCGAGACAGAATTTCGTTGTGAAAATTACACATATCAGAAAACGTTTTGCATCACCTCGGGTTCGAGAGTTCCGGGACCTGTACAGAAAATTGGAATAGAGATAAATATAAACATCATTTATGCCCATTTTATTGTTCATGAAAACCACACATTGCATGTCCCACCATATAGCGAGACCTTCAGAGGTGGTGGTCCAGATTGCTGTACACACCGGTGCCTCTAATACCCAGTAGAACGTCTTCTTGCATTTATGCATGCCTGTATTCGTCGTGGTATACTATTCACAAGTTCATCAAGGCACTGTTGGTCCAGATTGTCCCATTCCTCAACGGCGATTCAGCGTAGATCCCTCAGAGTGGTTGGTGGGTCACGTCGTCCATAAATAGCCCTTTTCAATCTGTCCCAACCATCTTCGATAGGGTTCATGCTTGGAGAACATGCCGGTCACTCTGGTCGAGTGATGTTATCCTGAAAGGAAGACATTCAGAAGAAGTGCTCGATGGGGGCGCGAATTGTTGTCCATGAAGACGAATGCTTCACCAATATGCTGCCAATATGGTTGAACTACGTCGGAGGATGGCATTCACGTATTGTACAGCCGTTACGGCGCCTTCCATGACCGCGGTCCCACATAATGCCACCCCAAAACATCAGGGAACTTCCACCTTGCTGCACTCGCTGGACAGTGTGTCTAAGGCGTTCCACCTAACCGAGTTGCTTCCACACACATCTCCGACGATTGTCTGGGTGAAGGCATACGCGACACTCATCGGTGAAGAGAACGTGATGCCAATCCTGAGCGGTCCATTCGGCATGTTGTTGGGCCCATCCGTATTGCACTGCGTAGTGTCGTGATTGCAAAGATGGACCTCTCCATGGAGATCGGGAGTGAAGTTGGGCATCATGCAGCCTATTGTGCACAATTTGAGTTGTAACATGACATCCTGTGGCTGCACGAAAAGCATTATTCAACATGGTGGTGTTGCTGTCAGGGTTCCTCCGAGCCATAATCCGTAAGTATCGGTCATCCACTGCAGTAGTAGCCCTTGGGCGGCTTGAGCGAGGTATGTAATCGACAGTTCCTGTTTCTCTGTGTCTCCTTAATGTCCGAACAACATCGCTTTGGTTCACTCTGAGACGCCTGGACACTTCCCTTGTCGAGAGCCCTTCATACCATAAAGTAACAATGCGGACACGATCGAACAGCGGTATTGACCATCTAGGCAAGGTTGAACTGCAAGCAACACGAGCCATATTCCTCCTTCCTAGTGGAATTACTGGAACTTATCGGCTGTCGGACCCCCTCCATCTAATAGGCGCTTCTAATGTATGGTTGTTTACATTTTTGGATGGGTTTAGTGACATCTCTGAACAGCCAAACAGACTGTGTCTGTGATTCAGTATCACAAGTCAACATCTACCTTCAGGAGTTCTGGGAACTGGGGTGATGCAAATTTTTTTTAAAATGTGTATTAACAGCATCTCCAATTGAAGCACGCGCTGTATTTCGAACTTCTGCAAAACTCTGCCAGTCTTGGGGATTTTGTGTTCTTTTAAACGTTGCATGATTTTTTCTCTGCTTCTGCAACAGCGATCTGTACCATCACTTATTAATTTATGTGTTATGTATCTCTCAATTGCTGTCCATACTATCTCTCTGAAATCGTTCCACAACTTTTCTACGCTTCCATGATCAGATCAGAAGGACTGATGACTGTCTCTTAGAAAGTCGGGGGGTCGGTAACGATCCAGTTAATAGTTTAGTCCAATTTTCAGGTATAACCTCTACCCATACTGCTTCGTAGGAATTATCCACCTCAATTTCACTACAAGGCAAACTACTTCTGACAGAAATAAATAATCCACCACTAACTATAATTAATCTACCCTTTCTGAACACTGTTTCATCGTTTGAAGCTCGGCTGAACTTATTTGGGGCTTTAGCCAGCTTTCTGTGCGTGTAACTATTTGCGCTTCAGTGCTTTCCATTACATCTACATACATACTCCGCAGTCCACCATACGGTGCGTGGCTGAGGGTACCTCGTACCACAACTAGCATCTTCTCTCCCTGTTCCACTCCCAAACAGAACGAGGGAAAAATGACTGCCTATATGCCTCTGTACGAGCCCTAATCTCTCTTATCTTATCTTTGTGGTCTTTCCGCGAAATATAAGTTGATGGCAGTAAAATTGTACTGCAGTCAGCCTCAAATGCTGGTTCTCTAAATTTCCTCAGTAGCGATTCATGAAAAGAATGCCTCCTTTCCTCTAGAGACTCCCACCCGAGTTCCTGAAGCATTTCCGTAACATTCGGGTGATGATCAAACTTACCAGTAACAAATCTATCAGCCCGCCTCTGAACTGCTTCTATGTCCTCCCTCTATCCCACCTGATAATGATCCCAAACGCTCGAGCAGTACTCAAGAATAGGTCGTATTAGGGCTTGGAGCTCTGGTTATTTTCCAACACAGCTACGACAATTTGAAAATACATTACCAATAGTTTCTACAACCACCTTACTGTGTTTTACCTGCCCCCTTTTAGACAGACGCCCCTTCTGTGATTCCCTGAGACCCTCTAACCTAAAAAACCGCCCAGTCCCTTCCACACAGCCACCACTACCCGTGTAGCCGCCTCCTGTGTGTAGTGGACTCCTGACCTATTAAGCTATTAAGTGGAACCCGGAAACCCACCATCCGATGGTGCAAGTCAAGGAATCTGGAGCCTAAACGGTCACGGCACAGCCTGTGCCTCTGATTCAGACCCTCCACTCGGCTGTGCACCAAAATACCGAAGTCGGTTCTATCGACGATGCTGCAGATGGTGAGCTCCACCTTCATCTCGGAAGCAAGACAGACAGTCTTTACCATTTTCGCTAGCCGCCGGAAACCAGAGAGAATCTCCTCCGATCCAAAGCGACCCACGTCATTGGCACCGACATGAGTCACCACAGGCTTGTACGAGTATGGAGAGAACGTCATGAATCCGTGAACCCTGCATGTCAGCAGGGGGCTGCTGAAGCTAGTGCAAGCTCTGTAATGGTGTGGGCGTTTGCAGTTGGAGTGATATGGAACCCCTGATACGTCTAGATACGATTCTGACAGGTATCACGTACTTAAATATCTTGTCTGATCACCTGCATCCATTCATGTCTATTGTGCACACCGACGGACCTGGAGAATTCGAGTAGGACAATGCGACATCGCACACGTCCAGAATTGCTACAGAGCGGCCCTAGGAACACTCTTCTGAGTTTAAACACTTCCGCTGTCCACCAGATTCCTCAGACATTAACATTATTGAGCACATCTGGGATGGCTTGCAACGTGCTGTTCAGAAGAGATCTCCACCCCCCTCGTACTCTTCCGGTTATGGGCAGCCCTGCAGGGTTCATGTTGTCAGTTACCTGCAGCACTACTTCAGGCATTATTCGAGTCCATGCCACGTCGTGTTGCGGCACTTCTACTTGCTCGCTGGGGCCCTACACAATGTTAGGCAGGTGTACAAATTTCTTTGGCTCTTCAGTGTACGAGTACTTGTAGGAAAAGGAGGTGACAGATTCAGTATATATTTCAAGATGAGTCGGACAACGTTTTACTTACTTGAGCCATATCGCTGGTCGATCATCAGCGATCTGCTTGTTATCTTTGGTGCGTCCTCGGGCATCAGCATCTTTGCGTTTTCGGCTGGGGCGCGCGGGACGGCGAGAGGCAGTCGGTTTGGGGCGGCCGGTGAGACTGGCGGAGTTGTGGCTTGGGCGTAAGCACATGTGTGATGTCTGTTACGCTGGGGCTGTTTGCTAATTGTGAAACTCCTGCGGCTGTTACTGGTTGCCTGGAAGGCATTTCATATAAACTGTGCCAAGCCTCGCAGCAGTGAGAGGGGATCCTGAGTTGGTGTTGGCCTAGATGTTTGTACAAATTGAGGTGCCTGTGTGAGAAGCACGGCGTGGGCCTGTTGATTGCTTCGTCCTTCTGGCAGCCACCACAAGCGGATGTTCGGCCGGAATGTCTACAGTTTGTGGTGAGCATAGTGTGAACAAGTTCTCGTAGGATGTGCCCCCAGCCTGACTCTTAGCCTGTGTTATTTATGGGGGCCGACCCCTTGTCTGTTACTGCTTCCGGGTGTCCTGTAAGATTTCACAGCAAAATTGTGTTTTTGTGGGATTCTGTGTTTCTGGCTCAGCCTCCGCCAAGATGGGGAGGGGGGGTTCGATTGGACATCTTTTGGAATTCATTAATGCTGTAATTTAAACATATAAAAAAATTCTTTCAGAATAAACGCCTGTTTCTTTGGGAGTATGTTCAACGATGTGATCATGCCGAAAAAAAACATTGAGAATTTAAAACTCACTGGGAGGTACAGCCACTGTCATTGCTACCGGGCACCATTCGTGAATGGGGGAAGTAATATTGGTATTACCAGTAGTTCCCGGAGTATTAATGTGCATGTAGAAGTAGAAATTCACAATCTGCGGTAGTATTCAGTAAATGAATGATCCCTGCCTTTGGTCCGAGTGAAAAGCCTTAAATTTTGGGTGATTTTTTTGGTAGTCTAGAGCCTGACTTGGTAGATCTGCGACATAGATTTTAAAGCTGATATCTGCTCTGGGCTATGCAGAAGTGCATTGTTTATCAGAGCCACAAGAGACTACCTAAATGTGTGGAACGCCAACTACCGATTAGACCAATTTCCATTCAATAGGACCAAACATGGCGACAGGACTCGAAAATTCTGGCTTCACTCCCGAAACGATGTTCCCGAAGACTCGAATACCCGTTCGGTCTAGTAATTGAGCCACCCGAGCACTACGCAGGGTGATTATTACCTCCGCGTGCTCATTTCGCAGTTGTTTGCACAATGAATGATAAACCGCCCCAGTTTCTGTTGAGAAATTTACTGAGTGCACTACCGGTTTTGGCCGTAGGCCATTTTCAAATGGATCTGAAAAATTATACTGTATACACCAGCGTCCAAATAATAAAAGTACAAGTCCTGTGGATTTAAAACATTCGTGTGCATGTATCACACAATATCATTAGACACGTAATGTTTTAAATCCACCTGACTTACAATTTTTTTCATTTCGACGTCCCTTCTCTACAAAACCGATAGTGGACTCAACAAAGTTCTCAACGTCAATTGAAGCACTTTCCCATTAACTTCTTAGGATTTTCCCAGGCTTGAGATTATCGTTAGATGTTGTCCATTCACTCCAAATGTCTGTAGACCCCCTACCATGTTGGGGCATCAGTAACTTTAATGCTGGTTGTTCCGTGAGTAATGGTCAATATACAGGGATATGATAGGAACGATCACTCGAAGGAAAAAATACTAGTAAACATGGGCTCTAAAATTCACGTCTAAGGAACCATGAGCGCCTGTTCATTTTCGCTATTGTGAAACAAATACCTGTACTGAACAGGTGCTCATAAATCTTAAGGTATGCATTTAGAGTCAATGTTTACTAGACTTTTTTCTTCCTGTCACATCCCTGAATATTTCCCATTCCTCCTGGGCCACCCTGTATACAAACCCGAAATTGTTATTGACGTGCGGGGTGTCTCTCCTAAGAGTCGTCACATACATTTTCTCTTGTGTTTCTGCGGACACTCGTAATTTCATTGATGCATTGTGTAACTGGAGTCAGCCCAAACAAATATTACTCATCAAGCGATGCCCGTTGTCGACGAACAACATCGGTTTTGTTTCCCGTTACTAACAAAGTGATTTTTAAAGTGGGATTTCACGTGCCTTTTAGATACATCGATCCCAGATTAGTACGGTACGATATTTCTTCTATGGCTATGTATTAACAGGGACAGTAAAACTCGACCCCAGATTAAACAGTCTTCCAACAGCGATAACACTGGCCAGTGCACGAAGACTGCTACCGCCAAGCATGCAGCGATACTAAGTTGCTGCTGGATTGCCATTTATTCTTCGGGTTTTTAGTCTCCTTGTTAGTACACATCGATAAGACGAATATCAGATTAGACTACCTTGGGAGAGTTCTATCGAGTGAGCAAGAAAATTTCGATTAAAAAATAGTTTTGTTTCTTGTGAGAAACAATCCGAAGGTTTCTTTTACCACTGAGCGTCGCCTGAAGGACGTGACGAGCAGAAACATTTTTTGCTCACTCCGGCTCCACAAAGCAAAAATGAAATTTCAAATATTTGCCGAAGCACCAGAGAAAATGCGCCTTATGACTCTTACGAGAGACACACGGTATAATTCTACTCCCGGGCTAGTATCTGCTATGTAGGCTGTACATGGAAAGCAAGACGTGTGTACAGGAGCATTACTCAAGTTCGGATAACTTTAGTTATCGGGCACGTTCTACCAATCTGGAAATACCTAAGGGTCCAGTAGCTCATCGTAGCTTTGAGACAGATAGTTAAGCTTTAGCAAGTTGGGTAGCTGATAGAGCACTGCCCGTGGTCTGCGGGCGTCCTGTTCTTGTATATGAATTTATCTTTTTCAGAACAGTTCAAAAATAAAATTCTAATCAGAGAGCGGGAAAACTGTCTTCCAGGAAGCAGCAGCGCTCATGTAACACTTGTTAATGAAAATTGCAGTAATCTAACTCCGGCGTTGACAAAAAAGGCAAGCTATCTGAAATGGGATGCTTTGTATTGTAAGTAAGTCAATCGTGGAAGTAATCAAAATATACGTAAACACATGGTACGTCTAAATTCCACTGACGTACAAAATAATTCTGCAGCCGAAATGATTAGACAAAATTGAATATTAGTAGAAAACTAGAGGTTATAATTCTATCTTTTTACCAGTTATCCGATTTTTTCCTAGTAACAGCTGAAATTTCAAAGAAAAAATCTCGGATGATCTCTCTATAATTGGAAAAGATTTGAAACCGGCACTGGACAGTAAATTTGAAGTGCACATTACTTTCTTTGAAACTGGTGTTAAAGCATTTCAGCAAACTCAATTCATCCAAAAAAATATCACACTGGTCGCTTTAGAGTGTGAATGGTGTGATATGGGTAGGAGGCCGTCATATACTGTCGTGCGCCCAAGACCACAACGTGAATGAAGGTGCCTGATTTGTTAGTGCGTCGATGCGGCCCGCCGATAGTGTCTACAAGGAATGACGTTCCAATCGCAGCCATGTGACACAAGGCAAGATCATTGGTCGTAAACTATCCTAACCTTTAGGGCCAAGAGATTATGTCACGTCTTGTCAATTACAGTCAGTTTCAAATACGAGAGGAATTGCTGCTGACAGTGAACGCAGATTCAATGCAAGGTATTTCTGAGCGATCATTGCCAGGCAACTGCATCCAGTGGACATTTGGAGTTAGATACGAGGGCGTTCTTTAAGTAATACAACAATTTTTTTCTGAGAGCAGGTTGATTTTATTTAGAATTCCAATACACTCTTTTGGAGACAAAACATTTTTCAACATAACATCTGTTCTGTGCGGCAGCTTTACGCCACCTTAATGGGAAGGCCTGTATGCCCGTATGGTACCGCTCTACTGGTCGAGATGGGAGCCATCGTCTTGCTGCATCAGTAACCTCCCCATCATCCATGTACATCCATGTACATGTTTTGTGAGCCCCTCTCGGGTGTGCTAAATTATGTGTTGTTATTATGGAGAAGGAGAAATTCGTTTGCGTTTTTGTGGCGACGAACACTTTGAAATCATTTCTTCAGTTTTCCGAGGGTAACGCGATACACTTCAAAGTACACCGTCACCATGACTGTATGGGCTGAGGGTGCGGCTTTGAACTTTTTCTTCGGAGGAGAGTTGGTGTGGCTCTCCAACAAGGATTGCCCGTTTGTTTCCCATTCGAAGTGGTGGAACCATGTTTCATCGCTTGTGACGACATTCGACCAAAAATTGCCACGATCAGAATTGTAACTTGCAAGGAATTCCGCACAGATGCTTCTTCGTTGCTCCTTATGGTATTCTGTTAGGCAGCGAGGAACCCAACAGCCACGCACCTTTGAGTGCAGCAAATGGTCGGCGAGTGTGTCGGCACAACCAGCAGAGACATCTAGTTGTCCAGCGAGGTTTTTCATTGTGATCCATCGATCATCTCGAATGAGAGTGTCCGCACGTTCTACGTGACAGTAGGCGACACAGCTGTGTGCGCCGCTAGCGCGCGGGAGATCGGACAAAATTGTGCGACCTTGCTGCGACGATGACAGACACCTCACCCTACGACTGACCGTGCTTCTGTTCGCTGCAAGGTCTTCACAGACATTCTGCAAGCGTCTGTAATAGTATCTGCGATGCTCTGGTTTTCCGCCAAAAGAAACTCAGTGACATTTCTGTGCTTGGGACGCATCTCCGTTACAGACGCCATTTTGAAGGTTATGTACAACGCCACCACCTACTGGCACTCTACGAAACATAAGGGGCTGAAGAGCGAGTATTCCACGACGTGCCACAACAAATTCCGAATTTTTTTCAAGCGAAACTTGCCCAGAAAAAAAGTGTTGCATTAGTTGTTGAATGCCCCTCGCACCACGCTAATGGCCATCGCTAGCTGCGGTACATGGCGCTGCACGTATTCACTGCGGCAAACAACACATACGCTGGACAGTAACTGGCTGGAAGCTTTTAATGTGTCGCGACTTCGCATCAAAAATGGTTATGGCTCTAAGCACTATGAGACTTAACATCTGAGGTCATCAGTCCCCTAGACTTAGAACTACTTAAACCTAACTAACCTAAGGACATAACACACATCCATGTCCGAGTGTTTTTCACACTATGGCTTGGGCCTATTAATTCAGGTGTTTATTTCAATAATCTCAGTTACAAGTATTCCCAGTTTTTGTATTTCTTCATGATGAGTTTCTGTGGACATTCCCACACCAACGTGAAAACAGCTGTGTTCATAGTACTTCATTCATACATTCCAGTTCTTAGAAAAACTGGGGTTCCGGCAAATATTTGAACGAGCAGTACCTAAGTAGATGCCTGTAATAATTGTTTCATCTTATTTCTAAGAAGGAAAAGTTGCTGCACAGTTAATACGGAAGCAAAGTAGAAAACCACGTACAGATAAGAGTTAGTCATGCTTGATTTTCAGAACACTGCGAAGCTGTATTTTAGCTACGAAAGAGGGAGCTTCCTTACTGGAATACCGCTCATATTTGTTCATATCAGTTTGGATTAACAGTGACGACAAATCTGAACAGCGCGAACGTTCACAAACTTATTTGGCTTATTTCAAAGTGCAGCTGAAATTCAGAACTGGTATTATGTCACAAACATTTTTCACAGTCATTTTCTTAGAAATTACAATTGTTGTGTCTCGGGACGGTTTGTTGGAACCTTGATATGATATCAACTCACACGGCACTTCCTAAGTAACGGTCCGTCGTTAAAGTAATGAAACGAAACGTCACTTATAGTACATAGGGAAGTGTGCTCTACAAGACAGTTCACCGTGATTGGTACAGATGTTATACAAGCAAAATGTGAGGACTGCTTTATTCAACAATGCGTGATACGATTTACTGAATAACAACATGTGATACAGAATTGAAGTTATTCTCTGTTCTACAGTTCCACAGAATTCAAATGGGCTTGGCAGTGTGCAACTTTTGCGGCGTAGAGACGAGCTGGAACATGCGTGGTGAGAAGGGATTTTGAAAGCTTCGGGCTGGCGTTGATAGCTACTATTTCGCCAGGGAACAGGATGTAACAGGGACATGCCGGAGGACTTACATCCGCGGTGTTGAGGGAGCTTGCTCCCCGGGAGGCCTATAAAGGCACGCGTATTGAGATATCCCAGGAAACGGCGCGTTTGTATCCGGCTGACCTAGAAATTCGTAGAAACACAGCCCGACACATATAACACGCAGGCGACTTATCTGAAGCAGATGCACGGAAAGGAGTAGCTATGGAAATAGAGAAAGAACAATAAACGAACTCATCTTGAAACGCTTTATACGAGCTCCATTAGCGTGTCAAATATTCCACTAAGAAGTCCTCAGTTCTGTCAAGGGGTTTTCTCCGCAGATGAATATCTGGATAGTTTGTTACCAGAGAGTTTTGTATCTCTATGTTTTTTCAAGTTACCTGGTGTGGCTTTTGTTATTCGTGTAAATTAGGAACACAAGAATATCGATAGGCCTCAAACCGAGGAATGACTCACTCGTACGAAGTTAATGGCAACTTCCGTTGCCGTTTCTTTACGCGTACGTCCGTGTCATTCGTACTGGAAAAGATATCTGAGCCTGTTGGTAATTCACGTCTCCCCAATATCCTTTTTTCCACGAGTGTTGGTTCCGAAAGGTATGTTGGCGAGATTCTGTGAAGTATGGAAGGTGGAAGAGAAGTAAAGCTGTGAGGACTGATAGCGAGTCGTTCGCGAACAGCTCAGTCGGCCCACATTAATGTAATTCCATGACGAACTTTTTTCCACTTTCACACAATGACCTCGTCTGCTTTTTTATGCCGAGTGTCGTTCTTCAATAAAATAAAATGTCTCATACACATAATTTTAGAAATGTATATTACAATTTTCAGAATTTTTCACAAGTAAAGTTCAGTACCAGTTTTCTCTTGAATCTTCCAGGTGTGTTTCGCTGAAATGTTTTATGGACACGCCACATCTATTCCTCATACGGTTTATCATTATGTTGTTGCTTTTTCTCCGCAGCTGAATGAATGAACAGTTCGTCCAGAGTGTTTTATACTATCGTCTTTATGTTTTTGTACGTCATCTGACGCGAATTTTGTTACAGGAGTAAATTAGGAGCTCAACAACGTGAAGAGAGGCCTGAAATCCTAGCCTAACTCGCTCGTGTTAATGACCTTTTCCGCTACCATTTGCCTATGAGTGCGATTGTGTGGCTTATGGTGCATTGGAGTCAGAAGTGGAGCGCTGATACCCCTTGGTAAAGAAATTAATTTCTCCGCTGATAGACAATTCTGTTACGGAACTAATGCGCTTTTTCACGAAATGGAATCGTCCTACCGAAGAAGATTAATTAGTAAAGAGTATGTAAAGCAGCACGGCATTTGAAAAGAAAGTCCTTATATATTAATTGATAACAATATGAATTAGTTATAACAATATACATGAATTTGCTTTTATTTTAGGATACTGTGCAACCACGTGCGAGTAGCTCGTAGAGAAATTTTCAGAGAAGAGTGAAATAATACTAAGAGTGACTTCGCAAGAACAGCAATTTCATTACCACACATACCACAACATATTCGTGAGAGTCCAGACTTACAAATGAAAGTGTTCAACACAAATTGACCTTAGATACTGTGTATCATTCCAAGTTGTTGTGAAGCGTTATCGCCTGGAATGATGCATTTACCTTTGCTGTGTGCCTTCTGCTTAGTTCTTTTATTTAAAAGAAATTGACTTACCATGATTTGTGGTCGATCAGACAGAATTATAATTTCAGAATTCTTTAAAGCGTTTAATTTTGTACTTACCTGCTTTGGAATTTGTGGGTCTTAAGATAATCATCGATCTAAACTAGTCATAATTAATAATATAATCACTTATTTTGATCAGATAAACGTTGAGACACAAGTTAATCCATATTCACTTTCAAAAATTCTCCGTTGGTAACAGTACTCTTAGTTTTTAAAAATATAAAAAAAACTGCTCGAAACCTACTCCAAATATTTCTTTTGGAATCGATGAAACCGTTGATATCACCCGTCTTGGGGTGACCACCAAAATGTTATTCTGACATCCGTGAATAGTGGACAACAATGGTTGCCTATTCTGCTCTGGTTGTAACCAGTGATGTGAAACTGCAGAAAGCGCAGATATCGGCTTCACGTTTTAACAATGTCTCCAGTTGTCTCCTTGTGTATTGCGTTCTTACTCGTTACGTCATTTGTACGGTAAAAATCGGGAAGTACAATCCGATTTCTCATATTTTCGTTCATAATGGCTTTATCACAGCCCTTGGTAATTCACTTTTCATTTTGTATTAACCTCATTGATAGGTACCAGTTTTGGGCCATAATTTGTCAAACTCACTCGATGTTGTCTGCTGTGTACTTGTTGCTGTTCGATTCTAAACGGCGCATCATAGATTCCTTTCCGTCCTGACTGCGTCTGAACAAGCCGTAAGATATTTGTGCTCTGCTGTACACACTTACGCGAATATCACACCTACGTCTGTAGCAATTTTTCGAAAACTGTTATAAAAGTTTTGCTGCTAGAAATTGCATTTTGACACTGAGCACCTCTCACTACATTTGACTGCAGATGCAGCGTAGCTGCAGCACACACAGGTGGGCGCTACCTGATGTGTCTCCACTCGTCTTTCCGTGCACACGCTCATACACACTTTTTAACACACTTCCCATATAGCCATCGTCCCATTTACTGGACGTTTTAGTTGCGGTGTGTGGTTTACGTGATGGGATCAACAAAAGACGAAACGAAAGGAGCATATGCAAAACCTGCAGGCGCCTGTAGCACTAAGCTTTTGCTTGTGAAGAATAATGCTTTATGGGTTATTAGACGTCTGGCATAGAATATTCAGCCGTATCATTATCTCAGTTATAGACTCCTGCTTTGATAAAGCCACTGAGTGAAGAATGTCGTCTGTTATATGAGAAACAGCGACCCAGGCCCAACTATGGGCTGAATTAAGCAGGGCGCCGTAAGCAGAAGAGAAATATGTAGTCGTGCACTAATTCAACATGAAAAGAACTCGGCAGTCGGATACGGTCGGAGTCGTATCCCACTTTCTCACTTCGCCATCTGGAGGAAAGTCGTAAGTTAAAGTGCCGAAAAAGTAGCTCGAGCGGAAAACCTCTCCGAGCGCTTGCTGAAGCAACTTCTACAAACGACTCGGCCGTTGCCCTTGCACGTAAACCACCAATAACAACAGGTTAAGGCTTGCGCCATCACTTTATTGCTTTCTACCGGCCCAATAATGTGTTAGAGCAATCGCCGGCCTCTTGCAGATTCTATTTAATGCATCCATGTACAGGACAAGTGACTGTTCATCTTATATACTGCTGTGGTCATCTGGAAGATATCCTCAAGAGACAGAATTCATAGAAATATCCGAAGCTGGACAGTATCTTTATTGGCATATGATAACCGCATGAAACTGTGGTAAAAAGTAAGATTTATTTCGAAGTCAAATTTTCCTATCCTTCTAGAATGAATCTTTTAAGTCTATAAACTTTTCCTTGAGCGCTCCGCTCTCGATTTCTCAATTATTTGAATCTAGGATAGCAACTTCGAAATCACGCTTTCCTGGGAGGAACAAATTTTTGATTTTTAGTAAGATGTAAAAGTGTGTACGAAGAGCGATATCATCTTACTAAAGCCGAGTCATCCATTACGGAAAAATAAGCGCTTCTAATGTAGAGAGGCGCCTGTTCACTCGGAACTTTCCTGTCTTCCCATTTATCTTGTTTGTAATAAATCGCGATATTTATCTTTGCTATACTCACTAGAGTCAGCTATAATCAGTTTCGATTAAATGATACAAACACACTCTTTGCTTGCTCATTGATGCAGTTTTACGTCTTTGGCGAGTCAGTTTGCAGTCGAAGAATAGGAGTCGTTCTGGGGTTGTAGGCTGTGTGGTTCTGCTCTCTTGAAAGAGAATCCGCCATTCCGTTCCATTTTACTCGTAGTTCAAGTTGTAATTCTGTTTACATTTGAACCTGTGCTTGTTCGTGGAGCTGTGTTTAGAGAGAAGACGGCTTTTCTCTGGTGGAGGTACATGCTGTCATGCAGATTCTACAATGAATAAAGAACGGGTTAGGACACTTCAGTTTATTTCCCGTGGCTAAGCTTAGTTACTGTGGTGAGGTTAGATCGGCAGTGCTAAGTCGCGATCGCTCCACACATAGATATCTGAGTTTGTACTTACGCGTACTAAATTGGGAGATCATACATGCTAAAGCTTAGTTAAATGGAATCTGATTGTAGCGTCATACAATACTTTTTTGTACTCTAAATTCAAATGTTGCTCCCTCCTCAAGTATGGAGTACTTTGACTACTTCATGAAAAAATTTGAAATTTGTGGTAAGGACTACGGGACCAAACTGCTGAGGTCATCGGTCGCTAGGCTTGCACGCTACTAAATCTAACTTAAACTGACTTACGCTAAGGAAAACACACACACCCATGCTCGAGGGAGGACGCGAACCTCTGACGGGGGGGCGGGGGGAGGGGGGGGGGGGCGCGAACCGTGATAAGACGCCTGAGACCGCAAGGCCACCACGCGCGGCACTTGTTCAAGAACTGAGACATGAGAAAACGAAGTTGCGTGTAGTAAATGTGAAACTTTTATTTGTTGGTTTGAACATCCTTGTGGGGCTGCGAAGTTATTTCCTTGTACTCGGTGACAATATGCAACGATCAGCCACAACATTATGACCACTGCCCACCGCGCCGTTGGATGCCGCCTGGTGGCGTTGCAGGCACACGACGCGGTAGCGAAGGTATGCAAGCAGAGCAGACCCGGACGGGGATCACCCTAGAGAAGATAAGGGCTGTAAACGGCTCAAATCCATTAAAATAAGCGATTTTAACAAAGGCCAGATTATTATTACGCAAAGGCTGTGAACGATTATCTCGAAAATGGCGTAGCTGGTCGAAGTTCACGCGCTACCCCCGTTAGCATATATGGAAAGAGCTAGAACGACAGTAAAGCCATCACTAGGCGCTGAATGGTTGGACGTCCACGATTCTTCACAGAACATGGGTTTCGGAAGCTTCTCTGCTCAGTAAAGTAGCGTAGATGGTGATCTGTGGCTTCTCTGCCGAAAGAGCACACTGTTGGAGCACGTACAAATTTTTCGGAGCTCACCGTTCATTGTACATTGCTGAAAATGTATCTCCACAGTAGGCCACCCCTACGTGTTCAAACGTTGACTCAACGGCAATCTCAGTTACTATTGCAGCTGGCGTGGGGCTATCGCCATTCGACCAACGATAATAGGAAACGAGTCATCTCTACGGGTAACACGAGGTCGACGGTGTCTCCACAAACGCCGTCATCGACGTGAATGGCGGGTCGAAATAGGCGGCGCGCCTCGGACTCAGACTGGTGGAAGCAGTACTGTGCTGTAGGAGATATTTTTCTGCGCTTGCATGGGACCAGTGCTAGTAATCGAAGACACGCTGACAGCTGCGAACCACATGCATTCCTTCATGCTTTATGTCTTATGTAAGTAGGCTGTTTATGTTTTCTTTATGTAAGTAGGCTGTTTAGATTTTTATATTGGTAATGCCACGTAGCGCTCTGTATGAAAATCACTGGCTGTGCTGTGTGCCACGCCTACTTTGTGTACCATGTGTTTGGCAAGCACAAGGAGCCCTAGCTAATATGGTATTTGCTTATACAATTTAACACATCGGTACCATATTTCTCTAACACATAAATTACACAGCTATCTGATCATTTAACAGAGAAACAAACATCTTTTTACTACGTCAGTGACACATGTTTACGCAATTACAGAGTTGCATTACTTCACACTTACGAAATTGTATTTTGTCTGTACTTTGTGCACTGTTCATATTTTTTTGGAACCATTGTGATACTATGAGAGCTTTGAATGATGTATTTGGTATGGGATCATGATTTTTAAAGAACGTTTGAGGTAGATGACACTTTTGACATGGGCAGAGAATTTTCTTTAGGTTTTGAAATTATTCCAGAAAGCTACGACGTTTTTGAGATTTGACTGAGGTGTTATGATGTTATTTTTATGACGACGATGTGTATTATGCTGTTGAGGTATGTTTATGATCAATAAGCCGATGTTATATGAGGAATTTGATTATGCTACATATTTATTAAGACGAAATATTGAAGAAGTGTCGACAAATAAGGTAAGGAGTAATGAATAGTGATTAGGGACTCTGACTTGTGAAAAAGGATGTTGGAAACCAAGAATTGTACTTTAAGAGTTATGAAATGTGTATGTAAATGCGTGAATGCATTACAATGCCGACGAAAGTTTTTTGGACATTGTTATATCAATAGCATTTTGTTTCTACAGATTTGTAACGCAAATTCTTGACCTGTGAAATATTTTTATATGAGACTGTCACTGTAGTGGAAACTGCTGTAGTAAATATTTCCGTAAGAAAGTTAAGTGACCACCTGCACGTAATGTGTCGTGAGCACCCAGCTGAGAGGTAGTTGTCTGACAAAAGAAAGCCATTAGGTGGAGAAAAAAAGAGGCCATTAACCTCGCTGTTGACATTCCTTTGTAGAAAGCATCGCAAAAACGACATGGTCGAACTTGAAAACATATGATTACTCTGTGGAGCTCTTAATTTATGATATTTACTGAAATGCCTAATGAAATGACGAGAAATATTTTTATGTCTATACACCTGATTAATACTACTGTCTCTCTAGTTGAGAGATTTTTCTACTAACTTATGAAATGCCTCATGACTACTGAATGATGTTCTTATGCTTTACTTTGAAACGTCCCCTTAGAACAATTGTACATATGAAATGTCCACTTAGAACAATTTATACAAGCCTGTGCTTAACCTGACACACAATATTATTTAGCGCAACGCAATCTGACTTTCAATAACCCCTACAAAACAATGGCCCTGACTAACTTTAACCTATACCTTTTACAAATCACTTACCTCACAAAAATCTCCGTTACTCGAACTACTGCAATACGGCGAGCGCCACTACTGCCAGCTAAATAAAAGATTCAAACTACTGAAGGCACTAACTACTGATAGGGATGGTTAGCAAATGAAAGATATTAATAGAGAACAAACACTGTATTTACCTTAATAGTCATCAATAGTCATAATATATACAGCAGCTCATGACATCAATTTTTACAAATTTCAAACTCCGCCATCTCTGTCCTCACATCCACCACTGCTGGCGGCTCCCCTCCAACTGCCCAACGCAATCTGCTGTTCACATCCAGCTATAGCAGTTCATGACAACAATGGCAGGCAACAATGCAAACTAGCCACATACTGCACACAGCACAGCCAGTGATTTTCATATAGAGTGCTATGTAACGTTGCCAATAAAAAAACATAAACAGCCTACTTACATAGCCCCCATGCTCCCCACAAAAAATTTTACAAATTTTTTTGGCCGGTGGCCAATAATGATTTGATAAAATTTTTCATAATTACACTAACAAAGATATCCAATGCACACACTTATTGATACAATGTTGGTCAAAAGCTAAAATTTTCTCACAGTCCATAAAGACAGTCCAGATTGTTCATCATAATAGTAATTACAGGTGTTTGTTCACAAAGTCTCATTAGTAAAAAAAATTGCACACAGAAGTAGTGGATTTCCATGCAGTCTTGAAGAAGTAGTGTTGTCCTTACAACGGAAAGACAGTGCTGACTCTTGACATGCTGACAGGTAATGGGCCACAACAGAGCAAACCCACAGCAGAGTCATTCGACGTTTTGAAGAAGATTGGTAGGTAGGTCATCACAGAGCAGACCCACTGTAGTCCTGGTAGAGAGTATGGTATTGGTGGGCCACCAGAGGAGCAGACCCACTGTTGTCCTTGTAGAGATGGCCAGCAGCCATCTGTTGCGACTGTGCAGGTGCACAATCACCATTGAAGAGTCTTGCGGATAATAGAGCAAGTCCATAACCACCACTTGTGCACTCACAAAGTTTTTGGAATTGTCCTTAGAACCAGCAATGCTGTTATCCAGTCCCTTGCTGAATTATTAACACACGTGCAAACACTAACAGTCCCTACTTCTCACATATTGTCCATATACTATGACCAACAGAAAAGTGTGCAGTGAAATGAATGCTTACAAGTTAATAATATGATGAACTGGTGTCAATTACAATTTTATGACATAAGAATACAATTACAAAGATACAAAATACATCATTAAAAACATAACAATACAGATAATATTTGTAGTGCAGGCTTTACAAAACAATAGAAATAAACATATACATCAGTGTTACAGGAATGATGACATGAGTACATACATAAAAGATCAGAATCACTTTTAAAAATTCAACTTCACACATGAGCATTAAAACAACACAGAATAAATAATGTCTAAGCATCTTTACAAAGAAAATAACAGAGTATTAGAAAAATTCTACAACATAGCTCTCATCAGCTAAACACATAAAGACAGGAAAAACACAAATACACACGGGTACCCAAACACATAGTGGGATAACACCAAAAGGAAAGGACAACACACAATTACATATTGGGAAAAAGCAGCAAAAGGGAAGGACAGGTTTGTTTTACTGCAGTATTTTGCTTGGAGATCTCCCTTCATTCCATAGATCGTTCGTCTTATTTCAACCTTTGCTTCCACCAAAAAAATCCTATCTAAGCATGCTTTCTGTATTTATATGTTCACACATTGCTTACCTCATCATTTATTTCCAAGAAAATCCTACCTATACCTCGTTCCTGTATTCTATTCATATTTCTTTCAAAATAATTATTTCTGATTGTACAATACTCATTGGGTCCCAAATCTTTCTTCGCAATGCATTCTTTACCTATTCTCCATAGTCAGTTTCTTATATAGTCTACCCCCTCTTAAGCTAACTTAAATCTACTGAGCTCAGATATATATACCAAAGGACGAGGCAATGCAGCATCACAACAAATCAACACAAACAGAAATGACAAAGAAATGCAAATTGGCAAAGCTAGCAGCATAAATTAGCAAAAGTCAAATTCAATAACACTATGCCTTGCAAACAGCAGCAACTTATACCTAAACATGACATAGCGCAAGCAGAAAAAATATTACAGTAAAAACAACAATGCAGACAAGGGAAATGCATATTCACATCTTAATGTCTATGTAATTAAAGTGGTCATCTTAATGTCTATGTAATTAAAGTGGTGCACCATAACAACTTATTGTAAAAAAAATATTACCATGTACCTGAAAAGAAAATTAAGTGTTACTGTTACGAGTTACTTCTTATTGTTCTTTCCTTTCAAAGTGCTCCTTTTTTAAAGAATGTGGATTACAAAATTATCATTTAATAGATCTGTTGACAGAAAGAGTTCACATTAGCAAATGCATCTCATTTTATAAAAGCAATGCTGCAACACAGCTGGAAACCAGACATCAAATGAAATAAGCAATTACACAAACCAAAGCATAAAAATGTCATTCAGTAGTCATGTGACATTTCATTTCATAAGTTAATTGCTCTCAACTCTCGTAGAAAGACACTTGTCATAATCAGGTGTGCAGATGTAAAAATATTTCTTGTCATTTTGTTAGGCATTTCAGTAAATATCATAAATTTTTAAGTAACGAGGGTGTCGCATTAGCGATGAAAGGCACATCCTAATGGCTTATTCTCCAGGTGTTTGACACAGCTGTGTGCCCCCAACGCATTACAAAAATCATATGTTTTCAAGTAACGAGCGTGTCGCATTAGCGATGCCCTCTACAAAGAAATGTCATTAACAGAGGTATAGGCCTCTCTTTGTCCTTCTCTTCCACCTGTGCCTCTGGCACACCCTAATGGCTTTCTTTTCTACCTGAGCGTCTGAAAAGGCTTGTTCTCCAGGTGTCTGACACACCTGGGTGCCCACGTCGCATTATGTGCAGGTGGTCACTTAACTTTCTTACGGAAATATTTACGACAGCAGTTTCCGCTACAGTGACAGTCTCATATAAAAACATTTCACAGGTCAAGAATTTTATTGACATAAACATACCTCAACAGCATAATACACATCGTCGTCGTAAAAATAACATCATAAAACCTCAGTCAAATCTCAAAATCGTCGTAGCTTCCTCCAATAATTTCAAAACCTAACAAAATTCTCTGCTCATGTCAAAGGTGTCATCTGCCTCAAACGTACTTTAAAATCATTCTCCCTTACCAAATACATCAGTCAAAGCTCTCATAGTATCACAATGGTACCAAAAAAATATGAACAGTGCACAAAGTACAGACAAAGTACAATTTCTTAAGTGTGAAGTAATCCAACTCTGTAATTGCGTAAACATGTGTCACTGACGTAGTAAAAGGATGTTTGTTTCTCTGTTAAATGATCAGATAGGTGTGTAATTTATGTGTTAGAGAAATATGGTACCGATGTGTTAAATTGTATAAGCAAATACCATATTAGCTAGGGCTCCTTGTGCTTGCCAAACACATGGTACACAAAGTAGGCGTGTACCCCCCTGAGGTTTATTGTAATTGTATCCTCAGGTATAATAGCTTACAGCAATGGAATGAAATGTATCACAAAAAACTTTCTTTGTAATTCAAAAATCTCTAAAAATAAATGTTTTAAGTACAAAATTAATCACTCAAGTACGTGTCCTGTAGCGCTAAATGTGCGTCTTGCTGTAAGATAATCTCTGGGAAGTGTCGTAGTTATTGTCCTCCGAAAGCTAAGTTCTGCAGAAGTCAATGTACTTACCTCATGATACACAAAAGTGAAATGCTTTGCGTATAGATAACTTAGTTATTACGCTTATTGCCGTGATGAGGAAAGTACTGTGCTGTAACGTATTGTTGTCCTACGGAAAAGGCTGTCTCCTTGTAGCAATAGCACAAAAGTCACCACTAAAACATGTCTCACTTTATAGAAGAATTCAGAAAAAACTGTGCAGATATAAAACAGATACACCGCAAAAGCAACATTGTAAATTGTCACGCATTAGCAGCGTCGTGATAAAATCGTGTAGCTGTCACATAAACTAACCACTATGTCATCTGGCATTTCACAGAAAGCACCTCAAATCCAGAATCCACTCTCAAGCAAACCAAAATGTTGCATGAAAATTTCATTAGCAGTGCTGGTATATGTTCTAAGTATGTAAGCCTAATAGTCGTTACGTAATCATGCAACTAACAAGCAAGAATGTACACACACAATAACACTGTGTCGTCTGTTCGCAATAACAATGCATTCGTAATTTCTGTTTAAATAAGTTCTCTTGGTTCTTGACTGGATGGTTAGTTAGCTTTAAAACATAGTTGCATGTTAACAGTTTCTCAGTGTGACAAATTGTACAAGTAACGTGAAGTGACAATTGCAAAGACTAAGTTAAAAAGCAGATTATCTGTCAATAAATGGTTTTACATGAGAAATGTGGTGTAAACCTTTACTCTTCCTAGTACGCAGAGTTTCAACTTCAACGCAATTATCATGTGGTATACGTCGGATTCTGTAAGGTCCATTGTAAACTAGAAAGAATTTGTGACTCAAGTGTTTCTTCTTATGTGACAATGAATGAGCTTTAATGAGAACTTTCTGACCAATACATAATTTCTTTGCATTTGCTTTACCGTGTAGTTTTCTCCTTTTGTCTGCTGCAGATTTTATATTTTTAAGAGCCAAATCAATTATGTCTTTGTGGCGAAGTTTACGTGTATTCGGGAAAGGTACAAGCTCTCTGATTCTGTTCGGAGGTTCTACATTCTTCAGTACAAGAGTAGGTGGTAAAGCAGTGGAATCATGAGGCATTTCATTCAGCACATTTTGAAATAAGTGTAAATATCTGTCCCAATGCTGATGCTTTCTGTGACAATAAAGTCTGCAAAGCTTATTGATTTCTTTCATAATCCGTTCAGACGGGTTACAATGTGGTGAATACAATGAAATAAAAACAGGTTTGATTTTATGATTCCGAAGCATGCGTGACCAAACAGCAGATCTGAATTGCGGTCCGTTATCTGAAATGACTTCACTAACGTGTCCAACTTTACGTAAGAAATTTTTAACAAAGGCGTTGGATACAGACCGTCCAGTGGCTTTACGTAACGGAGTGAAAGAAACAAATTTTGAAGTAAGTTCAACAGCGACTAGAACGTACGAAAATCCATTCGATGTTCTGACAAGGGGTCCCAAAAGATCAACAGCAGCAAATTCTTTTAATTTAGAAGGAATAATTGGAAACAACGGAGCACGTTGTGAGATAGTAGACGGTTTCGCCTTTTGACAAAGTTTACAAATAGACAAGACTCTTCGAATTCGCTTTTCCATATTGTTAAAATAACAAGTCGTTCGAAGAATATGATAACATTTTCGTGGGCCAAAATGTGCATAGCTGAAATGAATGTACCAAATGAGCTTATTAACAAAATCGTCTGGAATGCAAAGTACCCATAGCTTGTCATCAACAGTGCAGCGTTTGAAGAGTATGTTGTTTCTAACCAGATAATAATGCCGAATCTGAGTGTGTGTCTTTTCATGCCATTTACTTTTGATATCTTTCCAAATCGGATCTTTATCTTGTTCATGAGCAATGTCTTTTAAAGATGTGGTGATGAAGTTTTCAAAGGCGACTTTCTGAATGTAAAGAATACTGAAATTTTTCTCGAGGTTGCCTTCTGTGTTACTTTTCTCAAGCCCAGCCGGTGCGCGTGACAGCGCGTCCGCAACAATGTTCTCCTTGCCGGGAATGTAGACTATTGTGAAGCGGAATTCTTGCAGAAACAATGCCCAACGTTTTAACCTATCATGATTTAATTTTGAAGACATAAGAAATTGTAATGCACGATGATCACTGTATACTTTTACGTGCTTACCAGAAAGAAAGAAACGGAATTTGTTAAATGCCCAAACGATAGCTAAAGCTTCTAATTCAGTAACGGAATAATTTTTTTCAGATTTTGTTAGCACTCGGCTAGCAAAAGCAATGGTTTTCTGAACAGTAGTGTCATTTTCTATGGCTTCTTGAAATAAGTGGGCACCAAGACCGACTTTAGAAGAATCCGTGCTAAGGCAGAAATCTTGTGACAGATCTGGATGAGCTAGTATTGGCGCGTGAAGTAACGCTTCTTTCAAAGAATTGAATTCCAACTGTGCTAGTTCGTCCCAGTTCCAAATAGTATTTTTTCCAGTGAGAGAACAAAGTTTTGGTGTAACTAGAATTTGCATATTCAGAAAACGACGGTAAAAATTTACGAGACCTAGAAAACTGCGGACTTGTCTTTTTGTGGATGGAACTGGAATGGCTCTGATTGCTTCTAACTTTTCAGGATCCGGCTGAATGCCTTCAGAAGAAATAATATGTCCCAAAAACTTCACCTTTGACGTACCGAATTCAGACTTTTCCAAGTTAACTGTAATTCCAGACTCTGCAAAAATACGTAACAAACTGTCGAGGATGCGGTTATGTTGTTCCCATGAAGCTTCTGCTATTAGAATATCGTCCACATATAAGGTGATGTGACGTTTTAAGAACTCAGGTAATATGGAATTTAACCCACGAATGAATGCTGCCGAAGAAATGTTCAAACCAAAAGGAAGTTTCCGAAACTGATAACAAACGCCGAAACAAAGGAAAGCTGTGTATTTTCTGCATTCTGGATGAAGTTCGATCTGATAAAAGCTGGATCTGAGATCAATGGAAGACAACACTTTTACACCATTAAAATTTTGAAGAAGTTCTTCCATCGTCTGTGGCCTATCTGTTTCAGGGATGATGATAGTATTGATTTGTCTCGAATCTAAGACAAGCCTGATCGATCCATTTTTCTTCTCAACAACGTGTAACGGATTGTTGTATGAGCTTACTGCAGGCTCAATAATGCCCTCGTCAAGCATAGATTGTATTTCTGTTCTAACACGGTCCCTATAATGTGCTGGAATTACATATGGTCTAACACAAAATTTAGTATGCTCACGAACACGAAATTGGTATTGAAATCCCTTGATTGTTCCTGTTTTGTGAGTAAAAACTGTGGAATGTGCTTGTAAAATCTCAAAAAGGTCCTGCCTATCAGTGTCATTACAATTCTCAATTGTTTGAATTTTATTCTGAATTAACTCATTAATTTCAAATATGCCGTCGATGTCATCGCTGTCAGTACTTGCAGAGTGATTGTTAGTGTCTAGTTCCATAGAAAATTCCGAACTGTTATCTAACAGAAGGTAAAGCCGATTAATTTCCTCATCATGGTTTGAGAGCCAGTCTTCAAATTTCAAAGCTATTGACATACCTTCTTTCTCTAAACTTATTTCAGCATCGTGAAAGCTTAAAATTGCTTTGTATTCATTCAAAAAGTCTACTCCCAGTATAATTTCCGTCGACAATAATGGAACAATAAGAAAGTTCATAGAGAAGCTGTGGCTTTGGCAAAAGAATTCTAAATTGGTTTGTTGGCGTACATCTACACTTTTTCCAAAGATTGCACCTTGTAATTTAATCTTACGTAACGGAAGTGTGGGGCAATTGTTCGATTTGTTGCATTTGTTAAAAGCTGTTTCACTAATTACTGAAATAGGACTGCCAGAGTCAAGTACTGCCGTAAATTTTACGTCATTTACAGTAATGTGAATCACAGGATATGCAATGTTGTTATGTTTTACGTCGTGTTCCTGGAGTAAGATGTCCCTAATGTCTTCCATTTTTACGTAATTACTAGCTACGGCAGCTCCGTCGTCAGTTTCATAAGTACATATTGTGGCTGCCAGCGGTGTGAGTCATCGCCTATTGTCTCTTTGTTGGCGCGCGTCGTTATTGGGATTTGGAGACCTAACTTCTACAAATTCATTGTGACGAGAGTGCTCTGCTCTATTTAAATCTCGCCAGTTCTGATGCAATTCAGGTCTGTCGTTACGATCATATCGTCTGTCGTCATGTCGGTAGGTTCGATAGTTTCTTTCTTGTCGGTCATGTGGTGGAGAATTTCTCCCAGAATCGTAACTACGCGCTGGACCGTTGCGTCTAAAGTTATTCTGTCTCCCTTGATAATAGTTATTTTGGTTCCCATATTGTCTGTTTCTCTGATTGTCTCTGTGATAGTCATTACCGCGGAAAGGTGATCTTTCCCTGTAACTATTACTCTGCCAGTGGTTATCATATGGGTGGTGTCTGTTTTGGTCACGATTTACGTTGTAAGAATAGGTTTGTCGTGGCCATTTATTGTTTCTGTCGTCACGGAATTGAGACGGATGTGACCTGTAGTGATTGTTTTCCTGTTTTCGCATCCCGCGACTGTCTGTGTCAATTTCCAGTTCTTGTAACAATCCCTGAAAAGCTTCAATGTCGTCTTTGCAACGTCCTGCCAAAATAATATGTCGTAAATGTTCAGGCAGTTTGATTAAGCAAATGCGGATGAGTTCTGAGGGGCTGTATGGGTTTGATAGGTACTGATTCTTGTGCAACATGTCTTCAAAATATTTGACAAGACTGGAAAATTCAGATTGTTCAAAGTGTTTCATCATCATGATGCTATGTTTTACGCGATCTTGTGTAGCTTGTGACCAATATGCTGAGAGGAAGGCATGGTAAAATTCTCCTTCACTGTGGCAATCGTGAATGACCGATCGCATTCTTACAGCTGGTTCATTCTCTAAGTAGCCACACATAAATTCTAACCTGTGCTCCAATGACCAGTTGGGAGGGAAACAATGAGAGAATTGATGGAGCCATGCTTGTGGATGAATGTCGTTGCCAGAATTCTTAAATGTTTTGAATTTACGTGTAGTAATGAACAGCTTATAGTCAAAATCATCGTGTCGGCGAGTAGCATGTCGGTCATTGTCACGTCGTTTCGGCGGTTCCATCTCAAAATTCGGTGTACCTTGCCAATTTCTTTCATAATTACCGAAATGCCCTGTGCTATTATTTTGTGGCTTTTCCGTATTTATAAGTTCCTCTTCCCGTGTTGGAGCGCGAGTATCCTCTGAAATATGTAATTCTTGTATTACCTGTGTCAACTGATCTTGTACTTCCCGGATTTCTCTTTTGTAGTGTGTATTGATTTGATTTTGATTTTGTTTGAATTTTCTAATTTGTTCATACTCTTCTGTGTCAGTGAAGGTTATGGGTCTTGTGTCATTCAGATCATCATCTACCTTTGTAGATAAGTTAGTGACCTGATCCGAAAGTTCGGCTACTTTCTCTGATAATGAACTAATTTCCCCCATGTGTCTTTCTACTGTGTCCTTTAAGTTTTCCTGAGTTTTTGCAAGTTGCATAACCGAATCGGTAGATGCAACTGAGTCCATTTTAGCTTGCAAGGTCTCATGATTTTCATGAACAGTAGTCTGCAGTTTTTTTATGGCTGCTTCGTGATTCTGTAATGCGTTTTCATGCCGCGAAAAAATAGGCTGAAAATGCTCACAAATTTGTGTTTTTACGTCATTACAGACCTTTTGACATTTCGATTCAATGTTATGTAACTCAGTAGTTAAATCTTCACGTGTTTGTTCAAGTGTGGTGTCTAACTTCCGAAGATTTTGTTCCATTGTGTCTAACTTTTGAAGCTTTTGCTGTGTTTGTCTCTGATTTTGTTCCATTGTGTCTAACTTTTGAAGATTTTGTTCCATTGTGTCTAACTTTAGAAGATTTTGTCCCATTTGTCTCTGATTTTGTTCCATTTGTTGCATTAATTGCAATAATAATGTATTAGTGTCTGGAATCTGTTTCTCTATGCTTTTTGGCAGTGCGTTTTCACCGGCAGCATTCACATTTTGACAAGCAGAAAATGTGTCTTGACTCATTTGAGAAAACGGTGAGGACGCAAAACCTGAATCTACAGTATTTGCAAAATTGTGTCCTATCATTTCGGATTCCTGAGGTGAGCTGTTGCCGACCGATCGAGCGATAATGCTTCCCTGTTCACTACCTGTTTGACTGTCTACGCCATTGTTTGCCGCCCGCTCCATTTCCCTATGCACAGTTTCCAAATTACTACTTTGAACATTAGTTAACTCATTACATGGTGGGGCCAACACACTGCTTTCGTCTTCACTGTCATTTCTTAGTTTACTTTGGAGCCGAGTATTACGTTTTTCACACGCCATTATTGTCACAATATTTCACACGATAACACAGAAAAGCACAATTTGAATAGCAAAAATAAGAGAACACATTAACATAGCACTGAAAATAATATCTAGTTAATTGCAGCTGCGAAATACTTGGTGCAAATCTACATGCATGCCACAACTGTTTTACTGTACAACAATGAAAGGCTGCAACTATAAAGGAGATTCTCTCTACAATTACGCACTAGCAATAAACAAAATCTACACTAATTACACAAACTACAAGAAAAAATCAGAAGATTCCAGTGAGGTATCCTAGGCTAAGGGTCGACATATGAAACGTCCCCTTAGAACAATTTTACTTATGAAATGTCCACTTAGAACAATTTATACAAGCCTGTGCTTAACCTGACACACAATATTATTTAGCGCAACGCAATCTGACTTTCAATAACCCCTACAAAACAATGGCCCTGACTAACTTTAACCTATACCTTTTACAAATCACTTACCTCACAAAAATCTCCGTTACTCGAACTACTGCAATACGGCGAGCGCCACTACTGCCAGCTAAATAAAAGATTCAAACTACTGAAGGCACTAACTACTGATAGGGATGGTTAGCAAATGAAAGATATTAATAGAGAACAAACACTGTATTTACCTTAATAGTCATCAATAGTCATAATATATACAGCAGCTCATGACATCAATTTTTACAAATTTCAAACTCCGCCATCTCTGTCCTCACATCCACCACTGCTGGCGGCTCCCCTCCAACTGCCCAACGCAATCTGCTGTTCACATCCAGCTATAGCAGTTCATGACAACAATGGCAGGCAACAATGCAAACTAGCCACATACTGCACACAGCACAGCCAGTGATTTTCATATAGAGTGCTATGTAACGTTGCCAATAAAAAAACATAAACAGCCTACTTACAACTTTGTACATATTTGCTCATTTTCTTTAATATCTAGTTTCTAGCTGCACTGCAGCATTGGTTAAAATAAAATTTAATATATGTACTAATATAGTTATTTTATGCCTACAGATCCAGTCAATAAGAAATTTATGATTTACTTCCAAGAAAACGAGGGCACATAAATAGACATTTCCCTTCACAGGAATTGCATAAATAATTTCTTTACGATTTGGTAACTTATCTGCTAGTGTAAGTTCTCGTGATGCATCACTCTAGTGTTAAGATGTGACATAGGTATTAGACATGGCCATTTTAGTGTAATATTTTTTCTGCTTGAGCTATGTCATGTTTAGATATAAGTTTTGTTATTTGGTGCTGCTGTTTGCCAGGCAAAATGTTACAGAATTTGACTTTGTATTACGCTGTTAAGCCAGTTTTACTACGGATTTAGTTTTCTTGTTTGCTGCACAGTGCCTTATATTAGTTGTAATATTGCAATTGCTTTGCCAATTTGAATTTTTTTGTCATTGATGTTTGTGTTAATTGTTTTGTGCTGCTGCATTGCCTCGTCCCTTAGTTTAGCATCTGAGCTCAGTAGATTTAAGTTAGCTTAAGAGGGGGTAGATTATATAAGAGAATGAGTTGCGATGAATTGGAAGAAATGCATTGAGAAGTTATACGAAAAACAGTACAGAAAACAGGTTTAGGTAGGATTTTCTTGGAAATAAATGATGCGGTAAGAAATGTGTGAACGTATAAATACAGAAAGCATGCTTAGATAGAATTTTTTTTGTGGAAACAAAGGATGAAATAAGAGGAAAGATATATGGAATGCAGTTTTGGGGTGGACTGCAGTACCAAATGTAACACTGAAAACAAACCCTGCCCTTTCCTTTTGTGTTATCCCACTATGTGTTTGTGTACCCTTGTGTAGTTGTTTTCTTCCTGTCTCTGTGTAGTTTCATAGAATTTTTTCTTCTTCTAATACTAAGATATATTCACTATGGTGAGGAATACTGTTATCCTCAAATATAATTGGCATTAACAATATGTTATTTTCTTTGTAAAGATGCTTAGACATTATTTATTCTGTTTTGTTTTAATGCTCATGTGTGAAGTTGATGTTTCAAAAGTTATTCTGATCTTTTATGTATTAACTTATCTCATAATTCCTGTAACACTGATGTATATGTTTATTTCTATTATTTTGTAAAGCCTGTATTACTACAAATGTTATCTGTATTATTACGTTTTTAATTATGTATTTTGTACCTTTGTTACTGTATTCTTATGTTATAAAATTGTAATTGCCAGCAGTTCATCAAATTAAGTAACTTGTAAGTTCCATTTCACTGCACACGTTTCCGTTGGTCATAGTATATGGACAATATGTGAGAAGTAGGGACTGTTAGTGTTTGCACGTGTGTTAATAATTCAGCAAGGGACTGGATAACAGCATTGCTGGCTTTAAGGACAATTCCACAAACTTTGTGAGTGCACAAGTGGTGGTTATGGACTTGCTATATTCTCCGCAAGACGCTTCAATGGTGATTGTGCACCTGCACAGTCACAACAGATGGCTGCTGGCCATCTCTACAAGGACTACAGTGGGTCTGCATCTTTCATGGCCCACCAATACCATTATTTCTACAAGGACTGCAGTGGGTCTGCGCCTCTGGTTGCCCACCAATACCATATTCTCTACCAGGACTACAGTGGGTCTGTTCTGTGACGACCTACCTAACAATCTTCTTCAAAACGTCGAATGACTCTGCTGTGGGTTTGCTCCATTGTGGCCCATTACCTGACAGCATGTCAAGAGTCAGCACTGTCTTTCCGTTGGAAGGACACCACTACTTCTTCAAGACTGCATGGAAATCCACTACTTCTGTGTGCAATTTTTTTTTACTAATGAGACTTTGTGAAAAAAAACTGTAATTACTATTATGATGAATCATCAGGACTGTCTTTATGGACTGTGAGAAAATTTTAGCTTTTGACCAACATTGTATCAATAAGGGTGTGCATTGGATATCTTTGTTAGTGTAATTATGAAAATTTTTATCAAATCATTATTGGCCACTGGCCAAAAAAATTTGTAAAATTTTTTGTGGGGAGCATGGGGGCTATGTAAGTAGGCTGTTTATGTTTTCTTTATGTAAGTAGGCTGTTTAGATTTTTATATTGGTAATGCCACGTAGCGCTCTGTATGAAAATCACTGGCTCTGCTGTGTGCAGTATGTGGCTAGTTTGCATTGTTATCTGCCATTGTAGTGTTGGGCAGCGGCAGCTGGATGTGAACAGCGCGTAGCGTTGCGCAGTTGGAGGTGAGCCGCCATCAGTGGTGGATGTGGCGAGAGAGATGGCGGAGTTTTGAAATTTGTCATGAACTGCTATATATATTATGACTATTAAGGTAACTACATTGTTTGTTCTCTATTAATATCTTTCATTTGCTAACTATCCCTATCAGTAGTTAGTGCCTTCCGTAGTTTGAATCTTTTATTTAGCTGGCAGTAGTGGTGCTCGCTGTATTGCAGTAGTTCGAGTAATGAAGATTTTTGTGAGGTAAGTGATTTCTGAAAGGTGTAGTTTAATGTTACTCAGGGCCAGGGATCTTTGATAGTCAGATTGCGTTGCGCTAAAAATATTGTGTGTTACTTTAGTGAATGTTTGAGTACGTTCAGTTTTGCTCAGCTGTTTGAAAAGCAAATAGTGTAAGAGGTTTATCACACAGTCGTGTATAATTGTTCCTAAGGGGACGTTACACTTACCCGACGGCGATGTCATCTTTCAGCAGTATAAGTGTCTTTTTCACGGAGCCAGAATCAGGCTGCAGTGGTTTGAGGAGCATTATAGTGAACTCAAGATCATGTCTCGGCGACAAAATTCGTGTGATGTAAATCCTATGGAATACGTATGGGTCCCTATCGGGCGCCAGCACAGCGTACACAAATCAGTAGCTCGTTATTTACGCGGATTACGTGACCTGTGCATAAACATGTAATGCCACATTTTGTTTCCAAGATAGGCAAACAAGCTATTAAGCAGCTGGTCATTATGTTTTTGCTAGTAAGTGTAATTGCTACTTTTTGGGCATTTTCTTCGAAATATACGCTATCCTTCTTTGTATTAAGTCATTAGGGTATATCACGTTGCATGGGTGTCGTCTTGTTGAACCATTTGGCATCGCTTGATGTACTCAAAGTGTATCGTAAATTAACCGCCTCAATTCGGATCTCATAAGACACTGTTAATAAATGCCATTTACTTGAATGCTATTAATTTTCAGTTGCTGATAAAGGTAGGGCGATGTACTGTTTTCTTTCAAAGTGTTGAATGTCAAGCACTATGCTACATAATGTCGCTCACTATTTCGATGTGACGCCAGAATGAGAGACAGATTTCGATGCTCACTGAGATGATTTTATTATTTTTGCACATGAAGTCGATATTAGAAAGTTCAGGAGGCACTCTGACTGCACAGCTAGACACAGTACGCAGACACATGTTGATTTCAATTAATTGGCTTCGCAAATCAGTAAACGCTATGCAGTATATGAGTATTAGATGTACAGGCGCTATTTATTTCCGTTGCACTGAGTTTTCGAAGATACGTGTGTGTGAGTGTCGTGTGTGTGTGTGTGTGTGTGTGTGTGTGTGTGTCTGCGTGCGTGCGTGCGTGTGTGTGAGAGAGAGAGAGAGAGAGGGAGAGAGAGAGAGAGAGAGAGAGAGAGAGAGAGAGACTACGTCTATTCAACTTTAAGAGTCAAATAGCGATTCCAAATTTTTTTTCTGGGCCATTAGAATTAAACAATTTGCATACGTTGAAGGTATCAAGGCTTTATTATCACTACCTGTCGGAGTAGTGTTTATTTTTTGCATCACACCAAGGCTTTCAGAGTGCGGTCTCTAAGCAGGCTTTTTAAAATTAGTGTTACTCAAAACACATAGCATCACAATTTAAAAAAAAAATAACTAACAGCAATCACAGAAACTTTAAAATGGTAATGCGTATTGATAGCAATGTTATACAATGAATGTTATCCATTGAATTTGTGCTATACAGTAATGGTTGACAACAGATTGTTAGTATTTATAATTAAATGTCCGACAAATCCTAATTTAAGACTGATTTAGTTGCTCAGAAAATCAGAGACTATTTTATAATTTAATATTTATATAGTATTCATGTAAAATAATTGTTATTTCAGTGGCTCTCACTCTCAGTAAAGGAGGCTACTATCGTTCTCTTTGGGAGAAGCTGTCGAATTATAAGAATTTAGGATCTCATAAGGCTCTAGACCAAATCTAATATCCTCACCTTATGGTTCCGTAAGTTTATTGCTTATTTAGCGGCTGAAAGTTTTTTGTTCTTCGGCACTTGTTTACTCGTACGAACGTTTTTCGGGGATCGTCCTTATACTTTCATAGCGTTCAAAAACGTTATCGCTATGTGATTCTCCCAATCTACAGGTCACTTCCGTGGTCAATGATTCATTCTGTAATTCACCACCTCCCTGTCCGTCGTCACTGCGTTGTGACACAACGGTCTCACTGCTTTGGCAAAGTGACCACTGTCGAGTGCGCACAAGAACCATTATTTTAAAATATCTCGTACTCGCTCCATGCGAAGCTTCCAGAACCTGTTTCTGGTAAAGCAAAACAAAACAGAGCTGTTAGACACCTCTTGTATGAATTCCATTTACCGGAAGGCACACTTTATTTACGTAGATTATGTAGTTGTTTATTTTGCTGTCGTATGTGGGTAGTCAGATTAAGAGATCGCTGAACACAGCCCGCTCAAACGATACACAGACTTCTGGGAAAAAAATCAGAAACTGCTTTAAATTTGTGAGTATCGCTTGTACTTATGCAGAAGAAAGTCTGTTAGTGTCGCCTACATCTTGCCTTTAGTTATAATGTGTTTGCTCCTTTGCATCTGCCGGCCGAAGTGGCTGCGCGGTTCTGGCGCTGCAGTCTGGAACCGCGAGACCGCTACGGTCGCCGGTTCGAATCCTGCCTCGGGCATGGATGTGTGTGATGTCCTTAGGTTAGTTAGGTTTAACTAGTTCTAAGTTCTAGGGGACTAATGACCTCAGAAGTTGAGTCCCATAGTGCTCAGAGCCATTTGAACCATTTTGAATCCTCTGCATCTGGATCTTATGTGACAGATTGGAAACAAATACAATGTTTAAACGAAGATAAGTACAGTAGTTTATCATTTCTTACTTCTGCATATCCTAGATCTACTAGTGTTATGGATGCACAAGAGCTAAGAGTACAATACAATACGGCACACATAGGTGCGGTGATAATGGTTTTAACCTGCCATCTCCAGGGTCAAGGGAATAAACGAATAAAACTAGGGCTGTGCATTTAATTATAGACGTCAGTAAGAATAGAAACCAATGCAGTAACGAGACGATATTTTCGATGAGGTGGCCTCACACCAAATCTCTGGGCTGTCTCGAAGTAGAAATAGCATTTGCATACAGATAAAAACTTGGCTTGACGTAAATGAACACTAGTCATCCAACAACTGCAAGGATATTTTATATGGAACGATCAAAAAGGTTCACTTTGAGCTCGATGGTGGAACGTATATGGATCATAGCACGATTCCAGCATGTCGGCAAGGGTTTAGTGTAACATTTGTATCTTTGTGTCTCCGATATCCGTACGATAAATGCGTGAACTATGACGGCGTTATTACCAAATACGTCCAAACAGGACGAACATGCTGTTATTCTTTGCTTGGCTGCCAAAGAATAAACACCGGTAGATATCCCTTGGAGAACGAAGAACATGTGTGGGGTAGCATGTCTGTCGAAAACTGCTGTTCTGGAATGATGCCTCAAGTTATGTGCTGGTCGCAATTCGGCACAGGACGCGGTCGACCTGGGGTGCCAGCCACATCCAGCTCAAGTGTGAGACGTTCGAGCACCCGCTTTGCAGTCCTGATCTCTCCCCACGCAATTATAACGCTTTGCGTCCATTAAGGAAAGCCCTGGCGGGCGAGTACGTGCAGCAGGCAGGTAAGGACGTCTTCATGCAGCAGAACACGTTGTTTTACCGAACGGGATCTGCAGCCTGGTGCGTCGGTGGTCTAATTGCCTGAATGCTCACGGCGATTTTGCCTGGTTCGCATCCTGATTCGGGACTGTACGGTCTTCTACCGGAAATTTTTTATCGCCCCTTATAAAAAGGGTTCTTTTATCTACATCTACATCTACAGGGATACTGTGCAAATCACACTTGTGCCCAGCAGAGGTTTCATCGAACCACCTTCACATTAATTCTCTATCATTCCACTTTCGAACAGTCCGCCTTTGCTTTAATGATGTCCACACGGAATACTGTGTCAACTCCGTGACACTCTCTCCCCCATTACTTGATAATAAAAAAACGTGCTTCTCTTCTTTGAACTTCCTCGATATACTCCGTTAATCCCTCACCTGCCTCGAGATGACTGGGTGTTTGTGTTGTCCTCATCATTTCATCATCATCATGAAAGTGGCGAGATTGGGCTGAGCAAAGGTTCGGAATTTGTAAGGGGGCTGATAACCGCGCAGTTGAGCGCCCCACAAGCCAATCATCATCATCATCATCATCATCATCATCATCTTCATCATCCGTTAATCCCGTCTGGCAGGCATCTCACACCGCGCAGCAGTAATCCAAAAGAGGACGGACAAGCGTAGTGTAGGCAGTCTGTTCAGTATATCCTTTGCATCTTCTAAGTGTTCTGCCAATAGAACGCAGACTTGCGCCAGGCGAGACATCCGAGTCTTTGTACACTCGTAAAGGTAACAGTTTAGTACAAATCACTCTTTAAATACGTCTATTAGTGCGTTTTTAAATCTTATTATTAAAGGTATCGCTTTCCTTTACGTATTAGTCCACAAAACGCGAAAAGATCTTATGGTAGCGTTGTAATTGTATGTTTGTTTATGTTTTGGCAAAATTAACTTAGAGAATCCCCGTAATTGTTTTGCTCTTTTTCTTTCCAGCTATTTATTATTGAAACGTCCCCTTTGAACAATTTATTCACGACTGTGCTTAAACTGACACACAATATTTTTAGCGCAACGCAATCGGACTATCAAAGATCCCTGCAAAAGAATGGCCCTGAGTAACATTAAACTATACCTTTCAGAAATCACTTACCTCACAAAAATCTTCGTTACTCGAACTACTGCAATACAGCGAGCGCCACTACTGCCAGCTAAATAAAAGATTCAAACTACGGAAGGCACTAACTACTGATAGAGATAGTTAGCAAATGAAAGATATTAATAGAGAACAAACAATGTATTTACCTTAATATCATCACAAGTCATAATATATGTAATTTCAAAACTCCGCCATCTCTATCCCCACATCCACCACTGCTGGCGGCTCACCTCCAACTGCGCAACGCTACGCGCTGTTCACATCCAGCTATAGCAGTTCATGTCAACAATGGCAGACAACAATGCAAACTAGCCACAGGCTGCACACAGCACAGCCAGTGATTTTCATACAGAGTGCTACGTAACGTTGCCAATAAGAAAATATAAACAGCCTAAGCGTGTAATATGTGTTCCAGTGTGTGATACGTGCGCATGCTGCCGTAGGATAGTCAAAGAGGGAGTCGTACGTTCAAATGGCTCTGAGCACTATGGGACTTAACTACTGAGGTCATCAGTCCCCTAGAACTTAGAACTAATTAAACCTAACTAACCTAAGGACATCACACACATCCATGCCCGAGGCAGGATTCGAACCTGCGACCGTAGCGGTCACGCGTTTCCAAACTGACGCGCTTAGAACCGCACGGCCACACCGGCCGGCAGGGGTCGTACGTGCAGACTGAGGGTTGGAATTTCATTGGGGTGACTGTAGTGGGGAACTGGATGGGGAACTCAACGAGGCTCTCTCATCGAACTGTAGTCTTTGCAAAAAGAACAAGAGAATCGCTGAGAAGGAGGCAAAATTTTGTGCCCTTCGGGCTGAATTAGATCACGCGAAATTTGAACTAGATAGTTGCTGGGGGAAAAAGATCTTGTGAACTGGGTAAAGGTAACATGCAATGGGGGAAAGAAGAACAGCTCTTCAACTTCATCTATATTTGAATCGGTAATTGTAAAAACAATACATCTCCACTTTTTGGGAAAAGTTAGATATATGCAAAGAAGCCTTCAGGATACTTAGATGCGGCATCTATGCAAAAATTACATTTGTCCTACACATATTAATGCTTTTACAGGCATACAGTTTTTCGTTTTCTTTGCAGTAACAACATGAGTCCTGGAGTTATGTTATTATTGCAAGAAATAGAAGATGGCAGCATCAAACGAACATACTCGGATCTTGTTTCATGTAGTGAATAGAATGCATGCTAGATGGCAGTACATCTGACGCCTGTGATCTTGTTAGCTGTGTGAATTGTTGTGGCAGCTGCGTATACATTGTCGTTTAGTTTTGTTTATAGAACACGTTTCTTTGGATTATCTCTGCACAATGTCGAAGAAGAGAGGTGCGCAACCGGAACCATATAAAAGAAATGTCATAAAAGCTGCCAGAACGAAGAGAATTGGTTACGTGAATCACGGTGGAAGAGAAATTAATGCTGTAAAAATTGGACCTGAATGTGGGTAAGTTCAAAGGCTATGTGAATTAATCTCTTGTCTGTGTTTTTTTTACTTCTTAGAGGTTCCCATTTGTTCTAAGTTTTATGGTACGTAAATATCATATGGATAATTTACTCTATCAATAAAAAATAATTGATTTTATGTAAATAATTTTTTTGCAACTCTCTTACATTTCCTGACTTTGGTATTCGTGTATTAATATGTTTCAGATGTAAGAAACTGTGTTTCAAGATGATCTATGAACATGAACAGATAGATATATTCACTAAATTTCACGATTTTGAAAGAACACACAAGATGGTTACCTTGCAGGGCTGATCGAAAAAGAAGACGTGGTACGCAGAAGACCCCGGAAAAGTGATGGCCAGCCTAAGCCAAGAGCACTAAATTATCGATATCACGTGGTAACTGGAGATGCTGGGCGGATCGAAGTGTGGAAAAAGGCATTTTGTAGCCTTTTTGGCATTACAAATGAACGTGTGCGACGAATTTGTAACTGTGTGAAAAATAAAGTTCGCCCATGTGACAGTAGAGGATGTACTGCCTCAACCAATGCAACACCACAGGAAGTCCTATCGATAATTGAGGAGCATATTAAAACATTCCCTACGAAAATCTCACATTATTCAAGCAAAGAAATGAATTACTTAAATCCTGAATTATCTATTAAATGTATGTACGAACTGTTCATCAAGTTATATCCTCATACCAGAGTGTCATATGGAATTTATTTAAGGGTTTTCAATGAGCGTTTAATTTACGCTTTGGGCGGCCGCAAATCGATACTTGATGCTCTTGTGAGTCACTTTCAGTGAAGATTAAGAGTCCATCATTGAACGATACTGCAAAGCGTGTGGCTGTAGCGGAACTCATGGTACATAAAAGAAGAAGCAAAAAATTATAATTGAAGATGGATGCTATTAAGGAGAAGTGTGCAGAAAATGAGCATGTGGTAGTATTGTGTTTCAATTATATGCAAAATCTGCAGTTGCCTAAGCTCCCAGTACAGCAAGCTTTTTATTTACGGCAAATTAACGTTAATGCATTCTGTATTACAGACCTAAAGAGCAACAAATCCAAGATATATCTATACTACGAAGGTACTGTTCACAAAGGACCTAACGAAATATGCTCGTTTTTGGTTGATTACATCAACACAGAGATACCTGATAGTGTTAGTGAATTACACCTGTTCTCGGATGGGTGCCCTGCGCAAAATAAGAACAACCAGTAGTTAAGGTAATGAACTGCCTTGTAAGTTCTGGAAGATGCTGTATTCCAGCATTTTCCTGTGCGTGCCCATTCATTTTTACCATGTGATCATACATTTGCTTCCATAAAGCGGGTGATAAGAAGAAAAGACAGAATATATTCTTTGTATGAGTATGTTCAATGTATGGTGACATCATCCAAAAAACAAAATATTAATGTAAAGCTTGTTACCACGGAAGAGATTTTGGGTTACAAAAAATGGTGGCCCAAATTTTATAAGCGATCCTGTTTGTCTGACGACAGTTATGGGACGAATGTGGACAAAAGCAGTAAAGTGAAATTCACAGTGTCTTCATTTATGAGCTTCAATCACAGTGAAATGTTCCTAGGTAAAGTTGACTGTTACTATCATATTGATGGTATCGTAAAACACCGCTTTTCATTACGACATTCATTACAGACAGAACCAAAGTTGCCTGCAGAAATTTCATATAATAACAAAGTTGCAATCAATGTCAAAAAATTGAAAGATGTGGGACAGTTAATGCAATATATTCCTGATGAGCACAAAGCATTTTATCAGGAATTGACTGAGTGGCCTTCTGTGGACACTCCTGAAGATGATTCATAATAAATTTTTGGTGTAAAATAACCTGTATAGTGTAGTGTTAATCCTTCATTGTCCTGTTAGGTGAACTAAGAAATTTAATTCCTAATGTCACGATTTCCATCGTCATATCTTCAGTCTTTCCATACAGTATGTCCATACATTAACAATATTTTTCAATTTCTCTGTAAAACAATATTAGACAATGTACAAGTAATATTGTATATTAAATTTATACAATGTAGCAGGACCCTAATTGATAAAGTTTTCTTTTATGAAGCACATAACAAGAACATATCCGGTAACTCAGTAGCAAGATCCCTGTGGTTACTGGTGTCAGAGTAGCACGTTTCTAGCTTCGAATCAGGATTCAGGCTCCCTGTTTTGAAAGGAGTGAAAATAACAGAAGAGCCCCACAAAATGCTTAATAATGCACAGAAAAATAAGTTTAGTTTATTTCATCAAAATCTTAGAGGAGTGAGTAACAAGGTAGAAGAGCTTCTTGTCTATCTAAAAAATTTAGAGAACTCTGAAAAGACAGACATGCTGTACCTGTCAGAGCATGACGTAACCACAGGGTTAGATAAGTTATACATAAAAGGCTACATTATAGCAGCTTACGGATGCAGAAAAAACTAGGGAAAAGAAGGAGTTTTAAATACATTAACGCAGACATAAGTTCAAAAACATTCAAATAGATTTTATAGTGATCTGGACACAGAGGTGAGTGCTTGTGAAGTATTGCTGAAAAAAGTTCGCTTTTATTGTAACTGTAAATAGATCCCACTGGGAAATTCTGAACTATTTGTGACGAGTCTGGCTTCCTTATTGTGCTATCTGTCAGACAGCATCAAGCAGTTAACAGCCTGTGGTGACTTC